>NC_090927.1:838571576-839204909 GCF_040938575.1 Ambystoma mexicanum
TCTTGCCCTTACTTCAGTGCAATTACCACTGGGTGCGAATGGTGTTACCGTCAGCATCAGGGGCACGTGCACGCCAGGTTTTGATGCAGCACTGATAGCGCCGGATAACCCAATGGTAACGCTATTTGCGCCCGGCAGTAATTGCACTGATTTACCACCAAACTTGTGGCGATTCTCACTGACTACATACATCTCACTACTTGCTCACACACAAACATTCCAGGATTAATTCCAGGTGCATTTTATGTTATAAAAGATACTAGGCATTCTAAACATGTATATTACTGCTATCTAGTCAGCACAATTTACTTCAACAATAACATTGCTGCTTTTTTGTCCAGCGTAGGTATGTTTATATGGAGACATTCCAGCATTTTACATGAGCACTTGATTTTCTCCAGTATCAAGACATTTATCAATGCATATTTGTTTCACTTGGTTTCCCTATATGTGTATGGGGTTATGAATGTATTAGCTATATGCAGGTCATTTAAAATGTAGATAATGGCCAGCTTGCATATGACACCTATAAGTTTGGATTTGGAAAATAATATTCTCAGGGATTGTTTTTACTCAGCTCTAAACACATTACCGTGCAGTCTTCTCAGAATATGTATGTACAGCTTTGATAAACAATTGTGGATTATTCTCAAAGTATGTCTGTGTGTGTGTATGTGCAGCTTCAATCTACGTGTGTATGTGCCACTTTAAATATTCATGTGTGTGAAGCTTTAAATGTGTATGTGTGTGTGTGTGCACAGCTTTCGATGTACTCCTAGTCACTTGCCTGCAGCTCTATGCATTTTGGTTAGGAGAATTAATATTTTCCAATAAAGGTATCATTTTACAGTGCCATTGCCCTGTCACATTACACATAGGTCTACTTGTGCATTTCAATATAAGGAGATGCAGCAGTTTAAAACTTTGCACAGTTTTGTATGAATATAATTAATTCTCTGCTCTAATTTCGGTTTCGCAAATATCAAATTTAGAATAGACTCCGAAAGGCTGCTTGTCACAAAATATCACATTAGACAATAGTGTTTCATGGCTTATACTATGGCCTCTGTGATTATACACCGACATGAGCCAGGGATCCTATTTAATGGATCCTTAATTTTACAAAAACAATTCTGCATTTAAATTGTACCAAAATGCATTCAGTTTAAAATTGTGCCTTTCATTACAAAATGGTGTTGGTCTTTAGGGAAATGACATCACTTTAGGAATTCAGTAAATTAGTGATGCAGGGCACCATATTCAACACTACACCTGTATCCTTTTCAAATTCGAATGTCCATTTAATACAAAACCCCTCTTTTCTCTAGATTTTGCCATGGACAATATAGGGACAATTAGGGCTTGTCTCAGGGTTGTACCTTTGAAATGGAGCTTTAAATTTCTGGAGAATCAAGAGGGACAAAGTCAGTCTACAATTACTCCATCAGGAAGGTCTCTTAACAGCTTGGCTGTATGGAAATGATTTTCCAACCTGGATAGCAATTACTCTCTCAATGGCATTGGTCTCCAGTCTGCGTGGTGATCAGTCATCCAGGTGGGTTAATTTCTCTTCTCCTTGGTGAATTCTCTCCAGTTGTATCGGAAAAAATCTTCAATGTTCATCTCCCCATATTAATTAATCATCTAGATCTGTGTGCATGGTATTATATATTCTTCAGCTCCTCACTAAACTTGTAACTAGGTGTGGCTTCCATCAGTCCTATGACCCCAAAGGAAGGGTGACATTGACTATTAAGGTATGGCAATGCATTTCTAATTTTTATATACCTTTGGAATGAAATGTGGAATCTTCATAAAATTTTGATTACCATATTCTGTACATTAGTAGACATGATCACATTGACAAGTGCAAGACTTACCTGGGTGCGGCCTCCCTCCTCTTGATGCCATTGTGCCAGCAGATAGTAAACACGTTCTGACAGTGGTCCCCAAGAAGTGAAGCCAAAGAGAGGAGCAATCCCCACGCCCAAGTGGTAAAGATCCTTTGGAAAGGGTATTCTAGCTTCGATGGCCATATAACCCAAAGGAGTCTGAGTAGGAGGAGATGAACTGACAGTCAGCATGTAAGGCAGGACAAGACAGGGCAAGCAGCAACAACAGGAAAAATTCAAGAGGCCAGATGGACCCCCGGAAATAGCTGGCAAGTACACACAAAAGAAGGACACTGGGTAGAAATGGACAAAGAACATGGACAGCGTCAAGTACTTTAACCTAAGTGTTGAGATGTATTGGATCCTGCAGTGGTGACGCTAAAGAACATGTCCAGCATTGCGCTCCCAGTGGCCTGAAACCGGAAATCCGCCCACTTGGTACAGTCACCTGTGGTACGGTAGCAGCCATCTTGGAGGACGAACACTCTGGCGAATGGAGCAAGCTGTGTGTGCCTTCTTTGCATCTTTTCCTGGGTAGGAGTGTGTGTGGCCATAATCTCCACTTCCGGATAGGTAAGTGAAACATGACACACATGTATGAAAGATTGAAGTACATTGTCAACTTCCAGCAATAATTATGTTTCCCATTTATTTCCAAATGTTTCCATTACTCACCATGTAAATTTGAGATTGACTGAAAGACATATTTCTAATATTTCATTTGCAACTGGTCTGACATTGGTAGGACCTTGCTTTCAAATGATATGATTTTTCAAATAGTAACCTTTTTGATTTAAAATGTCATCCATTACTTTTCCTATTTAGTTCGGAATTAAAGAAATGCTAACTTGCGACTGCAGATGGCACTGGCAGTGCATTGGAAATGGGTTCTTGCCCATTTTACTGACTTGGAGAGATCAAATAGCTGTGATTTTCAATGCTACGCACTCATGATTTGTCTTTTGACTTTATGCCTGCAAATATAGTTTGAACAAGCCTCACCAGACATGTAATTCTTACTCAAAGTAAACAAGACCCTTAACTCACGATCTCTGGTCTTCTGACTGCATTCTTTATGTGGGGTTACAATCTTCCCAGTCAAACACAGTGACTTGTTCAGGCATGTTTCATTTTGAGTTGAATAACATACAGTGTGATTCAAGGTGGACTAAAATGGGACTTAAAGGATGCCTTTTTCTATGTGACATTTCACATCATTTTGGTTAAACAAAATAGGTAGCAAGTATGATCATTGAAAACAAATAACGTTTTCAATAGTGAATAAGAGCATCCTGCTATGTGCGTGGGACCCAGGGACATAACTGTGATGACATCCCAGACTTTTTCATCTGTGTTATATTTTGCAATAAATGTTCTGCAACTTGCTGAGTTCCTTTGGTGGCAAAACACTCCAAAGGTCTAAGCCTTGTCTTTTAAAGTATGAAATCAGGCCTCTTAGCAGTATCCTGTAGAGAATGTACAGTTCTTGGCATGTCTTCTGCACTCATAAGCCAGACTGGATAAGCACAAACATCTCACATTTTCCAGGGTCATGCTTTTCATCATGGCATTGAGCAAAATGCACAATCCAATAGGAAGCATACTTTTATAAATGGAGCATCTCTTGCTCTATCAGAAAGCCTTTTCTGTTCTTAGCTTATTTTAGACTAATATCTGAGCTTCGTTCTCTCCAAAATATGCCAGAACAGCCTTATTAAAAACAGTTACGGCCATCTTATGTCAGCTATGGCATCACATGCCAGGGATAGTCAGCATAGGCAAGGTACAGCTTCACATGTTCATGTGCTGCCATCATACGAGAGTTGAAGCTTCAAATGCACAAACACCTTATGTTAATTTTAGCCTCACAGGACAGGTACAGCTTCATATTCCCAGGCACTGCCATTATACACCAAGTGCGTCCACTAAAGTCTAATAATTGTCTGTCTAAAAATTGTTATCTACATAATCCATGTGTAGCTATCACATACAAGATACACTCCTACATGTCCTGATGTTGCCATTATAAAGCAGATGCAGCATAATGCCAATTTAAGCCATGAAATGCCTGATTAATCAAATATAGTCATCATGCAACAATTACATATTTACAGACCCAGATGTGGATGTAATACGCCATGTGCAGCATCAAATGTATGTTCATATCCTTTCTACCCAGTTAGTGCTACCATGTGAAAAGATAGTCTTGCCCCACCACATGTTACATAGTGCTCTGAAATATTGATCATTAAACATCTTCAGCAGACAAGCACAAATGTAGATGTATAACTAAAGATGTAGATGAGCACATGTTATAATTTACTGAGCATTATTGGTGAATAAAACCTCTCTATTTTAACATGTGTCACCTTCATTTCAGCACTTGATAAAACACAAACACGTTTTTTCTGATTCTTTACTTTTTGTTGGCCAACCCCACTATGCTTTTTATATAGTACTAATATGTGTATATATGTGATATTGTTGAAAACAATGCACACCATAGCTATGCAGTACATACGCAAATAGTGAGTCTGGATTGATGCAAAAATAAACATCTTTGGTTGTTTCATTGAAGACATGGGCCCGCTGGCAGAATAGTACATGACTTATGTAGTATGAAGCCTAGGAAACAACGTCTGTCAAAATACACTGAGCCTGCTGCCATTGACACTGCCTTTTAGTCCTGGGGTAAAAAAGGCAACGCCAGAGGTTGCAAAGGTAGTTATATTTTTTTATTTGATTATTTAACCCATGTACCTATAGCTCGATAGCAGCGGAGCACTTTACAAGGCATTGGTAGCAGCTGGTTGCCAAATGTCAACCATGCGTGTGTACTATGTTCATGTTCACTAAATGATATAGATTTAAAATTAGAAGTTTGAATTGATGATATATGAACATGTAAGATGTATATCCCAAATGTTTGAGCTGCTGAAGCACCCCTAAAGCTTAGGACCTCATGTAAGCAGTACAGATATTAGCTTCAATGTTTTATGTAAAAAAATTCCAGAGCACCTCTTCCAAAGATGAAAGTATAGTTTACAATAGTTTACTAACTGGTTATAGTTTAGAAATAAAACAATCCACACATCGTTCTAAACTCACTTCTTCAACCAATAAGTTATTCTGAATTCAGAAATTACTTACACGTTGTTCAAAAAAAGGATTTTCAATTTGTATTGGCTATTTCCAAAACAATCAAACGTTGTGTTTCCAGGTGCTTATAAGGGAGTTGTGGATGTTTCCCGGTGGTCATCTGAAATTGGAAGAGGTGCATGTCCTAATATGTAAAACATTACATATATCGTCAGTAAAGATCAACTGGTCGATTCATGGAATTAATGTGCGCCGAAAATTCCTGCGCAGAGGTGCCAAAACGTGCGATTCGCAGTAAAAGTGTGAAAATCGCAGTGCAACTGCAAAAATCACAGGGAAACCAGCGCACATCGATTCATGGAAGTCCGTGCGTGAGAAAAACCTTGGATGTGTGCTGAAAAAGTGCGCGGCGCACGCCGGCGCACAGGTCATCCAACGGCGTGCACCACGGCCACTGCGAAATCGCACATAGCGCGGCGATTTCAAAAGTAGGCGGAACACGGGGCGTAACACTCGGAATGGGGAACAACGCGTGAAAATATGGGCGTCACGGGGGACGTACAGGAGGCAAGTGCGCGTAACACCCACACGCTCGCCTACAACCCATATTCATGGAATCGAATAGTGCAAACCAGCGCACGGTGAAAGACGCGCACAGGGCCAAACCAGTACGCCACAAGAAAGCAGGCGGTAGCGTCCCTGCGCCTGAAATAAATGTGCGCCAAAATGTGCGCTAACAAAAAGCACCCATATACAGCCATGATGAATGGTCCATACAGTGGCCCTATAGGACAAATGAGGTGCAAAGGGGTACCGACAAACATGGACACCCGCTGTGTGAAAATTAGCGTGTGCGTGTATTACGGGGTTCGTGGGAAGTTCCACACGTGATTGGCATGGGCACGTGTATTCCGGGGTGCGCGGGAAGTTTCACACGCGAATTTGCAAGGTACGTGTATTACGGGGTTCGCGGGAAGTTCCACACGCGATTGCCCTGGGTCCGTGTATTTTGGGGTGCGTGGGAAGTTTCACACGCGAATTAGCAGGGTACGTGTATTTCGGTGTGCGGGGGAAGTTTCACACGCGAATTAGCAGGGTAAGTGTATTTCTGGGGTGCCAGGGAGTCCCACAAGTGAATTGGCCGTGTGGGTCCTCCCAGCTGTTCCCTCTACACCCTCCACGGCCCCTGCAGGCGGCCCACACCACAGGGGACTACCCTGCACCCCTGCACATGTCCCGCCATCCACCATGGCCATGCCCCCCAGCCAACCCACATGTCACCTTGCGCTACTGCCCACCAACCCATGTCTCCCAGCACCCCCAACCCCCAGCATCCAGGGGCACCCTCCACCAGGCCCCCACTCATGTCTCCCAGCACCCCCACCCCCCTGCATCCAGGGGCACCCTCCACCAGGCCCCCACTCATGTCTCCCAGCACCCCCACTCCCCACCAGTCAGGGGCACCCTCCACCAGGCCCCCACTCATGTCTCCCTGCACCCCCACCCCCCTGCATCCAGGGGCACCCTCCACCAGGCCCCCACTCATGTCTCCCAGCACCCCCACCCCCCCTGCATCCAGGGGCACCCTCCACCAGGTCCCCACCCATGTCTCCCAGCACCCCCACCCTCCTGCATCCAGGGGCACCATCCACCAGCCCCCCACTCATGTCCCCCTGCACCCCCACCCCCAGCACTGTGGGGCACCCTCCACCAGGCCCCCACTCATGTCTCCCTGCACCCCCACCCCCCTGCATCCAGGGGCACCCGCCACCAGGCCCCACTCATGTCTCCCTGCACCCCCACCCCCCTGCATCCAGGGGCACCCTCCACCAGGCCCCCACTCATGTCTCCCAGCACCCCCACCCTCCACCAGTCAGGGGCACCCTCCACCAGGCCCCCACTCATGTCTCCCAGCACCCCCACCCCCTGCATCCAGGGGCACCCTCCACCAGGCCCCACTCATGTCCCCCTGCATCCCCACCCCCCAGCACTGTGGGGCACCCTCCACCAGGCCCCCACTCATGTCTCCCTGCACCCCCACCCCCCAGCAGTCAGGGGCACCCTCCACCAGGCCCCCACGCATGTCCAACTCCTGTCTCCTTGCACCCCCACCCCCCAGCAGTCAGGGGCACCCTCCACCAGGCCCCCACTCATGTCTCCCAGCACCCCCAACCCCCTGCATCCAGGGGCACCCTCCACCAGGCCCCCAATCATGTCTCCCTGCACCCCCACCCCCCTGCATCCAGGGGCACCCTCCACCAGGCCCCCACTCATGTCCAACTCATGTCTCCTTGCACCCCCACCCCCCAGCATCCAGGGGCACCCTCCACTAGGCCCCCACTCATGTCTCCCTGCACCCCCACCCCCCACCAGTTAGGGGCACCCTCCACCAGGCCCCCACTCATGTCTCCCAGCACCACCACCCCCCACCAGTCAGGGGCACCCTCCACCAGGCCCCCACTCATGTCTCCCAGCACCCCCAACCCCCAGCACTGTGGGGCACCCCTTCACCAGGCCCCCACTCATGTCCCCCTGCACCCCCACCCCCCAGCAGTCAGGGGCACCCTCCACCAGGCCCCCACTCATGTCCAACTCATGTCTCCTTGCACCCCCACCCCCCAGCATCCAGGGGCACCCTCCACTAGGCCCCCACTCATGTCTCCCTGCACCCCCACCCCCCACCAGTTAGGGGCACCCTCCACCAGGCCCCCACTCATGTCTCCTTGCACCCCCACCCCCCAGCATCCAGGGGCACCCTCCACCAGGCCCCCACTCATGTCTCCCTGCACCCCCACCCCCTGCATCCAGGGGCACCCTCCACCAGGCCCCCAATCATGTCTCCCTGCACCCCCACCCCCCAGCACTGTGGGGCACCCTCCACCAGGCCCCCACTCATGTCTCCCTGCACCCCCACCCCCCTGCATCCAGGGGCACCCTCCATCAGGCCCCCAATCATGTCTCCCTGCACCCCCACCCCCCAGCACTGTGGGGCACCCTCCACCAGGCCCACACTCATGTCTCCCAGCACCCCCACCCCCCTGCAACCAGGGGCACCCTCCACCAGGTCCCCACTCCTTCCTACCAACCCCCCCACCCCCCAGCAGTGCGAATCGCCTGTGTACGTGCATATCAGGGTTGCGCGTGTAGTCTGACCCGCAATATCAGCAGGGTACGGGTATTACGGGGTGCGCGGGAAGTTTCACACGCGAATTTGCAGGGTATGTGTATTTCGGTGTGTGCGCGTGAAGTTACACATGCGACTGTGCCTGTGAGAGTGGGGTACGTGTATTCCAGGGGTGGGCGGGATTATTTACTTGCGACTGGGCCTGGGAGAGCGTGTTACATGTATTCCTGGGGTGGGCGGGAAGATTTACACGCTCGCCTACAACGCTCCAAAAAATAAAAGGACCAATCCTGAAACACGTACGCCAGCATGAAGCAGGCGCACGTCCCACGCAGCATAAAAGAAAGCGCTAACAACAAACAAGCTCAGACGCCAGGATGAATATATCGTTCCTAGCAGCAGTGGCCGTGGGATACCGCAGGAGGAGGAGAAGGATAGTCAGGGCCAGAATCTTCACACCCAGAATCAGCCTATTTGGTATGCCAGATGACCAGGTGTATGGGAGGTACAGGTTTCCACTACACATAATACTCGACCTGGTCAGTGAGTGGGAGGATGACCTCACATCACCCACCCTGTGCTCCCAAGCACTCAGCCCCCTGGAGAAGGTCCTCAATGTACTGCACTTCTTGGCTACCGGATCATTTCAGCAGACAAGTGCCATAGTGGGGGGGGTGTCACAGGCCACGCAGTCACAGTGCCTACACCAGGTGTTGGCCATCATCACTGCACGCCCATCAGTCCGCAGGCACATATACCTGCCCAGAACACATTCAGAAAGGTTGCTGTCAGCCAGGATTTCTACAGGGTAGCACAATTCCCCAAAGTGCTTGGTGCCATTGATTGCACCCATGTGGCTCTACGTCCCCCCAGGGCTTCTGAGCACATCTATAGAAACCGCAAGCACTGGCATTCCATCAACGTCCAGGTAGTATGTGATGCCAAGGGAATCATCACCTCAGTATATGCCAACTATCCAGGGTCCACCCACGACAGCTTCATTTACAGGATGTCAACCCTAAACCGGGACATGGAAGCTGGGCGTCATGGCGATGCATGGCTGCTTGGTGAGTAGAAATGCCACAGCACACGCATGCATGACAGATACATAGTAATGCCAATACCCCACTAATGATCCCCATCACCACCTCCCCAGGGGACAGTGCCTACCCTCTGAGCACACACATGATGATGCCAATTCGGAACCCCATCACGCCTCCCGAGGTAAGATACAACACAGCCCATATTGCAACACGGGGCATAGTGGAGCGCACATTCAGAGTGCTCAAGTCACGCTTTCGCTCCCTTGACCGTTCTGGCGGGCAGCTGTTATACGCTCCTCCAGTAGTGTGCAGGATCATAGTGGCAGCATGTGTCCTGCACAATGTTGTAACATGCCGGGGCCTGGCTGTGGACATGGTGGTGCCCCCACATCCCCAACCACATGCACGCCCGCTGCGCATGGGAGGGGAAAGGGCACAGGGTGAGGCAGCCCGTACGCAGCTGGTGGCTAATTACCTCACATAGAAAGCACACCCCGGTGGAGTGCACACAGCCCTGGCACATACCATCTGACAATCAATGATGACTCAATCTGACAATTATGATGAACAAAGGGGCAGTCAACTGTCAGAGCCATAGCAGCCTGAGATTGTTCATCTGGAAGTGTCACAATGTGTGCATCCCTACCTACACAAACACCACCAATGCAGTGTCATCAACAGACACACTTCCATGCAGCAAAAATGAATACCCACTTGCAAAATACAACATGAGAACAGTGCCATGTCACTCAACCCCTCCCCAGCACGGCCACACAACACACCATGGCATGTCATGCAATGTGAAAGCAAACAAATGAATCCCCACAACATGCCCCAAGTGTCACCAACTACAGTGTCCCTAATGGAAACTGGCAACACATGAAATGCTCAGAGTAATGCAGGACCAACAACACACATTACCAAATACTTACCAAGAATACCAATCACCTACACAACCTCCAACCTACCATAAACATGACAGTACAGACTTAAAAAATTGGTAGCATCACTACCTGATAATGCCAGCACTTCGAACACTTCCAAGTATACAGTGTTAGCGCCACGTAAGAGTGTAGGTGCACTGCTTACAACATGGACTCCAGTCCCAAAGTAGACCGCCTTGTGAAGACATGAGAAATGGACCTGCAAATTAGGAGGATGAGATGGATGCAGAGGCACATATCAATACACCATGCAGTGTACAATACAACAATATGCACTAGGAATGTATACACAGTATTGACTACAGACTGCCCACACATCAAATGGGAGTCCAACGTCACCGTGTACATCAATGTCACTTGGGCAAACCCTTTGCAAGCCCATGGAAACGGGAAGCAGGAGGGGTGTGTGTCACACAAACCCAAGCATCTGACCCAAATTCAGGACAAGCCTGCATGTGCCCAGCCACAATACAGCGTATGCCCACGGGAGCCACACAAGGCAACACACTGTCCAAAAACAAAATATTAAAATTAAAAAAAAAAAGCCCATTAATGGGCCCGGAGGGGTGGGGGAGGCCACCCAGGAGGTCCGAGGACAGGGTGCACACCAAAACCCACCTGTGTGGATCTTGTGAAAAAAAAACACCTCCATGGGCTCATGGCCTGCACGGCTACCCTATTGTCAGAGATTCGCTGCTGTCGCTCTCCTCACCCTCTGCAGCTGCATCAGGAGGTGGTGGCACTATGGGAGGCAGCCCACGCAAAGCCCTAGTCTGGTCCTCCATGGCAGCAAGCATGCAGGTGTGGAAGGTCTGGTTCTGGAGAATAATTGTGCGGAGGTCCCCATGCAACAACTCACGGGATGCCCGGACTTCCGCCCTAGTTGCCTGCATCTCAGCTGAGAGCGTGCGTGTGAGCCGCTCCAGCTGCTGTTCTGTCCTCGTGTTAGCTGAAGCCTCAAGCTCAACCAGAGTTGCCCTGAGCTGACGGAGTTCCACCCTCAGGGCTTCCCTGTGGTCCTGGGACTCAATGGAAATGGCTTCCCGCAGAGTCTCCAGTGCCGCCCGCCTGTCCCTGTTGGACGCCAACATGTCCTCCCTGTGTGACTGGCTAATGGAGTCTGTTGCCTGCTGTAGTTGTTCAATTAGCCTTTCTTGGGGGACAATGGAAGTGGCCACCCTATCCATGGCCTGAGCCATCATCTCAGTTGATGCTGCCTGTTGGTTTGCCATACCGTATATAGATTGCTCCCATGCGGAATTGCCTGGTGGCGTACGGCCACCGCGTCGGCAGGCACCACACCTGTCTGGGGCAAGGCGAACTGCGCCTTGCTGTGCCGGCACTGCCTGAGGCTGCAGGACTGCATTCCCCCTCTGATCTGCTGGCCCAGGAACAAGATCATATGTAGCGGAGTGTGACCTTGCATCCGTAACCACCAAAGGCTGACCTACCAACACTGACATCCCCATTGAGGGTTCGACCCCTGGTGCAGGTGGGTTGGACAGTACAGAATCTCTCCCAGAGACACTTACCTGCGACGGCACATAGGTCTCATCATCCGAATCGACACCTGAATAGAGCTCGGGGGAGGTGCACCCAGAGACACCCTTGAGATGACGGCCTGCAGCAAGTGTGGGTTCTCACCCACCACCACACCACGTCCCTCACTGGTGCCCAGTAGGGCCTGAGACCGCTCCTGGGTCTGCACCATCTCCACAACCCTAGCAGTATCAAGTGCGTCATCCCCTGCAAAGGCATGAAAGAAAGGAAATGGGAACAGGCATTAGCAACATGGAACACAATTAGGGCTGAGAAGCAACAGAAACAGTACTTCATTGACACATGTCCCACATGACTATAACCCTCCCATGCATGCACTGTCACTGCGTATGAAGGGGAGGCAAATGCCACACATTGATGACACCAAGATGGAAGACCAACAAATTTGCTGCATGCTGCCTAGCAGTGCGATCACACATTGGCCTGTGATTGGCATGTCCAAAACACATACATGAAACATGCCATCACACAGATGGCATGTACCCTAGCCATGTCACACATGTGACAATAGGACTGAGAAATGCCTAGTGAAAGTGGTGGAATGCAGACAATCAGCCTGAATGAACACAGAATAACATGCAACTATGTTGTGGCACGATGACAATTCAAGGGCAACTGGCGTGAGGTTGGGCTGAATGTCTACTGTTGCCAGAGGGATACTGCAATACCCAAATCCTGGTGCGCAGAATGTTTTGGATGAAGCACATGGGTGACTCAAACCACTCAGGCACACACCCCCTCACCTGGCACTCAATCAGATGCACTCACACACGCCATGCACATGGATGACACACACATGCATGTGCTCTCACCGGACAATGCCTCGTAATCTGTCAGGTCTCCCACGCCTTGGATCTGTTCCTCCGTGACGTAGGTCCCAGCAACATACTCATGTGGAGTGAGTTCTATGTCCTCTGCCGGAGACCCATCTCCAGTCACTAGAGTTGCGGCATGACTTGAGGCCAGCTTTTTCTTTGCCCTGCGCTTAAGGTCATTCCAGCGCTTGTAGCAATCATTAGCTGTGCGCCTCACGAATCCAAGGGCACTTATGAGTTCCGCAATGGTCTGCCAGTGTGCCTGACGTTGTGCAGGTGTGGTCTTGCATCCTGCAGTAATCACCATTTCGGTGTTATGTGTGGACACATACTCCACAAGTGCATCAAGTTCGACCCGATTGAAGCAGGGCTTCCTTGGTGGACCGGACTGTGTAGCCATGTCTGGGGCATCAGCCCGTACTGGACGAGCACTCTTCCTCTTCCGCTTGGAAGGTGGTGGTGGTACTGAGTGTCCTACCCCGCTCTGGCAGGAGCCCCGGTGGACTGTGGACTAGGAGTGTGGGAATGAACACTCACCATGGGAGTTGGTGCAGGCATTAGCTGAAGTGTGATGTGGTCAGAGGGAACGTCAGCAGGATGGACTAGGACCGACACTGTCCTGGCTGGGACACTCAGAGCTGGGGTGGATGGAGCCGCAGCTGCCCCTGCAGCCTCCCCACCCTGCCTACTCGGGGCAGCAGATGACATAGCTGCCCCTGATCCACGTGGGCTGGTGACACCAACGTGCACCGCCACACGTAGCCTAGACCTGTTGACCTGGAAGTCAGCCATGGAGTCATCCAGTGCCAGGTCTGGTGCCACAATGGGCTGGTCCAACAAGGGCTGAGCAGGGATGGTGTCAGCCACGTTACCCTCAACCAGGGGTGGGGCATGGGTGTCTCTGACTGGTCACCCACACATGGTGGGCTAGGGGCACCCTGCAAGTCCTGGCCACGTCCCCTATCGTATCCACCACGGCCACCTCTTGTGGCTCGCCCACCTTTGTCACCCTTCTGCTTGCTCGCCTCCCAACCATGGCACTGATGTTGTTGTGCGTATGGGAGTTGCAGTAAACTATTGTCCTGGGCAATTGGGGGTGAAAGGGGTAGGGTACTAGATGGAATTTGTACCCTAGTGCTCTAGCAAGGCTGTATGTGACTCTTGGGGGAAGATGACGGGTCACGCAACGCACAGGAACCCCGAAAAAGGTAGATAATGTGCACGCAACCCCTCCTAGACCACGTGCATGGAAAAAGAAACCTGCACTACGCTGTGGCACCCAGAAACACAAAAATGAACGTATGCGTGTCACACGCAACCTAGACTGACCTCTGAAGGGGTAGGCAACAAACGGGGCAAGCACAGATGTCAAATACGTGCGCAACTCACCGTCTGCCAGGAAAAATCGCGTGTAAAATACGCATGTGTGCGCGTTGGCAGCACCCCCGCCAAAAGAAGAATTGTACGCTGTCTGAGGAGACAGGACAACAGGAGAAGTGAACGCTGTTTGAGGAAACAGGCCCAGGAAAAAGACAAGAAGAGAAAAAGCTGTCAGAGGTAACAGGGAGTACGAACTTGGAACGCCGTGAAGTAAATCGTGTGTGAACCGACAAGAAGTACAGATTTCACCCACTCGCTCTCCACGAAAAGCACGTACAAGGAAATGGCGTTCTACACGTACCTTTTAAACATGCCCACACGTCCAGCGTCACTTCTGCGTGTACGCGCTAAGGCCCCATCCTCCAATTACACGCGCTGACACTCTGACGTGCAGTCATTGGACGTGTAACATGCACCCGAGTACAGGGAAACGCCCGCGCACGCACGTCACAGACACGCATACGCGCTGTTGGCCTTTGGGCCAATGAATTCGCGTACGTGTGCTGACGCGCTTACGCGCTAAGGCCCTTTCCTCGAATTACACGCAGACGTGCTGGATTTTCACGTGCCAAATCACTCCGTGTCAAGCTGGCCATGCGTACGCACACGGAAGACCACGCTTCTGCCCAGAAGGCCGAATTACTGCCCCCCAGAGCCCCGAGCACGCTCCCACCTGCCATCTGCTGTTGCCTGATTGCCTGCTGCCCACGTGCCCTGCCATTTGCTGCCTGCACATCAGCCAGGGGTGCTGTTGCTGTGACCACCCCTGCTGGAACTGAAGACTCCCGACTGGGATTCCATCGCTCCACAGCCCAGCCCCAGAACCCAGTTGCCCACCCACTCCTGCCTCTGGGGTTGTCATGTCGGGCACTGCAACATCTGGCACCACTGACAACCCCCGGCCAGAGAGGCAGAGGGGCACCAGCTTCACTGCCACCAAAGTTGGTGTCCTGGTGGAGCAAGTCCTGGGGCAGTATGATGCCCTCTTCGGAAGTTCCCGCGCCAACAAGGAAGGACGGACTCGGATCTGGACGGACATCGTGACTGCCATCAACACGGAGGGGGTGGCAGTCCGCGACTTCCAACATGTCAAGAAACGCTTGGAGGACTTCAGGTCCAGGACCATCAACAAGGCCCGGCGCCTCTTGAAGGCAGTGGATGCTAAGGGGCGGTGCCGGGGCCACTTGTCGGAAGATCAGATGAGGGTCCTGGAACGCATATCCCCAGCGCTCCACGTCCAGGTCCTTGAGAGGCAGACCCATCTGGAGTCGAGCGGTAAGTGTACATGCATCATGATTGTAAGCTGTGCATGTGGTGATGTGCCAGTAGTGTGCAGGTTGCACATCTGTTTGTATGGGGCAGAGTATGGGTGGGGGTGTACAGGGCCGTGAGGCTAACACATGCGAGGGATGTCATGTGTGAGACATGGATGGTGCTTGTGTGTGTAGGCTTGCATGCCAAATGCAGTTGTGTGGGCACAGATGTTTGGTTGAATGTGTATGTAAGTAGGCATGTTTGTGATGTCACACATGTATGTTGTTTTCAGCTGCATGTATCAGCACTGTGTACATGTGCATGTGTGTGTATTTGACAAGGGTGCAACAGTGATGCAACATGGATGCATGTGACAGCGGGATGTGGAAGCCTGTTTGGCAGATGTGACATGGATGCCCATCTGAACACTGCAACAGTTGGCAGAGGTGTACACATGCATGCAAGTGTGGTGGTGTGTGTGCATGTGTAGTGCACTCCCTGTGTTGCATGTGATGTCTGGCTCACCTTTGCCTGCTCATGCTGTTGTATGTGTATGGATGGTGCTGGCAGTTGCGATATGGCTGTGGTATGGCTCATGTGTGCAAGTTGAAATGACATGTGTGTTGGTGATTGTGATGCCATGTCTGAGGTTTGCCAATGCCACTCATGTACAACTGTCATGTGTGTATGTGTCCATTGTACAGTGCCCTGATGCCTGTGTTTTATTTCTCCCTGTCTGCAGCGTCAACTGATGAAGAGGGCGGAGAAGGTGCTGTGGAGCACAGCGGCGGGGATCGCACCGCCAGCCGGAGACACAAGGCCCGGCTCCCCTCCCAGGTTGTGATCTCGTCGGGGAGTGAGGAGTCCGGTGCCACGTCCCAGGCCGCAGCTGCCGGGGGGAGGTCCAAGAGGCGGAGGTTGGAGTTGGACTCCTCGGCAGCAGAAGGGGCAGCTGGGACCCCACAGGGCCCAACGGGGGAAGATGGCACGGAGTCATCCAGGTTGGTGGGGGGTTTGGTGGAGGAGGAGGCCGTGCAAGCAACAGAGACGGGGTCTGGAGGTGGGGATTCCACTGGTGCTAGTGATGCAGTGCAGGACCAGGGACAGGAGGCAGCACAGGCCGCCGCGGAGGTGCCTGTGTGCAATCCTGTCCCTGATCCTGTCACTGCATCATCTTGCACCAGCAGGGATGCCTACGTCCAGACCCGTTTTCGGGCAGGGGATGAGCTCACAACAACTGGCCTTCCTCTGCCTGCGGACGTGGCTATCCGGGTCCGGGTTGAGCCTGTCCTGACTGGTGTGGCGTTGCGTCAACGGGCCATGCGGGGTGACCTGCAGTCTTTTCATGAGGAGACTGCACGTCATCTCGAATGGCTCGTTGACCGCGTCGGCCTACTGGGACAGGTCACCCAGGCCGGATTCCTCCGTTTGATGGGGCTTGCTCAGACCCCCTCCTCAACTGAACCCCCTATGCGCCAGTCATCCTCCGTGCCATCTTCCCACCCATTAGCCACCTGGGTGCCCTGTGGAGCTGCCTCTGACGGTGCGGCCAGGCTGGTGGAGGAGGCATCCCTGCCACAGTCGGGAGTCAGACGTCCAGCAGGGGTGGCCACATCAATGACTGCAACCCAGCCAGTGGAGGATGTGCAGGCAGCAGGATGCAGTGCACGGGTAGAGGCACAGCAGCAGCAGCAATGAGGTGGGCGCCATGATGGCTCGGGGACTTCGACATCGGAGGGGCAGGCATCGGCCGGAGGGCAGGAGGACCCAGGACGGGAAGTGTCTTCCGTGTGGCAGCGGTTGGGCCACGCCATAGATGCGGAGCGGCAGCGGGCGGAAGAGGCACGGCTCACGATGGTCAGGGCGGAGAACTCCATGGGGAGGGCCCTAAGGCGGGCCGAGTGCCTCGATGCAATCCGCAGGGAGTTGGAGGTGAACATGTCGACAGCCCTGCGGACCCTCGGGGCCATGGAGGAGGGCCGCCTCCGGGACATTGAGCAGGAGTTTGATGATGCCCTGGCCCGGAACATCCCGAAGTGAGCCGTCGGACTAGCCCGCTGCCCTTGTAAATAGTTCTGTAGTTAGTGTTAGGTTTCCTTTGGTTTTGCATTTTTTTGGGACCTTTTGGACAATGGGCCACATTTTTGTATATAGTTCTTTTATTAGGTAGTGTTATTAGATAGGTTTCATTTCTTCTGTTGGGATCATGGACCCTGGATTGTTTATCTGTATATAGTTAACTGTTGGATTTTCATTTTTTTTAATGATTTACCCATGGAGCAATGGTTTTCGATTTTAATTTTCCATTGGATTTACTTTTGTGGACTGTGACTTTGGACACCTTTCCTTTGGATTATGATTTGTGGTTTTGCATTATTTCACGGACATGCTGGTTTCTTTTCCCATTTTTGTTTGTTTATTTTTGATTCAATTTATGTTGCTTTTAATACATATTTTTTCTTCAAACTTCAATGTGTAGTATCATCTCATTGGTTTCATGCATATGATGATATGGGTTTTGACATTCACTGACACCCATTGGGTGTATGTGAGGGACATGTGTTCATTTCCAAACTTGCAATTGGGGTTCTATCATGTTATTGCCATTTCTAAGTGGGTGGATGCAATACTCGGGTGGTTGTTTGGCATTTGGAGGATGACCATAAGGGCCAGGGATCTAGATTGTGATGACATGTTGGCTGGGGGACATGTGTGGGGGCCTGGTGGAGGGTGCCCCACAGTGCTGGGGGGTGGGGGTGCTGGGGGACATGAGTTGGACATGAGTGGGGGCCTGCTGGCAGGTGCACCACAGTGCCGGGGGGTGGGGGTGCTGGGAGACATGAGTTGGACATGAGTGGGGGCCTGGTGGAGGGTGCCCCTGGATGCAGGGGGGTGGGGGTGCAGGGGGACATGAGTGGGGGCCTGGTGGAGGGTGCCCCTGGATGCAGGGGGGTGGGGGTGCTGGGAGACATGAGTTGGACATGAGTGGGGGCCTGGTGGAGGGTGCCCCTGACTGGTGGGGGGTAGGGGTGCAGGGAGACATGAGTGGGGGCCTGGTGGAGGGTGCCCCTGGATGCAGGGGGGTGGGGGTGCAGGGAGACATGAGTTGGACATGAGTGGGGGCCTGGTGGAGGGTCCCCCTGACTGGTGGGGGGTGGGGGTGCAGGGAGACATGAGTGGGGGCCTGGTGGAGGGTACCCCTGGATGCTGGGGGGTGGGGGTGCAGGGAGACATGAGTTGGACATGAGTGGGGGCCTGGTGGAGGGTGCCCCTGACTGGTGGGGGTGCAGGGGGACATGAATGGGGGCCTGGCGGATGGTGCCCCTGACTGGTGGGGGGTGGGGGTGCAGGGGGACATGAGTGCGGGCCTGGTGGAGGGTACCCCTGGATGCAGGGGAGTGGGGGTGCTGGGAGACATGAGTGGGGGCCTGGTGGAGGGTGCCCCACAGTGCTGGGGGGTGGGGGTGCAGGGGGACATGAGTGGGGGCCTGGTGGAGGGCACCCCTGACTGGTGGGGGGTGGGGGTGCAGGGGGACATGAGTGGGGGCCTGGTGGAGGGTGCCCCACAGTGCTGGGGGGTGGGGGTGCTGGGAGACATGAGTGGGGGCCTGGTGGAGGGTGCCCCACAGTGCTGGGGGGTGGGGGTGCTGGGAGACATGAGTGGGGGCCTGGTGGAGGGTGCCCCTGGATGCTGCGGGGTGGAGGTGCAGGGGGACATGAGTGGGGGCCTGGTGGAGGGTGCCCCTGGGTGCTGGGGGGTGGGGGTGCAAGGAGACATGAGTTGGACATGCGTGGGGGCCTGGTGGAGGATGCCCCTGACTGCTGGGGGGTGGGGGTGATGGTATACATGAGTGGGGGCCTGGTGGAGGGTGCCCCTGGATGCAGGGGGGTGGGGGTGCAGGGAGACATGAGTTGGACATGAGTGGGGGCCTGGTGGAGGGTGCCCCTGACTGGTGGGGGGTGGGGGTGCAGGGAGGCATGAGTGGGGGCCTGGTGGAGGGTGCCCCTGGATGCTGGGGGTGCTGGGAGACATGAGTGGGGGCCTGGTGGAGGGTGCCCCACAGTGCTGGGGGGTGGGGGTGCTGGGAGACATGAGTGGGGGCCTGGTGGAGGGTGCCCCACAGTGCTGGGGGGTGGGGGTGCTGGGAGACATGAGTGGGAGCCTGGTGGAGGGTGCCCCTGGATGCTGGGGGGTGGGGGTGCAGGGGGACATGAGTGGGGGCCTGGTGGAGGGTGTCCCTGGATGCTGGGGGGTGGGGGTGCAGGGGGACATGAGTGGGGGCCTGGTGGAGGGTGCCCCTGGATGCTGGGGGGTGGGGGTGCAGGGAGGCACAAGTGGGGGTCTGGTGGAGGGTGCACCAAAGTGCTTGGGGGTGGGGGTGCAGGGGGACATGCGTTGGTGGGCAGTAGTGCAAGGTGACATGTGGGTTGGCTGGGGGGCATGGTGGAATGGCTGCCTGCGGGACATGTGCAGGGTAGTCCCCTGTGGTGTGGGCCACCTGCAGGGGCCGTGGAGGGTGTAGAGGGAACACCTGGGAGGACCCACACGGGCAATTCACGTGTAGTGCTCCCCACGCACCCCTGAAATACACGTGCCCTGATGGAATCGCATGTGATACTTCCCACGCACCCCTGAAATGCACGTACCCTGCTGATTTTGCATGGGATACTTCCCGCGCACCACTGAAATACACGTACCCTGATTGAATTGCGTGTGATAACTCCTGCGCACCCCTGAAATGCACGTACTCTGCTGATTTTGCCTGTGATACTTCCCGCGCACCCCTGGAATACACGTACCCTGATGGAATCGCGTCTGATACTTCCCGTGCACCCCTGAAATGCACGTACCCTGCTGATTTTGCATGTGACACTTCCCGCGCACCACTGAAATACACGTACCCTGATGGAATCGCGTGTGATACTTCCCGCGCACCCCTGAAATGCACGTACCCTGCTGATTTTGCGTGTGATACTTCCCGCGCACCCCTGAAATACACGTACCCTGCTGCTTTTGCGTGTGATACTTCCCGCGCACCCCTGGAATGCACGTACCCTGATGGAATCGCATGTGATACCTTCTGCGCACCCCTGAAATGCACGTATCCTGCTGTTTTTGCATGTGATACTTCCCGCGCACCCCTGGAATACACGTGCCCTGATGGAATCGCGTGTGTTACTTCCCACGCACCCCTGATGTACACGTACCCAGTACAATCACGTCTGAAACTTCCCGCGAACCACTGAAATACACGTTCCCCGCTTGGCATTTGCTGTTTGGCTGCCCTGTGAACTGGTCCAGGGTTAGCGCAGCCCTTTGCGATGATTTGGAAATTTTGAAGGCTTTTCCTTGCGCGAGGGCATTCTTGGGGGCGTAACTGACGCTGCTGCAGGGTCGCTGCGCCACTCTGCGCCACGGCTGGTTTTTGAGGCTAAAATCCATGAATACGGTGTGCGATGAAAAGGATTTTATCGCACGCGGCTGGCGCAGTGTATCGCACGGGGACACTGTGCGCCAGCCGCGTGCGCCACTTTTGTGCGAAATTCTATGAATTACCCTCCAAGTTGTTTTAGGAACTTCTTTTAATACATTTAAGTTACACGAAAACATTGCGTGTGGAAGTTTTGGATGTGAGGTGTGAGAATTGACAAATGTTTATGAGTAGGAAACATATATGCAGGAAAAGTCAATTCGAGGGAGATATAGAAATAAGTATTCATAAGCTTTTAGCAGAATTGTGATCTTGTTTCATTTCTAACATGCATTGACTTACTCCACAGCAAATTACTCTCCATCAGACCACCGATGTTGATTGAAAGTAGGCATTCAGTTGTGAAACCTACAACCACATTTAGGAGTAATTTACACTTGTACTAATTGAATTGTTCTAGAATCAGACCATGAGGCTTGAGTAGCCCCGGTGCAGAGTGTGAGGCTCTGCCAGGAAACAACAATGTTCATCTCATTTGTGGGGTGATGGCCATGCTGCAAAACAATGGGACCAAGTCAAAAATAAATTATTCTGACATGTTTGTGACTTAAACCTGGATAGGTATATTTAATTCTCAATTAAGTTTCTAGGAGTAACGTGATCCTTCTGATTTAGTGTTAGTAGATTTAGAGCAAATTAGAGCTAGTGATTCATAGTAACTTCTTTGGTAATTAACCCTAAAGGGCTCAGTAACATTATCCATTTTATAAGGTCAATACACTAATTAAAGTAATTGTTAAAGTACACAATGCATCTGCTAATTACCATTGTTTTACTTTTTAAATACTCAGATGTATAGTAATCAAAGAACATCCATTTAATTCTGCCTTTACTTCTGGCAATCTATCCTTTAGTCTGCCATTCAACCCTTACACTGTGCAGCACCAATTCAACATTCACTTTGGCCATCTCGTGTAATTGTGTGTGTCTCATTATTACACCAACCTTGGATGTAGATCAATATTCTGTTATGTTATGCTATTGGGTATTGTTACCATGTTCATCTGCCTTTTGTATGGTCTCTTGGCCCTCTGGCAGATATGAAAGAGGTGCTTCTGGATTGGGTTATTGGAGAATGAGGGAAAATGCAAGAAAAATGTGCTGTTGAATTGATATGTACAGTTAGGATTAGCCCCGGTACTGTTTGTGGGTCATTTTCTAGGTATTTTCTTTCCAGAGCACTTCAATTATCTTTGGCTGGAGGGGAGCCTAATTTACCCTCGTAGGGATAACAGTAATAGAGCAACTATTTGTCGAGTGCACCAATTACCAGGGAACAAGTTACAAGGCACTGTAATACAGACAATAAGACAATAAAACAGAGTATCGAAAACAATGATAGATATAAACCATAAATTCAATCAAAATCCTAAAACCATAACAGAAGTAATCAAAGAGTCAGAAACATTGTTAATCCAAACATGAATTGAAGTGATCCTTGCATCAAACCAATGTTCTTTGAAACAACATTTACAGTTTTGCAGAGGGGAAACATTCTCTTGATGGATTGTGGGTGGTTGTTCCATAGTTGACCTGACTCCATTCAACTGTAAGTGAGCGGCCACCCATGTACTCCCCTTGACATCTCCCTATCTTTACGCTGATGCCTGAATTCAAGCGCAATAACCTGGAAAGAATATGGATTTCTACGAAGTTTGATAGATCAGTTAATGCCAGGTCATGAACTATTTTACACATCAATGCCAAAATACATAGGTGAACTGGATTTACCTTTCTTATATAAACATCCTAGATATTTGTCATACTATGTTCTCAATAACAGGATTATGCTCCTGGCTTTTTATAGAAAGATTGACATTTCTTGAAGGCCTTTTTGTTTACGAATCCCCAAATAAAGAGACATGCAATACTGAAGTATTTATATACCTACTACCTTTACTAACACTTTTCCATGATTTTCCTCTAACATTGATGCTTAGATGTTAAATAGATGCCATTGCGCTAACTCTTACCACCTTTACCACTGCAACAAGCTGGGGAATTAAAGTTAGTTTACTAAAAAAACAAAATGCCCTTGATTCCACACGGACTCATCTGGTGTGGGAGAGGGTCCCAGTTGATTGGACCAGTAAAAAGGTACTGGTTCAGATTAAGAGCAAATTCCGTGCAACACTTCTGTCTTACCTCCATAAAGACAAAGCAGCTGCTCTGCATACAGCACTGAACTGTGCCTAAGTGCTCAGCACTACTTTCCTATCTTTAGAGCTACCCCAGTCAAGTGGTTGGGACTGTGATATATACTTTGGTTGGAGAGGTGTAATGTTCTGATATGTACTGTCTGTTGGGTGGGGTGTTTGTAGAGACTCGCACTGGAGGGGGATAGTCTGTACCTCTGCTCTCTATATGGTAGAGGAGAGGCACAGAGAACCCCTGCCAAGATTCTCTATTATTGGTATTCTGGTCGAGCAATCCAGGCCTAGCTTCTCAGGTGGTGATGCAGGCTTTTTCCTAAGTACAGTGTAGTCCCCAAGCACCCACAAAGGAATGTCCGCACACTGTATCGGTTAAAACACAGTATTTATATAATTAATATTCAAGGTCATTTACACTATCACAACAACTCACTTTGTACTCCGAAAATCAACAATGGTAAATATATACAGTTCCAAAGTGGTACCACTAACGTTATCAGATCTCATTAAAGTGGATACGGTCAGAATGACACAGATCAAATAAAAAAGGAAACCAGCCGTAGAGAGAGGAAGGAAAGCAAGATGGTTGAACAATTGGCAGAATACTGGTCCCACTACCTAGACACAGTTCTGTGTGGAGATCCCCCCACCTGGGCAACCTGTAGAATAAAGATACAAGCCCAGTCCATATATTGTTCACACTAGACTTCCCAATAGTTCTGCAACCCCAAAGTAGCTTGGCGTTGTAGCGCTCCTCGTCGGGGAATTGACGGCCCTTCTTGAGTGTCCTCCCTTTCAGGCAGGAGTCACGGGTCATCGAATGTCCGACGGAGAACAGGTCGAGCTACGACGGTGAAGTGGCCGCGTCGTTCCTAGCGGTGCTCATTGACGGGGAAGCGTAAACGTCATCCAAGGAAGAGGCATGTGGGGCACCTCTGTGACGATAGTTCTGGACCGCAAAGAGTTGGAAGAACTGTGGTCCAGCAAGGGCGCCGAGTCGCCGGCATCTCTGTGGTCTTTGGGTGGCAGGAAACCCACCGGTGGATGCTCCTTGGCGCATCAACGGTCAGGCCTTCTCCAGCAGGATACAGCGGCGACGATGTGGATGATAGCGTCCTTGAATTTGGAAGTTCTTAGGCAAAAAGAGAGCATGGCGGCTCCGGTCGGCGACGGTGGTCATCGACAGTGGCGGACAACAGTCCGGGTGCTTCTCCTTGGAGTTCCACAGCAGTCCCTGTATCGGGTCGGCAGCCTGTCAAAGATCTGTCTACCAGGGAGCTTTGGCAAAGATCTGCTGGTGCACAATGGTCCCTCGTTGCTCGGGAAGAGGGCGCCTTACCAGGTCTTCTCTGGGTCACTCCTTGGAGGCACAGCAGCTTTCAGATTGTGAAGGAGAGCAAAAGCAATTCTTCTCGTCCAGTAGGGCTCAAGGTCAAGCTTTAGTTACTCCAGTTACTCGTTGTAGCAGACTTCAGCTTCTGAACACGATTCCTAGCAGTGAGAGGTCCCCATATGTACTGCTGATCTCCCATTCATTCCGTTGGGTCTACTCAAGCATCCAATCACGACTAAGGGCATTCATGCAGACAGGTAGCCAATCAGGCACACAGTGCATTCAGGCCATTCACTTCTCTCCAGACACTCACAACAAGTTATGTGTATTGGGACAAGTACCGAGCCATTCAACACTCCATACTGCATTCATACCGGTTTCGGGAAGATCAAGGTAACAGGTGATGGAAGGCAAGAGGCCATGGGGACCATTTTGTCTCCATCAGGAATCTACCAATTCCAATGACAAGGCCTGGGCATCCCAAAATGGAGGACGCTCAGGGTACCAGTCATTTCAGCACGAAGCTGCCACCAGCCCGTACCCTGCTCTGTGGATCACATACAGGTGCCCAAAAACATACACTAGGGGCACAGGGTTGCACCCCTACCCATGGATGCCATAAGGGTATCCCACGGGTCTGTTCACCAAACCAAAAGAGAGCTGCACTGCCAGGAGTCCCAAATGAACTCCTGCATGGAAAACACAACAGAACACATGATAAAAAGCAGTAAAAAGGACAAGGATACGGAGGCCCTGTCAGTCCGATGCATTTTCAGCATCACAGTGGCCTCCTCCAGACTGAGGTTAGGGTGCCTAATCTCCCACGAGACAGACACCCTCATCCAGACGGTCAACATACCTTCTGGAAAGGCCATCTGCATTATCGTGATTCCTCCCTGGTCTGTGCTCAATGTTAAAGTCTAGCCCTTGCAGGCTAATGGACCACCTGAGCAGTTTCAGGTTTTCACCCTTCATCCACTTCAGGGGCTTATGATCAGTTTGGACCTTGAAGGTAGACCCGGTAAGGTAAGGTCTAAAACACCTAAAGCTCCAAACTATACTAAAACATTACTTTTCAACAGTAGCCCACCTAAATTCCCTACCCTTAAGTTGTCTACTGATGAATATGATCAGATGTTCTCTTCCTTTGTCATCTAACTGGGACAAGACAGCTCCAATTCCGGGGTCGCAGGCGTCAGTTTGAACGATAAAGGGCTTGCTGTAATCAGGCGCACACAGCACGGGTGCCCTACACAGACTTTCTTTCAAGCCATCAAAGGCCCTCTGACAGTTTTCAGTCCAATTAACTTCCTAGGCTGTTTGGGTGAAGTCAGCGCTGTCAGGGGGGCAGCTATGGTTCCATAATCTGCCATGAAATTGTGATAGTACCCAGTGAGGCCCAAAAAGACTCTCACCTGAGTTTGAGTAGTTGGAGTCTCCCAGTCATGTACATCCTGTACCTTACTGGGGAGAGGTTGGATTTGACCCCCTCCTACCACATGACCAAGATACGTGACTTTCCCCTGAGCTATCTGGCACTTGGTGGCCTTGATAGAGAGGTTAGCCCTTTTCAAGGCCTGCAACACTTTATCCAGATGCGTCAAATGCTCTTCCCAGGTGGAACCATAGACAACAATGTTGTCTAAGTAAGCCACACAAAAGGCTTCCAGCCCACTGAGCGCATGGTTGACCAATCTCTGAAAAGTGGCAGGGGCATTCTTCAACCCAAAAGGCATGACCCTAAACTGGTAGAGTCCCTCTGGTGTTGAGAACGCCGTCTTTTCCTTGGCATGGTCCGTCAGAGCTATTTGCCAATAGCCTGAGGTAAGGTCAAAGGTGCTCACAAATTTGGCAGCACCTATGGTGTCCACAAGCTCCTCAGCCCTGGGCAATGGGTGCATGTCAGTTTTGGTGACGGCATTGACTCCTCGGTAGTCCACACAGAACCTGCGATCCTTGGTATCTGCCTGGGAACTTGCCTTGGGGACAAGGACCACTGGATTGGACCAGGCACTGGTTGAGGGTTCAATAACACTCAGATCCAACATCTTGGTGACCTCAGCCTGGATGTGGTTCTTAACTGTATCTGACATATGGTAGCACCTGCTTTTGACAGGCACACTGTCACCAGTGTCAATTTCGTGCCCACACCACGGTGTAAGGCCTGGTGTCAGGGAAAACAGAGAGACATACTGCTGGAGCAAAGCCCTGCAGCCCGTCTGCTGCTCTGCTATCAGATCGGGAGAGAGATGTACTCCCTCCACTGAGCCATCCTGAGGGTTGCTATGCAGCAAATCAGGAAGGGGCTCACTATCATCCTCTTCTTGCTCTGAAGCTAGCAAGAGACATGAGACTTCGGCTCTCCAGTGGAAAGGCTTGAGCCTATTAACATGGAATACCTGAGGGGCTACCCCCGAGGCTCCCATGTCAACCAGATAATTGAACTCGCCCATCTTGGAGATTATCCTGAAGGGTCCAGTTCATTTATCTGCCAAAGCCCGATGATTGGTAGGCTCCATCACGAGGACCTCCTGTCCAGGAGTCCAATCCACTTGCAATGCTTTAAGGTCATGCCAGTACTTATTCAATTCCTGGCTGGCCTTGAGATTCGCTGTTGCCTGACCCATCATCTGTGTCATCCTCCGTCTGAGGCCTAACACATAGTCCCCCACTTTCTTTGCGCGACCTGAAGGGGTGGCTTCCAAACCTTCTCTGATCAAGGCAAGGGGCCCCCTCACGGGATGTCCAAAGCGTAACTCAAAGGGGCTGAAACCAACACCCTCTTGAGGTACCTCTCTGTAAGCAAACAGCAGGCATGGCAGCAGAAGATCCCACTTCTTCCTTAGGGGCTCTTCCAAAGCGCCTAGCATGCCCTGAGAGTTTTGTTAAATCTCTCAACCAGACCATTGGTCTGGGAGTGGTAAGAGGTGGAGAATTTATAGGTTACCCCGCACTCTTTCCACATGGTTTTCATGTAACTCGACATGAAGTTGTATCCTCTGTCAGAGACAACCTCCTTGGAGAACCCAACACGGGTGAAAATGCCCAGGAGAGCCCTGGCAACCACCTTGGCAGAAGGGGTATAGCCTCAGGGTACCTGGTGGCATGATCTACCAAGACCAGGATGAACCGATGTCCACCTGATGTGGGAGGGTCAAGGGGACCGACAATGTCGATGCCCACCCTCTCAAACGGTGTGTCAATCACTGGCAACAGCTGTAGTGGGGCAATGACACTGCCTCCAGTCTTGTCAGACAACTGACAGGTTGGGCAGGTCCTGCAGTGGGACTCCACTTCCACTCCCATCCATGGCCAGTAGAAATGGGTAGAGAGCCTCTGCTTAGTCTTCTTGGTACCAAGATGATCAGCTAAGGGCACCTCATGCGCCAACTGCAGCAGGAAGGGCCTGTAAACCTGGGGTACCACCACCCTCTTGAGGGCACCAGGTTCAGGCTTAGTGGGCTCACTAACAAGGAGCTCACCCTCCCAATAAATCTGAAAGGTCCTAGGCACTTCTCCTTGTGCCTGGGACAGGGCCTGTTTCCTCAGACCCTCTCGAGAGTGGCACTCTCTCTGTCCCTTACAGAAGTCCGCCCGGGAGGGTCCCCCTTCAGCTAACAAGCATTGAAGGTCGGGATGATCCTCCGGATCGAGAGCCTCTCCCACAGGAGAGTCTTCTGGCTCTTCTCCCACAGGAGTTGAGAAGGGATTTACCACTGGACCCAGCCCGGCCGGAGCATGGATCCCAATGGGTGCTGTCAGAACAGCAGGAAGAGCAGGGGCTCCCTCCACAGAGTGGCCTTCTTACTTTTCCGTTTCCTTCGTGCCTTGGGTTTCCCCATCGGAGAGGGTGCCGGGCTCGCAGCCGGACCCTGTGTGACCTGCGATCGGGTGACTGCCACAGCAGCCATGGATGGCCCATCCGTGATCATCCCCAACTCGACCAAATCGTTTCCCAACAAAATGTTCGCAGGTACGTTGTCCTGAACCAGGACCGGAAGCTTTGCTGTCTTGTTTCCAATCGTAATGTTGACTAAGGCTACAGGAGATGATTTGGGAGGCCCACCAGCAAACCTGGTGGTTCTCAGAGGAAGGATCACCTACATAGTCCTCTGGCTTGAGCAGGGTCCTGTCCACCACTGTCATGCTTGCCCCAGTGTCTCTCAAACCAGTAGAAGGATGGCCATTCAAGAGGACACTTCTCAAAAACCTACGAGTGTTTTGTGGGATAGTCGCCAGTACTTCTGAGTACTGGTCCCAGGTCCCAAGGGACACTAAGGAAATGTCTACGGGAGCACCGAAGGTGATCCCAGTAGAGGAGGGGAGGACAGTGGCCTCTACCTCAGGTAGAGAGTAGGGATAGGTCAGGCTGACAGCCTGGACTCCAAGTGCCTTACCCTTACACTTGGGGTCTCCCCTTAGGTGGTCCAGAGCCCCACAATCCCAACAAGTGCCAGGAGTGCGGGGTACAGTACTGGAACCACTGGGACCCTGCTTGGCAGCAGGCAGACCACTACTCTTACTCCCACCCACAACAGATTTATCCCCACTAGGTTTTTGGGTCTTAGGAGAGGAAGGTTTTGTTTACCCAACTGTGACTGCTTTTGGGATGCTTCAGCTTTCTGAGAGGCCCCTTTTCTTTGCCCTTGTCCTTCCCACTGGAGTCCTTAGGGGACACCCGGTGGGAGACCCACTTGACAGCCAACCTAGCCAGCTTAAAGGGGACCAAAATGTTCTGGTCAGCAACATACTGATGCAGCTCCGGAGGACAGGCTTCCGAAAAATGCTCAAAAAACAAAAAGGTGGGACAATTCAACAAATGTTTTCACTTTGTAACCATCAATCCACCCCATAATGTTCATGTGCACAGCACTCACCCAATCCATCCAAGACACATTCTCTCATTTCTTAAAATCCCTGAACCATTTAAGGTATTGGGTAGGTGTTTTACCAAACTTGGCAATTAAAGCAGACTTCATGCACTCATACTGCCCCTTTCTTCCACACTCAGTTTCAGAATACAGTCATATCCAGTTTGAGGCACTCTGCTTAACAAACACTTAGCCCAATCTCTCTTGTCAACATCATGAATTGCACAAGCCATTTCAAATGCTTCAATCCATTGGAGGATATCAGAACCCTCCGCATACACACCAACCAAATCTTTCATAAACTTGGTTGCTGGGGACCTGCCACTCTCAACTGGTTTAGCTGAAGTCTTCACTCAAGCTTTCTCTAGCTGGATCCTTTGGTTCTCGGTGTCCCTATCTTTGAGTATCACTTGCTGTGTCAACTCCTCTTTCTTAAGCTCAGCATCTGTTGCTAACTTTTTGTATTGAAAGGCTAACTGTTCCCGTTGTAGTTTCAATTTTAAAAGTTCAATCTTCAGGGCTTCCCCCTGAAGAGCAGTGCTGGGGTTTGGAACAGAGGCAGCAGGAATGGTGGCATTCCCAGAATCGGATTTGGTGACAACCCCCGAGGTAGAGTCCTCATTGGTTACATCCCCCCCTTCAAGAGTTTCACCATCGATCTGGTAGTCCACCAGGGCAGCTATCAGCTCCGCCCTAGACCTATCCACAAAGTCTAACTCCCTGGCTTCACAAGCACTCTGGAGAGCCTCTAAGCTCATCCCAGTCAATTTACCATTCGCAATAGCTTCCATTGATTGTAATGCAGTTATCTTGTACAGAACTAAACCTTAATTTAACAAAGTGCAGATATCCTATGTAAGTGAAACGGTTATACACTGATTCTTAAAACCATGAGCATCCCACCGCTGCCACCAGTGTAGAGACTCGCACTTCAGGGGGGTAGTCTATACCTCTGCTCTCTATATGGTAGATGAGAGGCACAGAGAACCCCAGCCAAGATTCTCTATTATTGGTATCGTGGTTGAGCAATCAAGGCCTAGCTTCTCAGGAGGTGATGAGGGCTGGTTCTTAAGTACAGTGTAGTCCCCAAGCACCACAAAGGAATGTCCACACACTGTATCGGTTAAAACACAGTCTTTATATAATTAATATTCAAGGTCATGTACACTATCACAACAACTCACTTTGTACTCTGAAAATCAACAATGGTAAATATATACAGTTCTAAAGTGGTACCACTAACGTTATCAGATCTCATTAAAGTGGATACGGTAAGAATGACACACAGATCAAATAAAAAAGGAAACCAGCAGTAGAGAGAGGAAGGAAAGCAAGATGGATGAACAATTGGCAGAATACTGGTCCCACTACCTAGACACAGTTCTGTGTGGAGATCCCCCACCTGGGCAACTTGTAGAATAAAGATACAAGCCCAGTACATATATTGTTCACACTAGACTTCCCAATAGTTCTGCAACCCCAAAGTTCCTTGGCGTTGTAGCGTTCCTCGTCGGGGAATCGACTGCCCTTCTTGAGTGTCCTCCCTTTCAAGCAGGAGTCACGGGTAATCGAACGTCCGACGGAGAACAGGTCGCACTACGACGGTGAAGTGGCCGTGTCGTTCCTAACGGTGCTCATTGATGGGGAAGCGTAAACATCCCGCAAGGAAGAGGTGTGCGGGGCACCTCGGTGTCACTAGTTCTGGACCGCAAAGAGTTGGAAGAACTGTGGCCCAGCAAGGGCGTTGAGTCGTCACCGTCTCTGTGGTCTTTGGGTGGCAGGAAACCCACCGGTGGATGCTCCTCGGCACGTCGACGGTCAGGCCTTCTGCAGCAGGATACAGCAGCGACGATGTGGACAAGAGCGTCCTTGGATTCAAAAGTTCTTAGGCAAAACGGGAGCACAGCGGCTCCGGTCGGCGACGGCGGTCGTCGACAGTGGCGGACAACAGTCCGGGCGCTTCTCCATGGAGTTCATCATCAGTTCCCGTATCGGGTCAGCAGCCTGTCGAAGGTCTGTCTACCAGGGAGCTTTGGGAAAGATCAGCTCGTGCACGATGGTCCCTCGTAGCTCGGGAAGAGGGCGCCTTACCAGGTCCTCTCTGGGTCAGTCCTTGGAGGCACAGGAGCTTTCAGATCGTGAAGGAGAGCAACAGCAAATCTTCTCGTCCAGCAGGGCTCAAGGTCAAGCTTCAGTTACTCCAGTTACTCGTCATAGTGGACTTCAGCTTCTGAACACGATTCCTAACAGTGAGAGGCCCCCAGATATACTGTTGATCTCCCATTCACTCCGCTGGGTCACACTCAAGCATCCAATCACGACTAAGGGCATTCATGCAGGCAGTCAGCCAATCAGGCACACAGTGCATTCAGGCCATTCACAACAAGTTATGTGTATTGGGACAAGTACTGAGCCATTCAACACTCCATATTCATACCGGTTTCGGGCAGGGCGGTCTCAGTCATTGTGTCAACCACCAGATACTAGACACCCATAACATAGAATGCGTATTCGTCACACACTCCATTCACCCAGGTCCCACCCACAGGCATACCCACAACATACGGTCGTTGAGAAGGCTCCAGCCAGTCTGGTCGGCACTTCCCCACACTACCATATATGGAACTTCCACCCAACAGCCTGTCAGGGGGAAGGGACAGAGGCAGGGCTTCACGGGACTTCAGGAAGATCAAGGTAACAGGTGATGGAAGGGAAGAGGCCATGGGGGCCATTTTGTCTCCATAAGGAATCTTCCTATTCCAATGACAGGGCCTGGGCATCCCAAAATGGAGGACGCTCAGGGCACCAGTCATTTCAGCATGGAGCTGCCACCAGCCCGTACCCTGCTCTATGGGTCACACACAGGTGCCCAAAAACATACACTAAGGGCACAGGGTTGCACCGCTACCCATGGGTGCCATAACAGTATCCCACGGGTCTGTTCACCTTACCAAAAGAGCTGCACCGCCAGGAATCCCACATGAACTCCTGTGTGGAAAACATGACAGAACACACGATAAAAAGCAGTAAAGGGCAAGGATACGGAGGCACTGTCCCTCCGATGCACTTCCAGCATCACAGTGTTCCGTTGTCATGTGTGGGTGGCTTACTTGACAAACATACATTCTGTGTATAAGTAGAATTCGAGCAAATTACAGTTGGAAGCATGCAGTGGAGTACTCAACTTTCCTTTAGAGCATCAGATGCGTATGATGACGTGCTAGTAGTGGTGCACCTCGATTAGGGCAATTGTGAGGAGAAGTCACCCCCGAATGGGCTGGGTTTCCCAAAACAGATAGTGTGCAGCACCTAGTTCTAAATGACGTTGGAGACAGATGGGGGAACCCACATGGAAGTAGGCAGCTGTCGGTATCAAGCCAACACTAGAAGGAAATCATTCCATGGCAAAATGCCTATTAGGGGCCCCTATGAGCATAATTTCAGTGGGGCACCTGGGAGCAAACTCTTAGTAGGGAAAATTACAGTGGAACCCACCACAGCAAAAAATATGGTGGGACACATGGGAGCAAATCCTAGAGGGCAGAATCACAGTGGAACAACTAGAAGCAGAGTTGAAATGAGACCCATGGTTCAAAATCAGTGGGATGCCTTGGTGCAGAATCTGAATGGGAAACCTGTAGCCAATATAGTATAAGGTAAAAAAGTGTCTAGGTTATGTGGAGGGTCAGGAGAAGGAGTCAGACACACTCTGAACATGTTGACTTTCTTTTAATGAAATTATACAGAAAAGGCTTATCTCTCCCTATTACTAAATGGGTTTCTCTGCCTTACTAAAGTAACTAAAGGTGCTCATTTGTCGTCATAATGTCATCAGTCCTAAACCTAACTCTGCCTGACCCAGCCACGAATAGAAACAACTAAAGTCAGCTAACAGAATGTCTCTCATCTCGTGGTCATTTCTCTTTGTGCCTTCTTGACTGTGGCTTTCTCTCAGGGTTTTTATCTTGTCAATAAACAAAATGTCTCTGTATTAGAAATATGTTGCTTATGCTGATCTTGTCTGATACTCTCTTGGAGTTTCCTTCATGTGTGCTTGTAGCTCATCCCAACTACTCATCTGTCTTTTACTCTCCTTAGTATTATGCTTATAACGATTCTCCTGAAGATACTGTCTCACAGTCTTCACTTTACTCTCAGGTTTCTCACAATTATGAGATCCAACGTTTCTCAAGTTTTCCATGATGTATATGTGTTACTAATCCCCCTTTCCTGGGTTTTCTCTACTGGTTTATTTCTCTTGTTATTTATTTCACCTGGCAGTTTCAAATCATAATTCTTATTACACTTGTATATCTAGCATTGTCCCCACTCTTCAACACTGAGCTCTTGTTGTTTTTCCTCTTCCCAGAGTATTAATTTCCACCTTTTCTCTGTTTCCCACGCAGCCTTGCTTGTCAGGCACTTTATTTGTTTCTCACATATTGACTTATTTGGGTTTGCTTTTTGAATGTTGCCCATAGGCCTTTCACACATTCTTCTTTTTTACAATAGATTGCCCCGGCGGCCTCCTGTTCACGCCTGTACCTTTGTTTATCCAGGGTGATGCCGTGGGGCTCGGTACTCGCTCTGGCAACAAGCTACGTGTTCTTGCATCTTGGACTCTGGTTTCTCCAACGTTCCATTGCATGCATCACTGTCAGCCGCTGTGGTCCAGAGATGCTGGCGGGTGGGAGCTGTCAGTGCTCCTTGCTGCACTGGTCTCAGCGTTATTAGACAGTGTCTGACCCACCACGAGATGGTCGTGGTCATGCCACTATGTCTGAAAGGGTTTCTCTCCCCATCCTCACAATGGTTTCCCCTTGTCTATTTCACCGGGCCTCTGGCATCTTAAGCTGGTGTTCTTTGCTTTTCAAACTGTTGCGGGTCCGGCGGCTTCCTCCTGGTCCAACACTTCAAGGCGTGATTATGTCAGGGGTTTCCCCTGTGCACCATACTCTCTCTCCTCTTGTGTTGCACATATCCCAGTTATATACAGATCTCTTCTTAAATAGATATTCTTTGTGGAAGGTAGTACCATATATGCAGATACGGTGGGTTGTGTAGAGAGTTGCTCATGGGTATGACAGTTCTTGTCCCCTAAGGGAGAGTCCCTCCCAGTGAGGTCCCAATTGCCCAGATCCATAGGGAGATTCTTGCACTGGAGAGAAGGGATGAATACATTTGATTTGTCACAGTTAGTGAGGGGCACACACAATTTAGAATCCATATTTAGCAAGTCATAACATGGCACAGTCAGATCTATAAAAGGTATGAATAAAAGGTATGGCAAGACATAACAAGGCATTGAAATTCATAGCAAGCAACGGAAAGTCCTAACAAGGCAATACAACATGGTCCCCTCCCCACACTCCTACCACTTGCCACTGCTGATTGCTCCCATCTCTCATGTTCTTTCTGTCACTGTAATCTCTCTCTCTCTCTCTCTTTCCCTCTCTCTCCCTCTCTCTCCCTCTCTCTCCCTCTCTCTCCCTCTCTCTCCCTCTCTGTCTCCCTCTCTGTCTCCCTCTCTGTCTCCCTCTCTCTCTGTCTCCCTCTCTCTCCCCCTCTCTCTTTCTCTCTTTCATATACTTTGAACACAGTGTACAATATTAGAGAATTGGCAGATTAGGGCTGGCTGAGGACTCCACTCATTACCTTAAGTGAATTGCTAAGAGCTATGGGAGGAAATTAACATTTTGGCTCAGCGAATGAGTTACTTGATATATAAAACACTCTAAATGACATCTCATCTTCCTTTGTGTCTGTTGTCAAACTGAGAGCTGCCTAAAACCCCCCTCTAACTTGCTCAGATGTTGTGATAAGTAGAATCTCCTTAACCCTTTTTGTATCATGGACACACTTTTGGGCAAAGAACAGAATTTGACAGTTGTTTGTCAGGAAACTTGGGGAGGGGCTAGAAATCCTGATAATTATTTTTATGGAGTCTACTACAATTTAAATGTGCCCCTAACCTATCACAGCACTCACAGCCTCGTGCCAAAACAAATAATTCACCCACCTCCATCACCTAGTTTTGAGGCAACAACATAATTTTGGTATCAGACTGTTGCTGAATTTCTACAGGGGTCCTATAGGAGCAGGAATGATAAAGGGCATAATGCCTATCTCTCCACATGCCACACGAAGAAGGGCACACTATCCGTTGTTTGTAAAGGGGTGCTGTGACTGTAGGAAGGTGAAGAGAAGCCTGCTGAAAGGCAAAGAAATTGGATTGGAAGAGGTGGGTTGGAATTTGCAATATTTCAGTTCCCTAGCTAGAGTTCTCTAGCTAGAATCTCTATCAGTTTCTGTTAGGGATTATTGTGGAGCTCTGTTATAGAGCTAGAGAATGAATCATGGCACTCTAGGAAGGGCAGATCCATCACAAATGAGAAAGGACTTTGCTTCCCTACATACAAGCAATGTGCAGGATGCCCAAATCAGGTCCATATCATGCAGATGTGGTGAATGTATTTTTGTTTTATTTACAGTGGTATATGAGTTACAATAAACCTTCAACACTCATGTGATACATAAAAACCAGTAAATAAAAATACAAGATAGAAACAATGAACAATGAACACATATAAAACAGTACCAGAAGAGTTCATAGTTCATAATAAGTAAAAGAGAAAAATTCAGAATTTGAAAAAACATATGTACTCATATATACATAATACTTAGAATTACAATTTGTTCTAAGGAAAGTCCTAGTCACATGTATGGTTACATCCAATTAACTGTGCTCACAACTCGAAATATAAAAGGAAAACAGTGCATACGATTTAATTCACACATACAAAAAAGACTGTTATCAAAGATTCTTAAAAATTACTAAAGGCACTACTATGTATTACCAAAAATGTGCACCAGTATATTCTCAACACGTACCCAGACATCATAGGTTGATTGAGTTATCACCCTTGAGGACATACCAAAGATATTCAACCAAAATTGATCACCCACGATTGCTTCAGGGACTGGAACAAGGGTGAATCTTCTCCAAAGCTTGACATTGCATGAGCACATGACTAATAGTTTCCTGCTCCTTACCACAGACTCTACACAAGATTTGTATCCTTGGTATTCCCAGCCTCTGGCCCAGCACTGCCAATACAGGTAACAGATTGAATCTTAGCCTCAGGTCAAAATACTTTACCCTTCGTGAAAAACCACAAGGCATTCTCGCTTCTTTCACTCCAGAATCCTCTGCTCGCTTTTGGATCCTGACCCTGGGGTTGGATATGTGAGGGAGAATGAGGTGGCCAGGAAAGAAAACAGTAGAATCCAATATCGCAGGTGTATGAAATCACAACTTTATTTAATAGAAATACCCCAACATCCCCCGTGCTGAAGGCAAACCAACGGATTAGTGAAAGTTTGTTGCTGCGCACAATGACATTCTGAAATGGAACACTGAATGCCATTGCACGCCACCAATCATTTACAATATGATAGTGCATTACAACATGAATAAATATAACATATGCCCATGGTTGTACTTTGCATTTTTATCTTCATAATAACAATCTAACAAAGATGTATAACAAGAAAATATATAGAAACACACATATCATCATATGGTGACGATTTATGATGAAATCAAGTGAGAAGAATTGAATACATACATATGTATTACTGAATATTGGACATTTCATAGTCCTGAAATCTCCTAGGTGCTCTCCTTTTCCTCCCACACCTCATCCTTTCCAACTTCTCCCCCTCAACATCCTCTCTGGCACTGTCCATAGATTCTGCACCACCACTCCTGGTCTCTATATATTCCCACCGACAGAAACAGAGCCATTATCATTCATCCAACTCTAGTCCTTCAGTAGCATAGCTGCCTTGACTTGTCTCTAACGTCATATTGTCCACACCACGATATAAATCAACCCTGTCTAAACTCCATCATCTACCACACTTGTCACAATGTGTTTTTTTACACACTTTGATTACTCTTATGGGATACAAATCATGTGAACATCCCTTTGACACTAACTTTTTTTTAATTCATACCAAATCACGTACCACCACTGGTCCTGTACTGCTGTCTCTATGCAGAAAAGCACATTTTTCTTTTTCACACAACCATTGAAGACACATTAGAGAGCACATCATCCTGCTTCTCAAAAGGCTAAACCCCAGTTAAAACATGGGGAGTATCTCTATACACCTTCAACATTTCCTGCACACAACCCTTCCATTTGATGCCATTAGTAAATGCTAGCTGCATTGTTTCTTTGATGATACCATTCACCCTTTCAACTAAACCATTTGCTTTGGGATTGTATAGTGCTGTCTGTTGATTCTCTATACGATGATCTTCAAGGAATTGCATTTTTCCGAAGAAAATAACTGTACTCCATTATCCAAAATAATACTTTTAGAGTATCCTTCTCTTGAAAAAAGGGTTTCCATGTATTCTATCAAACACTTAGTTGAAATGGTCTCGACAAATTCAACTTCAAACCATCTTGAGGCATAATCTACAACGACAATTGCAAATCTATATTTTTGGACCCAGAATACTAATGGGGCCCATAAAGTCAATGGCTTTTTTTCCCATGCCTGTAATGGAATTTCCACACTACCCACCTCAGTCTTCTGAGTCTTTAGAGATGTGTCACTTGAAGAACAGGGAACACAACAGCCCACGTCACACTTGACCATAGAGTCCATGCTTGGCCACCATAACTTTGCTCTTAATCTTCTCTTAGACTTTTGCCCAAATGCCCCGCACGGGCATTCTTCACAAGTTCACTGCCTAGTAGCAAAGAGAGAATTAACCTCTCCTCTCTTGTCAAACCCCACTGCGAGCAGCATACCTCCTCCCTCACTTTGTAAAAGGGGCAACCAACCCCTTCACCAGAACGCCAACCACATTCAGTCCTAGTAATGGCATTCGTCAACTCTGTATCCTCAACAATACCTTTCATCCACAAATCTTTTGAAAATGCATTAGGTACTTTGTTCCCTATTTGGGCCACCCACTCATCACCTATTTCTTCTTTGACCCTCAATCCTTCTCTTAGGGACCTGGACAAACTGTCTGCAACCAGATTACAATGTCCAGGCACAAACCTAACCACAGAATTAAAACTCTTTAATGCTGACAACCATCTGGCGATTCTAGGACTAGCTAACCCCAAACCACTTGTGGTAAAAACATGGGTTAATGGTTTGTGGTTGCTCCTTCTAGTATCCGGGATGCCCCACGCATATGTTTTAAAATAATTTGATGCCCAATAGCACGCCAGGCTTTCTCTCGCAATTGTGGAATACCTTGACTCTACCGCAGTGGCGGCTGGTGAGTTTGAAAGCTGGTGGGGCGTAAATTTTTCCGGGCAAATATAGGGGGGTGCAGGTGGGTTCTCCCCCCGCGAAATTTTTGGAAAAATGGCCTATAAAATGTGCAATTTACTGTCCAAAAAACCCACCGAAATATGAAAAAAGCATTGTTTTACATATTAATGGTGGTACACTATTCTTACGTGTGCAAGTGTGATGGTGTATTTTACAGCAGCTTGTATTGGGAATAGCTGGTACTATAGTGTATGCATAAAGAAATTCATTATATAGTAAGTAATGATGGAAACATGTTTGTCATGCTGTTACTGGCAATCACATGCGTTCATCCTCTTACTAAGGTGGGATTTTAGGCATTTTCTGATGAGTTCAAATGGATTTGGAGCAGGTGAGGAGGTAGCTTATATAATCTTCACAAAGCCGTGCATACAGCGGCGGGATTGATGTGTGTCGTACAAACATTGCGCGTTAGGCATGCCTCATTATCAGCATCAACATTTGTACGTGTGTGTTTTTTTTTTAACTCGGCATCTTGAAGTATGCTTCCTGCACAGAGCCGTGTCACGTTCACAGACTTCATGGAAACTGTGAAGCCATAAATTCTCACACCGCAGTTCATACAAAGCACAGAAACTACCTCTATATCCAGAGGAAGATGAAAAGCATAGGACTCAACTCACGGACACGGAATATGGCTTTTAGTTAAGCCTCAGTCGAGCGGAAGTCAGATGCAGCCGACCGGGCCTCGGTGGTCACTCCAAAGACATTTTTTTTAAATTATATCTAAACTATATTTAAGCAATAATGGCTTATGATGAGAGGGCATTAGCGTGCGATAACGTCCATGCCTTAAGCCCCTGGCTGCTGGCCTGTTTTCAAGACAGGTATTTGTGTTTTTAAGGGGCGCGACTCGCGCAAGGCCACACACTGGAACAATAATGGGCGAAAACGCACTTATTTCAAAACAGCCATGCCCACCACCACCAGGCAAGGGGCACCCCTCTCGCCTTACCCAACTTTGGGGCCATGGGTGAGACCCTGTGTGCGTTGCCCTGCACCAAAAACACGACTCCCATTTGTTTCTGGGGCACAGCACAATGCCAAACAATGGCCCTTGGGCCAGTCAGCCCAACTGTAAATAGCGTGCACAATGCCGCCCTTCTCCTCGCCGCCAGCAGCGAGGCCACCATTATCTCGGGAGGATAGCTCAGGGGCAACGTGCTTCCTCTTGGAAGCAAGAGGACTCCGAGCAACACAGGTACGATCCCCGGGTCCGCGCTTAGAAACCTCTGGGTATTAAGCGCGTTATAAATAACCTTTCATATCATATATAACTGTCCACCTGTGGTGGCGTCGCCACAATAAACTTCTCCCCATTCCTCCATTTCTGAAACCGCTCTGATGAACTGGAACGTACCGCCGCCTTTCAAACCCTGAGGAGACATCCTAACGCCCAATATCCAGGGGCACCCCCCTTTATAATAGGTTCAACGTTCAAGCCCTCACATTGCTTTACATCCGATGTTGTGCAAAGAAGGGTCTTAATCCAGCATTAAAATCCTAGAAATGCTATCATGACTGGTAACTATAGTACGCTCAGGTGGTGCAATACATCACCTCCCCAAATTCCGTGTGCCTAAATCAGCGCTCCACGAGTCTCAATCCCCTGGCAGGACCAACTCAGCCCTTAATGCAACAGAGGTCCATACATTGAGTGTCATTATATGGGACGATAATAACACCTGTTATTACAGCGCCTGTTATTACAGCGCTTAGAAGCAGAGGGAGCCCGGCGAGAAAATATGAACACACATTGTTTTATAGACTTTCTCTTCCGATAACAGCGACACAATGAGGCAAGCCCACGTGTGTGGGCTTTTCATCCACACAACAAAGCTAAGCTACAATGTGCATGTGACAGTCTTAAAAAGTACCACCTTATCATAAGAGCGCCCTTCTGCAAAGGGGGCACTCCACTTGCACGCATTCGAACGTTGGCCGTCAAGAGTGCTTGCAAGGCACCTTCAGTGAAAGGGGGCCTGTATGGGAATGCGGCCGTTTAGTCTAGTGTAGAACGGGATGCCTGCGAATGCTGTAACCTTCTCCCTCCTCCCCCCGTTTTCTCATTTATGTGTGCGCCCTGACGGGGACGTTTTGTGTGATATGATAGAAACCTCAGGTTATTTAACCTAAACGCGGACCTGGGGATCGAATCTGTGTTGCTCCTTGTTGTCGTCTTGCTACCAAAGCGAGCATGTTGCCGCTGAGCTATCCTCCCGAGAGGCGCCTTATAAACCATCAATATAATGAAAATAATGAATGCGCAACTGATTGGTTATTGTTAGAAGGCCAGGACACAGAAATCATCTGTGAGTCTTTGTATGTAGTGCTTCGCGGTAGACCACTTGCGCTTCTAAGCGCTGCTTCAGAATTTTGACTGCTGAACAGATGGCATACTAAGCAGTGTTTGTCTTTAAGAATCTGCTTAAGGGATGTCAAGTTCGAGTTGTAAGATAGGCATTGCCACCTAATGAGAGATAGAATGTTATGGAACCTAAGAGCATGTGTCCAGGGTCACACCACATGCTCCAGTTTGGTGGCTGGAATAGTGACTCAGGGCACCTACCACAGACGGACTACCGCATCCCCTTTGCCTGTTATATCTAAAGGTACCTCGGGGTCCTCCGCAGCATTGGGGCATCTCCTGCAGGCTGCATTGCCCTATACACCCACCGCCAGCGAGCCCCCGTGCCCACTCACCGTGCGTGGCCTTCCCGCGAAGACTTTGCCCTTCTTGAGTAAGACCTCCTTGGCGTGCAACGGGAAGGCCCCAAGTTGCCTACACGGCCCCTACAGTCAGCACTGAAAGACGTGTAGGCCCTGGCCTGCATGTCTTTCAGTGCTGACTGTAGGGGCCGTGTAACCGTACTGTAACTTCCAAGATGTGAGTCAGGCCCGTCCCACGCCACGGCGCTCGCCTGACAAGAAGCTACAGCCTGACTAGGCCCAAAAATAGGAGGACAAGAGGGCACCGTGCCCAGAGCCAAGAGAACAAGGGGATACTGAGGGGCCTAAACCACACGCGGCCGCCCAAAACAGTGGGTAGGCGGGTACTAACTTTACATACCGCATCAGGCAAGGCAGGGCCCAGGCTGTCTCTGGTCTGGTCGTCTCTTCCGTCTGAGCAGGGGTCGGGTCCAGTCCTCGCTCGTCGCTTGTCGGGCAGAGAAAGAGAAGTGTGAAGGTGGCGCAGGCGCACGTACACACCCTGCGCCACCTGCATAGATACAGTAATGTCATTGGCTGCTTGCCAGCCAATGCAAGGTTTGTCATTGGCTGGAAAACAGCCAATTACATTATTGTAGCTGGGTGGGGGAAGGAATGTTCACTGCGCTGTTTGCGAACATTTTATGCTGGCGGGGCCACCCCTCAAGCGCCCCGCCAGCCTACAAATGAAAGGGCCTTACGTAGATTGCGTGGAGCTACGAGCTCCACGCACTCTACTATTGTAAAAATTAGTGTAAAACGGGACGCGCCCCGCTGTGGCAGTCGGCCCGACGCCCATAGGAACCATGGGCATCGCTGCATCGGGCCGGCTGCCACAGTATTGTTGGCACAGCGCCCCCGCACTGTGGGAAATGCAGAACAGAAGAGATTCTTCTGAATCTTGCTCTGCTTTTCTCTTCCTTTCTTCTTTTTGGGGGGGCGGCGCCCTGCCGCCCTAATATAGCAGCCGCCACTGCTCTACCGGAGTTAAAGTTTGTGAAGCAAATGTTACAGGCACCTCAACACCCTGGCTACATTGAGAAAGAACAGCACCAATGCCCCTGGAAAAGGCATCCACTGTTATCATGGTCTCATAGGCAGAGTCAAACTTGTAAAGGGTGGGTGCATTGGCCAACTCTGCCTTTATCTGTTTAAAGGTATCTTATTCTCTCCCCCCACACAAATTATCTGTCCTTTCAACAAATCTCTAAAGGTGTACACTTCGAAGAACAGTTTTCAACAAACTTAGAGTAACATTCCACAACACATAGAAAAGATCTTAGTTCATCCCTATTAGTAGGAGACTTGATCTGTAAGATTGCAACCATCATTTCTGGTCGGGTCTCAACACCCCTGTGAGTAAGTGTATGTCCCAAAAACAAAACTTGATGCACTTTAAACTGGCATTTCTCCCGTTTTACAGTCAAATCAGCTTTCTCCAGTCTCCTTAAAACCTCCACCACTTTGGCATCATGTTCCAGTTCTCTCTTTGCCCCCACCAATATGTCGTCATGAAAACATCGGCCACCTTCCAGGTCTTTAAACAAACCTTCTGTGATTGTTTGAAAAACTGAAGCAGCCGAAGGTAATCTCCTGTACAGAAAGGCCCCGATGGGACTGATGAATGCTTGAAGAGCTTTTGAAGATTCATGGAGGTCCACCTGGTGGTATGCAGAAGTTAAATCTGGAGAGGAATACCATTCGGCTTCCTCCATGGTTGAAATCATTTCACTAACTTTAGGTAAAGGGTGCCTGTTTACCAGGATATTCTAATTTAAATCCACAAGTCTACACATAATCTGATCCTGCCATCAGGGCATTGTGTGACTTCTATCGGTAATAACCAAGCACTGCTCTCAATGAGTTTAATTACACCTTGTTCACAGAGATTTCTCAACTCCAGTATAACTTTTTCCTTCACACTCAGTGGAAGAGACCTCACCTTATGTACATTGGGATTTGCATTTTCCAATAACTGAATTTTATGTACATAACCTCTTAGTCTCCCAATTCCATTATGTAACACTTTAGCAAACCTTTACCCATATCATCACTGAACCTCACAGAACCATTTCTTCCTACTGTGCAACCTTGTGACTCCTTACCAGGGTGCAGCTCTAACACTAGCTTACCATGGTGTTTCAAAGCTATCAAGCAGTCCCCTTTGGTAGCCACGTATAGCTTACCATGAATGTGTTTATTCCCATGTGCAATATCACACCACACAAAACCCTTCAAATCAATTTTCCCTCCCCGATACGCTTTGGGATTTATATCCGTGTTGTGTAAAGTGTGTTTCTTCTCGCCCCAAAAGTGTATATTGTACCTCTGACATGATGGTATATGGTGACCCTGAGTCAGCTAAAGCTCTGATGACATTGCCTGCCAAATCAATGTCCACTTCTGGAGGTACATATCAACCACCTCTCCCACAATATAAACCACCTTGTTAGACCAATCATGTTTGTCCTCCTCAACACCAGTCCCACAAATTCCTCCCACCGTCGAATTGGGATTGACGTCGAATTGGGATTGATATTGATTTTACAAAATCTGGCAAAATGACCTACATTGTCACACTTCCTATATCTCCCTCTCATAGCCAGGCACTCTTTTGGGTGTAGACCATGTTTCTTAAATCGACACCGGGGACAATGTTGTTTGCGTCCTCCCCGCTGGAAGTTATTATTGTTCCTCACATGTCTCCAAGTCTTCTTTAATGGGTATGCCTTTGGATCTTCCCCAACCACTTTCCCTTACCCCTCCCCACTCTTCACCATCTGAACAATTTCTTTTCCATTTTTTGCATTAACCTCTTTGAGACATTTGTTTGTTAACTCTATTCCTTTAGCAAATGACAAAGCTCCAATTAAAGAGGGATTTTTAGCTTGTCACAGTCTTTCCTGTATTTTGGAGTTGGAGGTATGCATCATTAATTGATCCATTATATATGCCTCCTGCCTTCTTGTAAATTCACAAGAAGATAATAAACCCCTCAAATCAGCCACAAAACTGGCCACTGTCTCCCCAACACCTTGTTTTCTCGAGAAGAATTTATATCTTTCAAAAACTACATTTACTTGCTTACCATATTGTGCTTCTAATGTTCTCATAGCTTTGCCATACAAATCCACTCCACCCCCCGCACACCCTTGCTCATCATCTGGTCATTTTTTGATAACTCTCACAGATTCAGCGCTCACACAGCACATCAGAGTAGAGAATTTTCTCTCATCTGAAAACCTCTCAAACCCAGATGCTACGAAGTAAAATTTAAATAAATCTTTCCAATTCTCCCGATGGATTGGGGGTTCCCCTGGGGTTACCAAAAATCTGAGGGGTGAGTATAAAGTTTGCATGACTATACCCAATTTCAAGCAAACCACTAATGCAGGATCGACCTCTCACACACTAAAAAAAACAGGAAGAAAAACTATACTGTAGGCCATGCAGGAACCACTTCCCACTGCACATAAAACCTTGAAAATCTAGAACATACACCATGCATGAGATCCTCCTACTGCACTTAAAACATTGAGAAGACTTGAACACCTTGCGTTGAAAAATAAATAATAATGCACTACAATATTCTGTCAGAAAATGGTGCTATACTTCACAGACCAGGAATACTAAGATGTCACCGCTGATCCATTAACATAAATAATCCAAATAGATTATGAAAGCCTTCACAGGTGATCACACATTATGACCCAGTGTGCATGTTTCACGCTCCAGCATGGTTGTAATGGCCGAGCCAAAATAAAGGAATCACACAACCTTGTCGACACTATAAAGAACTGAGAGAATCTCCAGCTGTGACCATATTGCTCGTAAGAAACAGAGCGATGTGGAGAGATGACTACCCCAATCTCCAAAATAGGCCCTGACAGGGTGAATTCAACTTTCCCATCCCACAGAGAAGTAGGTAGTGTGTCAGCCTGGAAACGGTCCCTCAGCCCAGTGCAGTGAGTCGTCTCTACGCAATTAGTTTCCACACCTTAACACAAGGTCTGATTGCCCTAAGCCTAGAAATAGACCCAGACAGGGGAAGCTTCACATCCCTCAGTGCAGAGAATTAGAGGGTAGAGTTCCCCGAGCCCCAAAATAGGCCCCTTACTGCCATTTAACAATGTCTCTAAGTGCAAGCTCTACTCCGTACCGTGACTTGTCAGTATTATTTCCCTTAACCACATACCACGACCACCAAATGATCTGTATGCCCATAAATTGCTCCTCTACAGCACATATCCCCCCACAACCAGGAATGGTGAGCCATGCTTGTAGTCCATAACCATAACCGCACCAATGTTGGTCTCTTTGTTGGTCCTTGTCTCCTTGAACTCGTCACCAATAAATTGTGGTAGCCAGGAAACGAAATGGTAGAATCCAATATCACATGGGTATCAAATTACAACTTTATTTCATCGAAAATACCCCAACAATATCTATGCTGAAGACAAACCAATGGATGAGTGAAAGTTTGTTGCTGCGCACGATGACATTCTGAAATGGAACATTGAATGTTATTAAGCGCCACTAACCATTTACAATATGACATGGTGCATCACAACATGAATAAATATAACAGAGGCTCACCTGGGTGGAGGAGATTTGGAGAGTGAAGGGAGGATGCCGTTCAGTGACATATGGTAGCCCCCGTTTATGTTCCACAATGAGCCTTCCATCCAGGAAGCCTTCATAGGGTATTGTCAAACTCCATTCCTTTACTCCTGGGAAATGGGACCTCAAATGAATTACCCCTATAGAGAGATAAGGAGATAAACAAGATGGAGAACATCTCCTTATGTGAACAAACTAGATCCACATTTGACCCCTCTGATTACAACTATAATATGTCACAATGGATCCTACCCTTCTTCAATCTTCAGACGTTATTACCATTCTTCCCTACTGTCAAACACTCCCACTGTATCTGACTCAGGTCCCCTTTAAGACTGGGACGAAGATGAGGCGACGAGGAGTAATGCACACTTCTAACTGTGAGCGCCACTTTGGTACTGGGACAAGGAACAGGACTGTAGAACACAATTCTAAAGGTCAGACATATTCCAGGGATAGAGGTAATTGTAGCTAGGCAAAGGCCTTGCACCTGCAACCCTTTGTGAAGCTACAGTTGCATATTAAAAGGAGTGACACACATGAAAGGAAGAGACCACCTGGGAAGCCAGAACACCATAAAGCAGGCTGGAGAGGAGAAGCCGCTGAAAAGGACACCAGTGGCTGCAAGAGAGGAGAAAGGACACTAAGGCAGGAGACAGCCACGGGAGAACGAAGAGCCCACATGAGCTCCCAGCCATGTGTCCCCAGCTGAAGCTGAGATACACAGAAATCTCCACTACGCTGCAGGAGTCAGCAAGAACATCCAAAAGCAGTAAGCACGGCTCACCGGTGCTCCCGAAGTGAAGGAGGCGAGCAAGCAAAAGCAGACGAGGAATGTGCAAGCACCCGAAGGTGCTGCCTCATACCGGTGAGTGAGGAGGAGAGAGCACTCACACTTGGGGGTGCTCTTGGTTCTTAATAAGGGCCAAGGAAGTTGCTGAACAAATGAATGCACATACTAAATGGGTCTGGAGGCCAGATGGACGTTATTGAGTATCGAAAAAGTTGCCAAGTACTTAAACAAATGTTCAATACCGAACTAAAGAAATGTTATGCACAATATTTGAAAATACTACATTATTGGAGAGAAAGTGATGTTTATTTATGCATGAAATTAAAATAAGGAGAAAGCATCATTTTTTTTAACAATGTGAAAGCGAAAAGCCAAGTGAAAAACAGTAATGAGAATTGGTGAAGCACATGAAAGGAAAATGCGAAGGACTATTGGTTAGTATGACAATAAGGTGGTGACAAGGAACAAACACCACAAAGGGAACTGTATGAAAGGCACGTGTGGGCAGAGTCACGAGACTGCCAAGAAGAAATAGGCATAAAGATGGGCTAATGTCACAAGTGCAGAAAGGAAAGAAATGGTGGCAAAGTAGTCCAATGAGAGTCAGAGAACATTATTAAGTGCCATGGGTTATTGGTTGCGCAACCTGTGATGGGTGGACTGTGTGGTACGACAACTGCGCCTAGACCGAGTAACCCCTACTTGGAATGAGCCAAGGAAAAAAAAAGAGATTGAAGTCATTTTGCTTCATCAGTGTAAAAGTGAAAAAAGAGAAGGAAAGTCAAGTGAATGGGTGGAAAGCCTGGAAGATTACCATTCCTTCAGAAAGCTGAATTAACTATGAACTGCATTGCACTTGGGGGAAGAAAAACTCAAGGCCTTTTGTGGAACTGTGCTGATCTTGGGGAAAGGGAACACAGCCAGTAAGAGTAATGGCCCACTCCACTGACCCGGTCCAAGAACTCCTGCATTCCACGATAGTGAGCGACCCTAGACACCAGCCATAAAACCAATCGCCATAAAAGATCTGAGCATGTATGACCTATCCACATACATACATCCTTTGTAGTGCATAGTACAGGAAGGGACACATTATAGATCAAAATGAAGGTGGAGGCCTTGGGTGCGAGGGGTGCAGTATCAGCAAAGCACAGAATGTCTAGGTCAGCGCAACTTTACTCCTTCCTCCCTTCCCCCTGGCACCAGTCCCCAAGCTTCCCAGGTGCATGCCACAATGATGTAGTGGTAGTCTTAGTGTATTATAGCAGCCTCGAAACTGTAACGTATGGGGAGCCGGACCTTCACTCTTTGGAGAGATGAGCTCAGCTGACCCACGTGAGAACAGAAAGATGGTGAAAAAAGAGAACCAATCACAGCCTGGCATCCCCTATGGACCAGGACCATGTACACTGTCTTACCATTTAACTGTGTGGGTTTAGACCCTATCTTTGATGTCCTTAGTGACACTGTGGCCATTTATAATGTACTAACAATCAACTTGCAGTAAGAACGTTCTCGAGCAGCAGAGTCTTTTGCTGATACCTTTGTATTCTGTACAATACATCTTCTTATCCTTGCAAGCAATCTCTTGTCCTTAGTCTCTGGAGGGTTGTATTCTTTCTGGCATGAGCGTAAACAGGATCTTGCCTTCAGTACGCACAAAACTCTTTATCAGTCCCATTTTCCATACTGCCTTGGCTTGGACATACTGTTTAATGAGATCTACGGCAGAGCCTGAACTTAACAAAATACCCAAATATGAATAAGAGGGAACCACCTCGTTTATCATCATCAATTTTCCAATTGAAATTCCCATACCTTCTTTTCCTCCCCACAATCATAATTTTTGTTTTTTGTTTATTACCTTCAAGACCAGTGGCCTGGGAATACTCATATAATTCTGTCAATGAACGCTAAAGTCCAATTGGGGTTCTGTCCAATATGACAGAATCATCAGCATATATTAGCCAGGCAATCAAATAGGAACTAATCCTGGAAGGAGAATTTCTCAATTTTTCAGGTTTTGAGATAAGTCGACAAGATATACATTGAAAAGCAAGGGTGCGAGAATGCACCCATGCTTCAAACCTTTCTTTGTAGGAAAAAATGTAGACATAAGATCGGATGGTTTCAATCTTAAAGCCACTGTCGTTCCTCTATGGAGTTGTTTTAGTAAGAAAATAAACTTTGAATTTAAGCCCCAGCAAGCCAATTTAACGCAAAGCCTATGCATGTCAACGGTGTCAAAGTGTTAGGGAGGGGGGCGCTGTTGAGCAGCCAGCAAGATGGCTGCCTAGCTCTCGAGCTCCGTGTAAAGCCGCTCTTCACCCGATGACATCCGCGGGCTAATACATCCCTGCGCCCACTCGACCGACCCCCTATCCTCCTTATAACGGGGGCTACACGCTGCTGCGTTCCTGGCCCGAATCGGATCCTGGGTGCCGGAGATCTTCGCTGCGGGAGCCTCCGGACTGCCGCGGTGCCTGAGGCCCATCGGGGTTTCTCTGCCCGGCTCCCGCAGCTCCATTACTGCCTCCCCTGCTGCATCCTCCCACTGGCCCGCCTGCTGTGACGCACACCGTGGTGCCCCGCGGGCCACGCCGTGGGCGCTGTGAGGTGGACCGTGACCCTCGCTGGACCGGCGGCTGCAGCTTGAGCCGTGCCTTGCGCCGGCCATCCTGGACTTTTTTCCCCGTTCCGTGGTCGTGGCCCTCGGGCCTGGGTGACCGGTCCTTCCGGCCGGGCGGCCTCTCCTCCACGCCGCTCGACACCTGGGCGGTGCGGCCCTCCTGGCTGCCTCGCCCGGCTGGAGGTCCGCCGGCCCGCGCCCGGCCTGTATCCTGCTGCCGCTGTGGGGATCTGATCCGCCCCCGGCGGACCCCGAGGACCGGAGGAACGACACTCGCTCCCGCTCCCGGACTGGATGACCGCTCGGCGCACACCAGGTGAGGGGTTGCTGGGGCCGCTGCGCGTCGGGGTTGTGTTGGCCCTGAATCCATTACGGGCCTAATTCTATCTGGGCCTCTCCCCCCGCGTTGCGCGGCCCCGGCTGGCCCCTGCGCCGCCTTGATTGCTCTCGGGGCCCATGCCCTGCGGCGCTGCGGGGCCCTGCACCCCACCGGACCCGGATTGGCCCGCTGCCGCCCCCCTCCGGGCACAACGGTCCCCGGATTGCTACCGTGGCCATCACCCTTCCTTGCTGGGCGCCGCCGTCACTGCCCCGGGCGGCGTCCACTCCTGCTGGTTGCATTCTCTGTGGTGCTCACTCGAGGTCTGTTCTGGCCTCCATCCTCATTATCTGGGGCGGCTTGATCCCTGCTTGATCCCTGCAACTATTTTACACCTCCCCGCTGGCGTGGCCCCTGCCGCCTTTGTCAGGATTGTTTACACCGGCGTGCCGGACCATCATCACTGGCCTTGAACCTCTCCTGCATCCCCTCACTCGTGTCTTTACTCTGCCCACTCAGGGCCCCTGCAACACTATCCACGATGTCTAACAGATCAAGGAATATCAATAAAACCGGGGCCATGGATAAATTCGCTAAAGCCGCCCCAAGGCCTGACTCGGCCCACGCACCAGACGATCCAGCCGACGACCCGCCATGCGCCGAGGCACCCACCACTGACCTCACAGCGATAATGGAATCCATGGCCAGAAACTTTGCAGCTTTCCACGAAAAGCTTGATGACATTAATGCCAACGTGGCCTCTCTCAGAGCTAAACTGGATCAACAGGGGGCTCGAATCACGGAGACTGAAAATAGAATTGGCACCAACGAGGATAATATTTCTACACTTCAGGGCACTGTGTCCACTCTGGTCTCGGATATGAAGGCGGTCAAGGCCAAGTGTGATGACCTTGAATCTAGGTCGCGCAGAAACAACATACGCATCGTTGGTGTCCCTGAAAATGCGCTGAGGGGTCGACTGGAATCGGCAGTCGAAGACCTCCTGAGGGAACTACTGGGCAACCCTGACATGTCTCCCTTCTTCACCATCGAAAGGGCCCATAGAGCACTGTCATCCCGGCCCAAACCCGGTGACTTTCCGAGGCCTATCATTGCCAAGGTTCTAAGCTTCAAAGACCGTGACTTAATCCTCCGCCTTGCAAGGGAAAAAGGCGAGTTACGAATGGACTCGCAGGTGATCAGGATTTTCCCCGACTTTTCCACCGGAGTTCAACAGGAGCGTCGCCAGTTCCTCGGAGTGAAGAAACTCCTCAGGGAAAGGCACATCCCCTACGCCATACTTTTCCCTGCACGCTTGAAGTTCACGTTCAACGGCAAACTTTATTTTTTTACAGTGCCGTCTGAGGCGGTTAAATTCATCGAGGCACATGTTCCTCTCCACCCTCCGGCTGATGACACTGTGCATAATGAGTGAATTTTATGTTTGCTTTGAGATGCTTTGATGCTATGCTTATTGGTAGATCGACTCATGCCACTCTTTGTTCACATCCATGAGTGACCACACCTCTGCATTCACTGGTATACAATGTGGTCCTATGCAGGTTTAATTTACGCTCTCTGGGGAGCAACAGTCCTTCCGTTCAAGTTATTCTCCCACATTTACTTCTGTTGCTCTCTGACATGCATAGCTCCTTTGTTCTGGCAACAACCATTGCCCTCCCTCCACGAGCACCTGGGTATGCATCATCTCATGTTCCCGCTTGGGCTGGGCTGCTGGATCCCTGTGGGATGCGGGTCGCTCCCTGTGCCCCATTAGGTGGAACTGGGGTGTACTCTCGATATGTCCGCTAACAATGTTCATTCCTGCACGGCAGCGGCGCACCCCACTGCGATTGCACAGCTCTTGGATATACCCTTGTTGGAGATGATATGGGAAATGTCTGATCTTAATTTGAAACTTGCTCTCTCGGATCGCCGCCTACTCGAGCGATCTGAGGGCTTCATCATCCATGGTCCATCCACACTACTACCCTGCTGTTGTATTCCTACTTTTCATGCCCTCTGGGCTATACTCATGGTCCCTTAGCCCTCGGATACGCACTTTCTATCGTGCATGTTGCTGATCTACTCAAAGTGATCATGTTGATTCTTGTTCTCGTCAAATGCTATGCCTCTCTACTACACATCCAGGCCGGCACGGCCATAGGTAACGGCTGTGACATCCTTCACTAAACCGCAAACACTGTTTAATTTCTCACGGACGCCTTAGTGTCCCAAGCGTGCTAACACACGGCAATAGCGCACCCCATTGCGATTGCACTGCTTCCTAGTTCTCTGTTTTTGGTTCGCCCCTGTTGGGCTTTTGCACTGGCAGGATCATGTTGGGGTCGGTCCGACTGTGCACAGTTGGGGATGGGTGGGATGTACACTGCTGATCATGGGTTGGTGGTGAGGGTGGGGGGGGGAAACCGGGTGTTATCCAAAAAAGGCACACGAGGTTGCATGTGGCCGGCACTAATGGGCCACGTTCGTAAATCTTGCCTCAACCCTTGGGGCGCACACTATTGTTGGGTCCGAGACGTTCATTGAGAACACGTGTCACATAATGAGACGCCTGGCACAGTTATGGCAACCGTCTTAATGTCATGGAATGTCCGAGGGGTAAGCAATCACACTAAGGCGCGCAAAATCATGGCATATGCCAACAGACATAACTGTAAGATACTGTTCTTGCAGGAGACGCACTCCAATGGCCACATCCCCCGAACTATGGCCCCGGCATGGGGGCCTACTAGATTTTTTACCTCCTACTCCACTCAATCCAGGGGGGTTCTAACCATGATCCATAAATCCATCAAGTTCACACTGCATAAAAACTACACTGACCCTGAGGGACGCTATGTCATACTACATTGCACTTTGGCCAACAAAGAATATCTGCTCGTCAATACCTATTGCCCCAATATCGATTCTCCTGATTTTTTTGATAAGATCGCCACTATACTGCTGGGATATGTGGGAACTCTGGTCATTTGGGGGGGAGACTTGAATCTTATTCTTGATTCAGCCCTAGATAGGACTGGATCCAACCCACGGCCTCTGTCCAGTGCCGCCCGCAGGTTGCACTCTCACATTAAGACCCTCGACATTTGCGATGCCTGGAGGTCGCTACACCCACATCTTAGAGACTATACTTACTACTCATCAGTGCATGGGAGCTCTTCTAGGATTGACTTGTTTCTTGTCTCGAAGGGTGTCATGGGAGGGGTGTTGGGCTCCCAGATCCTACCCCGCACGCTTTCTGATCATGCCCCGATCACACTCACAGCCAGACTAGGAGTACCCGTCCCGACGTTCAGCACCTGGCGTTTTAAATCCGACGCCTTGCGAGATGTGGTATTTAAGGCTGAAATACTCGACGATATTCTGTCCTTCTTCGAAATGAATTCTCTCCGAGATACCTCTGCCGCCGTAAGGTGGGACGCCTTTAAGGTGTATATCAGGGGAATGTCTATCTCCCGGGAAGCTGGGGTGCTGAAATCAATCAGAACAGCACTGAGCCGTTCAGAAAGCAAACTGAAACAATTGGAACTGCAAGGCGCCTCTGGTGCAGACCCCGCCACTCTGGCCCAGATTTCTGAGGAACTCCAAGCCTTCAACAAACTCGCCGTCAGCGAGATACATTTCCTTGGTCGCCCTCAAGCGGCCAGGAAATATGGCGAGGGAGAGAGGCCCGGGAGAACGTTAGCGACACTAACTAAATGGGAATCTGGCCGAATGCAAATCACCTCACTTAAAGATGAACAGGGTAATACTCAATGGGCTGACCAACAAATTCTGAACACATTTACCGAATTCTACAGATCTCTCTACTCTCAGCCTGCTGAGCACACTGAACAGCACATGCGGGAACTCCTTGACTCGATCCCCACCACTGAGGTCTCCTCCGCTGCCCGTGACGAACTAGACTCTCCAGTCACGCTCGACGAGATAGTTACAGCCATCTCTGACCTACCCAAAGGCAAAGCCCCGGGGCCCGACGGTCTGACCGCCGATTTCTATCAAGAACACGTCGCCATACTCGCCCCCAAGCTACTCGAGGTCTGGGATGAATCGCTCCGAGTCTCTATTCTTCCCCTCTCTATGCGCGAGGCAGCCATTACGGTGCTGCTCAAGCCCGATAAGCCCGACGACGAATGTGGGTCCTACAGACCCCTCTCCCTAATGAACCTCGACACAAAGATCTTTGCAAAAATTATAGCGAACCGATTTCTGCCCATTATGACATATCTGGTCCACGATGACCAGGCCGGCTTTGTACCGGGCAGGTCCACCTCCCACAACATCAGGAGACTGTTTAACGTAATGTCCCGCATTGACCAAGAGGCACAAGCAGTGGTGGTCACACTGGACGCCCAGAAGGCCTTCGATATGGTCTCCTGGAGATATACTTGGCTGGTTCTTGAGAATATGGGTATTGGCCCGAACATGATTAGATTTATAAAATTGCTTTACACTTCCCCTGTGGCACGGGTTAGGATCAATACACTAACTTCTGATCTTTTCACACTGTTCAGAGGCACCCGACAGGGATGCCCTTTCTCTCCAATACTGTTCGCCTTAGCTATTGAACCAATGGCAGACTATGTCCGTGCTCACCATGCCCGCAAGGGTATAAGACTGAAAGACAGCCCCGAAATTATTTCCCTATATGCGGACGATGTTCTCTTATACATCAGAGACCCTGCAACACACCTTGACTCAATACTAAGGGACATAACCCGCATAGGCACTCACTCCGGCTTCACTATCAATTATTCCAAGTCAGAGATCTTCCCGCTCACTAAGTCCACCCAGCAACCTGCCTCTGAATACCCCCTCCGTTGGTCACCGAATGGTTTTAGATATTTGGGCGTGCACATATCCTTGGCCAAGTCCTCCCTTCTCGCTGACAATTACTCTGCGGTATCGCGCATTGTCGAAACCAAACTTCTCAGGTGGCGTGCCCTCCCGCTCTCCATTGCTGGACGGCTCTCCCTCATTAAAATGATTCTGCTCCCCAAACTCCTCTACACATTTGGCAACGTACCCGTGTGGCCTGGGAATAACTACTTTGCCAGACTGCACACACTGTTTGCTCAGTTCCTTTGGCACGCGGGCGCAGTACGCAAAAAGTGGACGGACATGACACTCCCATACAAACTAGGGGGACTCACCGCCCCGAATGTATCACTTTACTGGCACGCAGCTCAGGCCCAGCAAGCCACCCACTGGTATCCTGGTGCACCAACACGTCCCCATGTCAAACTGGAGAGTTTGGCGACCACCGGCATCGACCTAATGTCCGCGTTACTGCATTACCAATACATACCCGACTCTCCTATTGACCCTCTCTACACAACTCTATTGGCCTGGTCTCGCATGCTTTCCCAGATGCCTGGTGCCTTCCCGTACTACAAGTGGCTTCCTGTGTGGGCCTTTCCTGGCCTGGAACCCACACATGACGCAGCGCTGGCCCGACACTGGGGGGAGCTGGGATACCATGCACTGACGGACTTCTACCCTGAAGGTAGGTTTATCGACCCCCGATCTTGGAAACCGGGTCACACCGGGACCGCGTTGGAAACCCTCCAATATTATAGACTGCGGGCCGCGTTTAGGTCCAAATGGCCCACATTCCCGGACGAGCCCCCGGACAACCCAGCCATCGCATACATTGCCAATTCAGGGGGCGCCCGCGGCGTGGTCTCCTCACTCTACAAGATATTTCAGGCTGCCTCCCCTATTCCCACTCTCAAGGCACGAGATGGCTGGGCCGACGACCTGGGCCTGGAAATATCAGATGGGGCCTGGGAGAACATGTGCCTGCACATCCAACGAGTCTCCCTCAACTTCCGTTTTCGTGCCATGCAGTACAAACTCCTAAATAGACTTTACTATACCCCATACAGAACCTCTAGATTCGCTCATACTGCGGCACGCCCCTGCCCCCGCTGCGGGGCGACAGAGGCCGATCACCTACACATGTTCTGGTCTTGCAACAAACTGCTTAGTTTCTGGGAGGGTATCCTTGAAACTCTCTCTGCTATCATTGGAGTCGTTATTGACCCGGATCCTCTGGCCGTCCTGTTTGGCGCCTGGGCGACCGATGACACTAGATGCTCAGCTAGATTTCTGAATATTGCATGTATGGTTGCCAAGAAATGCGTTCTTCAGAATTGGAAAAATCCCTCCCCTCCGGCTCACCGGAAATGGCTCCAGATGCTTACCTGGTCACGCAATTGCGAGGAGGAATTCATATCTATGCTCCCTGTTACATCTCGCCCCCGTAACATCTGGACGGAATTCAACACGTACCTTAACAATAGAAGTACAAGTGCCTCCAGCTCTGGCTTGTCTCCCACTCCGCTGTAACTAACCCTACTATGTGCACACTTACTTGTATATATCTCATGCGACCACTGCCTTGTATTGCTGTGACCAATGTACCTTGCCAAATGTATTGCAACGTCTTCTACACATGTTGAACTTGTGGCCTTGCTGCCTGCACCATGTAACCTTGTGCCGCTAAAAATAAAAGTTTAAAAAAAAAAAAAAAAGTGTTAGGGAGAATTCTCTTATAAGGCTCATTTCCCAAACCTAGTGAGTCCCCAGCAACATTGCTGGATTTTTGGGGTTTGTTTTTTTCTCCTGCTAAGAGTGAGGGCCTCATTACACGTTGTGCGGTAAAATCCACAAATTACCGGCATGGCGCCCTTAACGTGTCCGCCCTCGTAGGAGTGTGCTTATAGCATACCATTACGAGTACGCGGACACGAGCTTTGCGCCATGCCGGTGATGCCCCTCCAGCCTTGCCGCTAATCTCCCCCAAAAGTCACTTACCGCCTTCCACGACAGTGCAGATAGCAACTCCGCCTTGACGCATCGTGCAAATAGCGGCCACTGCTAATAGCGGTGACCGTTAAATACCGGAACCGGAAATAGCATCATCGCACAGGAACGGGAAAGAGCACGGCGGCCATCTTTAAAAACACAATCCATTGCCATCCTCTGCCGCCTGGACCTGTTCGTATTACCTTGCTGCCTGAGACCCATTGCTACACTGTTACCATGCCCAAGGCATTAAAAAAAACAACAGACCGCCAGCGAAAGGAGAAGTTCTCCACCGAGGAGTTAGTGATGCTGACTCAAACCTTAGCGGACAATGCAGAAGTGGTCTTCGCAAATGACATGCGGCGGGAGACCCTCCTAAAGAAGAAAGCAATCTGGGCCGAAGTGGCAACAAAAGTGAGTGCTGTAGGCACCAGCACGCGCACTGTACGCGAGTGCAGAAAACGATGGGATGACCTGAGACTCCGGGACAGGATGATCCTGGCCGAGTACCACAAGACTGCCACCGCTGGAGGATCAGGGTCACCGATCAAGCTGAAGGAGTGGGAGGAAACATGTGCAAACCTCATCGGGGTCGAATGTTATGAGGGAGTCGGGAGGATGGAACACGGCGTGCCAGACACTTCTGATGGAGGTAAGTGCACTGATGCAAGCATGCAATGTGAATGTACAAGTCCCCACAAATGGCAGCCCTGGATCACTGCATGGATGGCCCGGCATCCACACATGCATCCCACCCTGCGCATGTCAGCGCCAGACCCCAACACACACACATGCATACATCAACAGAGCCAAGTGTCACACACAACACTGCATGGATGAGGCACTGAAATGACACCTCACCTGCTTCCTCCACAATGAAGTTCAAACGGCCCCAAATTAATTCATGATGTAGCCTGCATTGAGTACATGCGACCATAAACAATAACATCCCCCTTCTTGTCCCCGACAGGGTCGCATACAGACAGCGAGGGAGCATCCCAGGCACCCCCTGTGCAAAAGAAGAAAAGGCCACAGCCCAGCGAGGACGCACCAACAACATCAGGTGGAAAAAGGCCAAGGCCCCTATTGCAGCATCCAAAACAACTCCTGTGCGCCACTGCCACGCAAAACACTACTGCCCCGCCTCTGGAGGTCCACTCCCCCCCAAATCACCGCCACCGAGGGTCCACCCTCAGCTGCTGCCAGTTCGGCAGGGGAGGCAGCAGCCATTGCCCCATTGTCCGACGTGGATGAGCCCACGGAACTCGATCTGCCTATGCACACCCCAAGCCCTGCTCTAACCCCCGAGCAATCACCCCTACACACACCTTGCTCGCACGTCACCGTTCACGAGTCCATGGAGGCCTTCAGTAGCCCCCCAGAGGCGGCATCTGCACACAAGCCAGCATCAGGATGCACAGCAGACACCACCACAGGCCGCCACTTCCCCTGACCTGGCCAGCGTCATCCAGCGCCAGCAGGCTCTCACAGACCTCATAGGTCAACATGTGGAGCAGGTTGCCCGTCTCAGGGCTGACCTCGGGGAGACATCCAGGCACTCCAGGGAGGGAATGGAGTCGTGCACAGACAGGCTGTGTGGGGAGCTGATACGCGTCCGGGAAGTGCTAACATGCATCGCAGATGCTATGGAGCGCCAATTTCCACCAGGACAGTCTGCCACCTCTTCAACCACCAGTTCGCGGCAGACAAGCCCAATCAGACGCTCTACACGCACCACCAGGCTCACCTCCAGCCAGCCCCCAAATGCTGGCCCTGGCAATGAACAATAGGGCTAGAATGTCCATTGACCTCTGTGCATGCCTGGACACATACATTGTTGGAGACTCATGAGGGACAGTTGTGGGGGTTGGGGGGAAGGGTGTGATGGGACAGTTGTGGGGGGTGGGGAGAAGGGTGTGATGGGACAGTTGTGGGGGGGTGGAGGGAAGGGTGTGATGGGACAGTTGTGGGGGGGGGAAGGGTGTGATGGGACAGTTGTGGGGGGGAAGGGTGTGATGGGATAGTTGTGGGGGGTGGGGGGAAGGGTGGCGGGATGGTTGGGGCCTTGCACATTTTCCTGTTTCTGTTCATTAACACACTGTTGTTTGAGCAAAACACAGGCCTTGACTCCTTCATTGTGTATGATCAATTTATTGACGGCAAGGTCCATTGTGAGCTAACAGACACCAGTGCATCACCAGCCATATACAGGTGACAGTATGACTACATGTTACTCAGAATATTTGGTTGATAAAATGCTGTCTCACAGCACATCCCTCCTGGCCATCCCCTCTTGCATGACCTGCATCCCCTTCACCTCCATCCTCATTCCCGTCATCATCCTCATCGGGTGCCTCCATTTCAACGTCAGGGGGCAGTGGCACATTCCGTCTCATACACATATTGTGCAGCATGACACATGCCGTGGTGATCTTTGCAACCTTCTCATGGCCATACAGGAGGGCGCTACCAGACCTGCTAATGCACCTAAACCGTGACTTCAGCAGTCCAAAAGTCTGCTCGATGACGAGGCGGGTACGGGTATGTGCATGATTGTATTCTTCTTCGTGCCTGTTCTGTGGGTTCCGTACAGGTGTGAGGAGCCACCTCTTCCTCACACCTGTACTTTTTCCTGTTACTTTTTGACACATGTGTGGCCTGTTCATGTCACATACTTTGGCCTATCATTTTGATTCATGTACACATTCAACTGCATCAATGAATATGGTCTGTGTGACTGCTTTGTGCAAAGGTGAGCACGAGCATGCAAGTAGACATGCCCCATGGATGCCTCCAATAGTGACAGCCATGTCCTGGGTGAGGCCAGGTCATTGGTGTCCCTGTGGGCAGGCACATTTGGTACCACACTGGTGGTGTACTGTCCTTCCGACATTGCTGTTGCCATGCTGAGAGGCAACACTTCAGTGGTGCCATGGGTTTGTGGCGCATTGCCATAGCTAGGGGGTATACCTTTGCATGCATCCAAGGGCACAATGCATTGTTGATGTTGTGCTGTAGGAATGCTGCATGACTATGTTGGCGGCATGGATGACATTTGTGTATTTCGTGGCGTGGAGTGTCGTGCAATGTGGATGAGGATTGATGTTTGATGTCACCAGATTTGGGTTGTCAGCTGTGTAGTGGCATATACTTGCATGTCCGTTCATCCCAAGTACGTTGCTGCCCTCACAGATGCCCATTAGCGTACATCTGTACGTGCATTTGGGCGACGGACTACAGGCTACACCCAGTTGGAGTATCTATCTACCCCCCCATGCACACCCAGTTGGAGTATCTATCTACCCCCCCCCCCCCAATCACACTGCAATGTGCTTAGCATGGAACTCACCAAGTAGCCACAAACGTTGTCCCATTTGTCACTCCATGTAGCGGGGGATAGTTGAGTTCCGCAGGACCATGGAATCATGGGTAGATCCTGGAAATCGGGCACAGCAATGTGTGATTATCTTGTTTGCGTCACATACCATTTGGACATTGATGGAGTGGTATTGCTTCCTGTTTCGGTAGACTACTTCATTGTGATGTGGGACGACCAATTCCACATGTGTACAGTCGATGGCCCCAATGCAACATGGGATGCCTGCCAGTGAATAGAAGCCAACTTTGGTGTTTGCAATCTCCTGGGCAGTCCGGGGCATGGATATGTTTTCGGTTGCATGCTTCAGGAGGGCATCGAGTACCTGGTTCAGTATGCGTGAGAATACTGGTTCAGGGATGCCATGCATCTGCCCCACTGTATGCTGGTAGGTTCCTGAGGCCAGGAAGTGGAGCACTGTCACCACCTTGAGTAGAGGGGGGATGGCAGTTCGGATATCTATGAGGCTCACAATGTCGTTGTGTATCATGTCCACGATGCTGGTGATGGTGTCCCGGTCCAGACGGTACAGGGTGTGTATCTGCTCAGGTGTTAGGTTAAATGGACTGGCTCTGATCCGGGGAATTGGTGGGTGCCTCTGTGGTATGATTAGGTGGCATGGTGGTGCTTGTTGTGCCTGTCTGGCCCTCCTCCTCCTCCTGCCTCTCCTCTGTGCAGCCTGTTGTTGTAGCAGCAGCGCTGCAATCAGGTCCTCCAGGCCATTTAATGCTGCCAGTATTGGAACCATCTTGGTGTGGGAAGGGGTGTGGGAAGGGGTGTGGTGTGCTTCTTTTGAGCAGCCACAGTCTCCATTGCCTCCACCTGTGCTGATTTTGGCCACCTGTGGCAGGTGTTGACACTGCTTAGTTCTTTTAACGGGTGGTTCGCGATGGCGGTATTGCCGCCATGCCGGTAAGAGGTTTTGGGGTATTTACCATGGCGCTATTGCCGTGTGCACTGGCCTTGTGATGGTGTGCTATTAGCGGCATGTCATTATTTGCGGGTTGGCGGGTCGCGCGCACGCGGACTGACCGCTATTAGTGGCACCGTAATTAGCGGTGCCGCTAATGGCAGTGAGCCGGATCGTAATCCGCATGGGCATTTAACGTTACCGGTATTCCATTACCGGTAACGTTAAATACCTACCGCCATCCGTGTAATGAGGCCCCGAGACTCTTTTCCTCCCACTCTTAGGCATGATTTGAGGTATGTCTTTGACTTTTTGTGTGCTTATGGGCTATGGGTTTTTTTGCTCCATAGGGAATCATCTGTTTTTGTGTATGTGTTACACAGCACTCTCAGTGCAGTAACACAGGGGTGTCATAGTGACCCCCAAACATAGACTCCATACCCTGGGACTGACTACTGTCTCCCAGGGCATGTAAAGTCACCATTGACTTTACTAGTCCAAAATTGTGAACAGAACCAGTACAAACCATCATATTGTGGAAGTACTGGAAGGGGTTAATTTGATTGCCCCTGGGTCTGTTTCCAAGGGGGCACTGTCCAGTCCCCCCTTGTCGAGTTTCTGGCTGGTGGCAGTGGTTACCACGCAAAATATTCCACCAGAATATTTCCTATGGAATTTTCCCATTGATTTTAAACGCACCACTTTTTGGTGCAATGTTAAAGATACCGCCGGTTTATTTATTTAATATTAAATCCCCGGTTGGGTCTTTTTGCCAGAACTCTTTTCTAAAATGGCGTTCGTGTCCGTCTCTGTAACTCCAACCAAGGTCGGGCCCTTTTTCCACTTTTTGGCGGGCTTCTAAACAGAAGCCCTCCAACTGGTGCCGCTCTGTCTGGGTTCCACAGGATGTGTGGGTGGGGGAATTGGCACCCTGGACTGCGTTGCCTTAGCAACCCAAGTCGCACTCTGTTCTGATTGGGCCAGTGGTGAGCCTCCCGGCTCACCACTTAGCATGTTTGAGTGACAGCTAGGCTGTTGAATGGGGGTTTTTCTGCATAAAAGCAGGGCTTTTGGGACTGGAAATTGAGAAGTCGCCACAGGACCTAAGAAATCCAAAGAGGGGAGAAGCTGAGCCATCTGCAACGACGACACCACCGGTGGAGCCCTGCTGCAACAACCTCACCACTTTCCCGATGACTAGAGAAGATCTTCTGCTGAAAGAGTCTTCTTCCTCTGAGCTGGTGGGATCAACCAGTTCGCCATTTCGCCTTCCTACTTTTCTCATTGTGTTGGAACTTGCTTTTGATTAACAGTGCTAGTGTATTTTCTAAAGTGTGTGTTAAATAAATAATTACATACTTTTGATACAAAGCTCTGGTCAGTGTTTGCTTGTTCTACTGCGTTTTTGGCCCTATTGTGTATCCTCTGTACACTGCCTAATTCTTCTTGAGAGAAGTCTGACTGCTCAGCCACAGCTACCAGGTAAATCTGGGTGGTACAGACTGCTACCAATTGGGTTTACTGCTTACTCCTGTAGTCTTAATCTTTTTGCAGTGGTCCCCAAGGGAACTGCACAGGATTCTGCCTAACACAAAGGACTTTGCAAACTCTACAAAAGCAATATATAGTGATGATTTTCTCTGTACAGATCTCCAAAACCCTGATTGCTGCAACAACAGAATCTCTTTCTGCTTGGCTCAATCCTGTATTTCCCTAGGTAAGAGTGTACTGAATAGTTTCCTGGGAGAGTGCAGCATGGCCAAAAGCCTATAGTTTGCTGGATTTCCCCGGTCACCCTTCTTGAACACAAGGACCATAAGTGATTTGTTCCATAAAAGTGGAACCACACCGCGCCTCAAGCTTTTTTTATATAGACTGAATAGGATCTGCGTCCACATTTCAGGTTGTGCCCAGATAACCCTATTGGATAGACTGTCGGGCCAGAAACTCTGTAGGGCTTCAAATTCATGGTGACCACTCTGACATGCTCCATACTCCGAACTATTTTCTACAGGGGGAAATGAATCGGGATAAATTATAAGGTATCTGAAAGTGCTGGGCCCATACATCTCAGCAATGTAAGCCTACCATATCCTTCTCCACTATGGGGATGATTATGGCCGCCTAATTAGTATGAGATACACCTTTTGCCAGATACCAGAAACATTTGCTGCCATTAGACTTTAGTAAATTAAATATAATCTGCCAAGTAGCAGTTCTAGAGGAGTTCTGATATGAAACTATCCATTTCTTTTGTCTAGTACAGATTTTAGACAGCTCCTGCTTATAACAGGCAGGGAGATTAGTCAATTCTTCCATAGTTTCACTAAGGCTCGCTTACTTTGAGCCCCCTCATGCTTCTTTGTGGCTATAACAGCATCATAAACATGTACATTACCATCTAACCTAAATTTGGCAGGAGCAGCCACAATTGTATAGGTGATGGAGGACCAAGTTGAGACAAGCTCCTCAATCCCAACACATAGGTTCCAGGGATCCAATAGAGCGCTAATAGCCATCTCTCCATTAATGGCATGAGCTGTACTCGATGTCCAGATAATTCTATTTCCTTGAGAATTAGTTTGATAGGAGCCCTCCAAGTAAGACCGAGTTGTCCCCTCTCCATGGACTAATCCAACTTTCAAAATTGTATGATTGTTAGCCTTGTTCTCCATTTGCTCTAAAAACACAACTGTGCTTTCCCAATTAAGCTTCCCTGGCCATGATTAAGGAGACATGCCTGGCCCTCACAGCACTTTTCAGGCATCTTCTTTGTCCCAGTACTAAAGTGTTGAAATAGCATAATGTTCATTACTCTCAGCTGTCTCTTTCTTGTCTCAGTACTGTCAAGTGTCACATAAGGGGAAATAAGGGGAGATGACTTGCAATAACCCATGAAGGTTGGGGAAAGGTTAGGTTGGTCGTCAGTAGGGAAAGGTTGATAGCATTTCTCTCCTAATGGTACCCTACTCCCAGCACCCAAGGACCCTCCATCCAGGTTATCCTCCCTCGCGTCTCCACTACCAGGGTCGGGATCCAAGAGCATTGGCCTTTGCCTGTCCACCTGAAAAGAGGATCAACAGTGAGAATACCCTCAGGTTTCGTAGATCGGTCACTTCCTGCAGGCTAACCAAGAGGTGGTTCCAGGTAGACAATCTAGTCCCCACAACACGAACAAAAAAAAAGAAAATGGCGTTTGCTGTCAACACACCCCAGTCTGTTTTCACTGCCACTCACTGCCAACTTCACCTCGCCTGCGGACCACAGGGCACTGTGCTTCTCTGCACTGCTATACTGGCAGCAGGTTTTTAAATAAATGATGCTACTGTAAGTGTTGACTTCCAGGCACTATGGCTACAAAAATCTAGGTGGCGCTGTGATTATTGTATGCTCCCATTACCATCAGTCAGAGGCAAACTGACAGAAAACATTTTGAAGGCCAGGAGAGACTGCCCAACAAGGTGACCATGTTACCACAAATGAATCCCCATTGCAGCACCCCAAAGAGCACCTAGCATGTGCTCTTACCTCATGTGAACCTGTTTGTACCCATAACACTTAAAATTCAGGGCTGGCTGCACCGACTCCTGGACACACTGTGCCACGGGGTCCAACGCTCCAGGCTGGGGGTTGCCCTTTCCGGGCCTGTTTCAGGGCCGCTGTCTCAGAGCCGCTAGAGTCAATCACATTTTACTGTTGTCCTGCGTGCTCATCCACCACTCGTCAGTCAGCAGTTCAGAGACCCTAACACCAGCAAAAAATCAACAGGAAAGGTACTCAAAATGTCACCAGCACTCTGTGACAAGCCGCAACTCATATTCACGCTTGCAAGAGGCTGATTCCAACAACTCTGTTCCATTTGAATGTATCTGATTGATTTTAGGAGATCATTGGGAAGGCTAGAATGAGGTGGTGGGCAAAGATCCCACACTACACAAAGACACTGTGGGGCTGTCAGGACCTATCATTTGCACAAGTTCTGATCTGTCACATCAAGGGGTGCTCTGGAGTCATAAAGGCATGATTCCATCTATAAAAGGTTACTTGCATTAAAGATGGGAGTGAAAACGGGGGCGTGGCCAAGCGGCAACGAAGATATCGGCTTAAGTGGGAAGCACACTCAAAAAGAGAGACAACAACCTAAATATGGGCACTTATTTTGGACTTTTTATGCTTCAAAACATCATTTTGGTATTTTAAATATCAGCGGGGTACCACTTTAGTGACCTTTCCGAATTTCTACAAACAAAGAACGTTCTTATCGTAATAACGGTAATGCTGCATACGAGGTATCGATGCACCCACGTATTTTCAGGTGTCCTCCCTCCTCATATATTCCTGGATTTCGCTGGATGGCCATCCTGGGTACATGAAAGAAGACATTTGCTGAGATCTAGTCTTACTCTGACATTGTCTGCGGTGACACAACCTTGATGCTGGTAAGAGCCATGCCCCTGAGGTGAATCTCTCCTTAACTTTGGCGTGTTACATACTTATTGGATCCTCAGTCATCTCTGAGCTACAACATTATAATAAACATTTCATTTGTCCTCTCTGGGACTGCTATAGCATTTTTGGGCTGGCTACCATCGCATTTATCCACTTCTGGAGCCCCATTTCCTCATGCAGGTGTTTTCAACTTCACGTCACTCGGCCAAAAGATCACATTACTCCCTGGCTTCAACTTCAACTGAAGATCAGCGACACTTACTCCCGGTGACAAAATGCAATATTACATTCTGTATGTTATTCCAGTTTCTGGCATGTTATAACTGCTTTCCACTTACAACTATGGCTGAAAATACCAAATTGTTTCCTTCATTAGATAATCCCTCATTCAACTCATGCATAGAAAAGATCTTAGAGGAACTCTGCAGTATTCGTTCCCCCATTTCTACACTTGATTCCCATTCCTCCAACATACAGGAAGAAATAAAAGGCTTCAAAAATGAGATTAAAATGTTCTCCGGCAGATTGGATGAAGCAGAAGACAGAATCTCTTTTGTTGAGGATAGGGTGGAAGGCCTTGAAAAAATGCAACAAAGAATTGTAGAGCTAGAATTTGATGTTACAGAATTGGAGGACAGAAATCTTAGAGATTACCTATGCTTTTATGGGATCTCTGAGGAAATAGACGCAGAAGACCCCATACATTTTCTTACCAAATGAATCCCCTGTACATTAGGTGTCACTTTTTTGCTTCCATTGGAATTGCAACGTGCACATCGAATAAGACCTTGTTTCTCTGGCAACAATTCTACACCCAGACTACTCATTGCTTGCTTTCTAAGACATCAACAAGCAAGCCAAACTCTTCTAGCTACCAGAAATAATTCCCCTGTTCTTTTTCAGGGGCATAGGATGTTCATCTCTCCAGACTTTTCCAAAATTACTCAAGGTAAGAGGAAAATGTTTCTAGATATGAGACCTCTTATGAAGACCATTGGCATTTGATATGGACTGCTTGAACCAGCGAAAATGACAATCACCATTCTAGAAGCTCCAACTAAAGAATTCACAGAATCCAGCGATCTCTTCAACTTGCTTCAGTCCCTTCAATCTACTCAAATGGATACTACCTCCTTTGAGTCAGCATTCTACTCCTCTAAGCCAGAATCTCAACTTCAACTACCTTCATTTAGAAGGTCAAAGAATCAACATACCAAGTTTAACTCTAAGAGTAGCAGATCTGTTTTATCAATAACTCATGATCCTTCCTCTAATCCTACTCACCTGAGACACAAATCGAGATCACCTATTAAAACCACAGATCCTGCTCTTTCTACCTTACAAACTTGATTGCATCACTATTCTTGTTACACTCCGACCTCTTTTAATCAAATTAAACACTTGTCTAATGCATAGTGCTCACTTAACTTCGATATTGTAGCTTTATTGCTCTAATTGTTACCCAATTTGTTCATTTATTTATAACTTTGGATTTTATCTTTATCTTCTCTTCACTTCATCTCTGTGCTCTTGTATTCACCATAATAGGCCTTTTTATTACTGTTCCAACTAGACTCACTTCACTCTTCCAACTTTTACCTTTATACATGTTTATATCAACCTTAATTTATCCTTTACCAGCTCTTACACATCTTTTCCCTCTTGTCATCATCCCACTCTTTTGTTTTTCAAAACATACCTCGATTGTGCCACAACATCCAGAAGCTTTTGCTCGACTGGCTCATTAGTTACTCCAGTATCATATATATTATCTGTTTATTCTAATCCATTCTTTTATAAAGCACCTTTTATTCTTTTCATCCACAACAATTTGATTGCTAATGTCTATTAAGTTTGTTATCTGGAATGTTAAAGGGTTAAATCACCCCATCAAGTGCAATAAAGTTATTAACCAATTTACAACAATAAAAGCTGATGTTGCGTGTCTTCAAGAGACTCATCTGAGCTCTGACAGTGAAAACCGCCAAATCAAAGCTGAGCGATTAGTCATGCACTCTTCTCTAATGCTCTAGATTAAAAATGTTGTGTCTTCATTTTGATTAATAAGCACCTAAACTTCACCCTAACCAGTAAAGAAAAAGATCCCAAAGCTATCATTGGCAATTTACCAGTAACTATAATTAATGTCTATGGTCCCACCGCCTCTAACACCCTTTTCTGGTCCTCTTTTCTGGTCTGCACAGAAAAGTCCAGATAAACTTATTTTATGTCAAGATGTTAACCAAGTTTTTGATTTTACCCTTGATCGTAAATCCATTTCCAATTTTGTAAACTCCAAATCTTCCTCACAATCTCAAACATAATCTCAATCTGATTGACTCCTGGCGCGTCTATCACCCAGATACAAAAGATGATACCTTTTATTCTCCCCCTCACCATTCTTTCTCTAGACTAGATTATATTTTTGTTAACCCTTCATTAACCTCTACTGTTATCAATTCTGAAATTGGCTCCATAACCATTTCTGATCATGCACCTGTCTCCACCATTCTACAATGGATAACTATATCTAAGCTCTACCAAAGATGGAAATCTAACTGATTCCTCCTTAAAGATAGTTTGTTCATTGATAAAATCAACTCTTTCATTGAAGACTTCTTTCTCCATAATTGCCCACTGAATACTTCCATATACAATAATTGGGATGCCTTCAAAGCCACCCTACGTGGGCTCATAACTCAATTTTCTGCCACCAAAAAATGACAATCTAAATCCACTCATCACACATTATTAGCCTCGATCAAAGACCTTGAAAGGTCTTTTTATGCTAACTCAGATCCTATTATTGCAAAAACCCACATGAATAAGCGCATTTAATTTAATAAATGATGCATTGATAAAGCTGCTTACTCTATACTTCAATTTAAATCTAAATTATGTAGTGGCTCCAACAAAGCCGGGAAAATGTTGGCATCCTATCTAAAAATAAAAAATAAAAATCGCTCATCACTCACATCACCTCTCCTGATGGCAGCAGACTAACTAACCAAAAGGATAAAGATGGAGCCTTTCTAGAATTTTACTCCAACCTATATTCCTCTGATCCCTCTATTAAGACATCCAAAATCTATTCCTTTTTTAAAAAAACAAGAACAAATCTAATCCCATTGACCTTTCCCCTCTTAATACGCCTGTATCCTTAACAGAAATTAAACAAGACATATTAGATCTCAAACCTAATAAAGCCCCAAGTCCTGATTGAGTTTTGGTGAAAAGGAATCAATGGAAAATCCATTATATTCTTACTTTGCAGAAATCGGTCAAAGCACCAGTTCCTTTGGTGAAGCACTTCTTGTACCATTTCCTAAATCCGATAAAGTTCCATCTCTAGTTAAAAATTACAGACCTAATTCCCTTATCAACTCTGATTCCAAAATATTTGCTAAACTCCTAGCTAAATGTCTGGAAAGATATCTTCCTTAACTCATACACATCGATCAATCAGGTTTAATCAAAAATCGCTATGCTTCATCTAACAGTAGACTACTTTTTAAAAATGGAATGACCCCTTAGCCTTCCTCGCCCTCTATGCAGAAAAAGCTTTGGACCACGTTTCTTGGACCTTTATGTTTCACTCCTTAAAATGGTATGGTTTTTCTCCCTATTTTATCAACTTCATTCGAGTCTTATACTCCTCTCCTTCCACCCAAATTCTCATCAACAATTCCCTCTCTCCCTCTTTCCAAATAAAAAGAGGTATTCGTCAAGGCTGCCCCCTCTCGCCCTTATTATTTAATCTCGTGCTAGACCCCTTTTACAAAGGCATCTCCATTAATAACATAGAAGTAATATGATCTGCGTACGCAGACAATATTTTACTCTACCTTTCAAATCCTGCCTCTTACATCCAGCATCTAATATCTACCATAATTAATTTCTCCATTGTCTGAGGTTACAGATTAAATCTTGATAAATCTGAAGTTATGCCTCTCACTAATGCTTGCACTCTAATTAGTACTCCATTGTTCGGTATGTTGTGGCAATCGTCGCATATCAAATACCTAGGACTCCTCATTGCTAAAGATATTCATATTACAATTACCCTTAACACCAACCTCTTGATATACAAAGTTATTAAAAGTGTCTTTGGATGGTCACCTCTTTTCTTATCTTGGTGGGACGTATCGATCCCATAAACATGAGGATCAGCCTCATAATCTTCTACTCTTTATCTATGATCCTCTTAGCAATTCATAAATTCTTCAAACTTGACTCCCTATTCCTTAAATTCTTATGCAATCAGAAAACACCAAGAATTGCAATCAACAAACTAACACTTCCTAAGCATTTAGGTGGAGTAACATTTCCCCACTTTCAACTATATCATAAAGCCTTTATCCTAAAACAATTAATTACCTTCAAACAATATGATACTCACCTTAAGGATGCCCCTGTATAGATCAATATAGAGCTAATATCATTGCTCCGCTTTCCCTCTCTCCCTTCTTAGTTACATCTATATGGCCTAATATCACCTTATTCCGTTCTCTACATTTTTTCAAATCCATTTGGAATACTAGGAACCAGTTCTTTTTTCTGAAACCGAACTAGGAGACATCTTCCTCTGGTTCAATAAACACTGCCTTATCAAATCTAACCCTATTAATATATATATATAGTACTCATCGGGCATCAAATTTGTCAAGCACCTTTTCCATAATTTTGTAGAAATTCGCTTTGCAGAGATTCGCTGGCAATACAATATCCCTGAACCAGATCTACCCCTTCACACATATCTCCTCAAATCGTTAATTAAATCCTCACACACACTAACTCAAAAAAGCCCCTTCTCCCCTACTGACATTCTTAATTAGTAATCCTTCCATTTAAGCAGCCAAATGATATGCGTTTCTAAATGATTCCCCATCTCCCAGCTTGTTAAATTCTAATATTATTAGGCAATGCAAGCTTGATTGGAACTTTCAACCTACCTTAGAAATGTGGGTTCCAATTTGGAAATTGTATTATTCAACATCTGTAGCTGCCAATCTAACTGAAACAATGTTTTTATTTTACACTGTGCACTCCTTACACCCCTGAGAATTGCAAAAGTAGCTGGTAACTCACCTATCAATTACTGGTCATGTCATTTACCAAATGCTGATTTTCTTCATTTAATTTTTTATGGTAGATTTGTATATGCATTTTGGACAAATAGTTGGTTGTGCCTGCAAAAGATACTTCACTTTAAAGAACCTGTGTCAGTCTAATCCTATGATTGGCTCTATTGTTAATCCTTTTATGCAACAGATTGAATCAACTGCAATTTAATTCATTCATCAGCATTGCTTATAAAAACATTACTTATAGATGGAAAAATGTGTCCAACAAGTCTTATAACATCTGGTGGAACTCTATTTGCTCTACGTATCGGATTGAAAAATGTCATGTATTCTCTGATGATTGTTTACACAAATAAGTAAGATTAATTATATATCACCAATGCCCCCTCCTTCGCCTTTCGTATTGTTTTCTGTCTCGTTTGACTCCCCTGTTCGTCTCATTATTAATTCGCAAACATTATCGTATCTTATTTATCATAATAACCAGTTCCATCAAATTGTATGGTTGTAATGCTCTACAAAAGCTCAAAATACAAAAATGTTTATACCTTATGTTCATATCACCTGTTAACGAACTTAACTAATAAAAATTATTAAACAAAAAAATGGGAGGCAAAGAGCTATCTTTCTGGAATAACTTGTTGCTCTGACTATTTTCTAGCAATTATTTGTACTGTTGCACACTTTGGCAGGATTTATAGGATGAATACCAAAAGCTTGTTTTCACAACGGGGTGCGAAGGGCTTTCATGCCATGCCAGTCAGGCTCACATGGCCTGTAATGGCCCACAGCCCAAACTGATGCCCTCACTTGACTTGGGCCTGCCTTAGGTCGGCCTGGGGGGCCATTAAAGCTACACCATCTTCATTTGCACCCATGGAAAACAAAATTTCTAAGGAATTAATACTCTTTGAGAAATGTGGCACAGGAGATATGTAAAGATTATGGATCCAAAAACAGCATGTTAGACATAATCTCTCAAACATTGAAAGAGAGGCTTTACAAATACTAGCTAATGATAAAGATAAAGGAGAGGGAATAGTAGTGTTTAAAAATGCCCAGTGCAATAGCATGGTACTGGAACTCTTGGACGACAGAGGAAGCTTTCTGAGTAGGAGACCTTAGAAGCTATTCGATTTGGCGCAGATAGAGGTTGGATAACAAAAGAAGAATGTGAGTTTCTGAACAGAGAACCCTGATGTTCTACGCACTCCCTAAAATCCACAGGGATCCATTAAAGCACCCTGGGAGACCAGTAGTTTCAGGATATGGCTCAATTTTGGAAACACTGTTAAATTGTTTATCTCTTTACTCAGTCTATAAGCAGAGGAACTCCGGCCTATATTAAAGATACTATGGCTGCAGTAAAAATCTTTGAGGGAGTACAGTTTCATCCAATCTCTCAACTCCTGATAACCATGGATACAAGATCCCTATAAACCAATATCCCTCAAGATTTGACAATTGAAACAACAACAGTGTACCTGACACACACGACAACACAGCAAATGGACCCGGGGGAATTTATCTTAGACCTGATGAGCATAGCACTGAAGAGAAACATCTTCCAATAAGCCAAACAATTTGATCTTCAAACACTAGGGACACCCATGGGCACGGCCTTTGCACCAAGTTTGGTCATACTGTTTATGGCATCATTTGAAGAGGAATATGTACTCTCTGAGAATAATCCCTTTTGGCCACTAATTTCAAACTGGTACCACTACATCAATGACATTGTGTTTGTCTGGCTATGATCTGAGGAATCTCTTCTTAATTTTCTGATATGGCTGAACGGATGCCATGACACAATCAATGTTATGATGTAATATGACCATCCCTCCATGCACTTTCTAGACCTTCTGTTCCAGACTGTAAGAGGAGTCCTGAGCTGTTCATGATATAGGAAGCTGACAGACAGGAATACTACGCAGCACTTCTACAGCTTCCAACGTAGGGATCTCAAGGAGAATTTATCATATGGGCAGTTCTTGCTTCTTAGGTGGAACTGTATGTCTGTGGACGGTTGCTACGAACCTTAGTTCATACCTTAGTGAGCCTTAGGGAACCTTAGTTTGAACCTTAAGAAACGGGGTTACCCGAAGATATTGATTACGCACTCAATGAAAAGAGCACAGTTCACCCTGAGAGAGGAGCTCTTGGAACCCAAGATGCATGTAGAGGAAGAGAGAAAGCTCACATGTGTGACCATGTATATCACCAACTCTTTTGACATCAAGAAGATGGTCAGGGAATACTGGCCTATGCTCTGCACTTCTATACCCCATGCACCACTACCCCTCTTTGCTTTTAAATGTAAACGACAAACTGGTTCAGGCAAAACCCAACCAAGAAAGAGCTACAAGATCCAACTGAGAGTTACGTCCAATTAAGGGGAATTTTCCTTGCAGCATCTGTAAAGTCTGCTGCTTCACAAGGAAGATACAATCCTTTCAAATTGGGGACAGGATGTGGGAACTAAAGTTCCTGTCGAATTGCAAAAAAACAAATGCGATATATTGCATTGAATGCCTCTTGTGGGTTGTTATATGTAGGGCAAACAACAAGGGCTGTCCATATCCGGATCAATGAGCATTGCTCTAAGTTCTGTTGCAAAAATATAACTGCCCCATTGGTCTTGCACTTTCTGGAGTACCAACACACAGCGAATAATTTTATCTGGTGGGTACTGGATATGGTCAAACAGATGCAAATCCACAGAGAGTCCTCCTCTGTAAGGATGCAAGGTGGATTGACCATTTTAACAGCCTAGAGGTGCCCTGAATGAGGAAATGCCCACACCCTGAGGCAACAACGGCAAACACATCCACGTATGGGAATGAGGCTTTATAATGCAGACCCAATGTGCCGGTACAGGATGTACACTAGGACTATGTGTTCCCTTCCCCCCTGCCCCAACTTTTTAAAAGGGTGAATTACCCCACTCATAGCCATATTAGACACAGTAATCCAGTCACCTTCTTGTGCTCTTCAGAACCTTGGGACACACCAACGTTCATCCTACTGTCTCAAGAGGCGATCTAACACTGCACTGTACCGTGAGCATTCAACTGTTTCAACATATCTGATCCCAGCATGCAGGCCGGAAGTCCCTTAATACAACTACACCATTAAGCGCTAAACTAGTGGGTGCCAAATGGAGACTCAGTTGACTCTAAAACTTTCTTTGTTTTGTATACGCTTCTGCCCCCCAGACATGCACTTTGATCTCATTTGATTACAGTGAGCCTCTGTAACTAACTTTACGTCTCGAGACAATCAGTGGAATGTCATTTGACCCACTGCTCTCTGACATTTCGCCTCTCCAGCATGGCCGCCATATATGTACAAAGGATTGGGTGAGGCCCTTCCCCATTGTGCAAAATATACTTGAGGCGGCACCGACTGCATTTTTTTCCCCTACGGTTGCCTAGGTAACCATTCTAGGAGAAATGCAGCCACGTAAGATACTCAAGGTAGGGAGATACCTGCTCAAGCATACGCATGCATGCCAACTCTCCCGATTTTGGCGAGAGACTCCTGATTTTTCTGTTAAAAATAATGCTATTTAACACGTTCTCCCGCTTAAACAAATTCTAGCCCCAATGCATTCCTATGGGAACATTTACATCTCCCGATTTTTCTGACCAAATCTCCCTCCCAGGTGCGCTGAAATCTTTGCATGTATGCATACGCCATCCGACACTCTCTTTCCTAGGGGCTTCTGATCATGTTTTCCTGCTTTATTTATTCATTTTTATTTATTTATTGTTTACTTGTTCGGCGCTTATACAATAATAAAATACTGTTTCAAAGCACCCACAGGGAAGGGAGGGAACAAGGGAGGGAAATACATTAAAAACACAATATTTAAGAGCAGTGGTGGTCATATACTATGCCTTGTGAGTATTTAGAATGTGCAAGTGCAGCTCCATGCAGCTTCCCTGCACCTCCAATTGCGAACTGCAACACGGAACCCTGGGTTACTGGCAGAGGCCTTCATGTGTATAACACGAGCCTCGGTCGAGGTCCCCATGTAAATCTATGCTACACAGCTGTGACAGAGACTGGTAAGTCACTTCCTGGGGCAGCTCACATTGACACAGGCCATGATGTCTTCATCTAGTTAGAGTCTGAGCCAGCTGTTTTCCATTCTTGTTTTTCCTTCACATTTTTGTATACCGACAGCTGACCACAGAATACCCATTGGACTAGTAGCAGTCACTCGTACAAACTAGATGTTTTGCATCAAAAGCCTTTACATCAATATAGGTAGGTCTGCTTCTTTTATTAGGTTTCCATCTTCATGTAATTCATTTCCATTTAGAAATGTACTATTCTGCCTTTTAATTGGGCTTTACACTCAAACACACCCCATTTTTCCTTCTTCCCTTCCCCCTGTTCTTATCTTTAGAACTGGGGTACTAATTCCCAGATTAAGTGAATTCCAATTGTGAACGCTGTTGGAGCATGGGGAGGCTCGAAACCCTCCCAGATATAGCACCAAGCTTCTGTCTCCCACATACCATACATTAGAGGGTAAGTGTACCCCAGGGGCATGCCTTTATTGAATCTCACTGGGGAGCTTGTCCAATGCAAGTCCTGGCACCAAATGTAGTTGTTTGTCCCAATTCATCTTTCTGTTCTGGAATCGTGAGTCAATTTTCTCTATTTTTCTACTTTTATTTTTTATTTAATGCATGAGCTGCATGTTTTAATATATGATCACGGTAGTGTTGTGAGTCTGTCACACCATGGAGTGGTCTAATTTTATGTTTTTTTGGTCCTTAGGGGTCCACCTTTTAGAAGTCCCGGTTCTGAGATAGGTGGAGCATTAACCATCTAACTGCCAAAACGTCCAGCCAGCTGTTGTATACTTTTTTCACACAACAGTGTGGGAGCAAAGCTTGTTTGTTGTCTAGCTCTGTTTTACATAGACCCCTGTCCCATGACTACGCATGATAGCACTACAACGTTCATCAGAGAGGTTTAGCTATAGTAGCAAGTATCTTAGTTACAGGTTTGAGGGGTCAATTAGAGGACCAACCTGCTTATGATTGTGTTTAGCACTTGCTTCTACGGCCTTCTTTTACTTTTACTTTTGAAACCAGTCATGTGTTTTTGTTTTTGTCAAATGTCCATTATTGATTGTGTATTTATTGCAAGGTCCTTGGGATGACTATTTTGTTTTCTTTCAGTAATAGCCCTTCCGGTGATGTAGATAGCATGTGACGAACTAGTTTGAATGTGCGGAAGTGTTGTTCCTCTTCCGTGGACAGAGAGGATGCTCCTTTCGCGTTGACTTGCCATTGGTTCGATTTGAGGCAGGTCTGCACCTTCTGGAGTAGTCCGTCCTTTTGTGTCTCTTCAAGCAGTTGTGCCGTGGTGATGTATTTCGGTAGTGCACTGCTGATCAGGTATCTGAGGTATTGATTTGCTTTGTGTGATTGGCGCTCGTCCTGGGCCGGGAGTGGATAACGTGATAGGAAATCGGCTGGATTGTTGTCTTTGCCTGGTCGATGTATTATTTTGAAGGAGTATTCTTGTAATCTTAGACCCCATCTGGCGATTCGGGGTGGCATTCTCGCATTCGGTTTCCCATAAATGGTGGTGAGGGCCTGGTGATCTGTGATTACGGTGAATGGGCGTCCATACAGAAATAGGTGATAGTGCTCACACGCCCACACTACCGCTAGACTCTCCTTTTCTGGCTGAGAGTAAGCGCATTCTGTCTTGGAGAGGCTGCGGCTGGCATAGGCTACAATTTTTCTTGGCGAGTCAGGGGGTGCACCAGGCCTGGATTGTGCTAATATTGCTCCTAGTCCAACTGGGCTCGCATCTACTGTGAGTTCGGTGTCAAGGTCGGGGTCATAATAAGCCATACAGGAGGCTGTTGCAATTCTCTTTTTGATTTCTTGGAAGGCTTCTTCGCAGTCATTTGACCACTGAAATTCTTGATGTTTTCCGGTTAGGAGTCGCAGCGGCGTGCTTACTGAGGCAAAATCCTGTATGTAGCGGGTGCAATAGCTCGCCATTCCCAGGAAAGAGCGTACTGCGGACACGGTCGTGGGTGTGGGTGTCTCAACCAGAGCTTGCACCTTTTCCGGGTCTGGTTTTAGACCATCCTTTGAAAAGATGTGTCCAAAGAATTTTAGGGTGGATTTGCTTATTTCGCATTTGTCCGGGTTGAGTGTGAGGTGGGCATTTTCCAGTGCCATGCAGACTCTCCTCAGCGTGTCATCATGACTTTCTTGTGTGATGCCAAATATCAAAATATCGTCCGAATAATTTAGGCAATTAGGAATATGTTTTATCACTTGGTGTATTTCATTTTGGAATATTTCGGCGGCCGCCGACGCTCCAAAGCTGAGTCTTTTATATCTGAACAGACCTATGTGCGTTGAGAAGGTAGTGATGTACCTCGAGGTAGGGTGTAGTTCCAACTGATGGTATCCCTTATTCAGGTCTAGCTTAGAGAACACTTTGGATCCATGCAATAAATGCATCATATCAGTCATTCTTGGGGCCAGGTGTCGTTCCCGCTCTATGGCTACATTAGGGGCCCTCATGTCCACGCAGATGCGGATGCTGTCTTTGCTGTCTTTCTTTGGTACGGGTACAATGGGAGATACCCAGGGAGTTGGTCCGGATGCTGGTTCTATGATGTCCTGCTGCAATAAGGATTGGATCTCGTTCTCCACATGCCTTTGTATGTTTAGTGGTATGCCTCTATAATGCTGTGCAGTCGGGGTTATTTGGGGGTTGATATGTAGCTTTACTTGTTTATCCTTTAATTTGCCCAAACCTTTGAATAGAGAAGGAAACATTTGTTTAATCAGGTCTTTGTGGCTGGTAGTGTAGGCCGACATTATTTGATACATGATTTGGATGAGTCCCATTTGAATTGCAGATTTGAAGCTCAAGATGCTGCCCCCTGGTACATCTCCTTTTATGACGTATATTTTGATCATCTGACTTTTATCTTTGTATTGACAGTGTGCCATGAACATCCCTTGGCAGTTGAGAGGCGTGTTTGATCCATAAGAGTATATTAATGTGTCCGATTCTTTTAGTGAGTTCTTGTGGTTGAGTCTCATGTAAGTCTCATCATTTATGACATTTACTGTTGCCCCTGTGTCAATTAGGAATTCTCTGTTTTGTCCGTTTATTTGTAGTAGTAAAGAGGGACTGTATTCCGTGGCTATGCTGTTTCCGATTGCATGCACGTATCCCCTTTTCCTGTCCCCACTGGATGAGGATGAGTGAGAGTCTCGCCTTCTGAGGGGTGAACTTTCTAGGTGTCTGATCTTTTGTCTGGAATGTCTCCTGCTCTCATACTCTCTTCTTTCTTCCCGCCTTCTCCCTTCTCTTGGCATATCACGGGACGAGCTTTGCGAGTGATGTCTTGATCCTTGGGGTGACTGCCTCCTATGAGATCTCGGGCTTTCCTTTTTTGCACTTCGGTCTGACCTCCTGGTGTCTCGGTGCACTTCAGACGATGGGAAGAATTTGATGTTTCTGCATACTGATTGGAAATGGTTTTCACCTCCGCACTTGTCGCAGTTGTGTCCTATGGCTGGACATGGGCCAACGTGAGGATATTTGAAACCGCACCTATAGCATTTTTTTAGTTCAGTGAGACGTGGTGCTTCTTTGGACGTTCTGATGGGGCATATCGAAGCCGTGGAGGCAGACTGAGTGATTTTGATGTTGTCCAGTGATTCTGTCTGTTGCGTGAGCGCAGCGTCCGCTCGTGCGAGTTGCAGTATTTCTTCTAATGTCCTGCTCTTTTGGAGTAATTTCTTCCTGAAATCTTGAGAGGCACACCCGGCGATGGTTTGGGATTTTATTGCTTCTTCCGTTGAGTATCTGTCAAAATCACAATATTTTGCTCTTTTCCTGAGCCGCATTACAAAACTGTCCATGTTCTCACTGCTGTCCTCCGTGGAGGTATGGAAAATGTGACGTTCATAATCAACATTTCGCAATGGTGCAAAATAGGCATTCAGGGCGTCTATAATACCTTGGAAGGTGTCGGTGTTGTCCTCAGGCATTTCAAAAACGATGTCTCGCACCACTGGTCCTAGTGAGTGGAGTAGAATTCCTCTCAGTCGGCGCTCCTCTCTCACCCCTGATGCGTCTATGTAAACATGTAGTTCTTTGAGCCATCTGGCCCATCTAGGGCAAGGCTGCTTGTGTCAGACATGTCGAAAGGCGGGACAGCCAGTAGTTGTAGTGATTCAGAGCCACAGTCGTCTTTGTGGATGGCTTGGCGGGTCGTGGAACTGGAAGGGGGGCTCAAACTGCCGCTGTCTGGGTTGTCTGCAGACATTTTAGTTTCCTGTCTGTGCTCACACTGCGTGTCGTAGCGGCTTGCCTTGTGCTTTTGAGCTCTTTTTGCGTGCTGGTAATGACTGTGCACGTGGTGGGCCTTTGATGTGCTTCCCGCTTTTTAACGGCTTGCCATGTACTTTCCAGCCCCTTCTCCGTGCACTGAAGCTGTTGCACGTATGGTAGGCCTCTGATGCCCTCCTCGCGCTGTGCCTGCGTCGATGTGGGTTAAAATCTCAAGTGCGTGCATTACCCGCTGAGCGCCACGTGTAATACGCGGCTCTGTGAGCACCGCGTGTAACACGCGGCATGCGTGACACGTGGGTCGGCGGTTCCTTTCCGGCTTATGTCTGCGGCGCGGGCGGAGGCTCTTACTTGCGTGTGTCGGGGTCTCGCGGGCTTCGCGGGTGGCGCCGGATCAGGCAGTCAAGCGCCTGGGTTCACACGCCGCCAGCAGTCAGGGCTACTGCTTTAGACGTGCTCCGGCAGCAGATTAATCCTCGTCGCCATTGTTGAGCTCTTGACCGCAAGTGCTTTTAACAATAATACATGCAATTATGATTCGGCAAGTGAAATAACGGACACGACACTCGTACGTCTGCTAGGCTTCTCCTTTATTTCTTGACGCAGCCCACTCTTTATCGTCACGGAAAGAGGACTGTTCCTCCTGACGTATAACGGCCATAGAGATAGGACATTACAGCATTAAGAGGTATATGTCTATAATCATACAGTGAGCAACTTTTCTGTGAGATTAAATAAAACCTTCAAACTGTAAGGAAAAGGGTGTCTCATCTGTTCCACATTGAATGGGAACGTCTCGGCTATGGATTGCATCAGGCAGATTGGAAAGGAATCATATGCAATTTTACGTTACCGCTTCACCAAGACATTTTGAGAATGTATTTCTGAATAAGCCATTTGTCTGCCTGGTGGGGCAATTCTTTTTTTGTTTTTGACATGTGTGCCCTCCTGGAAGGACATGAAAGCCACAATATACACACAATGCTTTGGAATCGTATCACATTCTATGTAACTCTGGAAACTACATAACAAGTCGACTTGCATTTACCAACAGATTGGCAACAGGTTCAACAAAACATGCAGGGCCATGGCAACATATATAACATGTCTATGATGTTGTTCTTACTGTCTGATAACATGTTTATTTACTACAGTTGATGAGCTTTGTTTATTTATCACAGTTGGCAAAACATGTTAGTTTGTTACAGTTGGTTTCCTACATGACCTTACATACAGTTTTCTATATGCTTATCTATTTTATAAATATTATGTGCAATTGTTTTATAAACATTTGTACTAAGTTTGACTATATACATTTTTTCAAAACAGAGCCAGATTACCTAAGAGGGATTCTGGGAGAAAGTGGACAGACTGAAAAGAAAAGCATACCTGGCAGTGCTTCCAGAAGCCATGTGATGCCGCTCCCTGTCCCAGGCCTTTGAAAGACAAACTAAAAGTGAGAACAATGATCTCAGAGTATTTAGACAAATGTCACAAGACCTAATTAAATATCAGAGAGCAAATAAGCGTTTTTTGGGGGAACCCTGTTTACTAAATATGTCACCAAAAGGCAGAGCATAGTAGAAGGCATGTATGCATTTTGATTTATAATTAAAATTAAAACCCTAGGTAGAAGGCCTTTTAAATCTCTAGAGATCTTAGACATTTCATACTGAAATATAGACTGGCAAGTCCTTTGATTAGTGTCTGCCATAGTTAATAAGGTAATTGAAAGATACTCATTAATGATCACATGGAATTGTAGTGTTTGGAGGGTGAATCTTATACCCAGAGAATAGTGGAAGAGTTAAGCGCTGCAGTTCCAGGCTTTGAAAACAAAACACAATTCATGAACCCATGCTTTTAAAGTAATTACAACCAATTGAACACCACAAAGATATCCAAGTGTATCCAAGACCAAACTAGGAACCAATAGCTTGTCATAGATAGTGATCAACAATTGTCAATGGTTTCAGAAAAAACGCAGTGAATTGCTTTGTTTCAAACTAGATGGTGATGTGTCTGTATATTTAGACATTGGAATTTCATAGATGTATAAAATGTTTATTTTTAAATTGATTCAATGGTTTCTATTTTATTAATTAAAGACTTTCTCTGCAACCCTGCGTTTCTTGTCCCGGAAGGAGAGGGATGCTATGGTGAATCACAATTTTTTAATTTGGGGTGCCAGGTACATAAAAAAAAAACTTAATTCAATACAAAATAAATGAATGCACCTGATTTGAGGGTGGAAAATGCCCCCAAACAAGTTGTCACCCGGTTAAAACATATAACGCAACACTTTGACATTGAGTTCTCCAATTTCCCAATTCTCTGGTTTGCATTTAGTGAGAATTGGGAAATCAGACTGTCTTCTCAATTTCAAAGACAAAAACAATATCTTACAGGGTCACATGATTCATAAAATGTGCTTCTTTGTTTATCAGTAATCAAATATGTTCTGCAGTGATTCGGTCTTATTTCTTTCATGAATGTATGCATTTATTTGCTTTTTATTATAAGATGATTTTGCACACTGAAAGATGCTTTGAAGCGCCAAGAAGAGTAGATGGCTGGGGAGATAAAAACAATATGTATACCCCAGTCAAACGATATTCAGAACAGGAGTAGGGTTAAAAAATTAAATAATCATTTACAGGAATTTAGTTAAATGCTTTCCAGACAGTGAGGTTAACACTCGATTTTAGCTCAAGGGAATGGAGACAATCAGGATGGAGGCAGTCAACAGTCTTTGGAGAAGGCATTGCAGAAGGGAGATTCTTTAATGACCTTCCAATTTTTAGGTGGTCTGGTTCCAATCTCAGGTCTGGAAGAAGGGTGTTCCATACTTCAGGTTCCGTAATGGAGGACATCATTTTTGTTGTTCATTATGGCCAGCTGGTGGGTATGAGCAGAAGGGTAGCTGACTTCGACTAGAGGTTCCTCATCATATGGCAGAGAGTGTATCTATTTACCATGTATTTGGGGCCGGCCTCCAAAAGGCTTTAAAGGTGAGGCAGAGTTTCTTGAAAGCAATTTGCTGATGTGTGGGAAAATTTATTTGGAACAATTTAAGCTGAGCTAACCTGTTTTGCGGGGTTTGTCGTATCAGGCTTCCCTTCTTGGTGATTCTGCTGAAAATATTGTAGCATTATTCTAGTTTGGAAATCACCAGAGTCTGGCGGCTTGAGATCTCTGTTGGTGGTTCATACGTGGGAGAATTGCTCTCAGGATATGAAGTTGGGGGTGGCTGCTGCTCAGGGGTGGACTGGGAACTAAAAGAGGCCCTGGAAATAAAGTTCAAAGTGGCCTCATAGTACACATTTTCAACAAGCCCAATGTTTTTCCTATGAAAAAATGTGGAAATACCACACAAAAGAGGCCCACCCGGAAATCTCCAGAGTTCCCTATAGGCCAGTCCACCCCTGCTGCTGCTTATCAACGTTGTGTCTGGCTCTTGTAAATGATACCCCGGTTTCCCACTTTCTTCACTTGAGTGAGACCCTGGCACTTCATGCACTGGTCCCAGTTTGTGAAGATCAGCAAGTAGTATCCAGTGTGGATCCATTCTCGCAATAGGTTCCTGATGAATTTGGAATACCTGTTATTGTTTGTGTTTGCCAATTCGAAGGTTGAAGGCACTGTGTGACACTGAAAATACAAATGAGTAGTACTGTGCATGCCATCGCACTGCACAGTGTTTTGCTATTTATCTTTTAATGACAATCTGCAGAGCTTGATTAGCACGTGATTAGGTTGGTTGTTTCTAATGGCTCCTTCTCTGCGATACTCAAATCTATAGGCTTCTATAAGGGAGAGGGGCCTTTGTCCCCTAGGCTATGTGCGATGTCAATTGTCTTATTTGTCTGCGATTACTTGAGCACAGAAAAAGATCTGGCTCATTAAAATGCCCGTGAGCAGCGACACTGTAGGGACCGCTTAACATAAACATCCGGAGGATGGCAATCCCACTCCTGTCCTATTTTTATTTCCCATCTTTAGACTCCTTTAAACAATGCTCGATTGATTTGCTTGGGGGTTTAGCTCCAGCGTGGTGCTACGGTACTAGAAAACAGAGCGGATGTTCTGGCAGTGCTGTAACTGGCACCCAAGACTACCTGCCAAGATCTGGTAATTATTTTCTGTACCCTCACATCTCAGCTCAGGCACGTCTCTATGAAGCAGTGCAGAAGGATTTGCTAGTTCTGCGCTTGATAACAGCTTGTGGAAAAGACCCGCCTGACATCTCAGTGCAAACCTCGCCTCCGACAGAGCCCGTGACATCTGTCGCAGCTGTTGTTGTCTCACTCTTCGGAATAGCACGTCTTCCCTCCCTCCTCCGCCAAAAACGGGAGCCCGGATTTTGTTTTTCACACAGCTAGGCAGCTGCAAAATGAGTGCACGGTCCCCGGTCTTGCCCTCGGCCTTTCACAGGATATCTCTCTTATTTACAGGTTGCAGGAAGTGAAGAGTGGCACACGTAACTGTCAGGAATGCAGCTTCCCTTAATAATGGCACGGCTGCTCTTTTCTAGTTAATGCAAAAAAGCAAGAGGTGTTGAATTTCTCCACTTATGCAAATATTTAATTTGTAACGTGGTTCTCTGAAATGCGAAAATAATTGCCATTTTCCCGAAAACAATATCAGATGCGATGGTTCATTTGACTTCAAAAGTAATAATTATGTAGCATATGTATTAAAACCTTTAGTCATAGTAGCGTTAAACAATCATTTTGGGTTGCAAATTGTACATTCAGTAGAATGCAGTGGCAGAAAGTAGGGAGTCAGTAAAAAACATGTTTAGACCGAAATTGTGCACCAACACACAAAGTTCTTTGTAAATACGAGGTTGTAGCAATGACCAAAACATATACGTATATTCCTTGCTCCAAATCTCTAAAATGCGACATTTTTGTAATTTAATTGACTCTTTAGATGACAGATCGCAAATAAAATGTAAGAACCCCCATTCTGACCAGTTAAACATATATTTTATGTTTGTAATCTCCACACACTCTGCAAGTGAAGAATGCGAAAAATAGCACTGGAAAATAGTGCAGAGACAGCACAGAACCGCCATGCCCCTTTGAACGAGCCAGATGATCACTGTTGATTTACAAAGCGTTTTTCAATTGGGGTTTCCAATGGAACACAGTCAGCACAGTTATGACAATCTTCATCTGTGTTTGCAGGGGCTTTCTTGGGTTCGAAACTCATGCTTGATATGATAAGTTGCAATATTGACAGAAGAGCCCGAAAAAGGTAGTCAATGTTGTCAAACACTGACAATCTCTTCACGTATCACATACCAAGAAGCATCACTACAGTTCAATAAAACAACATTATGTATATGACTTTGAGATGCATTGACAAAAAACGTGCTGGTGAAAATGAGATAATTTCTACTGACTTACAAATTGTTTCTGCCCTGCATGTGGACTCCCTTGTTTAACTAAAATGAGTCTATTATGCTTATTTATTTATAGTGCAGATGCATTGTAAGCAAAATCAAACTATATTTCCAAGGACAATCTATTCTAGGAAACAAAAGACTCGTGCAAAGCAAACATGAAGAACATGGAGAAGGCTTTTTCTTTTGCACCAGGGCAATTTTGTCATTGAACTAATATAGTGCATCATTTCACTTGCACCAGTGCAAGTTTTCTGGAATCAGTGCCCTGATAAACTAATGAGTAATTTATCTGAGTATGTGTCTATTCAAATTCAAGTAGCCTTGAAGCCACAGACACTACAGTACAACCTTGGTTGTGTTTCTATTATTTAGCCCTGAAGATGATTCAAATGTGAGAACCTAAAAATGAAAATTTGCAAGGTTAAACTTCTTCCTGAAGAATGTGATGGACAAGTGATGAGGATCAGAAACTTCTGGGTGGATTTTTAGGTAAAGTAAACCTAAAGCCAACCAACTATGTATATGCTTGCATTGAGATTGGGAGAGGAAAGTTAAAGAAATTAAGATTTGAAATAAAATAAAATATACTATCATGTTAATTGTATCAGCTGACAATTTGATATTCTAAATTTACAATATTGGATTTATACAGTTAGGGCACTGGCACAGTAATGCATTTTATTACTGACATACGCAGGGTCAAGATATGTTGTTTTGTTATAGTTTTCCTTCAATATGTTGCGATCTCTAGCACCCAATATACAATTTCACCATTCATTTCTGGGAGAAAAACAGGTTCTATTAGGAATCAATATTTTGTTTTATTAAAGTAAAATTAATTCAATGGTGGTCCCTTAACTTGCTGGGGAAGTCAACACTATATATACATGATATAGATAAATATAGGCAGGTTGTCTACAGAAGAAAATCAACCTGCCGATGAAATTCTTATTAAGGTCCAATACACACACTTAGTCATTCCATGAATGAACTTAATATATTTCTGAATATTTCTAAATATCTATTACTAAATAACACAAATCAATTCACAATTCCTTACCACCATCTTATCAGCCAGTGTGTTTAAAACGTTGCATAGTTTAAACATAAAACACACATTTTAAGACATACTTCTAGAATATCAAAAACAGGTGTTGCTGTCAGAGAAAAGTTGCACATAAAAATGCATTTGTTATAGATTTTCTATTAATGTTTTATTCCCATATATTGTGATTGGTTTGTAGCATATATATGTGAATGAAATATTAGCTCTAGTGGGTCGCATAGCAATCTACAAGTGTGTGTTTATGGAAGCTCTTTCATCAATGTAGAAGATACAGAGTAATGTATCCACCCAATATTCTTAATTTCTGATAGGGCAGCGACTATCTCCCCTGGAATTCCCTTAGATGTTTTAAGTATATCTAACTTGGGTTCCTCTCACTTGAACACAATGCCAATGATGCAATGTTACTGGCCATTTGAAAAAGCATCTTTCTATGGAAATGGAAATGCTAAACTCTCTTTCATCCCAATCTGTCGTTTTAAATATTCATGGCTTTCACTGGTCACACATTGTCAATCAATCATGCAAATGTGAAAGCTGAACACCCTTTCACAAATCTATTGTCCGACTACACCTATGAAAACACTCAGAGTTGGATTTTAATCAGCATTGGTTTACATTTATAAAGTACTGTGCTTTCTGAGATGAGAAACCCACCAGGCTGCAACATTGCACCGAGACCCTCCCAAAAACTATGCAATGGCTTTGCAGACCACTTTAATCAGAATCACCAGCATACACAAACCATACAAAGCAGACCAATCAACCAGACAAGCCACCAGCTACCACCAATAGTGGGACCAGCTAACAAAATGCACTGCTTCCAACAGATGTCGAGAGGAAAACGACTACATTTGGTGAAAAAGAGCAACAAGGCAGGTTCTCTGATGGACCCCTGCCCTCCAGGCATCTATACATCTATCCTTGCACAGGACACACAAGCACAATATGACCTAAACCTCTTCAATCAATACTTTTCAACAGGGAAAGTACCAAGAGCTTCAAATTGGCATACATCAAACATCTACTGAAGGACACAACGAGCAATGCGGAAAACCTCTCAAACTATAGACCAATATCTTACATCCCCAAAAATGCTAGAGACTATTGTCTACGAACAACTACTGGAGCACCTTAAAAATAACCAACTACTGAAACAGGTGCAAGTAGGATTCAGACACTTGAGAGGTACTGAAACAGCACTAGTCTGAATATGGGACGACCTGAAGAGGAATGTAGACTCCAACACCAAATCAGCACTGATATTACTCGATCTCTCAGCTGCCTTTGACACAGTCAACCACAACATCCTAATAAAAAGAACCACAACATCCTAATAAAAAGAATGGAAGAAATAGGACTCACTGACAAAGCACTGCTCTGGGTCAAATAATTCCTCATGGAAAGGACAGGAACAATCTGGTTAAAGCCTTTGAAATCCACACCAGGGGATTCCTCCTGTGGAGTACCATAACACTCCTCACTATCCCCACTCCTTTTCAACATCTACATGACACTACTAATCAACCTCATCAAAGGACACAGACTAACATGCTACAACTACACAGATGATACACAAATCATCCTCAAATTCAGGGACATTCATGAAGAGATGGCACCTCTAGGAGAGTGTTTCAAGGAGCTCTACCAATGAATGAACCTTAACAAACGTAAAATCAACCCTGACAAAACTGAAATCATGATTACACCAGAAGACAGAGGGAACAACCAGCACATACCATGGCCGATAGAACTGGGAAATTGTCCAACACCATCCAACACTCTAAAAAACCTTGGAATCATCATGGGCAACGAGTTAAGATTTGAACCCCGAGTGAATGCAATAATACAGAAATGCTTGTTCCTCCTACAACCGATAAAAATATCCTACCATTCCTCTCCTTCACACACCAAACACTGGGCATCATATCCCTCATTATGTCCAGGATTGATTATTCTAACAGCATATACCTCGGAATACCAGAATACCTAAGGAGGAATGTACCACAAATATGAAACGCGGCAGCCAGACTCTTCCTCAGATATTGGCTCCCAGTCAAAAAGAGAATCTCATTCAACGTCCTGTTCATAACACACAAAGCAATACACGGCCAGGGAGCAGACTTTATCCAAAAGAAATTCTCCATCTACAAACCAGCCAGAACCCTTAGATTCTCGAACGACATCCGCCTTGAACCCAAACAGTGCCGGGAGACAAAAAAGGGAAGCTCAGCTTTCTCCTGCTTAGCCGCAAATCTATGGAACTCCATTCCTAGGGAAATTCAAACCGTGGAGGACCATACAAAATTCAGGAAACTACTGAAAACCTGGCTCTTCAACTCCAAATACAACAAAGCCAACTGATCGACGTTAGCACACCTGCTCAACCAACCAACTGAAGTAAAAAGGAGAAGTAACCGGGAAAAACAAGAATGAGGGGCATGATTGGAAAGAGAAGCACCCCACCCCCGAACCGCTTCCTGCAGCGAACATAGAGTTTGTGGAAAAGAGAGGGTGATAAGCCAGAAACACTAGGGCCAGGGAAGTAGGCAGAGGAAAACCCAGGGAAGGAAATGGGAAAGTGAGGCTCACCTCAGGCATGCCACCAGTAAGGGCAACTAGAGGGAACCGGATCAAGTACTAACTATGCCCCTACTAGAACTTAACCCCCAAGGGAACCCAGTCAAAGAACCCCCAGCCACCGCGGATCATCTAGTCTGAATAGTGCTGGCACTCTGCACTCAGAAATCAGGCAACGGACAGAGTAGCAATGTAGCACAAGAACCCATTGATATGATATATGATATGATAGGTTATTTATAATGCACTTAATACCCAGAGGATTCTAAGTGCGGACCCGAGGATCGAACCTGCGTTTCTCCATGTCGTCTTACTTCCAAGGCGAGCATGTTGCCCCTGAGCTATCCTCCCTATTAGCCCAGGGAGGACTTTACTGACACAACTAGAATGCACACACAACCTTGCACAACACCACATGACGTCTGCCTCCTGAATCTCGCACCCAAGCTCAGTGAACGGTACATATGAACTGAAGCTGCCAACAGCACATCAGAGCTCCCTTTCTTTTTCTCCCGCTCCTCCCACTAACCTTCTCCTCCCCCTTCTTATTTTCACATAACCACCAGGGTGATGAGAAACCAGGCAAGTGGCACCTGTGCGCTGTATAAAAACCTTTTAACACTAACATTAACATTAACTCGGAAATGCTACCTGATCTACACTGCACACACAGCAAAGAGAAATGCAAAAAAATGCCACTTGTTCTTATTTAAATTAAATCTCACTCGGCTTTCGATACACTCAGAACGCAAGATCATCTCACACTAATATGCTACCACATTTTATTTGCATTCTATTGGTTATAGTTTATCAGCCACTGCACTATGTGTGCAGGAAAAAGGCTACTTATTTTTTTTACACTAAATCATCTTTCACTTGGCTTTATATATACAGAGAAATCAATGTCACATTTGACACTAAATTGTTAAAGCAAATATATTAGGAATCAGTTTAGTTTTCATTAGTGCCCCTCCCCCATCCCCTTTATTTTCCTCCCACTCCAGAGACTTAACTTGGAAATGATTGTAGGGGACATATATCTCATTAGATTTGGGAACTCTATACTCATTTTAATGTCATTCTATTACATCACAGAATCAGCTTGGTGCCTCACAATCTCCAGCAAATCTCCAGATAACCTCCTGAGTCAGCCAGGTGCCTCTATTGTCAGCTTGATTCACATCTAGGAAATCAGGTCTACCTCAGATAAAACTTGCTTCAGACTACTTGCTGGACAATGTCCATTCACTTCCAGCTATTATTCAAATCCAGCAATCATCCAGTTGGACAGAGGTTTGCATTTATGCAACCTTCATAATCCAATAGCTCTTACTTTTTAATTCCCTATGGTTTTGCCTATTTAATGTGCAATATTCCTAAAGTATGTCCAATTGGTGTTATACATTTTAATTGGTTAAGTATTTCCATTGGATTGCTTAACAGACTGACGCTTACAGAGAATACCCCCCTGCTTTTAATAGGTCAGAGATATTTCAGCATGCAACATGAGTGTGTTGTCCACAACGTTAGATTCAAAATCATTTGTCTTCCATCCGCATTGCAACATTATAAATCAATGAAATATCGATTTATAGATTGACCCCTTCCTCACCAAATCAGAAATGTCTGGCATGAATTTGTGTGATAAAATATAATTAAATTATTCATATACATATTTCTTTTTCAATTATTAATACATATTAGTACATCAGCTTTAGTCTACTTTTTTTCTCGACCTCTGCATTGTGAAATTAGATCCAACATCATTTGTAAATGCATCAAATAATTTTAAAGTCAGGATTGTGCACATGGAAACCTCATTGAAGCATACTTGATGGTGATTAGTCCTCAAAGGCAATGTTGTGAAGGTAATGATTAATCAGAAGGTCTGACAAGTCCCTTTGTGTGAGTTTCCATTAACTTCAGCCCACATTCATGTAATGTATTCCCAGAATGGAATACACTATCCCTTCATCAGTAAAATAAATCATCATATTGAGTTTTATCATCAAATCTCTTCCCAAAATATTAACTGGCATCTGCCGTGAATACAATAATGGAACAGACATGTCACATTCTCATATAGAGACTGGTAATTCATCAGTAAAAGAAACTCGACTTGTAGCTTCAGAGAACCCTTGAGCATTCATGGCATTTCCTGACATTGGATATTTTCCCTCCCGTATACATGAATGAGTAGCCCCAGTGTCTATTAAAAATGAAAAAGATTTGCCTCCTATAGTCAGACCGACCGTTGGTTCCTCTTTGGGGGTCTGGTGTCACTGATAGTAGTGACCACATCAAGTCGCCCTGTGAGCTGTACTATTGTGGATACATGCATACCCCTATACCCGTGAAAGGATTTCCTCCCACCACAGTGACACCCCCTACTCTAGGTGTCAATAACTGTCCTGTGTTTGCATTCTGCTGTATCTGCATAGGGGCATGTTACAATTGCCCATTGAATGGATTCATGTGCGCTTTTTGTGGTTGCTGTGCCTGTTGCATTTGTGGCATCTGTGTCTGATACATTGTCTTATCTTGGGCTAACCCTTTCCTAGCTTGTGAGCTATATGCTGGAGCATAATCTGTACCTCCTCTTGAGAATTGACCATTCTGTACATACCCTTGGCTCTCGCATACACGCGCAATGTGTCCTGTCATCCCACAAGTCCAGAATACAGGAGGAGCCCTTCTAATTAGCCCCCCTTGGTTAAACCCTCTGTGCGCATTCTGATTCTTATTCTGTGAGTTTTGAAACCCACCATGGTTGTTTTGGAATCCACCCCTTCCTCTGTAATCCATGCCTCTACCTTGTGGTACAAACCCATTCCCTCCTTGCTCTATCTGGCGCAGATTTTTTGCATGCGGTGTACCCGCCCCTTGCTGTACTCCCATTCCTTCTGCACTTGTCAATAATGTCCCTTCTATGGCATATTTTGACAATTTCTTCTGAACTAGTTTAGCTTCCTCAAGTTTCCTAGCCTCTTCCATCTTCTTGTTTTTCACCTGCAACAGCCGGCAGTGATGCACTGTTGTCAACTGTATTTCTGCCCACGGCTTTGCTTCCATTCCCACTTGCTTTTTCATTTATCTCTGCACCTGCTCAGGCAACCCTTTACATAAAATGTGGTAAAATAATGCCACTGTTTTTTCCCATGGTTCCCTGGTTTCAAGAGTCCAGCGCTCTTGTATGTCCTGAATATAAGCAAGAGGATCTTCATCTTCTTTCATTTTACATGTCATGATTGCACCCATGTCTGACATGTCAGGATACTGTACCCTGAGAGTCCTCCAGACATCTGCTCTACAATTGTTAAACAGCGCTCCATTGTGCACTGTGTTCTGTGCTGTTACACTCAAATAGCCTGCTCTCCTCCATTTGTCATCAGCTCTTTCCCCAAGAATTGCTGCAAAGAGGCCCTTCATGTCCCCTATGGCTAGTGTGTTTCCTCATGTCATTTTTTTCAATTCATAAATTCATTTTCCCGCACCCAATGTCAAATATACTGCGGTCTTGCTCCCCCTTTTTCCAATTAGGGAAACTGGGTAAACCCTAACCCGCAATCGTCTCCCATCGCCTGCCTATCCATGGTAGGGACAATGGTTCCTGAATGCCTCCTCCCTGGCAATGATCTTAACCTGCTCATATATGGTGGTGATTGTCCCTTCTCACTAAACAATCATCCTATGGGACACTCTGGGTATGCTATGGGATCTGGCATTCTATCCTTTGGTTGCTCTAGATCAGACCATCTAACTGCCTTGTCTGCCTGCAGGCTTCCCTCAGTGGCACATGCACTTCATCCCTCCTCCCCACGGAAGGATTCTCTTCCTTCATCTGACATATTATTAAGCTTACCTGGCCTCTGCGGGAGCGTCTGGACCCTCTGATTGACAGATGTTGCTGTGGCGTGTGAATTGGAGCTGTCCCCTGTCTGCTGAGGCCTCACCTATGGGGAGAGAGTGGATATTGCCTGGTGAAAACCCTGTCCCTCCAACCACCCTACCACCTCTTGGTTTCACTGATGTCCTCCAATGGACGCCCGCTCACCTGAGTGTTTATAGCAGTGGGCTCTCCATCCTGCTGTCTCTCACACAGGGGCTTGTTCTTGTGTGTAGATGCGAGATGCAGCAACAGTTACTTTACTGGGGCTCAAACCTAGTCCAGCTGTGGCTTGAAGATGCACCTTGCTGCTGCTTTGTAATGGGAAAGTCTTGTGTAGACAGCTGAGCACTGGCCTGGTTTGGTTGAAAGGTCTCTGCTATCAAGATGTTGCACAGTGATTTGTGTGCAATGCCTTCAGGGGGCTGCTGCTGGCAATACTGTAATGCATACACTGCTTGCTGTATGCTAAACCACCACTGCAAATGGGATGCGTAGGTTCACCGTTGACTGCTGTGAACCTTAGTGATCAGCTGTTCGTTTCCTCCGCAGCTATAGTATGCAAAATATGCATTAGCACTGCTGCAACCATGTTTACTGTGCGCCTGTATTGACTTGCCTTTCTTTCTTTCTTTCTTTCTTTTTCCCTTGCTGATCAGGAGCAGCAGTGATATGCGGCCGAAGCACTGAAGTTGCTGGAGCTCCGGTGGCGGGAAATGACAAGACGTGAGTAACCAGATGAGGGATGAAGTGCTGATCGCCTGATGGACGCAAATGCCGCTTGTAGGAAGAAGGAGCACGCAATGTTACTGGTAAGGTCTGACTATAATAACTGTAATACTTGCTGGATGTAGATCTCCTAACATTGTTCTCCTTGTCTTTCAGGTCTGAGGTGCTCTGGTAAGGGTCACGCTGCTAGTTGCAGAACAACGCAAACCATGGGAGGCAATCTGGGCATGGCTTAAATAGTCTGTCGCTCCCAGCAACTGGTAACAAGCTTAAAGAGAGGAATCATGACCCATTATGATATGATATGATATGGTATTTGTAACGCGCCTATACGCGAGTGTTTCAAGGCGTGACGAGGCAGGGAGGGAGAACAAAGGGAAGACAGACAACGATCCTACTAGGCCAGGTGTCATTCAGATCGCGCAAGTGCATGGGTAGAGGGGAAGGGAAAAGTGCAAGGGGAAAGTGCAGTACAGAGGTAGTAGAATAACAGATAAATAATACGGGCCAGCTGGTGGCAAGTGCAAGGTAAGTGCAGACAAGTGCTGGGAAGGGGGGCTGCAGGGATACAGAGACAGTCCCGCAGTGCAGGGGTTGTCAGGTAGGCAGTGCAAGGGGAGAGTGGCTGGGCCAAGGACCGGGATCGGTGAGAGTGGCCCAGTTTCAGATTCAATGCAATTTCAGTCAGGAATTTAGCAGGGGAGAGGGGGAGAGAAAGCAGAAGCAAAGAGGAAGGTTTTGAGGTGCTTCCGGAACCAGTGATGGTTCTCCTCGAGTTTCAGGGAGGCAGGAAGGCTGTTCCAGAGGGAGGCCCCTGCCGCAGAGAGAGATCTACCCCCAACTCGTTGCTTGGGGAAGCGGCTGACCCTGAGGGAGTTGGAGGCGGATGAGCGAAGAGCTCGAGAAGGAAGATATTTAGGAAGAGAGAGTTGAAGGTATTTTGGCCCCAGGACCCAGAAGGCCTTGTGTACAATTGAGAGGGTTTTGAACTTAATCCTCGCAGCCACTGAGAGCCAGTGTAGAGATTTCAGTCCTGGAGAGATACGGTCCCTGAGCTTGAGGCCAAGGACAAGTCTCGCAGTCCTGTTCTGGATGAGTTGCAGAGGGCGGAGCATAGAGGCAGGCAGATTTAGATAGAGACTTTTACTGCAGTCCAGCTTAGAGAGAACCATGGCTCTGGAGACAGTGAGCTTCTGGGGGAAGGAGAGGAAAGGAAGAATACCTCTAAGGAGGTGCAGCTGGTAGTGTGACTTCTTAGAGATGTCAGATATGTGAGGAGAGAAGGAGAGTGTGGAGTCGAAGATGACCCCGAGGTTTTTTGCCTTGCAGGTAGGAGCAGGAAGAGGGCCAAGAGAGGCCAGCCAGAGAGCTGCAGGGAAGGAGGGAGTGGGTGTGCCGATGAGTACAATCTCAGTCTTGCTGGCATTAAGGCAGAGGTCATTGGCGGCACACCATTCCTGGATAGCAGACAGACAGTCAGAGATGAGGGAAGGAGAGGAGGAGGCTGAGGGTAGCCTGAAAATGAGCTGGGTATCATCCGCATAGCACTGAAAGTTGGGGCAGAGAGCAGCGATGCAGTGGGCAAGGAGTGCCAGATACTGGTTGAACAACCAGGGAGAGAGGTTAGATAGAGGTAGAGAAAAAGATGTCAGAGAGGAAGGACCCCAGTTGGAGCTGGGAGGGTCGATTGGAGAGGAAAGAGGTCAGCCACGCCAGGGCCTGACCAGTGATACCTAGGTTATCACGGAGACTGTTGAGTCGGAAGAGGGTTTCTTAAGAAAAGGGTGCACAAGGGAGGGCTTAAGGGGGGATGGGAAGACTCCAGAGGCGAAAGAATGATTGCAGAAGTCAGCCAGGGCAGGAGCCAGGGAGTCAATGTGGTCCTTGATAGTTTTGGAGGAACAGGGGTGAACCTGTTTTGACAAGACTTACATAGATCGGACTTGTCTGGAAACCTCGTCAGCAGAAAAAAGGGGAAACGCAGAGAAGGAGGGAGGAGGGGTGGCTGCAGAAGGGCCAGAGGAAGAGCAGGGAATAGAGGGAGGGGGGTGATAGGAGGAGAGAGAGGACAGGATGTCCTGAGTTTTAGAAATGAGTGAGAGGCCAGTGCCATGCAGAGGGTCTGGGAGGGGACAGGCGAGGTAGAGACTGCAGGGTTGGCCAGTTCCTTGCAGATTTTAAAGAGTTCAGCCGAATTATTAGATACTGCAGAGATGCGGGCTTGGATAAGGGCTCTCTTCTTGGTGAGAACGGAGAGCCGGTATTGCCTTTGGAGCAGGCGGCAGGCCAGTTTGTCAGAGGATGAACATGAAGCACGCCATTTCCTCTCAGCCACCCTGCACTTGCGTTTTAGGGTGATGAGATCCGAGTCATACCAGGAGTTACATTTGGCTTTGGGCTTCAGGCGGATTCTCATGACAGGGGCAAGGATATCAAGAGTATCAGATATAGTAGAGTGGAGAGTGGAGAGGGCTGTGTCAGGGTGGGAGTCAGCCGAAGGGAGGGGGGTGAGAATGTGGCGTTTAAAGCCTCAACTGACATGCGCTTCATGGGTCAGATGACCGAGAAGGGGGGTGGCAGTGATGAAGGTGGCTTTGCCTAAGGGGTAGGGAAGGTGAGGTGGGAGGAGAGGAGAAAGTGATCACTCCAGGAGAGAGGAGTGGAGAGAGGGACAGAGAGGGGAAGGTCTGAAGAGATCAGAACATCAAGAGTGTGCCCTCCAGAAGTAGTTGGGCCAGAGGGGAGAATGGTGAGTGGGAGAGAGTCACAGAGGTCGCAAAAGAGTTCAGTGGGGGTTTAGGAGGCATACAGGTGGATGTTGAAGTCTCCAAGAAGGAGGAGTTGAGTGGTTGAGGCCAGGAGTGAGGAGGAGAGGTCCGCCCACTCAGAGAGGAAGGAAGAAATCCGACCAGGTGGCCGATAGATAGTAGTCACAGTAAGGGAATGGCTTGGCGAGAGAGAGAGCCTGCAGACGAGGCATTCAAAAGAGGAGTAGGCCTGCATAGGAATGACAGAGGCAGGAATCCACTCAGGGAAGATAAGGGCTACGCCACCACCAGAGCGGTTGGGCCTGGGCGCAGAGGATCTTGTAGCCATCAGGTAGGAGTGTGTCAAAGCTGGTGACAGAGCTGGCCGTAAAGCATGTCTCAGTGAGGCTGAGGACATCTAGGTCAAGTTCTTCAAGAAGGCGGCAGATGTCAGAGGAGTATTTGACAGCGGAGCGGGAGTTAAGAGTGGCAATGTGGAGAAGGTTGCCCCCCTTGAAAGACTTCCAGGGAGGGGTACAGATCAGAGGTACGCCCTGCAGAAGTTTAGAGAGCGCCCGAGAGGGGGCAGAGAGGGAGGTAGAAGGCAAGGTAGCCGAGAAAAGGGGGGAGGGGACAGCAGGAGAAGAAAGGAAGTTGATAAGGCGTGGAAAGCGTCTATCAAAGAGATGAAGGTTGGCTTGAGGGCCTTGGACCAAGACGGTCCCATTAGAGTAGACATTAATGATGACCTTAGAGGATAGGAAGGAGGCCAGGAGGGCGTCCCAACGGGTGCCACCATTATTGGGAGAAGAGGAGAAAGGAGAGAGCACAGAAACCATATGGGAGCTCCATAGATCATGTGAAGGAACGACAAAGAGGATGTCGGTGAGAGTTTCCTTGGAGGAGGCACTGATGTAGGTGTCAGCGATAGGGAGGCCTGGGTTGGAGACCAGGATGTCCTTTTTAAACTTTTTCCTACCAGACTTAGTGAGGAGAGCTGGATAGTCAATAGAGGAACAGTTTGAAAAGGTAGGGAAGACAGAGAGCACCATGAGTAGGAGGGAGGCCAGAGGGGTAGACAGACAAGACAGAGAGGGGCAAGTGCGCAGGAGAGAGTGGGAACAAGACGACGGCACTAGGGGGGGCGAGCGTAGGAAAGGCACCAGGCATACCAAGATAGGAAGGAAGACAAATCTAAATTTGAGAGTCCTAGAGAGGGAGAAAAAGGCCTAGGTTTCACAGTGCAATTATGTCGGTGGTACGTTACAATCAATTTACGCTGCCTAAATTTGAGAATCCTAGAGAGGGAGAAAAAACCTAGGTTTCACAGTGCGGTAATAAGGCAGGTGGAATTTGCAAGTAGAACAGCTGAGGATTACAGTTAGTGAGCAGTGAGCAGGAGGTCGAAGGGAGGGGGCAGGCGCCTGGCGTCCCCTGCGGACACCTGCAGACACAAACAGGAGCCGCCCTTTGCCTGAGGGGCCCTTAGCTGTGGGGGCTGCCGGGCAGGGTGGCTGCCCAGGAGGGTCAGTTAAGAAGAGAGAGATGTGCGAACCCAGGGATGGGGGGGTGGTGGGCGGGAAGGGAGGCGAGAGGGAGGAGTGGACCAGGAAGTGTCTGCAGGGGTGGAGGGAGGGGGAAAAACAACGTGCGCTCGGAGCGCAAAAGAAACTAAATTAAACAAACAAAGAAATTAAAAAACGTACAGGACCCCGAGCTTCGGATGGGGCCTGAGTCTGCTGCTGGACTGCCGGCGAGCTGCACTCTCAACGCTGTGCTCTCAGAAGAGGCAAGCGGGGAGAGCAGCCGTCGGGTAGTCCAGAGAGACTCCCAAGGCACCAATCAGAGGGGGGGTGGGCGGGCAGGGAGGCGGGAGGGAGGAGTGGACCAGGAAGTGGCTCCAGGGGTGGCGGGAGGGGGAAAAACAACATGCGCTCGGAGCACAAAAGAAACAAAATTAAACAAAGAAATGAAAAAACTCACAGGACCCCAAACTTCGGATGGGGCCTGAGTCTGCTGCTGGACTGCCGGCGAGCTGCACTCTCAACGCTGTGCTCTCAGAAGAGGCGAGCGGGGAGAGCAGCCGTCGGGTAGTCCAGAGAGACTCTCAAGGCACCAATCAGAAGGGGGGTGGGCGGGCGTGGAGGCGGGAGGGAGGAGTGGACCAGGAAGTGGCTGCAGGGGTGGGGGGAGGGGGAAAAACAACGTGCGCTCGGAGCGCAAAAGAAACTAAATTAATCAAACAAAGAAATGAAAAAACTCACAGGACCCCGAGCTTCGGATGGGGCCTGAGTCTGCTGCTGGACTGCCGGCGAGCTGCACTCTCAACGCTGTGCTCTCAGAAGAGGCGAGCGGGGAGAGCAGCCATCGGGTAGCCCAGAGAGACTCCCAAGGCACCAATCAGAGGGGGGGTGGGTGGGCAGGGAGGTAGGAGGGAGGTGTGGACTAGGAAGTGGCTGCAGGGGTGGGGGGAGGGGGGAAAAACAACGTGCCCTCGGAGCGCAAAAGAAACTAAATTAAACAAACAAGGAAATGAAAAAAACTCACAGGACCCTGAGCTTCGGATGGGGCCTGAGTATGCTGCTGGACTGCCGGCGAGCTGCACTCTCAATGCTGTGCTCTCAGAACTGCCATCTTGGTGGCAACCAGGAAGTATGCTAGCTACCATGCCTCAACAGTGTCTATGCCTGACAAGCGTCATGTGCGCCAAGACTAGGTCCAATTTACCCCTGCACATGTTTTCTTGGGTCAAGAGTTGTGAGGATATCTAACCCTAGATGGTAGGAAAGCATGTGCCGGCAGTGTTCCTCTGCTGGTGGTCATGACACATTTCTAGTCGCCAACTAGTGTGACTCTTATCCCCTTCACCCTTATCTATGGTCAGTCTGCTTAAGGACAAGGCTCTATGCTCAATGCTGAACTGATTTTCCTCTTTGCTTCATGGTTGGAAGACTAGAGTTTGATCTCCCTTCAATCGGCTTCCTGATTTTCTAAATTCCCTTAATTCCTGATAAGCCTGTCTCTGATACTTCCTATGTCAAAGTTCTCTTCTAAGGCTTCTCTAGATGGCCCTGACGTTGCTCCCAGTGACAGGAGGAACTCCTCTATACTGCCCAATTGTATTACTGTACTGGATTCCATCAGCTCCTTTTGAATGTGGTTAATATCGCGCTCCCATTGTATTCTCTAACGTTCTAGTTCTTCATCTAGTTCTCTTCTCTTTCTTGCTTCCCATCTAACTCTCTCTTCTTCCTGTCTTATCTCCTCCCTCCTTGCCCCTGCTCTCTTTTCTTCCTCTTCTCCTAGGCTTTGTATTCTCTTATCCTTTAATCTCTGTGCTTCCTCATCTTCTCTTTTTTTTGTCTATCCTGTTCTTCTGTTGCTCTCCGTCTATTAGCATGCTTTGCTTGCTCCTCTGCCCTTTCTTTTTTCTTTTGTTGCTCCTCCTGATACATCTGTTCTCGCCGCTGTCTGCTCTTTCTTTTATGCTCATCTTCCTCTAATCTCTTTTCTCGTTCCCTGTCTTTTCTATCCTGTTTGTCCTGATCTTCTCTTTGCCATACTTCCTCAATGCTTTTTACATCTATCTTAAGCAATATCTGTCCTCCCATCCATTCTTTCTGTATGAGCATTACCTCGTCAGCTTTATCCTTCTCACCTTTCCATCTCTTAATCTCTCATTCTATCTCTGTCGATATATTTGATTGCTCACTCTTCTCCCCTTTGTACTGTAAGATCTTAAAGATCTCTTTTCTCTTACTCTCCTATGGACTGTCGTCATTGTTATAAGCGGGTAGTTGGTATATCGCATTACTATACCCTGTCAACGCTTTCAGTTCCTTTAAAGAATACAATCCCATTTCGTTCATACTATCGTTGTTTACTTCCTGTGCGGTAAGGGGAGCTGAGGGCTCAACACCTTCCTCCTTGCACTAATTAAGCATCCACTCTTCAGGTGACGGATCCTCTCTCGCTTCCTGGTAAATTATTCAGAGCTCTAAAATAGATAACCTCTTCTCTAATTTATTTCCTGTGTACGCAGCGTGTAAGTATGTGGTCATGTGTTGCAATACTGCTTTTGACAGTGATCCCCTTGTGGCCACATCATTTACATCTTATCTGCCATGACTTTCACCCATTCCGCACTATACAGTTTGAGCTTGGGCATATGCTTTGGCAACGTTTTACATAAATGCAGCAGAGGAGTGATGTCTCCCATTGTGACGAGTCTCAATTGACTGTCAAAATTAATTAAGCAAATATATTGTGAAATGTACTGGGATGATTTTGTAACGGAGGGAAACAGATTCTAAGATAATGGGCAGATAGACTAATACTTGCACAGTTCATTAATCTGCTTTTTGCTCTTGATGATGTAGCAATCAACAAGAGTTAAAGGGGAAACCATTGGTCTCTCTCCAAAAGAAGCCATTTTTGTGCATTGTTGTAATCGACAGGAGTAAACCACAGTTGTGCATGTCGTAAAACAAAAGCCATATGTTACTTTTTAAAATATGGGAATCCTACTCCACCATATGCACATGTTTTTTTTAAGTTTACATAAAGAAATTCTATGCTTCTTCATTCCCCAAAGGAATTTAGCTAAACAGGAGTCAATAGATGTAAGGAAAGAAGCAGGAAGGCGGATTGAAGCATATAAGGAAGATATAAAATAATAGGATATATCATCATTTTAATACATTCCAAATGACCCCACCAGAATAAATATAGGGGGGACCATGAGTTTGTAAGCTCTTTTACTCTAGACAGTAAGCTCATGGTCATCTGCTCAATAACATCTTTAATAGAAGACGAAATATGAATACCCAGATATTTGATCCATGTACGACACCATTTCATACCTAAAGATTGAGTATGATGCTTAGTACAGTGTATATTAAGAGGCAGCATTTCTGATTTATCTGTATTTAACGTATAGCCTGAAGCTAGTGAGAATTTAGTAATAACGTCCACCAGATAATGTATGCTGACATCTGTTTTTTTTTTAAAAGCAGTAACATGTCATCTGCATAAGCCACAGTTTTAACCTGTACTCCTCCACACTCAATGCCCACTATATTATTCTCCTTTCTAATTGCCTCTAAAAAGGTTCTAAGGCTAAAATAAAAAGAAATGGAGAAAGGGGGCATCCTTGACGTGTGCCTGTAAATAAGGAAAGTATGGGTCATTCCTCCATTAATAAAGACTGCTGTTTTGGGGTAAGAATATAATACGTTGATAATGGAGGGAAAGGGGGTACTAATCTCATAGCATCTAAGGGCTTGGATTTGTGAATTGTGTCTAGAACATCCAGAAATAGCCTGATAGTGGCAGAAGATAATCTCCCTTTAACATATCCAGCCTAATCATTGTTTAGTAAATTAGGTAATAGGGAGAGAAGCCTATTTGCTAGAATCTTTGCAAAGATTTTACAGTATGTATTATTTAAGTCTTTATTGGGTTTAGGGAAGACTAGTGACATGGCTTCTGAGAAGGATCCCTGTGCCTTTTTATTAGTTATAAATGGGAGAAAAGTTCATTAAGTTTGGGAACTAAAAGATTGTTGATGTTGAAGTGAGCAAAAAAATCAATAGGAAAGCCCTCTGGGCCAGGGGCTTTACCTTTTTTGAGATCTTTTATGGCTTTATGAATTTTATTAGGAGATATAGGAACCTTCAATGTTTGAAAATCAGTCCTTGGACATGTCACATGAGGTACATTTCAAAGAAAGTCTTGAACATGAGTATTATTAGGGGGAGCGTCAGAAGTGTATGCATTCTGGAAAATTTAGAGGAATCTTGTATGATTTCCTTATCTGAAAAAAAATCTATTACCTGTCTGATCCTTAATGACCGCAATCCTGGCTTTTTATTTTTTAAATTTGAGGTATGCGGCAAGTTATTTACTTGATTCATTGGAAACATGAAACATTTTTCGCTTTATATTTTAACAGATTAGCAGATAAACATTGTCTAACAATATTATTATGTTGCATTCTAAGCTTAATAATATTCTTAAGAATAGACTTAGATTTGGTATGTGTGTACTGGGATTCAAGGGATTTGAGTTGTTTAAGAATATTATCTGATTCTTGTTCGAGATTTTTCTTTTTATTGGTGGCACAGGATATAATATGACCTCTAAGTACAGACTCATATCAATCCCAATTATTGACAATAGATACATTTTGACTCTTATTTCCAAAAGAAACTGCTATGCTGCTGAGTAATGTATGGTGTGAATAATTTGTCTTTCACGAAGGCCGAATTAAACCTCCATCTTTTAGATTTATAAGTATTCTGTGAGGTTACGAGTCAGACATGGACTGGCGCATGGTTCAATAGAGCAATACACACAATTTGAGCATCCAGAAGATGGTTAGCCATAGATTTAGAAATGAATACATAGTCTAATTTTGAGAAGGAGTTGTGGGGCTTGGAGAAACAAGTAAATTCAATATCAGAGGGATGAGTTATGGGCCATGCATCAAAAAGACCTAGTTCTGATATAAAGTTTGCAAATTCCGTATGAGATTTGGTGTTTTTGAAGCATACAATTACCTTCCTATCCAAAAAGGATCCATGATCTCATTGCAGTCACCACATACAATTAGAGTGTTAGTGTTGGAATGAATAGTTTGATCTCTTAATTGTAGCCAATGGGAAGGATCAGGATATGTTGGGCCATCAATATTTAAAATAGTGTATTTAATGGAATCGACTAACAGTTTAACCAGCACCCATCTACCTAGATCATCTGATTGAGTTGCTGTAACTTTACATTTGAATGCCTTATTAATAAGGGTAATAACTCCATTCTTCTTCCTGTTTTGCTGCACTAAAGAACACCTGACCCACCCAAAGGCATTCAAGTTTAGCAGCTTCTGTCTGTGAAAGATGTGTTTCTTGGATGCATGCGATCGATGGCTTAGCTCTATTAAGATGAGATTGGACTTTCTTTCTTTTAACAGGGTTATGCAGTCCCTTAATATTCCAGGAGGTTATATTAAATGGCATGTCTCAGAGTAAGATTAATATACAATATTCAATGAAAAAACTTTGTTAAAGGGACGTTATGGTTAAGTTGCACTAATAAAAACCTATGAAATTCAGTAAAAAACATTGCTAAAAGGACATTATGGTTACAAGTAAAATCGAAAAAGCCCTGAAATTCGCCAGTTATGTTAAGCTAAGCAACCATAACTCGCGCCACCACCGTGCACTGCTAAGACAAACACCTTGGGACTGCAAATGTCATATAACCTAGCCCCCACTTGACAAAATCCATTCAGTCTTTACACAAACATTGAAGGTTGGGTCTATAATCTTTCTCAAAACTTTTGTCCACATTTGTCAAATCGCAACAAAGTTAAAGCCATCTAAAAATGTTAAGATCCCCCCTCTAATTTTGCCCCCTCTAGAGAAAATCCGACCAAACTTTAGAAAACCATTTATATCTAGATCCAAAATTGTTTTGCCAAATGTTGTGCAGATGCGTGAAATGACACCACATTTATATGCCTTTACAATATTTGGGATACCCCCTCTAATTTTGCGCCCTCTTGACAGAATCCCAAGAAACTTTGCAAACCGTTCAGGATTAGTTCTAGAATACAATTGCAAAATTACATGCAGTTTCATTGGATGGTGCAAAAGTTATAAGCCATCCAAAAACTGCTTTTCCCGAACCCTGTAATGCAGAAATAGGTACAGATGTCCTAGGACATCTGAAGTTTCCGCGAACACCACAGCACTGCCCCAGGACATCTGCAGTGTTCACTGACTTTTGGGGGTGAAACAACCCTTTTTTTGGCTTCTTATGGCCATATCCAATCCTCACCCCCCCCCACATCCCCAGAGATTGTTTGTTGAGTTTGACAAGTGAAATGCTGGTTTTTAAAAAATGTTTTCACCGCGCTGTCTGCGGAACCCCAAAACGTCTGCGAATCCAAGATGGCGGGCGCTTCAGGAAAACTGACGCATTACATGTTTTCCCACCAGCCAATCAGCGGTCACGTCCCGATGTCCGTGGACTACGCAAAAGTCTGTGAATTTTCTGGCCAATATGAGGCCAGTCCGCGGACAGTACAGCCAATCAGAGGCCAGTCCGCGGACCGAACAGGGAAGTGAGTCCACGGAGCGGACATAGATATCACTAATTTTTTTGCCTCATGTTTTGGTCATTTTAAAAAAAACTACTAGACGGATTTACACCAAATTAACAAAAGCACGCTTTCGGGGCCAAGCCGCCGCTCCTGCCACAAATTTGGTGAAAATCCGTCCGGCGGTTTGGGCTGTAGGCGTGAGCAAAGTTTATTCCCATTATGTCTATGGAAAAAAAAGAAATTTTGGTACCCCCCTATAACTTTGCCCCCCCCTGGACCAAATTTCACCAATCTTTGCAAACAAATTCAGAGTGGGCCATATACTTCTTTTGCAAAGTTTGGTGAGGATTCATCCACAGGGAGAAAAGTTATAAGCCACCCAAAAAGTGCTCTTCCTATGGGATTAGCAACTTAACCATAACTACACAGCCACTACTGAGACTGTGTAATATATATCGTCAAAATGAAGGCTAGAATGACAGTATGGTTAGTAACACAATTAGGTAGCCATCCAATAAACAAGAATTGATTGATCTGCAGAAGTAGTGATAACAAAGGAGAGACACATAAGGGAAGTAGGTGGACAAACAAAATCAACATGGAAGCAACTACACATAGGACTGTGACTAACAGGATACAGCCACTTCCATCCATGTTGAGCATAAATGACAAAACAGGGGTGAAGAGCTACTCAGGAGAAGGCTCACCAAACACCCCACTATGGTGAAAAGTATTAAAACAGTATTCTAATGTATTCATCTTTCAAGACAAATATCAATATTCAAGTGGGTTGTCTGGACGTATCCATTTCATCTCTTCTATGACTGAATAACATTTCTCAAGTCAATTGGGTTTTGAAAGGTGGAAGTGTGACCATTGAGGGTGATCTTGAGAATGGCTGGATGTATTTGACCATATCTCACATTCAGCTGTCTTAGGGCAGGTCTGAAGGCAAGTCATTCTTTTCTCCTAGCTGCAGTCACATTAGACACAACCTGGGTTATGAAGATCTTCAGATGTAGGAGACGGTTCCTGCATCTGCGGCTCCTGACAGTGGGCCTCATTACGCGGTAGGAGGTAGACATGGTGCTATTAGCACCATGGCTACCCCCTTACCGCATTCCGGGTCCGGGCTCCCGAAATAGGGACATACCGGGTAATTCCAACCTTGGAGGACCCGGTAAATACCCATTCCGGGAACCATTCCCCATTCCCATTCGAGCCCCCATAGGGCTCAATGGGAATGGGGATGGAGCTAATAACGGTACCGCAATTTGCAGTACCGTTATTAGCTCTGAAGTCCCTTAATGGGTCCCATCCATAACACCTGGTAAAACCAGGCTTTGAGGAAGGGACCCGCTAAGGGACCTCAGAATAGGGTGCTAAGGGATTACCGGCACCGGTGACCTTACCGTTGCCGGTAATCCCTTACCACTTATCGTGTAATGAGGCCCAGTGTCTGCAGGTGTCAGCAGGGGAAGCCAGTTGCCAGCCGTCAATCAGCAGCAACTAGGTAAGGTAGGAGTGGCCCGGGTCAGGCATTGAGCCTTCACTCTACCCTGTAAATCCAGCCACATAGTTGTTCACAGACTTAGGTGTGTTATTCTTGTTTTCTCTGGTATTTAAAATTGCATTGTGAAAACATTTATAATTGCATTGTGAAAGTATTTAAAATTGCATTGTGAAACCTAGGCATGATTCCCACTATACAGGACTCTCAGACTTAGGTATGTTTCTCCGGCATTTAAAATTTCATTGTGAAAACATTTATAATTGAATTGTAAAAGTAGTGCCGTTATGCTGTTTTGCCTTCTTAGAAAAGCATTCATCTAGCAAACTTTTCTATCATTATCTGAGCTCATGTTGTCTTGTCCAATTATCTACTATTGTCTCATCTCTGTCTCGTCTGCTTCTTCGTCTCTCCTCTCCCTACCTACTCTATGGTGCTCTCTGTCTCTCCTATCTTTTCTAGCTGCTTCTCTATCGACTATCCTGCTCTCCTCACTAAATCTGGTAGGAAGAAGTTTAAAAAGGACATCCTGGTCTCCAATCCAGGCCTCCCTATCACTGACACCTATACCACCGCCTCCTCCAGGTAAACCCTCACTGACATCCTTTTTGTCGTTCCCTCGCCAGACCTATGGACTCGTCATATGGTCTCTGTGCTTTCCCCTTTCTCTTATTCTCTCATTATTGGTGGCACCATATGGAAGGTCCTCCTGGCCCCCTTCCACTCCTCTAAGGTCATTATTGATGTTTATCTGAATGGTACCATTTTGGTCCAAGGTCCTCAAGCCAACCTCCTCCTCTTTGATAGATGCTTCCCGCGCCTCATTAATGTTCTGTCTTCTCCTGCTGTCCGATCTCTTCCCCCCACAGCTTCCCTGCCTACCCCTACTGTCTCCTCCTCGGCTACCTTGTCCTCTCATCATTCCTCTTCTACCCTCCCTCAGGCTTTTTCTACACCTCCACAGGGCGTACCTCTGATTTGTACGCCTCCCCAGAAGTCTTTCAAGGATGGCAACCTTCTCCATGTTGCCACTCTTAATTCTCACTCTGCTGTCAAACACTCCTATGAAATCTGCCATCTCCTGCAAGTACTTGACCTTGATGTCCTTGGTCTCACCCAGACATGGTTCACAGCCAGCTCTGTCACAAGCTTTGACACTCTCCTCCTGGATGGCTACAAGATCCTCTCCATGCCCAGATCCAACCATTCCGGTGGGGGTGTAGCCCTGATATTCCCTGAGTCGATCGCTGCCTCTGTCATTCCTACGCAGGCCTACTCCTCTTTTGAATGCCTGGTCTGCAGGCTCTATCTCCTGGCCATTGCCTTACTGTGGCTACCATCTATCGGCCACCTGGTCAGATCTCCTCCTTCCTCTCTGAGTGGGCGGACCTCTCCTCTTCCCTCCTGGTCTCGACCACTCAAGTCCTCTTTCTTGAAGACTTTAACATCCACCTGGATTCTTCCTGTCCTTCCTCTGGACTCTTTCATGACCTCTGCGACTCTCTCTCACTTTCTATTCTGCCCTCTGGCCCAACTCACTCTGCAGGGCACATTCTGGATGTTCTGATCGCTTCAGACCTTCACCTTTCTATTCCTCTCACCACTCCTCTCTCCCGGAGTGATCACTTTCTCCTTTCCTCCCACCTCACTCTCTCTACCCCTCTGGCCAAGCCAACTCCAGCGTTGCCACCCACCTTCTCGGTTATGCGACCCATGAAGTGTGTGTCAGTTGAGGCTTTCGCCGCCACTGTCTCACCCCCGCCTTCCCCTTTGGCTGACTCACACCCTGACACAGCCCTTTCCATGCACCACTCTGCTATATCTGATACTCTTGATGTGCTTGCCTCTGTCATGGGGATCTGCTTGAAGCCCAAAGCCAAGTGCAACTCCTCATATGAATCAGACCTCATCACCCTCAAATGCAAGTGCAGGGTGGCCGAGAAGAAACTGCGTGCTTCCGGTACACCCTCTGACAAACTGGCCTGCTCCAAAGGCAATACCGGCTCTCTGTTCACACCAAGAAGAGAGCTCACATCCAAGCCTGCGTCTCTGCAGCATCTAACAACTTGGCCAAACTCTTTAAAATCTGCAAGGAACTGGAAAATCCTGCTGCAGTCACTACCTCTCCTGTCCCCTCCCAGGCCCTCTGCATGCCTCTGGATTCTCATTTCATCTCACATCCTGTCCTCTCTCTCTCTCTTCCTCTCCCCCTCCTCCCTCTACTACCTGCTCTTCCTCTGACCCTTCTTTGGCCACCTCTCCTCCCTCCTTCTCTGCCTTTCCCCCGTTCTCCCCAGACAATGTTTAGAGACAAGTCTGATCTATGAGAAAGTCTCGTCAAAACAGGTTCACCCCTGTTCCTCCAAAACCATCAAGGATCACATTGACACCCTGGCTCCTGCTTTGGCTGACTGCTGCAACCACTCCTTCACCACTGGAGTCTTCCCTTCCCCCCTGAAGCCCTCCCTTGTGCACCCTCTTCTTAAGAAACCCTCTGCCTACCCGTCCTGCCCGGCTAACTATCGCTTAATCTCCATCACTCCTTTCCTGGCCAAACTCATGGAAAAGCTGGCCATCTTCCAGCTTAATCTTCACAATGAATCTGCAGGTATTCTCTATGACCACCGGTCTGGCTTCAGAGCTGCCAGAAGCATGGAAATTGCTCTCCTGAACATCCGTGAAGACCTGCTCTCTAACCTTGATTCCAACACCCCCTGTGCCCACATCTTACTTGATCTCTCTTCTGCCTTTGACACAATCAACCGTGCCATCCTGCTCAACCGTCTCCGTGATAACTTGGGAATCACTGATCAGGCCCTGGCTGACTTCTTTCCTCTCTGATCAACCCTCCCAGGTCCAACTTGGGTCCTTCCTCTGCTCTATCTCTATCTCTACTTGTGGTGTACCCCAGGGGTCTAACCTCTCTCCCTGGCTGTTTAACCAATATCTGGCACTTCTTGCACACCGCATTGCTGCTCTCTGCCCCAACTTTCAGTGCTATGCGGACGACACTCAGCTCATTTTCAGGCTCCCTTCAGCCACCTCTTCTCCTTTTCTCATCTCTGACTGGCTGTCTGCTATCCAGGAGTAGGTTGCTGCCAATGATCTCTGCCTTAATGCCAGTAAAACGGAGATTCTCCTCATCGGCACACCCGCTCCCTCCTTTCTTGTCACTCTCTGGCCGGCCTCTCTTGGCCCTCCTCCTGCTCCCACCTGTGAGGCTAAAAACCTTTGGCTCCACACACTCCTTCTCTCCTCACATCTCTGACGTCTCTAAGAAGTCACACTACCAGATGCACCTCCTCAGAGGTATTCTTCCTTTCCTCTCCTTCCCCCAGAAGCTCACCATCTACAGAGCTCTGGTTTTCTCTAGGCTGGACTACTGCAACAGCCTCTTTTTAAATCTTCCTGCCTCTACTCTCCGCCCTCTGCAACTCATCCAAAACAGGACTGCGTGATTTGTCCTTGGCCTTAAGCCCAGGGATCGTATCCCTCCAAGACTGAAATCTCTGCAATGGCTCCCAGTGGCTGTGACGATTAAGCTCAAATCCCTCTGCATTGTCCATAAGGCCTTCTTGAGTCTGGGGCCTCAATTCCTTCAACTCTGTCTTCCTAGATATCTTCCTTCTCGAGCCCATCGCTCATCCGCCTCCAACTCCCTCAGGGTCAGTCGCTTCTCCAAGCAATGAGTTGGTGGTAAATCTCTTTCTACGGCTGGGGCCTCCCTCTGGAACAGCCTTCCTGCATCCCTGAAACTCCGGTTCTGGAAGCACCACAAGACCTTCCTCTTTGCTTCTGTTTTTTCTCCTCCTCTCCCCTGCTGAACTCCTGGCTGAAACTGAATTTGCACTGGCCACCTGGCTACCCTCTGTTTTCGGGCCCAGGTATCCTCCCCGCCAGTGGCACACCTGCACTGCTCCCCTGGCAACCCTCTGCACTCGGGGGCTGTTTATGTATCCCTACAGCTTCCTACCAGCACTTGGCACCTGATGTATGCATTTACTCCTGCACTTGCCACCGCTTGGCTGCACTTCTTCTTGATTGTATTTATTTATTTATTATTTATTGTATTTATTTTACCTATGTATTGCACTGCCCACTCCCCTTTCCCCTCGCACTTTTCCCTTCCCCCCTCCCCTATACTTGTGTGATCTCAATGTCACCGGCCTAGTAAGATCGTTGTCTGTGTTCCCTCTGTTCCCCCTTGCCTCGTCACACCTTGAAACACTTGTGTATAGGTGCGTTATAAATGCCATATCAGATCATATCATATCATATCATATCATACCCCCCCACGAGAGCTCTTTTATTAGCTTCACTTTATCCATAGTAAGGAAGACATGATTATAGTCTAGTAGGGCAAATATACAAGTTCTGGAGGCATTGTTAGCATTGTCCACTGAGTTAATCGGCCCCACCCGATGAGCCCCCTGGATGTTAAGCTGGGCTGATGCTGGAAGGTCAAGGAGTTTAGGAAGCATAAAATTTAGGAACAGAATGGGATTTTCTCTGTCAATTCCAACAGATATTATTTGTAGTGATTCACTATACGTATTTCCTTGGTATTGTATTTAGACCTCTTTTCCAGTAAAATATTTCATATACACATAGGCACTTGTTACTAGCAAAATGTCTGTTCAAACTTTTTTGAATTGGGGACCAAGTATAATAAATGGTGCTACAAAAAAGGCATAAAGTACCTTTTCCATTTCAAACAATCTGTTCCTGGGCTTTATAATGGGAACCCATGTTGTAGAAGAGCCGTGTTACCGTTGTGCGAGCATACCTACACTGCACATAGCCGGAATAGCTGACAGGAGACGTCGGCCTCCAGATCACGGGGCCTTGGGGATGCAGGCTGCGTCTATAGACGCCCTCACCAGCACTCTCCGGGCAGGTTCCATCACCGGAGATAATGCCAGGGACCACCAGGGACGTTTAAGGTAGAGTAGCAATACTTTTAAAGTATTTTCCAGATGAGAGTTAATGCACCATAATATCTTATATATTCACAAGAGCGGCAGAGTGAAATCATTTGGCAGTCTCAGTCAGCACTTAGCCATGCCTCCAAAATCATGTGTGGACATTATTAATAGAAAGTAAAGAACATTTGCTATTGCTGTATATAAAAGTGCTAGGCAGAAATTAATAGAAAATAAGTAATATATTTGTATTGTTTCCAACACCAACATATAAACATGAAATATTTGTCAAAATCTAAAAGAAATCTAGAAAAACAAATTATTTTTCTCATCACAAAATAGAATGAAACTCAAACACATGATAAATGTTATGTTATGTTAAAGGTACTTATATAGCGCACTGTCATCAACGGAATTGGTCCCCAGGCGCTCTGGCGAATCTGTAAATAGGAAGGATGGTAGGTAGAGTTAGTCGGGAGGAGGAGAGTATGAGAGTGGGAGAGGTGGTGTGTTGTTGGCAGCTTCAGCTCGGTATACACTGAGTGCTGGGCTTTGGTGCAAGTATCGGATCAGGCGAGATCTCATGTGCTGTAGGTGCTGTTTATGTGTTGTTGATGCAGTGTGGTAAAGTGCGTGAGGATTGCTGGGAGAGAATTGGTTGTGTGACTTTTGTATGGGTTGAGTATGCAGAAAATTGAGGGTTGGTATTAGTGGGGTCTGTATCCTGATTCAGGTACTTCTGGTTCTGTTTCAGCTGTATCCCTGTGGGTGGGGTTGTTGCTTGTTCCTTGTGGGCCGTATCGTTGTGGTGCTGCTGCGTACTCTAAGAGTATGTTAGTCACTATGTTGAGTAACTTACAATTACTCTTATGTCCCATCCCCTTTCCTGCATACTGCATGGGTGATTAAAACTGAGTGTTGCCCCAGGGTGGAGAGGAGACCCTCCTTAAGCAAACAGGTTTCTAATAACTGCCTGTCTGAAAACCGCGCCTGATCTAGAACCAGCATCCAAACAGCAGTTCTTGCAGAAAGCCGAAAGGGTGGCACATGTGGCCGCCTTGCTTATGACTTGCCATGGGACATGCCGCTGGAAAGCAATGGCCGTTCCCTTGGCTCAGACCTGGTTGGCATGCAGTTGGCCAGCAGTGGCTTATGCTGTCCCTCGTATACTTCTTTGATGGCCGAGACCATCCATTGGGCTATGGAGGCCTTAGATGCCTCATACCCCGGTCTTGATCCGCCAAAAGTGACAAAAAGTGCATCCACCTTGCGGAACACGTTGGTCCTGTCCAAGTAGAATTTCAGGGCACGCCTGACATAAAGGCAGTGCAGAACTCTGTGCCTCGTCTTTGGGCTCAGCAAAAATGGCGGGTAGCACTATTTCTTTGTTCAGATGGAATGCGGAAGGCACCTTGGGCAAGAATGCTGGGTGTGTCTGCAGGACTACTTTATCCTTGTGAAACGTAGTATATGGCTCTGCGGCGACCAGCTCCTGGAGTTTGCTGATTCTGCGAGCCGAGGTGAGGCCGACTAGCAAAGCCGTCTTAATGGTGACCAGCCTGATGTCCGCGGACGCCACTGGTTCAAATGCTTTGTGTGCCAGGGCACCCTGAACTATGTTGAGGTCCCACACAGGGTGTGGCCTCTTGAAGGGCGGGTAGAGTCTGGCGAGACCTGTCAAATGTTTCCTGACAATCGGGTTGGAAGAGAAAAAGGATCTCTTCCTCTGAGTTTCTATACGCCCCAAAGGCTGCCAAGTAAGTGCAACAAGTTTCCACCTGCACGCCTGAGTGGGCGAGGTGCGCCGAGAAGGAGATCACGTCGTCCAAGGTAAATATAGATTGTATGAAAACCTTGTCCCTAAATAACTACTTTACATCTAAATAAACATAAAACAGAGTTGATATTCTTATGGGTAGGTAAACAGTCACAGGCAATGGAGAAGGAAATGAACAAATGCTGATGTAGGCACCAGGCTAGTGATAAAATGGACACTAAATGTACCTGATCAAGGCAGGGACACTTGACAGACACCTTGGGAATAGAGGAGCAGAGCTCAGGGAAGCGGTGGGTGGGGGCCAGAGCTAATGGAAAGAAGTTCAGAGCCCAAGTAAGATGGACCACTGTGCAGCTACAGAACATCCCAAGTGCTCCATCTGGGGGTCAACATGTAGAGATTGTGCCTGTTCTAAGCTTGCTGATTTAATTCTTCCATACACTGCATCAGTTTCACCTGTGTGAATGGATTATAGTGGGATGGATATTCAATGTCAGATATTCATGTTAATATGCTGTAAAATACAGGGAAAGGGAAGAGCTGTGTCTGTACAGTGTGGGAGAATACTGGGAATTAAGTGGGTGTGATCAAATTCGAGTGACAACCAAGGGTTATTCAGCAAAAACATTGTGGTAGGGGAATGTTTCAGTTAGAAGAGTAATTTGTCTTCCAATGAAAGAGGATAGACAATGTGTGACTGTAGCATATTTATTTTGGTATTTAATCATGCTACAATGATCTAAACTTCCCCACAAGTCAGAGGATTCACAGGGCCACAGGGATCATAATGGGTGTGAGAGGTCATATTTCTTTTGCCATCTAGGGACGTTGGTAAACCATAACCCTCACCAAGGGGGCTGAGGAGAGCCACAGGGGTAGCAAGTGGGTGTGCAGGGTGTGGGGAATGTTCACTAACATCATGGACATTTTGGAAAATAATAACACAGGTCAGAACATGTTTTAGTAATACTCTCCAAAACCCAATATATAAATATAAATGGACTATAAGTTGCTTGGGAAGTTCTTGTGGGAAGAGAGCAAATGGCCAGTATGCCCAAAGTTGATCATGTCAACATTAATGCACAAAGGGGACTTCCATCTGTAGTACTTCAGAATAGTCACGAGAAGTTCCTTGCTAACGGAGATTTTAATGTAGGAAGGAGAAACAGACCTAAAAGGCCCAGAGTGCATAAATAACAAAAGAGGGTTGGTACTCTGACACCACGTAATACAATAATACCATAGGGTAGGCTACATGGCCACTCATACCCAAGGAGGGGATGGGTGAGCATTTCTAGGAAATCGAAAGTTCATTCTTAGTTGTAACTTTACATGCCTCTGTTATTCAAACCAGAGAAAAAGCTAGCACAAATGATGTAATGTGGGCTATGAAGGTGTGAGGACTTAAACTAGAGAGTTGTAGGACATAAGTAGAGAGATTGTCTCAAAGTAGCTGACTTTTATACATTGACTGAGATATAGCTGGATCTCTGTCTTTTGTAAATTGATGAACACACATGTATAACTGCTTAAAGATGGAAGCAGAAGACTAGCTATCAGCACACTCTCACAAGTGATGATCTTGGCAGGAGAGCAAGTTGAGTGTGTGTGAAAACATAAAAAGTACTGGAAGTAGAGTTAGGAGAAAGTATCAGTGAGGAGGAGTTGCAATATTAAAAGTTGTTCAATGGCCAAGATTAAGAGGGGCTGTGACAGAGAAAAGAATGTACAGGCAAGGCATACTAGAGGAAGCACTTGCTAGGATGCAAGATGTCGGCAGAAACAATGTTTCATATGTTCTGTGTGAGTAGTCAAAAATGAGAGGCGGACACAAGGTTGTAATATTCTCATTGTCAGATATTTTTATTAAACGGAAATGGTTTTAATAAACGCCTCTCTGACTGTATTCTAAAGAATTCTAATCTGACACTCACACTAGAAACAAACAACTAAGGGATGCAAGGACATTTCTTTGACTTACGGTTAGTAAAAAAGTGTTTATTACCAAAATAAAATAAAAATAATCCAGCAGAAAGTGTTTTCAAAGGAGAAACCCTTGGATCCAGTGGGTGGTTCCCTTTCCCTGGATATTTCGGTAGGATGGCAAAAGTGTATCTTTCAAGCAACAGTTTCTTGAGATCACAAAGTGTCTCTTTACAAGGATGCATTCAACTGAAAGTGTTTTTTCAAGGAGAAACTCTTGGATTCAAGGGTGGTTCCCTTCCCTTGGATATTTGGGTAGGATGGCAAAAGTGTCTCTTCTGAATAACAATTTCTTGGTTCTTTATATTAGATTCAGGGAGTTCTTGCTCAAACAATATATTCCCTGACATCCAACACTTCCTTGGTTTCTTTTTATTGGATTCACAAAGTTACTAGATTCACAAAAGTTCTTATTCAAGTAAAAATCTCCATAATAGGCTTTCTATAATTTCTCTTATGCTTTAGCGGATTATCTGGTGTATTCCTCTATCGGGAATCCTCTTGTGAGCTCTTCAGATCTGCTGGTATACTCCCCTGCCAGGTATCTTGTCACAGTGTTAAAAGTCTTTGTATAACTCCAAGTGCCTGGTTTATATACCTACCAGGACTTATTTCATGAGCTTCTTAATTTTCCTAGTATACTTCCCGGCCAGGTATGTTGTAACATGGTTAAACTTTCTAGTACAATCTTGGGTGGAACTCCTGGCATACCAGACTGTCAAGAATGCTTTTCTGGGTTCTTCAGATTCCCTGGTTTACTCCCCTGCCAGGTATCTTCCTACAGCTTTAGACCTTTCTTTACAGTTTTGGTGGATTGCCTTGTATACTCCTCTTCCAGCAATCCTCTTATGGACTCTTCAGATTCCTGGTACACTCCCCTGCCAGGTATCTTCCCACAGTTTGAAAGTTATTATACAGTTTCAAAATGCCTGGTATAATTGTTTGCCAGGATTTCTTTTTATGGACTTCTTATATCCCCTGGCATACTCCCCTGCCAGGTATCTTGCCATAATGTTCGAGATATTATGCAACTTTGGTGGATTGCCTGGTATGCTACTGTGCCAGGTATCTTTCCCCCAATATCAACTGCCCGGTGTATTCCTTTTTCCAGGACTTCTTATTGGCTTTACTGTTCTTATTCACCATGCCACAGTCGAATCAACTTTGTTGTGCTTCAATATATATATACTTAGGGTAACAGTTGCTCCAGCTTTCCCCCACATTGACATTTCATGCATTTTCGTTCAGGTTTTGCTGATGCATTTTATTTCATTGGTTTTCAAATATTCTTCCTTTTGGGCTTTGCTTTAACATCGGGTTTTGTCTGTATTTAAAGAATCTTGGCTTTTCTAATTTGCCTTGTCTGCCTTCTAATAATTCACTTGTAGTTTCTGCCTTCACATGCTGACGCTGTTCTTGGGATCCCCGTGGTTCCCAGCAACTTGAGGTGGACTCAATGGGTCTTCTTTGCGCCTCTGATGAGGTTTGTGTCTCAGTGGGGTAATTCCTTCAACCTTTCTTCAGCTATGCATATGCGAACGTCCCTCTAGCAGTCCACATGGCTCAGCGGTTGTAGGTCTTCTTGCCTCTTCAGTCCGGGTACATAATTGTTGTTTCCTCCTGTGTGTTACGTGTCGGTGAGCATCCAGCTGGGACCTGACATCAACTCCTGCACTCTCTCCTCCCACAGTGCGGCTTCTGGTTTTAAAGGTCCCTCACACTACAGGGTTCGGAAAACAACTAGTCTGCTCCTTGATTTTTGAGCTATTGTCGATCTGCACAAGGTCCTTTGCCCTCTTCCCCCTCCTCCTTGTCTTCGTACCAGAGGGATTATGGGAGATGAAATCCATGTGTTATTGAATTTCTGAAATTATGTTGTTCAAAGGTTTTAGACAGAAAAACATCAGAAACAGGAGATATTATTTGTATGTTGTGTATGTTAGTATACTCCCCTGTCAGGTATCATCCCACAGTTGTAAAGGTATTATACAGTTTCAAAATCTCTGGTATCCTTGGTTGGCATAACTTTTTTTTATGGACTTCTTAGATCCCCTGCTATACTTCCCTGCCAGGTATCCTGCCACAATGTTAGAGACGTCATGCAACTTTGATGGATTGCCTGCAAAATTCCTGCAGTAAAGGTGCAAATCCACCACTGCCAAGGGGGGTGCACCTAGCAATAACTGATAGGAGGATGCGGCGACAAAGGGGAGGGGGCACTCCTGGGTTCAGGACATCATTGACTGCTGCACTATGTATCCTATGCGCAGGTGCAGCATTATAAGTCCACGGGGGAAAGTGGGGTTGGGGGTGAGGGGCACATGGGGGATAAGGATAAGGTCTAGGGGTATCTGTCTCTCCCCAGGCACTGCTAGCCTTCTGGGATACTGTGTTTTGCATCAGTGTGCCTCCAGCTGGGACCTGACATCCTCTCCTGCACTCTCTCCTCCCACAGTGCATGAAGTGTGCTGGACCTTTAAAACTAGAAGTAGTTTTAAAGGTCCAGCACACTTCATGGTTTGGAAAACAACTAGTCTGCTTATTGTAATTTGAGCTATTATTGATCTGCACAAACTCCTTTGCCCTCCTCCTCGTCTCAATACCAGAGGGATTATGGAAGATGAAGTCCATATATGTTGTTTTTCTGAAATTATGTTGCTCAAAAGTTTTAGACAGAAAACTTCAGAAACAGGAGATGTTATATGTGTGTTTTGAAGGTTTGAGGTATAAATGAGATCTTGCCCATATCGACAAAAATAAAGAGTTTCCCGCTACAGTGGGGATATTTGTGGGATGACAACAAGCCATCAAGGACTTGGATATTATCAGGTCTTCTTCAGGAGGAAGGGGCGAATACTGCTTATCGTCTGAAGGAGTCACCACCTCCCCCAACAGTTGTCTCCTCTCATGTGATCCTCCCACGTATATCCACACCCAGGGTCAGGATCATATAGCAACTGCCGTTCCCTGGCCACATGGCAGGAGGTCACTGCTGGGGAATCAGCGATGACTCCACTGGATTCATCACATCTGGGAGTCAACACAAGTGAGAATGTTCTGGAGGTAAGTGGGTGACAGGGTGAACTTGGTGTTGGGAAATAGCTAAACACTTGATGAGAAACAAATATTATTGGGTAATGTACTGGGATTAAAGAGGACTGACACGTATGAGGTGCTACAGATAGTGAGGACAGTGCCATGCACAAAATGGGAAATGTTTTGATATATGTATTGAATTTATATATAACATGAACCTGTCCATTTATGAAACAATGTTGTGGTCAGGCCCATAAACCCAAATACATGCAACAGTGGTGGAGCCTGACATAAGGCAGGGGGATCATCCTCCAGTCCTCTACTTGGGGTTCCATTTACCTGCTCTAACATGTGCAGGGCAAACACTCACATTGGGAGACTTTTGTTTAAGGAACTGCATGCCTGCAGGTTTGTGTAATGTGTTGTGCATGTTTGCCAAAGGTTACTAAGTAACAGCAGCAACCATGTAGTTCTTCTGGGGTTGTGTCAGCGCTGGCTGGATTTGTTTGTGCCTCCTTCCAGCTACCCCCAATACTGAAATATAATACTTGCTGTAGAGCAGAAAGCATAAATGTGTCTTAACGTATGATGTGTATTTGTGTGTGTGCATGTATATAAAATATTTCAGTGAGTCTGTAGTAGCTGTGAATCACATGTACCTGTGTGTATGTTAGTGTCAGAGTGTGTGTGTGTGTGTGTGTGTGAGTGTAGTCCCTTGCAAGTGATTTACTGTGACCATTATTACTTGCATAAACAAATTGTGGCTGCAGTGTCATACAGGTGATTTACATAAACCATTTATTTTAGTGCAGCCTCATGCAAGTAATTAACAGTGCCCATTATTATTGACCTAGCTAGATTCTAGCCACTGCCTCATGAGAGTGATCTATAGTGACCATTATGGCTGACACAGATAGATTGTGGCCACTGCCTCATGCAAGTGATTTGCAATGCTCATCATTACCGGCATAGAAAGATTGTTGCTGCAGCCTGCGGTAAACTTTTTACTGCCCATTATAATTTGCATAGATAGATTCTGGCCACATCCTCATGCAAGTGATTAAAAATGACCACTATTACTGGCATAGATAGATTGTGTCTGCTGCTGTGTGCAAGTGATTTACAGTGCCCATTATTACTGGCATAGACAGATTGTGACAGATTTTTTGTGACCATTATTATTCCGATAAATAGAATGTGGGAACAGCCTCAATTACCATGATTTACTGTGAGTGATTTCACTGTTACTAGTGAGTGATTTACAGTGACCATTATTATTGTCATAGACAAATTGTGACTGCAGGATTAGGAAAGTGATTTACAGTGATCACTATTACTGGCGCAGATACACTGTGGCCATTGCCTCATGCAAGTCATTACCAGTGATCATTATTACTGACATAGTTTGCAGTCACATATTCATGGAAGTAATTTACAGTGACCATTATTATTGTCATAGTCAGATTGTGGCTACAGGCTCATGCAACCTATTTAAAGTTACCATTATTATTGACATAGATAGATTGTGGCTGCAGCCTCATGCAAGTTTTTTCACAGTAATCCTTCTTCTTGGCATAGATCGTGGCTGCATTCTCAAGTAAGTGATTTACACTGACCATTATAACTGGCACATCTAGATTGTGACCACTGCCTCATGCAAGTGAATCGAGAGGGCCCTTAAATCAGTAACACGCCATGCATGGATGGGATGAAGAATAACTCTTAGACCAAATCATAAGACCGACTCAGGAAGTTGGCAAAAAGTCTCATCCAAATGTTTTATTATCAATTGTCTAAAACAAGGAGTTACAATGGGCATCAGCGGACGTTCGCTCGAGCTCTCAATCATTTTGCATAAAAAACACATTAATATACAAAAAATGTGTCCTACATGACATCATACTAAGTCGCAAATAAAGAGAAACCTACGGGGTGTTGTGATACGCTTATAGGAAACATCTAAGTATGCCTTCTATATAGAGAAAGGGTTGTGATTGGGTCTCTACAGTCAGGTGGACAACTTATGCCCACCCCTAATCAAATCATCTTCATCAGTTATTAGATACACGGTATATCATTGGCTACCGCTTTATTTAAATGTTGTAAAATACTGCTGTGCACTGTTAATTAGTTAATTAGAAGGCATTTATTGGATTTATTTAATGTCTTATCACAGAGAACCAATTGTAAATTGAATTTATTTTGACCCCATTTTTCACAAAATTTGTTCTGTAACATGCACTATTTCAAACCATTATTTAAAAATATTTCTTTGAGGGAGAACCCTCTGAGCCACCTAAACAAAGTTGGGCCACCACGCTGTGCTCAGTCACTCACATATATTTGGGGACATATTTAGGCCCCTCCAACTAAAATGTTCACCAGCTGTGACTGGACATGGATGATTTATAATTCTGGTGCCACTTGAGGAGCCACACCTTCTCCCCCCATTGCTCCAAAAGCTGCCCTCACCAGTGGAATACAATGATGTACATGGCAGACTAAACATTACTTCCAGTGTACAGGACCTCATTGAGTGATACAATACAGTTCAATAAAATAAAGAATCCTATCACAATTGCATTTCAAATTATGAATTAATTCATACAAACACATGTTTTCACAGAACAGTTATTATAACATTTGTATATTCTCATATATAGTTCTCATAGTTTATACATTAAACGTAGACATACATGCACATACAGATAGTAAAACCGATATCCCATGTTTTATTTTAAGCTAGACATCACAGTTAGATACATTTTTCAACCTGGTGTTGCTAACACATTTTCTGTGATTCATTGTCTCAATGTCACTGGGCCTAGTAAGATCGCTGTTTTGCTCTTCCCTGTTCACCTCCCTTGCCTTGTCGTGCTCTGAAACACTTGTGTACGAGCGCGATAGAAATAAAATATCAATCAATCAATCAATAACAGTGAAGTGATTCAAACATAACACTATGCATTCTCCACTGGCTGCCCATCAAAAAAGGGTTAGTTCAAAAACAGAGGATTGCCACTGCTTTTAACATGGGAGCCTGGTGTCCTTCAGAATAGTCTTCAACAAAACACTCCTCCCAGAACACTTAGGTCCAGCAATGCTGCACTAGTACCAGCCTCTAACTTCAATTAGAAACAACAAAGTGGAGCCTCTTTTCCAGTTCCGGCCATGAAGCTCTGGAACACCCTACCCATCTGCAATTGAACCACCCGACATTCAAGAAACAGCCCTAGAGTTGGTTCATCAACCAATTACTTTGAAAGAAATGAAGGATAATAGCAACCAACTAATAATCTTTGCAGAAATATTACAACAATCAGTTGCAAATCTCTTCGCACTACCATCCATGGTAAATCAATTTTGATTCAGGGATCCACTGCTGCGTGACACTGATCCACACCTGACTCCCTCAGTGAAGCCTTCAATCAAGAGCCAGGAAGTAACAACACCCTAACCCCCCCACCCACACACTCATTCCTCAAGTAAATCCTCAGTATTACAATCTTACAATCTTAAACTTCCCCCACCCCTTCTGATGACCTATCAAGCCTATTCCACTTAGCAGACTCATACCCTAGCCATCTTCAATCGACAGCCATTTAATTTCACCACTTCACAATCTGGGGGCTGCCCATACACCTAAACTGTCCGTATGTGCTGTACCAACCACAAAGAACACAGTGATTTTATATATCGGTGCACAGGTAATGATTTCTTCCAACCTGCATCCATCAACATCAGTGTCTGCATCTAACTTACAACTATCTGACAACACACCGTGCCCACATTTCTAGCAGAGAAATGTGCAGCATGGACAACATTATTGCCAGCAGGGTGCTACATAAAACCACTTACCATAACATACCATAGGAGAACCACCTCCATCGGATTGTTTCTTTGCTGATGCTCCATTATTTTATTCACTTAGAATAAAATCACTAGTTTGATTTTTTTGTATGTCGCCAATTGATCTTCAGATTTCCGATACCCGATAAATGTAACAGTCACAAAAGAAAATGCAGAGGCATACATTGTTTCAAGCAAACACATGTATGTCAATTTGCTCTTGAAAGGATGCTTCTTTAAAATGTCTTTTTCCAAGATGTCAATGGAAGAGGAGGAAACACCTCTCTCCCCTAAATCCAGAGATATGTTCTGTATGTCACAGTCAAGTATATAGAGCAACTGCAGTTATTTGTACCTCTTGAGGAAAGCAGTGGAATAATCGAGAGTAAGGATTGCAAAAAAGAGAGAAATATACAAATGTAAAAAAAATGAATTAATGATCCTTCAAGGCATACAAAAAGAGTGATCAATTGTGTTAGAATCTATCAACAAAGCAGTGCTACTGTAATTCAAATCTGTGTAGATTGCAATCAGAAAAATCTAACTATAAGAGGAAGAAACAAATAATTGCTATGCGACTATGCACAGGAACTAAATAATCTAAAAACATATATCCTTAGTGTGGGTAATAAATGTAACTACAAATGACCTCAAAGTGGAATCAGATATATATTAGATGAGGAAAATCACCCATAGATTTCGATCACAATACCTACACATCCCATCACATCACTATTTTAAATTTCTATGTGAAAATGTTCTTTGTAAAATCTCACCATTATATTTTCCTGAAACCTAAAAAGACTTCCAAAATATATTCTATCAATGGTGTCATTTACTATTCTCCAGTCCTAGAAGATCCAGTCTTGATTTTATTTGGCATGCAAATTTGGTTAAAACTCACCATTCTCAGCCATTGTAGCCCAAATTGAGGCACTAATAGAACGTACTGGATACTAAAGTGACACTTTCATAAAATATAGGTGGGGCTATTGCTAGAAACACTTTGACTCTTTTTTGTGTACCCTCTACTCCAATGTTGGAGTAGGGTGCATTCTGTCATTGCAAAGTTTCCCTACCCCTCAACAGCGCCATGATCATCGAGCAAGGACAGCCCCCACATTTTTCCTCCTGTGCATCACAATTACAGTTCTCATGGATGCAGTGAGCCAAGATGTTGCAAACTAAGAATGTATCTTCATTCTGAGTGAAGGTCACCAGCTTTGAATTTTTGATTGCGAGCTAAGGAAGCATGCATCGGACACACAGTATAAGGTTCAATTGTTTTTTGACCATGAGAGAAAGGGACCATTCCGAAAGGAATTGAATGAAAGGAGGGGTGTAATAATGTAAGATATGATAAGGTTATGCATTCCAAAACTGGATTAAGGAACATGTAAATTCAGTTTATGAAAAATAGTTGGTGGGAACAGAGTCTGCGTTAAGGTCTGAGTTACGCCAAGAGAATGGAAATGTCGAATATAATGTAAGTTTGACTTTTGACGATTTTATACCCGAACGAGCATCAACTTTTCATTAGCTGACCATTATTTCTGGGTTACATTCTACTTGTTTGTTCTATGTGGCATATTGCAATGAAACGCAAGTGTAACCTTTGTGTGTAATATTCTTTCTACAGCTCACATGGGCAGTCCAGCATTGAGATACATGTAGACCACTACTCGGTTCTCCCAGGTTCAGCGCTAATATTTCATTAAAATGCCATCTATGTGCACCTTGAATTGTAGCGTCAGCTTCCGTATCCTATTTAGAGTTGAACATACTACATAGCAATCTCCTCAGAAGCAAATTGTGTAGTACTTTCCACGTTGTTTTCTCTCTGTTGACATTGTTTCATGTCTGTGCTAATCGTTAGTTTAAACTCTATGCCAAATTAATAAGTCAATAGATGAATTGTAATAAAGATTGGCTACTGAGACACATTTCTATTATGTTTTAGAAACAGGTACATCCTGCCATTCTGCAATTGTCATAGATTCCAGATGCCAACTGACGGTTTCTTCAAACGGCAGCTGCAGATACTTGTGAACAACTGGATATATTTGACTCTTTTTTGGGACGATCAGCAAGGGCCCATATCCCCTTATGCTGTACTAGCGATAGGAGCAACATAACATCCTTTATGGTGGTCTAGCCCCAAGTTGATGCACAAGCCCTGGAATTCACTGTGTGACCCAATCGCTTCTTTTACCCAAAACAAACACCTTGTGTACGCAAAAAGAACAACGTGTTACTCACGATAAACATTTTCGGATCGTGAGCGAAGAAACAAATTTCCAATTTGATTGAATATGGCAATAGCCGGAGGTTCTCGGAGCATTTATTGTGAAATAAATTTACTTTACAAATTGTACAGTCTTGCTGTTTCCTTTTAAAGTACAGTTTCATATTCCGAATTGTGACGTGCTGTGTTATGAGGCGATGTGTGTTGATTTCCGGGTTCTGCACGTAGGTGATGACTGGGTGTGTTTGGCTACGCTGCCCAGGAACGTCACCGGGAAAGTTGGAGAATATCACTAGGTGGAACGGTTGTGTCAGGATTGGGGATTTAAGGTGTCCTCCTCTAAAACAGTATGTATGTTGTTCAACAGACGACATAGTGGTGTCAGTTTGTATCTCAAGTACAGCGGGGATTCGGTGGGTCGGGTCACGGAATTTCGCTATCTTGGTGTGCTCTTGGATCAGCGCCTGTCATGGAAGTTGCAAGTGGAAAAGACGGTGGCAAAGTGTAAACAGCGTCTTAATTTGTTGAAGGTGATGCCTGGTCAGGAGTGCAGTGGAGGGCAGAGGAAAATGAGGATGTTGTATGTGGGGTTGGTTAGGAGTGTGCTGGAGTTTGGAGTTCAGCTGCAGTGCAGTTATAGTAGGACTCAGCTTAATGTGTTGGATGGTGTTCAAGCAAGGGCAATTAGAATTGTGACTGCGACTGTTCAATCATCCCCCACAGAGGCCGTGCAAGTGTTGGCAGCGATGTTGCCAACGGATCTGAGAAGGGAGGAGCTGAGTGGTAGGTAATGTCTGCGTTGTAAATCCCTCAGTGTGTGGTATCCTGTGAAGAAGTGTCTGGAGGTTAATTGGATGCATGCTTGTAAGAGTGTGAGTTGGGAGAGGAAAGGGGGGACTTTTGGATTCCATGTGGACAGGCTGGTTAAAAGCGATTGGGGTGGAGAGGTTGTGTATGGTGGAAGATGTGGATAGGGTTGTAGGACCGATTTGGATGCAGCATGATCCACTTGTCTGTTTGGATCTGGCCAAGGCGGTGGCCAAGAAGGGTGGTGATAGAGGGGTGATTAAGAGATTGGTGGTGCAGTATGTGGAGGGTAAAGTTGGCGCTCAAGTATATACAGGTGGTTCCAGGGATCCGGAGAGGAATAGGGTTGGTATGGCTTACTATTTTCAGGCGGATGAGGAGTTTTGGGTGGCTAGGTTGTCTGATGATGTATCCATCTGCAAGGCTGAATTAATGGGTAGGGTGGTGGTGTTTGTGGATTTGATAAGTGCGTTGTTGGCTATCAAGGAGGGGAATTGTGATAAGAGAGATATAGTTGTGCTCATTAGACAGTGATTAGAGGAGTGTGTTGCAGGGGGCACCGTGGTGGAGTTGGCTTGGGTTCCCAGTCATTGTGGGGTCTTGGGTAATGAGTTGGTGGATCGGGCTGCGTATGGGGCCACATTGCGGGTTGAGGTGGATGTGAAAGTTCCATTGAATGTGGCTGAAAGACAGGTGATGATTGTGGAAAAATTAAGGATATGTGGCAGGATCAATGGGATATGAGTTCAAAGGGACGGCAGTTGTATGCAGTGTGCAGGGAAGTGCGGGTTCGGACATTTGAGGGGGGTAGAGTTGACACGAAGATAGGAAACTATTTTGAATCGTCTTAGGGTGGGTCATGTAGGGTTGGCGGGATGGAAGTGTTCGATGGGTAGAGTTACATCAGCAGCATGTGAGGCCTGCGGGTGCCCAGAGACTGTGCCTCATTATATGTTGGATTGTGTGAAGTTTGATGTGCAGAGGGAGTGGCATTGGGGTAGTTGTTCAGGGGTTATATGATCTTTTCTGTTGGAAAAGAGGGGTGGTGAATGAACAGTGCAGGTTCCTGCTTCAGTTTGCGCTGGAGACTGGGAAGTGGGATGAGATCTAGTGGAGGTTGATGGCTGTTGGTGCTCTTTTTGGCTAACATCATCTTAATAGATAGAAATCGCCGGCTTCAGATTTCTGGAGCCATCCTAAGAAGAAGAAGAAGAATATCACTAGGTTTGTTGATGTGTGGCTCAGGGGCGGGGCATATGATTTAGTGCCACGAGGGCAGTTTACCTTAGGGCAATGCAGCAACGGATAAGATTAGCACAAGATGGCCACGCCCTGCTGCTAGATTTCGCATGTGTTCAAAAGAGGAAAACTAAGGTACGATGCATAAAAACACATGTCTGAACCCTCTGGACAATAATATTTTCTGAGCGTTGCACTTGTCAGACTTATCAAATAATCTCTGGGGAGGTGAGGGGTGATGAGGATGGGATGGGATATTTCTGACCTGATTCCGAATGAGTTTACAAAGTTTGGTGGGATTCTGTCATGAGGGGGCAAAATTAGAGGGGGGTCCCAAAATAATGTAATGGCTTATAAATGAGGTGCCATTTGACAAATCTATACTTAATTTGGCAAACTGATAATAGATCTAGATATAAATGTTTTTGCAACGTTTGGTGGGATTCTGTCAAGAGGGTGCCAAATTAGAGGGGTGGTCCCAAAATATTGTAAAGGCTTATAAATGTGGTGCCATTTGACAAATCTACACAAGGTTTTGCAAAAAGATTATAGATCGAGATATAGATGTTTTCGTAAAGTCTGAATGGATTTTGTCAAGTGGGGGCTAGGTTATATGTCGATTGCATGTTCATACATTTGACACTTTTGCAAAAATAAAACATGGTTGGATCTACAAGAAACTTGCGTAAGGAACATTGGCAAGGACCTACAAGCATGGTTTTGGAAATGTGCCAGTGTTTTATTTTTTTACAAGTGTCATAATGTAGCTACAAAAAATAGCAGTATACCTTTAGCGACTGAGGGGTAGCCTGTGGCCATGGGCAGTTGCAAGATTGTCTGGGTCATGGCATAAAGTCATGACGCGGACAATCTGGCTACTGGCCATGACCACAAGGGACAAAACATAGGATTAAAGTGTCCATGTCCACCTGGGACTGGCTTTGTGGTAAAGTTATTCGAAATTAGGATAGATTTGAAAGGCAAGAAAAATGTGCTAGTGGTAATATGGTCACAGGGTTCTCTTTTGCCTTCAGCAGACTGCCATGGAAAGTGAAGATGGGCCCTGTATGGAACCCCCGCCTTCCCTTTCCATGGTGGCCATCTTGGAAAAGGATTTTCCTTCCTAAACTGGGACGCCACAGGTGTCCCGGTGTAGGAAGAAAAATCTTGATTTTTAGTACCCTTTTAGTACATAACTAGCGAATTTCAGGGGTTTTTCAGTTTTACTTTGAACCATTACGTCCCTTTAACAAAGATTTTTACTGAATTTCATAGGTTTTTAGTAGCGCAACTTAACCATAACGTCGCTTTAACAAAGTTTTTTTCATTGAATTTCATAGGTTCTTATTAGTCCAACTTAACCATAATGTCCCTTTAACAAAGTTTTTTCATTGAATTTCATAGGTTTTTATTAGTGCAACTTAACCATAATGTCCCCTTAACAAAGTTTTTTCATTGAATTTCATAGGTTTTTATTAGTGCAACTTAACCATAATGTCTACGAACATCTGACTTCATTGCAGACATTCCAGAGAGTGCCACATGACCATGTGCTGGCGCGCAGCATGATGACGTGCCCGAGAACCCGTACGCACTTCATGATAAGATCTGTGCTTCGCGGACAGTTCGGAACTGCATTTTCTACTGATCTGGGAGCTTTCAACTTCAAAATTTCAAAATTTCCCTTGCACAGCTCCAACACCTATTTCTACTCATCCATGAACAATCTAGTACCCAGTACATACTTTTAGCAAAACTGCTATTTATCTTAAAATAGAATCAGCTAAGGCCATCCCTCCTCCCAAAGAGACACCACCACTGCTGTAATGAAGGAGCATGAGAAACACTGCCCCCTACCTTAGAAATAACACACGCGCACCTTTTTCCCCTGTCCACCTGCCCCTCCATATTAGTGTTTGGTGTCTCTTCCCTCATTTCCCTCCCCACCTTTCGTTCTAAGTTCTCCTGCCAAAAAAAAATCCATCCATAAACAAAATAAATGTTCCTTTAGGAACCACCTTTCACAGTAAAAAAAATAGAACTAAAAAAAACGCATAGACTCCATCGACTTTATATTTCTCAGTAAAGTACATAGAATCAATAAGATTTTCCAACATTTCCATTTGCATTTTGTGTTATGCTAATGAGAATATTGTGGGGTTCATCCTCCGTTCCAGGGACTGGTACGGTGGATACCGGCTCAGCAGCCCAAGTTATCAGCCCAAGTGAAGTGAGGGTGGATAACAAGGTCTCTGGACCATTGTCCCCCCATTGCACCCCCTGAAATGGGGGATGAAGGCCATTAGCAGACTGGTTTCCCGCTTTTAGTATGGTAAGCTAAGCAACCATAACTCGCGCCACCAACGTGCATTGTTAAGACTAACACCCAGGACATCAAAGATGACATCAAAAATGTCATTGATGACATCACTGATGACATCAGATGTTTGCTTCCTTCTTTTTTCCTTTACTGATATATTTTAGCCAGTAATAATTAGGAACAAAGAAATCAAAAAGTATTATATTTGTAGACTTATACTTCAAATATGTTCTCACAGTAATTCATTTGGGGTTCACTCACAGCATATGAAACATATACATAAGGAGAATACACTTAAAAGATACCAATGCTTTCTGTGTATGAAGACAATCAGTAAGGTTATCAACACTTTCGTATTGTTCTGTGTTTTTTTTATTACTGTATTTTCTCTGGATATTCTCATATTTGTATTTGCATTACTCTCTTTAGGGTGCTGTCACATCATGTGATAAGTATACATAGGGAAGTAGTAGGTTTGAAGCAGAACAATAATTTCTGTGCATAAAGATAATCAGGTAGGTTATGAACAATTTCTGGTTCTACTGAAACTTTTTTGAGTACTTCACTTTCCCTGTATATACTCATATTTGCATGTGTTGTTGTGTTTCTGTGTTTTGTATGTAATAATGAAATTATATAGGAAGTGGGTTTCATTAGCTACTTATAACATGTTGCACAGTACACAAAACTCTAACAAGAAAGCATTTAGCATTTCACTATGGGAAGATTATGAATATTGCACCTCCATCATGTATGCTGCACACAATGCTTATGTTTATACATGAGTACATTATTATACTGTAAAGAACTTCATAATAGAATGCTATTTATATCAATGCATTGCTTAATGCACTACATAGCTCATGACATCTATTCCAATGATCTTTAACACTTTTTTGTCAACATTATAATAAGAATCCCTTGTACAGACTTTTCATGAAAAGTACATGCACATGTGATGTCATCAGTGATGTCATCTTTGATGCCCTGGGTGTTAGTCTTAACAATACACGTTGGTGGCGCGAGTTATGGTTGCTTAGCTTACCATAACTAGCAAATTTCAGGGGGTTTTCGGTTTTACTTTGAACCATAACGTCCCTTTAACAAAGTTTTTTTTACTGAATTTCATAGGTTTTTAGTAGCGCAACTTAACCATAACGTCCCTTTAACAAAGTCTTTTCATTGAATATATATATATAGACAGTCCAAACATGCCCACCAGACCATAACCAAAATACTTACATTTCAGCCTCCCGCTCTCTGTATACACCCCCGTGATCTTCACATCACTAGTTATAATACAGATATTAGGTATAGTGATTGATGTTCTGTTAGGTATGGGGCGGTCCATCTGTCCTTGTTCTCTTTCTTTTTATTGTGGTAATACATTGAAGTCCTCTTATTATTGCGTTACAAATGAGGTGTTTGTGGGGGGTAATACACTGGGATAAGCACCCTCTACAATGAACGGGTAAGACTATTGCCCCTTCCAACCCACCTCCCGCCAATCAGACAGTTAGGGTCATGCAACGACTCTGGGTGATAGGATCACTGACCCCCGCTTATCGCCCTATCAGTGTGCTTAGATATTCCCACATGATGGTTGCACCTCAATTCCAATCCTGCCATCCCCAGCCGCCTTTACCTTCTCCCCGACCAGGACCCTAATCCTACTCTACTCTACTCTACTCCGCCTAGCAAGGCCTGATTAGATATAGGGGTCTACCAATTCCCAGAAGCAATCTGCCTGTATGGTGTTAGAGTGGTGTTTGTAGGCACTGCATTCCCAAGAGCAAGCTTTAGCAAGTTGAGTTGACCATAGTGCTTTAGTGGGTAGGGACTGATTTCCAATGGAGAACTGAGAGCGCATGCGCAGTGAAAAGCATTATCTGCATAAGCCTTCATTTAAGTGGGTTATCATGCCAGTCCTCGTTACCTGTGCCGAATAACATCGGGCCATAGTCCAGCGTGAGCTTATGTCACCTATGTGTGAGATATGCCGATATATCATGCACCAATATGAAGATCTTCATGGACAAGACCAAAGCATGTGGCCCATTGTACCCAGGTCTCCACAATGACGCCAGCAGGTCGGCGCGTGAGTCAGTCACATCTGAAACATCTTTGCCAGGGTGTAATACATCCTTTGGATAATTTTAAAATGGATATCCATGTTCTTAATGTTGAGGGAGACCCCCGGGATTCCTGCAAAGTATTCATACAGATCTCGGTTCCTAATGTGAGTTCAAGATCACATAGCATAGAAAGTGCACAGGCATGGGAAAGTTGTCGTGTTTTGTGCCATTTCTATCTTGCACCTGGAAGGTTCGGTCTGGTGGGATGTCCCGGAGGTATGCGCAGTGACCACCGCTTGTAAAGTCCTTTATCAGAGCCAGTCATGCTCAGCACGATTGAGCATCTTGGAACAGCATTTGATCCTCGCCCTCATTTATGTCCATAAGCCTAATGTTTCCACATGTTGTGTCCTGTCTGGTATCTAGCTTGTAATCCAACCCATAAGAGAGTATCACTCTTTGGTCTATCCATGCTGGTGCTGTCTCAATGGTCACACCCGTCAGTGACCTCAGCTTGTGCCATTGGGTGTCGGTCCCAGTATAGGATGCGCCTGGATCTGTACCAGCAGTTTGGACAGCTGAATGTCTATGACCTCCGTTGGGGAGTGGGAATAATACAATTTGAAAATTAAAATAATGTGACTCTTTTCTGATGCCTATGTTAGGGTGTGTGAATCCTAGAGCTGTAAATTAACAGTTGTATTATAATTGTTTTATCTGATACAGCTACATTAAAAAATAATAGTTGAATATGCTTTCAGCATCAATGGAAGAGCCTGTTATCAATACTATCAGAGAAGGTGAGCATATGGGGAATTAGTAACCGGCAAAGGGGGGTATGGCAGCCTCCCAGCCAATGAGGAGGCTAGGAGCAGGGGCTTTAGCACAAAGTAAAGCCCCTGCTCCGAGCATCCTCAGAGCAGGTGGCCACCTTCTCCTGTCCCTGAGTTTTCCGGATAATTACGCTGCCCTGCTTTCCTGTGCCCCTGCGTCTCATCCCCAACCCCCTTATTCAACCCAATAAGGCACCTCCTAACCCCTCCCCACTTACCTTCATGTTCATGGTCCATTGGCTGCACCGTGAGCAGTAGTGATCCCGGTGCAGCACTGACATCAGCAAGGCCACAATGGAACGGGAGAAGTACTAATAGTAATATTACAGGGGGCCACTACCCAGCCTGGTAATGCCCCGGGACTCCGTTAAAGGTTACTATGGCCCTGGGGCATCACCTGGCCCGGTAATTCCACCCCCCCCCCTGTTGTGTAATATTGCTTAAGTCAAGCCATTTTTGTTTCACTGCATACATTTCTGATATTTAACTAAGGACAATGGGACACATACACTTAATAGTGGATTATTCTGCGGTAAGCAATTTGTATTTGAATACCTGGTGCTTATTGATGTTGGAATCAGTAAATCATTTGATTTTAGGAATGTGTGGTATTTAAATTGAAATGACTATGAAAATATGATTCGTAGTATTTTGTATTTACGTGGTGGAGCACCTGAGAAAGGTGACTGTCCCATGAAATAATGTTCAGAATCAATTCAGGATGAAGTAGTTAATGAATTAATAAAATTATTGTTTAAAGAAAACAATAACGTATGGAATAATTTTCTAGAAATTAAGTGTATGAGCATATGAACAAAACTGCCCATATTTGCCCTTTATGCCTCTTACCACCCATTGCCTTTGGCATTAAATAATAAATAAGGTGTCACTGATAAATTCATGCAAACACCACAGCTAGTGTATATGTGAAATATTTAAATATGTGCAGAAAGTTATCAAGCAGGCAATAACAGAGAGTGTGAGCTTTTGTCCTCCAAACAGCAATGCAAGTGTTCCATATGTTCAGGGGTAATTGTGGTGAGAGAGAGAGAGAAAGAGAGAAAGAGAGAAAGAGAGAAAGAGAGAAAGAGAGAAAGAGAGAAAGAAAGAAAGAAATGCATGAGAGATGAAGGTCTAAGAGAAGGAGCAGAGTGTCATGATTCGTTTGTTAGTTGTTCAAATATAATATCCAAACGAATGCCAGTTCTAATGCTAAACATGATTCTACCAGTTTACTTCATCATTGCATCCAGTAAACACCTTCTATCCGTTGAGCCCTCCAGGGAAAACAACTCCAGGGAAAACAACTCAATGGATCTTCCACTGGAAGAACAGACTAAGCCGCAGGGTCCCATTGCTTAATCAAAAGACCAGACATAGAGGAAAAGTGAGGGTCAGAGCCGCCGGCGAAGGACAGGCTCTGTTCCTTCGTTCTCAGAACAGCTTTGAATTACCTGTCTGGCTCCCTCCTTTTCTCTTCTGCAGAAAAGGCCTCTTTACCATGGTCAGAACGGGTATGTCTGACCCTGAATGTGCTCATTTCACCTCCTCTTTCGGCAATTTTCCATCTCCCTCTGCATCCAAAAGCAAAAAGCCCTGCCTTTCTCTCTGTGATTTCTTTATAAATCCTCCTTTCCACCTGCTCACTTCATGTATATTGCCCTACACAAAATGTAAGATCTGCCTGCCCTTGTCCCTTCTGACACTCTTTGACTCCCCCTTCACCCCTTGTTTCCCCTCTCTCCTCACCTGAGATGCTTGGGTCGAGGCTGATGGTAGACAGGTTTCGTCGTGCGAGAAGTCCTTCTCCTTTTTCGCTGACAATTGCCTGCCACGGAGGGAAGCCACCGTGACTGCTGAAGGCACAGCGAGTCCGGGGCTGCCTCTCCGGGATCAAGCCGTAAGCAAGGGAAAAATGTAACGCTCACCTGATTCTCGCAGAGGCGCCGGTCTTGACTGGGCGACTACCGTATCTTCAAAGGTGATGTGTAGCACCCGGTTGGCTCTTTGGGCTGGACCTCTGTGCACTGTATGCCTGACGTGTAGAGTAAGATGTCTGCAGATAGAAAATATGGGGTTAATGAACTGGGGTTATTGGGGTGTCCCTATCTCTTTCCTCTTCTCCTCTCAGGTAGACCCCAAAAGGTTAACGCTCTCACCTTAGGTAAGTGAATGCCGAGCTCTCCATCTGCCTCGGGGCAGGGTGCTGTAACCAGTTTCTTCACTGGATAGGTAGCGCAGGCCTCTTGACTTCAGAGGACTGCTGTCCGTCGTTTACTGCACGAACGGTAAGTTTTGAGTCATTCAAATGTCTTTAAAGTCTTTAGTAATGATGTCTCTTGTTTTGCAGGGTTCCGGCGATGGCGGATGACGGGCTGAAGTGAGTTGAAGATGGAGCCCGTGTGATGAATAGAAGCGCCTGGAAGCACGTAAGTAAGCGCTTGTTGCCTGCTTCACTATGCGCTCTAACTGTCTTTTTATTTTGCAGGTACGAGTTCGGAGCGGCTGCAGGGTGCCGGAATACCCACTGGATTAGATGTGGAAAGGAGTAATGGCACGTGAGTATTAAAGTTCCCCAATGTCTTTAAACGCACCTTGTTTTGTCTTTCAGATGCGGGATGCAGCGCCGAAGGCCTCCGGAGCGTGCGAAGAGTTGGTAAACTTTTGTCTTTCAGATGCCGGAATGCAGTGTGAAGACCTCCGGAGCGCACGAAGAGTAGGTAAGCCTTTGCCTTTCAGATGCCGGAATGCTAACCTGTTCTTTCTTGTCTTTATAGGTGTTGCTGAAGACTGGATTCAGGATGGTAAGCCTTTGCCTTTCAGATGCCGGAATGCTAACCTGTTCTTTCTTGTCTTTATAGGTGTTGCTGAAGACTGGATTCAGGGTGGTAAGCCTTTTTCCTTAGGCCCAGGACCGGATGCAGAAGACACGATGAGCGTTCTGCTGCAGAGGTTGCAGAATAACGCAAAGCAAGATTCATCCACCGGGTGTGGTTTAAATAGCCTCCTGTAGTGCTTAGGTGTCTCCTTCCACAGCCACGCCTAAGTAAGAAAAGAGTTCCTGGTAAGAAAAGAGTTCCTGCCTTCCAGAAGAGTTCCAGTGTTCTGAATCTAGGAAGTGGCTCCAGCCCCACCCAACAGGAAAAGTAGTTCCTAACAGAAGAGGATCAAAGGCTCAACTGGCAGGCAAGTAAGCAGCATGGTCTGCTGAAGGTAAGTCCACCCAAGCATTATGAGCCCGGCGCTTCCAGCGCTGGGACTGGGCATATTTATGAGCCTGGTGCCACTGGCGCCAGGACTGGGTCCAAAAGGTCCCAATTGGGACTGGTTGGCACTCGGAACCTGGGTTATGGATCTGCTTCCAAGGGAGTTGGGAAAACCCTGACCTTTTGGAAGCAGAGATCATGACAAAAAAGCCAGATGGCGGAAAAAACCCTTGTCAGGAAAGACGATGCGCTCTGTCCGCCTTCCAACTTGATCTGGTGTAGAGGTGAGTAGCTGAAGAGAAAGTTCGTAGCTGGAGGAGTCGTGATCTGGAGCAGGAGAGGAAGAACCGTTCTGGACTGGGAGCTGGAAGGCGTGGACGATGGAGAAGATCAACTGCGGCTGGACTGAGGAGCAACAGGAAGAGAAAGAGAGAGAGAGAAAGGGAAGAACCGGGAAACCAAGAGCGAGAAACCCGGAAAGGAGAGACCGGCCCCCGAAGGAGGGAGAGGACTCGGAGGATCGGAGAAAGCTGGTAGAAAAGGGGTAGCAAGGGGAAAGAGCTTCGTACAGGGACGAAGCCCGAGAACGAGAGGAAAGGCACTGACTTTCCGGACAGAGTGTCAGCTGAGCGTAAACCCGGAAGTAGAGGAAAGAATCCACAGGGGTTGCAACGCAGGGTTGCCCGGGAGAGGGAGGAGTAAATACTCCGGCGGCAGGGTGTTGAGAACAACTAGAACGGCAACTAGAGCCGTGAACAGAGAGGAAGGACTACCGACCTCTAAACCTCCGCTGCCACCGAAAACGCGGAAGTATCCGCCAGTCACGGCGGTGGCCGATAACAGTATGCCCCGCTACAGTGCGTAAAAACCCTGGCTTGCCCGGGTGTAATCGGTGAAACCTAAAAAGCAATCTAGGGGCATGAACCTGGGAAGCTGGCTCCCACGAGTCCTCCGATTCAGGTAGCCTTCCAGGACAGTAAGTACTCCAAACGGCCTCTATAATACCTAGAGTCCAGTATGGAGGATATCTCCTATCCATCCTCGATCTTCTCAGGGGAGAGGTTTTGACGGGGAACCTTCCTTCTGTGTGGATCAGCTATGAAAGGTTCAAGGACAGAGAAATGGAAGACAGGATGGATGTGACTGAGTGCAGGAGGGAGTTGAAGCCTGAAAGTGACAGGATTGATTTCAGAGAGGATAGAAAAGGGTCCCAAGAAGCGGGGAGATAGTTTTGAAGGATGAGTCCAATGGGGCAAGTATTTGGTTGACAACCACACCTTTTCACACGCCTTGAACTTCAGACATTCTTTGCAGTGTTTGTCGGCCTGAACCTTATTGTGTCTCCGGCTGTCCTCAAGGCTCTGAATGGCTGAAGTCTGAGCTGCCGCTATATTCTGTAGGACCTCTTCGGCTGCGGGCGCATTGCTGAGACTCGGAACATGTAGCAGAAAAGCCTTGGGATGAACTCCATAGGTACAATAAAAAGGGGAAAGGCCAATAGCAGAATGCTTGGTGTTATTATACGTGAATTCCGCCGTGGGAAGTAATGAAACCCAATAGTCTTGATGTAGATTAATGTAGCATCTCAGATACTGCTCCAACGTGGCATTAAGGCATTCGGTCTGGCCGTTCGTCTGAGGATGAAACCCTGAGGAAAGCGCTCTTTCGATTCCGAGTCTGGCACACAAAGCTTTCCAAAACTTAGAGACGAACTGGCTCCCTCGATCTGAAATTATCTTATCCGGGATTCCATGTAATCTGAAGATGTCTTTAGCAAAGACTTCTGCCATGACCGCTGTGCTGGGAAGCCCGGGAAAAAAAGGGGAAAGGGGGGAAAAATGTGCCATTTTGGAAAAAGTGTCAACGGTGACCATGATACATGTACATGCGTCTGAACGAGGAAGGTCCACAATAAAGTCCGTGGATATAAGTCCCCATGGTCGACTAGGGAGTTCCGTTTGCGTCAGAAGGCCAAGGGGTTTGCCCGTAGAGTATTTGGCTCTGACGCAGATGGGACATGCTCGAACATATTCCAATGTCTCTCTTCTCAGATTAGGCCAGAGAAATGACCTTGAGATCGGGTCTATAGTACCTTCCGAGCCTCTATGGCCTGCTGTTCGGGAGTTGTGGCACCAGTTCAGTATCTTCTGGCGTAATGGGCCTGCTGGGATGTATAAACGGTTCTTGTAGAACACCCAACCATCCTTGTTCTGATAATGAGAGTTGGGGCGAAGTGGCAATCGAGCTAACTCCGGAGCAACCGCCGCTTTAACCTCCTGAAGAAAAGTGCCTACCAGGACCAAGATGTGGTTCCTCTGAAACAAGGGCTCTGAATGATCAGACTTCCTCTCCTTATGTGGATCCTTGCGGGACAGAGCGTCCGCTAAGCGATTCATCGTTCCAGGGATGTAGGTGATGCGGAAATCAAATTGCGAAAACAAGTAAGCCCACCGGGCCTGGCGGGAGTTGGAACACTCCATGTCTTGCAGTACCCTCAGATTCTTGTGATCTGTTCGAATAGTGAATTGATGTCTTGCCCCCATGAGGAGGTGCTGCCACTCTTCGCAGGCTAACTTAATCGCCAGAAGTTCTTTCTCCAGAACTGAGTAGTTGAGTTGGCTGGGTGAGAGAGTTTTTGATAGGTACGCAACTGGATGCTCCACCCCTTTCACCGTTTGTAATAAAACTGCTCCGATGGCTACTGCTGAGGCAGCAGTCTCCAAGATGAAGGGTAATGTCTGATATGGATGCCACAGAATAGGGGCAGAACAGAAGAGTTTTTTGAGTAGGGAAAAACTACTGTCCGCGTTGGTCGACCAATGGAAAGGAAGAGCATCCTTCTTGAGAAGACGGGTGATGGGATAGACCACATCTGAGAAGTTGGAAATGAATCGTCGATAGAAATTGGACAGTCCAAGGAATCTTTGCACTTCCCGAGTCGAAGTAGGGGCCGGCCAGTCGAGAATAGCCTGAACCTTATCCCGATCCATAGCGATACCCTCCTCAGATAAGATATACCCTAGATATGATACTGAAGAAAGAGAAAAGGAGCATTTCTCGGCCTTGACCAGTAGTTGGTTCTCCTGGAGACGTTCCAGAACCTGTTTGACATGCAAAATGTGTTCTTCCAGACTAGAGGAAAAAATGAGTATGTCGTCCAGGTAAATAATTACGAAGATGGTGAGCATGTCGGAAAACCTTCGGTCCATAAAACGTTGAAATATTGCCGGGGCGTTTACCAGGCCAAATGGCATAACCCGGTATTTGTATAGCCTGAATGGAGTGCGAAAGGCGGTCTTCCACTCTCATCGCCCTTGGCCACGCGGATCAGGTGGTATGCGTTCCTTAGGTCAAGTTTTGTGACCACCTTAGCCCCCTGAACAGCTTCAATTATGTCTTTGATGAGAGGCATCGGGTAGCGATCCCGGATGGTAACTTTATTAAGACCCCTGTAATCTATACAGGGTCTGAGCTCGCCTGAAACTTTCTTCTTGATAAAGAACAAAGAAGCCCAGCGGGGGATTTCGAGGGCTGAATTAGGCCATTCTTCAAGTTGGTGTCTAGATAGCCTCTAAGTACCTGTTTTTCTGCTAGAGTGAGAGAGAACATTCTACCAAATGGTACTAGACCGTTGTCTTCAATGTCGATGGTGCAGTCTTCGGGTCTATGGGGAGGTAACCTGGCATGATGGTTTTCCTGGAATACCTCTTTGAAAGCTGAGCAGAACTGGGGTAGAGCATGTACTGCAAGATGGGTATCCGAAAGAATTGTCACCGATTGCAAGTCACACTGATCCCTTAAAGGTAGGCAATTGGTGGTACAGTAGGTGGAAGAGAAATTCAATTGATTATTAGTCCAGTCAATACGAGGATTATGTCTTCGGAGCCAGGGAATCCCAAGTATGATAGGAAAATGAGCAGCTCGTATGATATCGAATTTTAGCATCTCAGAGTGATGGTTGATGGTCAGGAAGAGATCCTCCGTAGAATGTGTTATGAGACCGGAGGACAACGGGGATCCGTCCACTCCTTCGACTTGCTGGCCCTCTTGGCGGGCGATCCTGCGTAGGCCTACTTTCTAAGCCCACTGGGTATCCACAAAGTTGCCAGCGCTCTGCAGTCCAACAGAGCTAAAGCCTCAACCTGCTTACCCTCCAACTTGAGGGTCACGGACAGAACCATGAGTCCTGAATCCTCCTGGGAATCCGGGGCTGATACCGATAGAGAGACATAGGGATGAGATAAAGAACCTGACGACCCTCGGAGACCTGTCCCTACTGGTGCCGAGGGCACTCGTTTCCCGATCTCCTGTCGGGTACCTCCGAGCAGTCCTTCAAGAGGTGCTGATCAGAACCTCAGTAGGCACACTGTCCTTTTTCTCTCCTTCTATGTCTCTCTGCAGATGACAGAGGTGTTCTTGTAGCTCCGATTTACATGGGCTCTTCTGAAGACTTTGCTGGAGAGAGGGAAGGGGAAGGAAGAGAAAGAGAGTCCGATACCGCTCCTGAAAAACGCTGTTTGCGACGTTCCGATCTTCTTTCCTGGAGTCTAAACTCTATGTGGAGAGCGGCTGCCAGTAGATCAGATAAAGTGGGGGAACGGGGAGATCTGGCTAGCTCGTCCTTAATCTCTTCTCGTAATCCCCTATGAAAGATGGCGTATTGCGCGGGCTCTGGCCACCCTGCCCCGGCCGCCAAGGTCTTAAAGGAGGAAATATAGGCTAAGACATCTAAAGATCCTTGTCTGATGTCTAGCAGTTCCTCACAAGCGGTAAAAGAGAGCTCTGGTCTTTCAAAAGTTTGTTTGAGCAGGTTCTGAAAGCCCACAAAATCATGTAGGATGGCATTGGCACTGGTCACCAACGGAGTTGCCCACGCTAACGCATTCCCAGTCATGTTTGAGATTAGGAATCCGACCTTGGCCTGGTCGGTGGAAAAAGTGCGGGGTCTAAAGGTGAAATATACTGTACATGCCTCCAAGAATTCTTTCACCCTTTTGGGAGACCCGTCAAATTTTCCTGAAGAAAGTGGCATGGGAGGCAATTCTACTACGGTTTGCTCTCTAGTCAACACCATTTGTTTAAGAAGGGCATTTTTTGTCTTCACTCCTTGTAGCTCGACAGACATAGCCTGAAAGGCTTTCCACAGCTCTTGAACTTGTTCGTCCGCCGACATTCTTTTCTGTTCAGGCGTTGCAATCTGTCCCTTCTGACACTCTTTGACTCCCCTTTCACCCCTTGTCTCCCCTCTCTCCTCACCTGAGATGCTTGGGTCGAGGCTGATGGTAGACAGGTTTCGTCGGGCGGAGTAGTCCTTCTCCTTTTTCGCTGACAATTGCCTGCCACGGAGGGAAGCCACCGTGACTGCTGAAGGCACAGCGAGTCCGGGGCTGCCTCTCCGGGATCAAGCCGTAAGCAAGGGAAAAAGCCAGATGGCGGAAAAAACCCTTGTCAGGAAAGACGATGCGCTCTGTCCCACTTACAACTGGATCTGGTGTAGAGGTGAGTAGCTGAAGAGAAAGTTCGTAGCTGGAGGAGTAGTGATCTGGAGCAGGAGAGGAAGAACCATTCCGGACTGGGAGCTGGAAGGCGTGGACGATGGAGAAGATCAACTGCGGCTGGACTGAGGAGCAACAGGAAGAGAAAGAGAGAGACAGAAAGGGAAGAACCGGGAAACCAAGAGCGAGAAACCCGGAAAGGAGAGACCGGCCCCCGAAGGAGGGAGAGGACTCGATCGGAGGATCGGAGAAAGCTGGTAGAAAAGGGGTAACAAGGGGAAAGAGCTTCGTACAGGGACGAAGCCCGAGAACGAGAGGAAAGGCACTGATGTTCCGGACGGAGTGTCAGCTGAGCGTAAACCCGGGAGTAGAGGAAAGAATCCACAGGGGTTGAACAGCAACTAGAGCCGTGAACAGAGAGGAAGGACTACCGACCTCTAAACCTGCGCTGCCACCGAAAACGCAGAAGTATCCGCCAGTCACGGCGGTGGCCGATGACAGCCCCTCAGTGTGATTTCACATGTCAATCAGAGACCTCCTATAGATAGCCAAACCTCCTGGAAACTTCCTGAAGTCCCTATTCTTTTCCACCCCACCTTTGAGCAGAGTTTTAGTACAATGAACACTGGAATCAATGAGTTACATTTTTTCCTGCGCTAGAGCACGGACAATGGGCCTACTTTAAGCAACATCATTTTATGATTTTGCATATTCCACATTGCAAGAGCAACTTTAAATCCAACATTTATTTTCTAAACAGCATTTCAGAGCCTGTGCTTGCAATCCCATTTACATCCCAGTTTGAACCCTACGTTTGCACCAACGATTTGCACAAAGTGTTATGGACTCAGATGTCCCATTCTAAACACTAATTGTAGGGTTATGGGTTAAGATTAGTAATAAGTCATGTTAGAAGTTAGCAATTGGTTCCTACACTTCCTGAAAATGTGTGCCGCCCTGACATGGTAAATCCCAAGTTACCCCAAAACTCTGGTTTGTATGAATTCTCAATGCTATCTGACATCGGTGTCTTCCATACACCCTCTTAGTTATGATTCCTAGCCTATTGAAATTTGCACCACTGATAATTTGCACCACCTAAATCTCCCACACTAGCCCATTTTGAGAATATTGTACTGATAGTGATACAACAGTTCATCACTAATCTTTTCAGAATAAGAATTTTCAAACGCGTTGTTCTCACAGCACAAAGGTAAACCTCTGGATCCAACAAAATACAGATGAGCCATTTTCTTTTAGTACCAAAAGCTTGGATAGCATAATTAACCGCTTATTTCAGTATAATAAGTAGTGAGGGCAATGTCCGCTCTAGTAGGCGTCACAACTGAATTGTTTCAATTTACACAAAAAAGGAGACAAGACTCTGCTTGAAAATTATCGCCTGATCTATAGTGTATCTGGTGGCCCACAAAGATCAGCCAATGGATATTCTATTTACAGTAATTGCTTCATATATCCACAGACTTTGAGAGGTTCTGTGTGGTTGTTCCCACCAAGCTTTTGATCTAGGCTGTCTGGGGCCTGGGTCCTCTCTACATCCAGCTTTCCATCCCTAAATACCTCCCTGCTAGAGTCCTTTAGTCCTCTGGCTCTAACTCTTTGCAGGTCAAATGTGATATTGCGCTATGAAACACTTGTGTATGAGCGTGATACAAATAAAATACCATATCATAAATGTTTCTCTGAGCAGAGAGGGGGATGTGGATCACCTTCCGCAGCTGGTTCCTCCCTCCGGAGCAGCCTCCCCACCCCCTTCAAGTTGAGCCTGATCTTCTAAAGTTCTGGAAACTCCTCAAGACTTTCCTCTCCTCCTCTTCCTTTCCTCTCCCTCTCCTGTGCTAACATTCCCTCTGCTGCTGGGACCTGCCACTGAGACTTGGGCCTGGTCCCATCAGACTCACACAGGGGCCAGACCACCCCCCACCAGTCCCTCCAGCATAACTTCCAGCAGTTGCCTGTGGGCACCCTTCCCCAGACTAGCACTAACCTGGTCTGCCCGGTCCACCGCACTTATCGTCCCTCCCTCTCTCCTTCCCCTGGCACTTGCCTTCTTGGCCAACCCAGCACTTGCTCATCCCTTACGTTGGGCACCACACTCCTGTACTTCTCCCCCCTGCACTTACCACCTAGTCTTGCACTTGCACAGTAGGGTTGTCACAAGACCAATATAACGGTTCTGTTGTTCTACTTCTTTCCTATGTCCCCACCCCAAGTTGTCTTGTGACGCCTGGAAACACTTGTGTATAGGCACCATAGAAATGTACAATAAATAAATACATAAATAAATAAATAAACTCTGTCCCAGAACACATTCATTCTACTAATGAACTCCATGTTTTTAAAAGAAAGGTGAAAAAATGTTGTTCTAATTATTTTTGTTATTTGCATCACTTTCCATGTGCTTTAGGCCAAGCGCTGGAATAACTCTGGGTGGTAAACAACTATGGCTGGTACAAATACAAATACAAATACTGCTGGATATCATTGCAAAGGTATATGGAAAGATTATCCTTTCCAGGTTTGAAGATTTGGCACAAATTAACAATGTAAAACCGATTTGCAAGGAATTTTGTCGAGAAATTGTTACACTATTGAGTACGTATTTATTATGATGGTCCTCCTATATAAAGCTTTGCCTCTAATTTCCATTTATAGATTTCAAAACTGCTTTTGAGAGTGTTAATAGAAGGGAATTGTGGGCTGTGCTTGAGGCTATGGTTCCTTCTGAAGACCTTTTGGGAGCTCAAGTAAGGATGCAGAAAATAAATTCTGCCAGCGTCAGGTATAAAATGTGTACTCACTACTTTTCTATTTTTGCTATAGATTACAAGTCTTGCAGAAAGAATTGAAACGTTAGATTGTGATCCACCGAAGGTTGGCGGTAGGAACATCATAATGTGTATGTATAATGCATTCAGACATTTTATTTTTTTTCTAAATACCCTATGGGTATGACAAAAGAACTTGATGTTGTGCATGTATTTTGCACTGACCACACAATGGTTGTAAATCGCCGCCAAAGGAGTAGCAATGGCCGGTCATAAACTTCAGCAGTAACGGTTATTGTTAATTTTGCTTGTTACAATATCCATCATGTTTATACATTTGACAATCTAGGGATAATCGGACAAACTAGGGATAATCGGACAATCTATGGATTTGATGTCAGCTCTGGTTGCTCTGGTTCCAGCATTCAACACTGCACCATTTGCTTTCCGGTTTGCAGTTCCGTCATGTTCATGTTAACTTGCTGCTACGCACTGATTCCCAGTGAGATCACCCAAGTCCAATGCTAATTCATCCTCCAAGTCAGGGGTGGAACTGGGCCTTCCGATTCATTCCTGTGATATGTGCCCCAGTCTCCTGCACAGGAATAACCTGTTAGCTCCGCAGGATGCTCCAATAATGGGAAGAGTCCACCATTAAGGCAGCCTCGAGGAGTCCAGCATCTGCCCACCACTGACTCTGTAAGGACCGCTGCCTGCTCCAGTGTTGTTTCTCCATCATCTGTCGGCGGTCAGAGAAGGAGCCAAAACTCTCCACCGCTGCTGGGGATCCCCAATCTCCTCCTCCCAATATGACTGCAGTGCCAGACACTGCCAGATGGTCTCCGAGCCAGGTCTGACCTGGGACCCACCAGCTCGACTGACCCCCTGTTCCACCCTGTCATGCAATGGGGTGTGGCCACCATTTTGGAGTCACTCTTCAGAGGTCATCGTGCTCAGCAACGCAAATGCCTGAGGGGGAGGGGCTGCCCAGACATGCTCTTGGAAAGGGGGTTTACTTAAGCTTACTTCCCTAACCATGGGGATAAATTGGAGAGGGGATAACACCCAATCAGTCCTCCGTCCAGCACCATTGTTTGGGAGCTCACAGAACCTGCTGCTGCATGGTTTGCTCCTCGGCCATGCCCCATATGGTACTATTTTTGAGATTAGAGGGCACCTTCCTCTCAATGAGCTTAAACTTCTAGATTGTTGATTCATGTATTTATTTGATTTATCTAGCAAAAGCACTCTACGAGCAATTTACAAAAATTGTAGCATACTAATGAGTCGAAAAGCTGATAACCAACATGAAGTTAAATGTATATTTAAGAATTAGAAAGGAAAATAGACTTCAGGAATGAGTGAAAAGAGGAAAGAGTAGAGGAAGAATATATAGAAAAAGAAAGAGCATTCCAACATTCGAGGTCAAAGGAATGAAAACAGGATTGCACACATAAAGGGGGAGGAATGTATTGCAGAAATACAGAAATACAGAGGTACATCAAAAAGTATGATTGGGAGGATAGAGAGACACCAATGCTAAAATATAGGTTGAAGCACAAGGGAGTGCAAAGGAATGAAGACAGGAGGAACGGAATGTAGAAACAAACAGAGAAATTGAAACGTTTAAGTGGGATTATACAGATGACACACCAAGGCTGAAAGATAGGGAGGAGCAAGACAATAGATAAACTTGAAGCAAATGCATATGAAGCAGAACTGGAGTCAAGCCAGAATAGGAAGCTATCCAAGTGCGGGAGATATGTGAACAAGAAGGAAGAAGAAAAAGAAGACAGATATCAGAATGAAAAATAGACTGAAGAGGGGTAAAGGCACAGGCATGAATCTCCAGTAAGAGGCCCATGTGACGATTTACAAGGTATCATCACTTCTCCCCAAGGGGAGCCCTTTCCCATGAGGCTAGGGAGGGGTGGCTGCTACCCAATAGTCAGTCTAGAGCAGGTTTAATGCGGGAGGACCTCATGGGGAGGACCTCATGGGGAGGGAGCCCCATTTGGGTATAAGGACGAATACCTAGTGTACAGCCTATTGGCCAACATCACACCACAACCTTCCCTACCCCCCCATGCTGAACAACTTCTTTGAGAGTAGATCCATGTATTTCTGTAGTGTAGGAGAAACGACCACAACAAAAAGTACCAGGACGGAAAGAGCACCAAAGACATGAAGATTAATAGTACTTGTACGAAGTGGCCCCGAGGATGTATGAAGAACAATACACGAAGAACAACAAAAGACTTTGGCAATCCACCAGGGGGGGACTGGCAACATTGTATAAGAAGAGAAGAATGACTAAAGACTAGGTCAAGCCAGCCGGGAGATGCCTCAGGTGTCGAAACCGAAGAGCAGAGGATGCCAACGAGGTGCTGAGGAAGTTCTCCATAGGTCCAGCTGGTGTGGAACTGAACACAAAGCAGGAAGAGGAAGCCAACCAGTCCAGGAGAGTGCAGGCCAGCGTGCTGCTGCAGAAGTGGAGGAGGGATGCCTGAAGAGCCGGAAAGACACATCCCAGTCCCAGGACGCACCTGTGGCATACCAAAGCCCCAAAGGGTCTCTCCACTGACCCAGTAGTGATAGTGAAACTATGAGGATGAGTGTCTTGAGCATCCAAGGAGAACTTTCTCATCGCAGTGGCAGCAATAGGCCCACTGACTACCATAGAAGGGTCTGGGAGCCGAACACGAGCATATTGAGCATCATAGGAGAGCCTACTCGTCACAGTGGCAACAACAAGCCCACTGACCATCAGATAAGGGTCCAGGAACTAACCCGAGTGAACCGAACATCATAGGACCACTGCCTTGTCACAGTGGCAGCAACAAGCTCACTGACCACCAGAGAAAGGTCTGGGACCCCAACCCAACATAAGTAGATTTAGTATCCGAGGAAAGCCTCCTTGTCGCAATGGCAGGGAAAAGTCCACTGAGGCCTGAGAAGGACTTGGTATTTTGCCAATATCTGGAGAAGGGAGTCATTCTTCTGGTTCTGAAAATTGGAGAAACAAAGCCATTTTTGATCAAGAAACACCATAGGAAGGAGAGTCATTCCCCCTGGCTTTGGTATTAACTAGATTGGAATGAGTGAACCACTACCAGGAGAAGGAGGTCATTCTCCTGGTTCTGAAAGTTGAAGGAACTGAAAGACTTTTTGATCAAGAGACATGGGAAAGGGAGTCATCCCCACTGGCTTTAGTACGAGCTATATTGGATTATGTGAGCGAAATACCAGGAGAAGGTAGTCATTCTTCTGGTTCCAAAAATGTTGACTGCTGTAAAGGTTTGTTGGAACCATAATCCAGGCGAAGGGAGTCATTCCCCCTGGCATTCTTTTTGCCAAGGAACGTTTCTGATCTTACCTCACAACTACCGGGAAAGGAAGTCATTCTCCGGGAGAAGGAACTTTTTGGTTGACTTATTCTTTAGTTATAGTTTAAGAGATTGAAGTAGGTTTTAGCACAGGACGGTGGATATTGATTTTGACGGACATTCTGAAAGATTCCATTAGTATTAGTTTGAGGCAGGGAACACCCTCTTAGAAGATAGGGATAGTGAGGGCTTCTTTTCTTATACATAAATGTCTTTGCCAACCAAAATGCCACCCTTATGTCAGCATCCTTCGTCGACACCCTTAAACTCATCTCACGCTAAACAACACTCACAAAATGACATTCTTTTCCAGAGGTAGAATGCAAGGTAGAATTCAACGTCCTGCTCCTAGCTAATGGGTTTCACCAGACAGTGGTACATATTTTTGAAAGTCGATGTATGCTTTCGTTTCTCGCCAAGGTTCAGTTAGTTGGTCAGGAAGACCTCATTAAGAGAGAGATGTGATGATGGAGGAGAGGCTTTGTAGTGGGGATGACCCAATGCAATCGTAGCATCAAGCACCAGAGGGCGATTAGCTTGAAACACTCTTTAACATTGGGTGCAGAGCAGTGGTCGAAGTGAGTGGGAGCGGTCGGGAGCGGTGCTCCTCTACTTTTTTAAATTACGTTTTACAGCTCCTATACTTTTATTTTAAAAAGAAACCGTTCCGGAATGATTTCGTTTTAAAATAAAAGTGTAGGAAGACGTTACAGCTTGCACTTTCAGTGCACTGCGCTGAACGTTCCCTTAAACAGCAGGTGCAAGTGTTTGGGGGTTTGTATTGTGTGTAGGAGAGGGAGTGGCGATGGGGTTTGTGGGGAGTGAGTGCAGGCCAACAGGGAACATAGTTCCACTACTTCTTTTCGTACACTTCGACCACTGGTGCAGAGCATGGATTATTTACCTAGAATGTGGATTTCAAAGAATGCTGCGATCGCCATATGGTCAGTCCACCTGATAAGCAATGTGCTTAATTGCCGACTCTGAACTTCTGTGTCTGCTGGCACACAGGGCCATTGAGGACATCAATAAACTGGGTATGCTGCTGCCAGGAACGGTTGAACAACTGCCAACCTCACAATATTCCCTCACTCCTCACCCTATGTTAAAAAGAAACCATATAAAAACAAATGCCAATAAATCGCACAGAGTGAATGCTGCAGCATCATTTTACGATTGTGGGCAAGTGTTGGCTTCATTACTTCATTAGAAACAAAGGGCCTCCCTTTTCACTTCGGTGGTAGCAAGTCCAGGGACGTCATTTCACCAAAATGCCAGGATCAGGGGATGTGACATCAAATGACCCTTGACCTCTGATGACATCAAAGGACGTGATGTCATTTGACCCCACCCCGAAGTAATATCACGGGAAGTGCTGGAACACAACCTTTCACCCCTTGACAAAACAGGAAGGGGTATCACATAGCATTTTCCCAAGTACACTATGAAAAATATGGTTACAATATAACTATAATGTGATATACATGTCATACAAGAATGGCTCGCCATATGTATCGTTAATATCAGTGTGTATAAGCCCATATTAGCAAATTACTGTGAATGCAAGCAGACGTCCATGGCCAAATGATAATGATGTGTTATTATATAGCACATACGCGTAAGTGCTTTACATAGAACAAATATACATACAATATTTCCATATCTGTGTTGGTACTCATTTATCGACCTCAGAAGGATGAAAGGCTTAGTTGTGGTGTTTAAGAACAGACTAAATCAGTGACTAACCGCCTGAAGTGTGCCTGAAATAAACCTTTAATGAGTGTAGCAATTATTGTATAGAATTCCAGAAAGACAAATGATTTGGTATTCCCATTGCTTCTTATTTAGGGTCACTGCTAAAAGGGTTAGACTTGTGGAACCACTGTTGTTTTTTTTTTCTTTAAGAGGCCTGAACAAGAAAGCCAGCCACTCCAGAAGCAACGAGCCACATGATGCTGCCCACAGCCCAGGAGCTTGCATAAAGAAAATAATACATTTTTAGAGGTAGGCCTCTCATACGTTATAGGGGTAATGTATGCTTGATGTAAATTACTCTGAGACAAAAGAGTGAATCGAGACAAATAGATTTAGAAACGATTAACAACAGTTACCAAGCCCTTCCTGCCTTAATCAGTTATTAAATGAACGAGTGTGTCATTCGTATGCCCGTTGACCACACGCTATTTTGCTATGTGCTGTATGGATATATAAAATAGATCATAGGACATTATACATTGCTTGTATATGTTATGCTGTCCGTGTTGTTTTATGGACTTGCTCCCTATTAATTGACATTTAATGAAAATAACACAGAGAAGTCACGAGGGCACATTGTAGTCGTGCATTTCCCCAGTTTACAATGTTGCCTACCCAATTGCAGCTGAGGTGTATGTATTTATTTGGCTGCTGCCACAGTTGGTCCTTTCTGGTCTGACAGTGCATAATTAGAAGGCCTCAGATTCTGGACGTTGCCTGGGTTTCTTATGATACGGACCGATTACCAAAAAAAAAAAAAAATCTCCAAGACTTCGGTTAGTAAAGTGAAGCATATATAACAAACTACATCTTCAGGATAAATCAGCCAGAATCATCCTGAACTGTGCTGAGAACATCACACCATGAGCGAGGTAAAGAGGAAAAAGTAGAGACACCCGTGATATGACGCAGAAACCCCGTTTCTAGTCCCCAGGAGAAGCCAACTGTTTTATATTGACACGCATCTGTGAAGCTGTCTCGAAAGGCCATCAAACTCCCCCATCCACTGCAGTAGGCCGTCCTCTCCTCCACTGCATGACAGCACAAGAAAGATGCCACACTCATTCAATGACTTGTAATTCCAGCTAAACAAAGAGCGGGGCTGCGGCTCCTTCTTTTGTGTCCCAGAGCCATATCGGAGCCGCCAGCTCCGCAAACATGGCGCTGGGAGGATTTTTACGACAGCAGCTGAATGGGAAGGATTGCTTGTTATTGTTCTTGGCCAGTCTTTTCTGGCGCGGTGCTGCTGGCCAGCGTCGTTGTCTCTGAATGCTACAGTATGTCAGCGGCAGCTAATTGTTCCAATAATGTTTATCACCCGGATCCACCAGGGAGCTGTAGGTGCAGAGATAAGCTCCAAGGCAGTGATACACACACTATCTCCCGCATCGATGCCTGCAGGGCCTCTGCATCAGGTCCCACAAGGCTTTAGGTTTCCAGTCTTAAAGAGGAAAGTACGAACAACGCAGCTCAATCAGCACGGCAACAGTAGTGTCCGTGAGGATTGCACCCGGTTCCTCTGCTGATCTTGGCACAATATGAAAGTGGTGAAGCAGCAGATCCAATCTACCACTGGCTGCTAAAGGGACAGGTTAATCAGAGCATGCGGACCATCACAGGATGACCCATACACGGATTTTCTTACACTGTTAATGAATAACAGAGAGCTTGAAAATGGAGACAGGTAGTCCCTATCTGTTGCTTGGAAGACATTTCTTTCTGGCATCGGGTGGCACCTTGATTAGAACAGTTTCAATTATTGTCATGTAAAGGCATTTAAAATTGATCTCTGATTCGATGGATAAAAAATGCAAACGCGTTTTAGAGTATAACAGCGTCCTTTATTAAGTTAACAGCCAACTTTCATGGGAAAATACACATTTATGACAGAGAATATCTGTGGACGTTTCTGGCACCTACAGCACAAAGCATTTCTAACAAACCCTATGGCCCTCTCGCACGCTTACCTTAACTGACTGGAGCAAACACATGTAAAAAAAAGGTTCCTATGCCTTTTTCGCTGCCGCCTTGTTCTCATTACGTAGGAATCTTCCACCTGAGTGTCCACACATAGGGCCTCATCACAAGTTGGGCGGTAACACCGGTGCTATTAGTGCCAGCGTTAATAGCCCTACTGCCAAACACCCCCCCGGCGCTAATAGCGCCGGATCACAGGTTTGGCAGAACAGGTATTGCCCATTCCCCACTGAGCCCATTCGGGAATTCCCCATTCCCCATTGGGCTCAATGGGGAATTTTCGCGCTCTTACCGTCAGCGGATTTCCTGCCGGCGGTAAGAGCACACAATTTCGGCAGATTTCCCCCCAGCTCAGAGCTGGGGGGAAAGCTGCCAAACCCGTGATGTGGCAGACACTTAAATGCGGAGGTAATAGCGCTACAGCCGCATTTAAGGGTTACCGCCTAACTCGTGATGAGGCCCATATTGTGGGCAAATAAATTTGGCAGCCCCCAAATCACTTGAACTTTGACAGTATTAGGGTTATTCAGGTTAGGACAAACCATTGAAGAGATATGCGTTTCAGATTCATGTAAAGCTTATGACAATTCATGCTGATGAAATATTGCTGTAAACATTGGGTTGAAGAGTCCAGAACATTTCCTTCCAGCACACATGCAAAGCAAATCATACCATATAATAAATAGCCAGATGTATGTGTGTCCGAAGCCACCCTGCCTGATTTGCCTGTTATGGGAGCTGTTGCCTTACACATACAACAATAAGACTTCAATTTCATCTTCCAGGTAAACAAAATGTGAATTTCACCTGGTATCACTGCTAGAGGGAGCTCTTGCCTTATGCATACACCACGACTTCAAGTTAATCTTTCAGGAGAACAAAATGTGGTTTTCAACAATGATAACATACAATTAGCTGCAGAAAAAAGTCCAACACAGGGATACTTTAAAAGCCTACTTCAAGTTGCATACACTAAGAAAAGTACACTAGGAAAATATATACATTTAATAAAAACATATACACAAAAATCTATTTGATTAAGCACTATTTCTCTAATAAAATAAATAACTTGTTTTTCAATGTACTTATGTATTATGCAATTATTAATTGTAATATGTCTTGGTATGTATTATTATATCAATAATATTCTTCATGTACGTTATAAAAATTGACTTTAATTTACTTCATTTTGTGATCTCATTTCTGCTTCCAATCATGCTGCCCATGAATTGTATCACTATGACATCCCTCAACATTATGGGTCCGATTCATGGAATTTATTGTGCAGAAAATAGGGTGCATGCACCAAATCTGCGCCCAATCTGCATGTGGAACCTTGTTTGTCGATTCATGGAATCAAATGCGCGGCACTTTTCAAGGACTTGTATGGAGGGCTTTGTGCGAAGCTCCAAGCAGAGGGTGGGCGTGGCCTGCACAGAGGGCTGGGAAGAGGGCGGAACACCAGAAATGGGGACTAACTTGGAAAGAAGTTGGCGTTCCAAGTGACACCTGGAGACAGTCCCTTGCACGCCCACTATTGCGCGGGAAGAGACTTATTCATGTAATCGATTGCATCTTGGCTGGGAAAAGTCCTTCATAGGATCTGCCACCCGAAGGCTCGTGAAAGTACACTTGTGTGTAGGATTTTCAGCACGCAGGTGGGATCGCATGTCATATTTTGGGGTGCGTGTACTCAATCGGGGTTCCGAAGTAACATAAGGGTGCGCATAAGCTGTGTAGTGGGGCACAGGAATGTTTTATGTGGGTTTGCACCCACATTACCCGAGTTATCGCTGAGTTACAATTTTTCATACACATCTTGTCGGGGTGCTGGATACAGTTACAGACAACCCAGCGCATGTTCCCCGAGTTACAGGCCTGCTGAAGGGTGCGTGTATTCGTGTCTGGAAGACCGCGTAAAGGTAGCTAATCTGGCAGTTTCCTGCTTTGCGTGTGGGTGTTTCACCGGAGTTCCAGCCATGACTTGCGAATACCGTTACTTTGTGCGAACAATTCCATGAATACGCATTGTGTTGATTATTGGCGCACAGCCATTGCATGATTTCTGTGCGAAATTCCATGAATCGGCTCTATATATTTGAGTTCAAAACATGTAAGTAGAATCCAAGACAATGAGGAGAAAATACAACAATTGCCCGTAAGTACTATGTTGAACTTTCAACAGATTCTGTGAGGTTTTGTTTTATGTTACTACTCCTCCATGTAAAAGGGGCAATATCCTTTACACATTTTTGTCTATTAAAATAAATTACGTTCAAATACACCACATAATATATTTACACTCTGAAAATGTCTTTCTTTATGCACATTAAGATGCCTGTTAGTCTTGAAATAAACTCAGAGCATGACCTTCTGTGCCATTTGTGCAAATAAATAGTGTAGAACCATTAAACAAAGTATGTCCGACACTGCATATTGCAAGATAAGAACGTAAGATAAGATAGTAACTATCATGTTTTGTACTGTTCTTTGCCTTGTAACCTGTCAATGATTAAGCTGAAATTCATGCCTGCAACCAATCTCGTAAGATTAAGCGTCTAGATAACTGTTTTTTGTGCGCTATATAAATGTTCAAATGAACAAATAAATAAACAAAGACTAAAGCTAATGGAATAGGTTAGAATTTCATATCCTTTCCTGCCATGGATGCCTTTTTCTTTAATACAGGTACCAAAAATCACTTTTGGTTTGCAGTTTACAGAAATTGTCATCTTTAAAAAACAAAAACAAAGTACACATTTTTTTTAAATTTGCATTACCTTAAGTAATGCACAGATCACTTTATTCACAAAGACAAAGATAGTCTGCACTTTTCCACGGGGTTAGGTGGTAGAACAAACAATTAGCTTTTGAGCCACCTTGCATACATTAGTGTCAGCAGCATGTATGGCACACCCTGGGCACCTATAATGCAGTTATGTGTTATGTCTGTTTCTCCCTAGGGACAAAGCTCATAACATTGCAATCCAACCTGACTAAAAGTAGTATTTTAAGCAGCGTAAGAGTCTGGATCATTAATGCTTACCATGTGACTGCCTCAGCCCTACTGGGTGTTCTGAGGTCAATAATCTGAACCCATTGCCCTCCTGTTTTAAATATATAACCTCAGTAGTCCACATGGAAACAAACTCAGCCAATTGAAACTTCATAGAAACCTAATGCATGACTGACTCTTTCATATCCCTTTAGTCTTTCCAGGGGGTCCATATCTGTTATGAAATCCCTACGTTGTGATATGACAAACCTCAATAATGCACAATGTGTCAACCTCTGAATGACAATAAGTAGACCCAGGCATGCCTTACATTTGACTAACTCTGCTGGTCTGGCATGCAGTCTTATAATTCCACATTTCAACTTTACTAATTTGATCAACTTCAGAAAGATGAAAGGCTGCGATCTTCTTAAATTTAAGCCTGGAAGATACAGGTCACACATTGATCTTTGAAGTAGGTGCATTAGTCTGCCAAGATATCTTACTGCAGATTTTAATGTGATGTCCTATTTGAATGCTATTCACTGATGCACAGGGCTCAATTATCTCTACTAGACACCCCGACCTAGCCTCAGGAACCCTCTCTTTCCCCTAACCTTTCTCAACCTTCATGAAGCCTTTTAAGTTATTTAGGATGTGTTTTCTTAGCACAAACCATCCCAAACCTGACCAGATTTCTCCTGAACTTCCCTAAAGTTGTATGCCTCTTAAAGTCACTTTTGAGAAATGTTGCCCAGGCCTAGTCCGCACGTTGCTATTCTCAGTATGCAGGACATCTAAAAACCTCTGCACAGGATCAGAATTATGATTACCAACTAGAGGCTGTATTCTGACAGACTTTGCTGGCTTTTTTTTTAAACAGCTAAAAATATTGGCCAGTTCATTGGACTCCATTATAATGATGGATACCATGATCTCCATCCAAACCGATAATCTGCATGGAGCCATAACATGTATGGAAACTTAGGGAGCAGCCATATCCCTAAGCCTGAGATCCCTTAATGCGAATGATCATGAGAATCCAATGGAGAGGCCCCTTTTCATGGGTATGGTCAGTGTCTTCCTGTCATATTCTCTGGCATAATAAAAATGTGGACTTTGGTGCATGAACCCGTGAGGCAAACCCTGAAAAAGAGTTTTCCATAGGGTGTAATGAATTGTGTAGGCATTCCAGCAATCCATCCATGGGATCAATGTTATGATATCATCAATGGCGGGATTCTGACTGCCTTTCCCTGCTTTTTTTGCAACTGCCAAAAGGATTGCATAGGCCATTGGAATCCATTGCATTTACAGCCACCTTGTAAATTGTACACACACGACCAAGAATTGGCATAGTATCCCGCTCAATACGGGTCCTTTTATAAACTCTCAGGCCTGACGATATCTACCCCCACTACCTGGAGCATTTGCCCCAGACATGAAACCCGAACCGTAGTAGCACCCTTGTACATGATGGAAGTGAATCATTGCCTTCTTCTGCCAGGAATAATATATGCCCTGAGGCCTAGAGATATCTTTCTCCAATAACCTGGACCGATTACTCTGGACTCCGTAACCCAAGCACTAATAGCACTTCTGAGCTTGATCAATGCCATGCAATATACAATTATGCACTATGCTATCAATCCAAGAAATGCACATGCATGCTAATGCTACTCATCTGGAAATTCTATGAGTAGAACTAGACACCGGGGGCTGTCTATTACTTATTTTGCTAATTGCACCTATCTGGAAATGTATTTAACAGATCTACCTACAGGGAATCCGTCTACCTGAACTACCAACCTAAGTACTAATAGCACTCATGAACTTGATAACTGCTCTGCAAATATGCACTACACTATCAGTTCAGGAAATGCTCTTGCTTGCTAATCCTACACACCTGGAGCAGAACTATATACTGACGACCGTCTAGCAGTTATTCTTTTCTAATCCCAACTGGGAACGTATTTAGCAGAACTACCTATTGGGGACCCATTTAGCAGAACTACCAACCGGGAATGTCTCTAGCACCTATACAGTAACAAAATGAGTTGGTACAGATCTGCTTGTCACCACCCGTCAGTCTTCGCCAAAGCAATTTGACCCAACAAGACACAGGGAGGACCATAGCCTCACAGCCAGAACCCAACTGGAGATACCACCCCATCGACAAACACTGGGAGCTCAACAGGAACAGGGTCCCCCTGGAAAGCACACAGACACTCAAGACACTCAAACATACCATTATGCTAATTCTTTCCTCTCCACCAACAAACAATATAATGCAGCTATACCCCTCAACCTATTCAGCCTGGCTACTCACATACCTATAAACCTCCACAATCACCTCAAGAGTCTTTAGAACGCAGCCATACCCCTCGAAATTGGCCTAGTTGCACACATAGGGGTCGATTCATGGAATTAATGTGCGCCAAAAATTCCTGCGACAAGAGGTGCCAAAACGTGCGATTCGCAGTAAAAGTGCGAAAATCACAGTGCACGTGCAAAAATCGCAGGGGAACCAGCGCACATCGATTCATGGAAGTCCGTGCGCGAGAAAAACATTGGATGTGCGCTGAAAATGTGCGCCGCGCACGCCGGCGCACAGGTCATCCAACAGCGTGCGCCACGCCCACTGCGAAATCGCACATAGCGCGGCGCACATCACAAAAGTAGGCGGAACACGGGGCGTAACACTCGGAATGGGGAACAACGCGTGAAAATATGGGCGTCACGGGGGAAGTACAGGAGGCAAGTGCGTGGAACGCCCACACGCTCGCCTACAACCCATGTTCATGGAATCGAATAGGGCAAACCAGCGCACGGTCAAAGACGCGCACAGGGCCAAACAAGTACGCCACAAGAAAGCAGGCGGTAGCGTCCCTGCGCCTGAAATAAATGTGCGCCAAAATGTGCGATAACAAAAAGCACCCATATACAGCCATGATGAATGGTCCATACAGTGGCCCTCTAGGACAAGTGAGGTGCAAAGGGGTACCGACAAACACGGACACCCGCTGTGTGAAAAATAGCGTGTGCGTGTGTTCCTGGGTGCGCGGGAATTTTCACACGCGATTGGCCTGGGTACGTGTACTTCGGGGTGCGCGGGAAGTCCCACACGCGATTGGCCTGGGTACGTGTACTTCGGGGTGCGCAGGAAGTCCCACACGCGATTAGCCTGGGTACGTGTACTACGGGGTGCGCGGGAAGTTCCACACGCGAGTAGCCTGGGTACGTGTGTTTCGGGGTGCGCAGGAAGTTCCACACGCGATTGGCCTGGGTACGTGTACTTCGGGGTGCGCGGGAAGTTCCACACATGATTGGCCTGGGTACGTGTACTTCGGGATGCGCGGGAAGTTCCACACATGATTGGCCTGGGTACGTGTACTTCGGGGTGCGCGGGAAGTCCCACATGCAATTAGCCTGGGTACGTGTACTACGTGGTGCGCGGGAAGTCCCACACGCGATTAGCCCGGGTACGTGTACTATGGGGTGCGCGGGAAGTTCCACACGCGATTAGCCTGGGTACGTGTGTTTTGGGGAGCGCAGGAAGTTCCACACGCGATTGGCCTGGGTACGTGTACTTCGGGGTGCGCAGGAAGTTCCATACGCGATTGGCCTGGGTACGTGTACTTCGGGATGCGCGGGAAGTTCCACACGCGATTGGCCTGGGTACGTGTACTTCGGGTGCGCGGGAAGTCCCACACGCGATTAGCCTGGGTACGTGTACTACGGGGTGCGCGGGAAGTTGCACACGCTATTAGCCTGGGTACTTGTGTTTTGGGGTGCGCGGGAAGTTCCACACGCGATTGGCCTGGGTATGTGTACTTCAGGATGCGCGGGAAGTACCACACGCGATTGGCCTGGGTACGTGTACTTCAGGTGCGCGGGAAGTTCCACACGCGATTGGCCTGGGTACGTGTATTCCGAGGTGCGCGGGAAGATTCACACGCGATTTCAGCAGGGTACGTGTATTTCGGTGGTGCCGGAGAATGCTACATGTGATTTGGCCGTGTGGGTCCTCCCAGGTGTTCCCTCTACACCCTCCACGGCCCCTGCAGGCAGCCCACACCACAGGGGACTACCCTGCACCCCTGCTCATGTCCCACAGGCAACCCATCCACCATGGCCATGCCCCCCAGCCAACCCACATGTCACCTTGCACTACTGATCACAAACACATGTCTCCCAGCACCCCACCCCCAGCATCCAGGGGCACCCTCCACCAGGCCCCCACTCATGTCTACCATCACCCCCACTCCCAAGCAGTGCAGGTGCAGCCTCCACCAGGCCCCCACTCATGTCCACCACCACCCCCACTCCCCAGCCACCAGGGGCACCCTCCACTAGGCCCCCACTCATGTCTCCCACCACCCCCACCCCCCAGCCACCAGGGGCACCCTCCACCACGCCCCCACTCATGTCTACCACCACCCCCACCCCCCAGCCACCAGGGGCGCCCTCCACCAGGCCCCCACTCATGTCTCCCACCACCCCCACACCCCAGCATCCAGGGGCACCCTCCACCAGGCCCCCACTCATGTCTACCACCACCCCCACCCCCCAGCCACCAGGGGCACCCTCCACCAGGCCCCCACTCATGTCTCCCACCACCCCCACCCCCCAGCAGTGCAGGGGCAGCCTCCACGAGGCCCCCACTCATGTCCCCCTGCACCCCCACCCCCCAGCAGTGCAGGGGCAGCCTCCACCAGGCCCCCACTCATGTCCCCCTGCACCCCCACCCCCCAGGATCCAGGGGCACCCTCCACCAGGCCCCCACTCATGTCTACCACCACCCCCACCCCCCAGCCACCAGGGGCACCCTCCACCAGGCCCCCACTCATGTCCCCCTGCACCCCCACCCCCCAGCATCCAGGGGCACCCTCCACCAGGCCCCCACTCATGTCTACCACCACCCCCACCCCCACCCCCCAGCCACCAGGGGCACCCTCCACCAGGCCCCCACTCATGTCTCCCACCACCCCCACCCCCCAGCAGTGCAGGGGCAGCCTCCACCAGGCCCCCACTCATGTCCCCCTGCACCCCCACCCCCAAGCATCCAGGGGAACCCTCCACCAGGCCCCCACTCATGTCTCCCTCCACCCCCACCCCCCAGCCACCAGGGGCACCCTCCACCAGGTCCCCACTCATGTCTCCCACTACCCCCACCCCCCAGCAGTGCAGGGGCAGCCTCCACAATGAATGAGACTGCCTTGACTGGAACTGACATGAATGCAGTGTAGTGTGCTGAAAGGCAGGGAACTTGCCCCAATCCACATTCTGTGTTATGGGTGTCTGGGTGAGGTGAATGGCCTGAATGCCTGTGAGCCTGATTGGCTGCCTGCCTGCATGAATGCCATTCTGGATTATTGGCTGACTGAGCCTGGCTTCGCCAGAGTGAATGAGGAACAGATGTGTATATCTGGGGACCTCTCACTTACCAATTTGTTAAGAAGCTGAAATCGAAGCTGAAGGAAGAAAAAGCTGTTGCTTTAAGCCCAGCTGGAGGAGAAGTCTGCTGTTGCATTTCTTCACTTTAATCCAACATTTGTCATGTCCCCCAAGGACTGATCCAGAGAGGACCTGCAAAGCTACGAAGGACCATAGTACAAAGCTGCTGCTCTTCATCAAAGTATCCTGGAAGTCAGTTCTGTGTGCCTGCCATCTGTAGAAGGGGTCTTTGAAGTCCAGAAGATGATTGCTGGACATCTCGAGTCAGAGAATTGCATTGGTGTTACCTTGGGCCGGAGGTGCATTTCGTGACCACTGCAAGCCATTGCAGACTACCGCCCAGAAGAAGGGACACCCTGGCATAGTGCTGCTTGACACCCAGAGTTCTGAATGTCCCAAACTGCCTAAGAACATTTCAAGGGACATCCTTGCCATCATCACTGAGCCCTTTGTCCCGCTGGAGAGAGTCCAGAGTTGCTGAGTGCTCAGGAAGGTCCGTCAGTGGTTTTCCCACCACCAGAAGATAACGAAGATGTCCCGAGAGTCCAGACTTTGTGAGTATCCAAGGTCCACTACAGTGGTTTTGTCCAGGTTCCAGAAGCCATCCAGATGTCCATGCTGTGGCTGCAGCACCAAAGAACCGAAAGTCAGAAAACCGTGCTATTCCGTCGAAACCCGACACCAAAAGTGACCTATGAATCCGTCACTGCCAGTAGTCATCAAAGAGTCCTAGGGGTCTTACTTTCATCTACTAAGACTTTAAGGAGCACACAGCAAGTTTCACCTTCACAGGACTTCTACAGTGGTAGAAATCGTCGACCAAATGAAAGCACTGCAAAGAGTAAATCTGCTGCACTTCAGAAAGACTTTTGTTCATTTTTATTCTTGGACTCAGCATCCCAGTGGCTCCTTATTCTAAAGGGGGTCCATCCTCAGAGGGAATCATCGAGTAAAGCTGAGAAACTCTGCCACTTTGCCTGCCAAGGCACCAAAAGTAATGTGACAAGGAAGAGCATCTTCTAGCCTCAGGTGTCATCCAGGGGTCCCAGATTCATCTTGGATCCTGTTCCCCTGGCCACTCAGGTACTTTGGGGGTGGTAGAACCTTTTTCAAGAATGCACGAGGTTATTGAACATTATTGGACTGGGCTGTAAAAGACAACATAAGTTACTTCCTAACTTTTCCATTACAGGTTGCTCGGGGGGGGGCGGGGAATCCTTACTCAAACTTATTTACCTAAGCTAAACAATGTATTCTGCAACTGTTCACAACTAACCTGTCTTTCTTCCCTATTATATGATGTTACACCTCACTTACAAATCCACCAGCCTAATAAAACTGTCTCCAGTTAGTGCATCAATTACTGGATTTAAGCATTGTGTGGTACCACATAGAGTGTATATATTTTCCATTCTTTGAATAAATATTCCAAGTACAAAGTGTTATTATTTATACATGTATATATTTGGCAGAGGTAGCAACCCTTATTGTATATAAAGAATCTGTGTTATCACCTAACATAGTGTGTGGAGATTCCTGTGTAGGGACGTTGGGGAAACACTGTACTTAAGAACCTGCCTGCATCACCTCCTGAAAATTTAAGCCTGGCTGTTCGTCCACTGTTACCAAATTGAGAACCTTGCGGGGGTGTTCTGTGACTTTACCTTACCATATAGGGGGTAGAAGTTCAGATACAGCCCTCCAGTCTTTACATTCTGCCATTCAAAAGTCAAATCATAACATGCTAATTTCATGCCGACTGTTATCAATTTCTGTTGGCTATTTCTCCTGCATTCATTAATAAAAGGAAACATTGACAGCAAAATCCCCTACTACAAAATGGCCAAAAGAACGTCAGTGGCATGCCAGCCACTGTGGGGCCTAAAATTGTTTTGAAAGTGCTCAGCATAAATCTGGAACTTTTACAATTAGTAAAAATGCTATGTCTAACTGGACCAGCAAGGCTCTTTAAAATAATTTTTAAAACGCCTGGAGTCAGGGAGGTGGGTTTTCTAAATTTGGCTAAAGGATGTTTTCTTTTTGTTATGTGCAGAAGGAAAATGTAAAAAAAAAAAAAAAATGTTTCAAAGCACTTCCACAATTACAGGCAGAAAAGATCTCTATGGGGATAGGTGCATTTTTTCATATTTTACAGAACCTTTGTGGTCTCCATAAATATTATTAATGACACCAACATCCTTTGAAAAACAATGACAACAGGAAAAAGGTAGAGCCCTATAGGAGGCTCAACATATATTTTTTTAAAGGGCTGTTAAATATTTATGTTGTGCCATCACTAAGTTTCTTAAGTACTGATCAACATTACATTTCATGCTTGCCATAAGATGTATCAATATCTGGTTCTAACTTTCACATGAAAATGGGATTATCAAAGGTCATAAATGAATTTAAGTATAACTTACACAGGATGGCGAAAAATGTATGTTCAGCTGGATTCCAAAACAATTACAACTGTTGACTGTTTTGGGTGATGTTTAGCTGTCACAAGTTGCTACTGGGCAACTTGTGATGGTGCGATCGTAGATGAAACACAAAACTGTAATCCACAAGTCTTGAATAAGTGTGTTAATTATCACTATGATATACTTGGAGAACATTGTACTAATTGAATACAATGTTGCTAGTAAATAAGGAAGTTTGGTCTAAAGAATATTGGAAATTATATGAGTTGCATCTAGTCCTTTATTCAGTGCAGAATTTCAGACAGTGTATCACCTAATCACTGGAAACATTTTAATTTTCGCACATCCCAGTCAGATCAAGAACATCATTGTGTAAATTAAGCCAGGAGAGGTGTGTCTTTTCAGCTAGCAGAAACTACATTTCTCCTTTGGTGTGTACACTTCTTTTTAAGGGATAGCATCCTTGAAACATCCAGGAATTAATGTGCACACCCTTTGCCACACTTATTATACTATATAATAAAAGGCCAGATGTATGTTTGTCTAAAGCTGTCCTGCCCGCTTCACCTGTTATCACTGCTATAGGTAGCTGTTGCCTTACACAGACAACAAAAATACTTCAAGTTCATATTCCAGCCAAACAAAATGTGTATTTAACCTGTTATCACTGCTCAATGAAGTTGTTGCCTTACACATACAACAATAAGACTTCAATTTAATTTTCCAAGCAAACAACATGTGTATCATAACATACAATTAGCTGCAGAAAAGACCCATGACAGGAATACTTTAACATCATACTTCCAGTTGCATACACTAAGAAAAGCACACTGAGAAAATATATGCATTTAAAAAAAACATATCAACAGAAATTCATTTCATTGAGCACTATTCCTCAAACAAAATAAATGTCTTTTTTTCAATATACTTATGTATCATGTTATTTATTGTAATATTTCTTAGTAGGTATTGCCTCAATAATATTCTTCATGTACGTTTTAAACTAAATTTGACTTAAATTTACTTTATTTTATGATATCATGTCTACTTCGAATCATCCTGCACGTGAATTGTATCACTCTGACATCCCTCATTATTATATATTTGAGCTCAAAACCCATAAGAGGAATCCAAGACAATGAGGAGCAAATATAATAATTGGCTGTATATACTATGTTGAACTTTCAACGGATTCTGTGAGATTTTGTTCAAGGTTACAACTCCTCCACGTAAAAGGAGAAATATCCTTTACACATTGTTTTTTTTTATATTAACATAAATTATGTCCAAATTCACCACATTATATATTTATGCTATGAAAATATCTTCCTTCATACACATTAGCCCGTGCACACAGGCCTTTCCACTAGTTGACTGCAATGATTGTGCCACGTATTTGTGTGCACATCCCTTCATTTTCTGACCGAAAAAGAAAAGTCAGGAATACGTTTGTAAACTAGGCGTACATCCTTTTGTGAATCTTAGATAAGTTGCATAGGAAAAAAGGGCTTTAACTCTGCAGGGAATCTCCATCCCCTCGGAGGGCTCGCATATTTGCTGATGGGCATTTATTTTACGTGTTGTTTTGCAAACATAGATGTTTTCCTTTATTTCTATGCTCATGAGCACCTTTGGGTTAGTTGTAGTTGCTTTTATGACTAGATGGCATCTCCTGTACATGTGGGGTTGTAAGGTTGCACTTGGAATTTGATAGGAGTACCTGCAAGCCTTTTACCTTACATATGGTGACTATGCTAGTCATACACATCATGGAATGTTTTGTGTCTGTATATGTATTTCCTGAAGGACAGGGATGTCAATTTCAATCAGAAATGGTTTACACATTTACAGATGGAGGAGGCATTACTATGAAGGGTACCTGTACACTAGCACAAAGATGAGAACACGTGGTGAGCCAGTTCATGAAAGTGTGAACAAAGTGGGACATATAAAAGGGGCACAACAAAAAAACTGAAAAAATATATAAGAGAACAGGTTTCTTGCAAAACTAACATTAACCTAAAGAGGGAAGTGTTTTAAACGAAAGAGTAGTAGTATATAAATATCCAAAACTACATCATTAAACTTCATTGGAGGGAGTTGTGTTGTCTGGTATGGAGGATGCAAGAGAGGCCAGGGAGCCACTTCTTTGGCATGTAAGTGAAGTTTAAATCCAGCATTTAATGGATCTACATTTGGGCTGATTTTGTGATGGACAGGACGTTGCAATGGAGCAGGGTGAAGAAGGAGAGAGCAGAATGCAGGCAAAGGCACAGGGAGGGCATGGGATTATTGGGGCTTTAGAGACTGCGCTTTGCATATGGTGGCAGCACCTGCCTATGTGAGGGTACACCTTACATTGGTGATAATATGCCCTGGTACTCGCACATTTGCAAGAAAATTGCTAAATTTAGAGAGCATTGTTGTTGAAATTTGCCCAGTACTCAGAGAGTACTCACAATAAGTATGCCTGAGAAATAACAAATGACAAATGGTCCAATTATTTACTTTTTAATCTTCATTACTCCAAGTCCAGGTCTTCCTCTTTACAGTCTTTCATGTATGCGGTGAGTCCTTGCCAGGGAGACAGGAGACAGGTACCTCACCAGCTCCCTAGGAAAAGATTCCTACCCTAAATTGATGATTATAATAGTACCTCAGACTCACAGAGTCTTCCTATTTGATTACCAAGCAGTTACAAAAGTGCTATGTGTCTCAGGAGGCAGAGTGGTCAAGCACTGTGCTGAGGAAGGCTTGGACACAAAGGAATGAAGATTACCGCTAAGTAATCGGGACATTACCGCATCACCGGTCATCCTTGTCACAGTACTTACTCTAGGAGAATGTACCAACCTGGAATCCTTCCAGAGATATAACCAAAACAAGCACATACAAGTCTTGCTTTCACATTCATGCTGTAATAGGCACTACCCTTTTCAGATAATGAATGACAGTCCAGACTCACTGAGCTAATACCTCTGAAAATGTCAATTGTGTCTTGAGTAGTAGGTAAAAACAACCAAGAGATCCAGAGATTTTAAAGTCACTGGGCCTCATCACGACTTCGGCGGTAACTCTTAAATCCGGCGGTAGTGCTATTACCGCCGGATTTAAGGGTCTGCCGAATCAGGGCTTCGGCGGATTTCGCCCCAACTCTGAGCTGGGGGGAAATCTGACGAAAATTTGCGCTATTACCGCCAGCGGGAAATCCGCCGGCGGTATTAGCGCAAAGATTCCCCATTGACCCCAATGGGGAATGGGGCATTCCCGAATGGGCTCAGTGGGGAATGGGGACTTACATTACCGCCGAACTCGTGATCCGGCGCTATTAGCGCCGGGGAGTTCGGCGGTAGGGCTAATACCGCCCGCGCTTATAGTGTTACCGTTACCGCCCAAGTCGTGATGAGGCCCACTGTCTGGAACTCCAAGGAAGCAGCCATTCTCTGACAGCCACCTCTCTAACTAAGGTAAAGAGTCTGAGACCTTAGTGAGGGCCCAGCTAAGGCAGTGCAATAGGGTAAACCTAAGAAACACAGAGAAAATTACAGAATGCATCCAATATATCCACTAATTTCCCCAGCTACTACGTCTACCAATCAGGACACCTGGAAGAAAAACACCCCCGGGACTTTGTTGATAGTTAAATATAGACACTGATAACCAACAATGCCTGGGTAGACAGTCGGGAAATAGGTCCTGACTAACAGTCTAACCCCCAGAAAAGGGACATTATTTTCAGGACATTTGAATTTTTAAAAGACCTCCAAGATGTCCCGAGTTGAACAATGAAGATGTAGGATTATGTTTGTCAATCAAGGCAATATAAATGACAGCAAGTCACTATAATAACCGCAGGGATGTCAAGTGGAAAAGTACAGAATACACAACTGGCAGGTGGATGTAGAAAAGGTTGCCTACACAAGATCAGATCCTGCTTAGCTTTAAGGAGTACACACATTTTCTTATAGCTATTCACATGAGGATAATCCTTAAATGTCCACCTTTAATGGAAAAGGAGTGGAAAGCACAATTAGTCTGCTGCACAAGCTGCAGCTGTCTTAAACAATAGAGCTCCTTGTTCCTCTGTAACTGTAACATGCTGCAGCAGAAATCATTATCCAGCAGGCCAGGGGTCTTTGGTGAGGTGACTGAATTCCAAAGGACGAGTGGCTCTGCACAAAGTAGACAAAACACAATTCACAAAATGGTGACGGTAATAGTTGATCACTGATATTCCCATCAATGTGCAAAATAGGTCAATTTAGGGCTAGCAAATAATGGAGCAGCCAGGTATAAATGCCTGTAAATAACAACAATTAAAATACCAGGAAAGGAACCTTAGTGGACAACTAGGATGTTGACAGAGAGGTGGCCCTAAAGGACATGCTTTAGAACTCAAAATGCTACACTGATAAAAAACCAATAAGAGTACCATTCACAAACAAAAGGACTGCAGTTAACTACCGCAGGCTGATACCCCACAGGTCTGAATCCTGAAATCAACTTTGGATTAATGGTTCTAAAACCATAGAAATATCAAGGCTACTAAAAAGACATAGGTCATCTATATAGGCCCAAATTATCAGCTCACTGGATGGGACTACTACAAGAATGGAACATAATACTCAGCCTCTGTTGGTTGACGACGTGACTTTGAGGAAACTTAGCGAATATTGCATCAAAGGGAGGTTGGAGGATCTTGCGCACATCCAAAATGTAATAATGGCAGTGATGAATACAACGTTGGCCCCCATCTCAAACACTATGAAACGCTAAATGATACTGTAACTTCGACCTATGCAATGAATTTGGAAATGAAGGAGCAAATCAAGGAATTGGCAGGTTTTACGGAAAGATTGGACGTAAGGCTCGAGAAGGAGTCAGACGCCTCGTGCCAGTGGCAGAATCGTCTTTGCGATCTGGCTCGCCAAGACTCGAATGATAAACATCTGCTAATGGAAGCGATCTTAGAAGATCATAAATGGATACGGAAGTCCAGCGAGTTGAGGGCAACTGTAAATTAAATCCCTAAAGATACACAGAAGACTAACTTATCAACTAAGGATACAAGACTAGATCAGGGATCTGAACTAAAAGAAACAAAGAAACGAAAAGGGGGGGCAATGATCTTGGGAAAGGAGCAACCAGGCCCAAAGCAAAAGAAAACAGTGCCCGACAATACTTCAGGTGATAAGAACCCAGTATCAACATATTCTATAGTTCAAGAGGCAAATATACTTCTCCAGGCGATGATAAAAGGGTAAGAGAACACTCTACAGGCATCTCCATGCCACATTGCCAACAAGAAAATGAAAAAAACAAGCAATAAAAAGAAAAGCAGATGGATCCCGAGCATTCCTAAGAAATATAAGAACTCCATCACTTGAAGATACAAGACCCCCCTCTAAGAAACCAAGGCGCGAAATGACATTAAGTAATCTCCAGCACCAAGATTTTTGGAAAGAACAAGCCACTGAAAGAGAGGATGAGATAGATTCAAGATCAATAGTCACTCTGGACGCTTCTGAATGCCTTAGTGATCTTAGATCGAAGATAACGATGAAGATGAGACATGGGCGAACATCAGCAGGACGGATTGGCAAGTGATTGACAAATATTAAAATCTAGAGGAAATAAAAGAAAGAAATCTAAAAGAGAAGTCTACTGCTCATAAAAAGGAGACAAGGAGGAAAGGGACGAAGGTATACAGTGAAGCACGGAGAAGGTGCAGTAAGGACACAAGGACAATAAGTTGGCTGAGGGATCTAGAAGATCAAAGGACCTCACGCCCAAAATGTCAACCATCTAAGCAAGATGAACCGGAAAATTGAAGATATTCAAAGAATCAAGAGCGCCAAAAAAAAGAAATCATAGACTTGATGATGGGAACCAAGAAGAAATTGCAAATAAAACAGGACGTCAGAAGAACGGGGAGAGAGGCTTTAAAGGAAGAGAACTCCAAATCCTTTAAATTAAAACTTGAAAGGCTCACCAAAGATCACAAAAAAATCCTGCTAAACAGGAAAAACACAACGTCCCTGATAAACAGGCTGCTAGTGAAAGAGAAACTACGGCCGGATGATATTGTAATCATTGAATTTCTAGATGATAGAAGGATGGATTTGATTATGATGCATCTCAGATCTGAGAGAGTAAGGGATATGGTGTGGCGAACAAAAAACACTTTAAGGGGACTAGGCTTGAGGTTGGACATAGTGGACAATAAGGAGATTAAAGGCAAAAATAAAGAGAATTCGCAATATGGCCAACATTTGCATAACCTAAATAAAAGGCAGGAGGAGAAAAACTTAACTAAAGATGAACTAAAACAATTCTCTAATGACAAACAAGAGAATATTACTCAAAGGAAAGAAAAGCAGACCGAGAGACTCCCCGAAACTGACCGGAGGAGAACTAGTCAGAAAATAATGGAGAATTCTCTGACAAAAATGAAGTATACTGTGGACAATTCAAGAAACCTACGGTTCCAAAGTAAAGCAGGAACCACCAAAGAAACTCAAGGGGAGAAGAGTTCTGGGGCATCAAAACCCACCCTGGAAAAAAAGAAACAATAGGAATCACAGCCCAAGCTAGGACCCCTACTAGCCTCATGGAACACCAGAGGATTTGGGCATTTGTACTCTGGTGAATGTGAATTTTTGGAAGAGTATGAAATCATATGCATACAGGAATCTTGGGTAAGACCTAGTCTTGTATGTGAAGGCTATCAAACATGTATCAATCCAGCCCTAAAAGGTCTATAGGACGGCCAAGAGTGGGTCTCTTGACACTAATTAAAAAGGACGCAGACCTAGAGATTATTGAACATCTAAATCCAAATCCGTACACTCAAATGGTCAAATTGGTTAAAAACAGAAGAAAAGGGAAATAAGAATGCTCCTAATAAATACATATTGGAGTCCCACAGACTGTGAAATAGATCAGTATTTAACAAAGATCATGGAAATGATTGACACATCAATGTATGAAGAGCCAAGTCAACTGATTCTAATATGCGGAGACTTGAATCTAAAACTCTTGGACTCCTCGGGAAGGCTGAGACCAAAATTATATCTAGGAACATCGGAATCGAGATGGATTTGGGAAATTAATATACGAGACATGAAGATGCTAAATGGGCAGACTACAGGAGACATTCCAGGTGCAAATACGTGGTTCTGTGGCAAAAAGAGTGCCTGCCTAGATTATTGCTTTGTGGCTGAAAATACAATTAGATTGATAAAATCAATGCATGTAAACAAACAAACTACGAGTGACCATGCACTGATAAAAGTAGAACTTTTATGGCCCTCTAAGGAACTGACAAATCCCATGAAGCAACAAATTGAACTGACATGGGTAGAAACAGAATACGGCTTAAAACCACCGATATCCCTCAGCCGACGGCCAACTTGGATAACAACATAAGGGAGAATCAAAACGGCAACACGGTGGAGTATAGATGGCTCCTGAAAGATTTTGAGATGAAGAGAGACATAAACAAATCTACAAGCTTAACAAGGAAACATGCATATAATAGTGAGGTGGCAAAAAAGAAAAGGGAACATCGAGCTGAAATACGTAGAATTAACCAAACTAATCTAACTGACAAAACAGAATTGTTGAGGCTGACAAAGCAGAGATACAAGAACTGGTTAAAATCGACCAAAATTTGGAGAGCGCAGTGTGACACAGAAAAGATGCTGGCTGCGATTACAACTGCCAATGCCCGCTCCCTTTGGGAAATAATAAACAAAGGAGATGATCTATAACCTGCATTAACCAACGACCAAGTATCTAAAGAAAACTGGGTGAATCACTACACTGCACTCTTTAAGGAGAAGAGGACTATAACACCACCTAACAAGAAGCCTAATTTGAAACCGTGGGCCATTGATATAGACCTAGTGGATATATCACTAAGACTTACTCAACTGAGATCCTCAAGAGCAGCCAGCCCGGACGGCATATCGAATAAGATGTTAAAAGAGAATAAGGAGGAGTGGGCGGATTTCATTCTGATCCTGTTTCAACAGATCCTGCGAGAGAGAGTAATACCTGCATTTTGGAAAGAAGCGCTGATAGTTCCCATTTTCAAAAAGGGGGACCGTACAAACCCCAGGAACTACAGACCAATATCTCTGTTGGACTCTATTGGTAAAATCTTTTCATCTATCCTGTTAAGAGACCTAAAGAAGTGGGCACTGAGTACTGGCATTTTGGACAAACGGCAGACAGCCTTCATGAAGGTGGTGGGCACCTCCCTCAATCTGTTCCTACTAAATCTACTGAAAGCCCGGGCTTTGGAGACAAAGGGGAATGTATACCTGGGCTTTAGAGACCTCGAGCAAGCGTTTGACGCAGTGAACAGAGAGCGACTGTGGACAAAACAAAACAAAATTGAATTGCCCAGAAGACCTATTAGAAGCAATCCAAGAATTGTATACGAACACAACAATTCAGATAATTGTCTCAAAAGGGGAAAACACCACAGAAAAGATCTCGACAACAAAGGGCATTAAACAGGGTTATGCCTTAGTCCCCTTTTTATTTGTCCTATATATGGTGGACATGCAAACCTCACAGGAAAATATAAGAGCTTTTCCACCGAAATTGGAATGAGCAGAACTTCCATGGGTCCTGTATGCGCATGATGTCGTCTTCATCGATCAGACGGCAATAGGGCTACAGAGGAGAATCAAGGAATTTAAAAAATACCTGGACGAAAACAAAATGAAAATCAACATCGAAAAATCCGTGATTCTTATAATGCAAAGAACAATGGGTAGAAGGAAGAAAATCCCTTTTACCTGGACAATTGAAAATCAGGCCCTAAAAACTGTGGATACCACTATTTATCTAGGACCCAATGTAAACAAAAAGAGTAACGAACAAGCTCAACTGAATTTCCTTAAGGAAAGACTTGTCAAATTAACAAATCAAGGGAGATCATTGCATCAGAGATATGGCGTATAATCTATGATACTGATCATAACATTCTGGAAACAAAAGGTAACACCTATCCTTACACATGCAGCTGAGACCCTCTTAAATTTACCATGGGAAGCATGGGGAAAATTCGAGGGGTATTTCTGGAGGAAAATTTTAAGACTACCGAATTGTCTGAAAATGGCAACAATCAGGCACGAATTGAGGTTGCAATCCATGGTCTCAATAGTACTCTGGAAAACAATTTCCCTATTCCGGAAATGTATCCTGAAAAAACCATCAATCCCGTTTGAAATCCTGGTAACTCACCCGAACATCAACAAGGACAAATTCCTCGGAACATGGAAGCAAAAATGTCTTGACCAACTCCAGCATAATAACATCAACCTAGAAATGCTTAAAACAAATCCTGAAAAGGTGAAGCGATGCCTAAAAGAAAGAGACTGGCTAGAAACAGATACATTAAAGGCTGAGAATGGATACTGTCTCAACATTGTATTGGAAAAGAAAGCTCTGAATCATCTCCCATCATATATTACAAAATTTCCATCTCCCCACTACAGAGATCTGTTGATGCGATTTCGACTGAACTTATTACCATCAAAGAAAGTGAAATTTCTAAGGAAACAGATAAGTGAACAAAAGACTCTCTGCCGCTTTTGTAAAAATGGGGAAAGGATGGAATCAACAAGGCATTTGGCGTTATCATGTCCAAAACTTCAAAATTTAAGAAGAAAATATCTGAAGGTGATTCCCACATGAATGGAGCACAGTACAGAAGAGGAGTGGTGGGAACAATTAATGACGGTCTATAAAATCGGCCAGACTCTAGATGTACTGATGCTAGTGGAAAAGATATACATAGAAATAAGGAAAGATGACAAAGATGATGACCTGACCTCTAAAGTCGAGGAGGAAGAAGAATTTAAAGGACCCTGAGAAGGACTCTCTCCTATACTATTCTCCTCCTTGTAGATGGAAAGGATCATTACATGTAACAGTTTTTAAAGGTTGACAATTTGTTTAACCAATGAAACAATAAAAAAAGGCCCACATTATGTAAGGTGTCTGGGCCTAACCCAATATAAACAGTCTTGTGTGAATAATTGGAAATAGTAGCCTTTGGGAAGGCTTGACTGCAGGCCTGACTAAAGAAAGACAAAGGTCATGTGAAAAAATACACCAGTCGTAGTTTGCCTGCTCATGTCTGTACTTGTGACCAAACCTGCAGCACCTGGTTAGTACAATTACAAAACAATCATTTATACTTCTCGCTAAAGGACTTCAGCCTTGATTCTATAAGGGTGCGATAAGAGGACACTTTGGACTTTTCAGGCACCATTTTGCCATTAGCTTATTGTAAATACCGTTACAACTGAAAGATGTGCATGAAGTGCCACTCTTCATTTGTTTGTAAAATGAAACACACAATGCTGTCCAAGACAACACTAATTTCCAACCTCAGTTGACTGTCATCAGTGGCATCTAAACATATGTGCTATGGTGCCAAATGCATTGTTTTTGTTAAACATATAACCAGACTTTCAATTTGCATCTTGCCTCACAGCGTTGCAAAACATTGGGGCACATTACGGGTCCAGCGGTAACTGTGCCAGTGCTGCCGATGTACCCGTAATAAATTACCGGCGACTGACTTCCCAGTGCCACCGGGCTATTCCAAGTCCAGCGGCCAAGAAGTCAGGCACCGGCAAGTTCGTTAAACCCCATTCCCATAGAGTCCCATAGGACTCTATGGGAATGGGAACATGGAAGCACCGGCACTGTTGTTAACAGTGCCGGTGCTGCCATGACAGGTCTGCCTACTGTGGCCGCTGTGCCCGGCAGGGTCAGACTTGTTGGCCAAGGCAGCTCAGGCACCCCTGTTTCCAGACCAGCAGGGTCTGAATGAGGCCCAGTTTCACTAATTTCCTTAAAAGAAGACAACTTCAACTTGTTTGACATCTAATTTAAGAAAAAAGAAATTGACATTACAATTGTAAATAGTCTTCACTGACCTAAAAAACATAATCACAGAGTGGTGAACATGACCGCCTCATACATCTTATATTTGGAATGTTAGAGAGACTATTGAACTAAAAAACAAACTGAAAACAGGCCATGGCATGTTTGGTTTTTCATATTTAATAAACCAAACCCAAAGGTGGGTACCTCTTTGAGGTAGAGCAATTACAAATAGAACACATATAATGCCAGGTAGGAGGAAAAAACTGGTAAGGTAGAGACTAGAGCTGTAAGAACTGATTCATTATTTTATTTCATTCTGTTCATAAAGTCAAATTCTAAAAGGTGTACAAATATAAATTTCAATTAAAAACCACACTCATTCATACTGCATACATCCCATTCAAATCTAAAAAAGTTTCAAAGAACTTGAAGTTTGCATATAGACTTATTCAATTGCAATGTATTCATAACAAATAGTGTTCACTAATAATTGTCCACATTATAAACATTATCGACTTTAGGTTTCCCCAACTGTGATTCTTTCATTTGTAAAGGACTACCACTGTAACAATAGTTCCGACTTCAACAGGGTCTGATGGATGTCTTCCAGACCAAAACTGTATGTCTTCCTCAGGATATGTGAACATATGTTTTCTAAAAACAAGCAAAATAACATCCTATTAAAAACAGCTCATGTCTCTTCCCTCCATGTTCCTCTTAAAATAAAATAAACTTAAACATTACAATTAGGGAGCGACTAACAGTGTTTAGCTCAGACGTAGGTTCACTATTTTCTGAACCCAAAGGGTTCCCTTTAATAGTGGGCCCACTAAATGTACTGAATGAAATAGGAGACAAAATTACCCATTTCTATTGAACCTTGAATGTAGATTCTGTCAGAATCTTGACAAAACTTAAAGGTACATATTTTTTGCATGACTTCTATAGCTAATGTAGAGGCATGTCAAGATTTCAAGATTTCAAACAAACAAAACAAAAACAGTGACCCCTATGGCTGATAGCCACTCTTTAGCCATGTAATACCGTCAATAATATTGGAGACACTTTAGGGTCCCTACCTGCAAATAAGATTTCCCGAAAGTTCCAGGAACCTCTGTCTAAAGATTTACGTGGTCTAGTCGTTGTGTAAAAGTCCACTAGAGCAAAGAAAGAAGTGAACATAATTATCCTACTGTACCTAAAGTGTCGGCAATATGGTTTTTTGCTAAACAAAGTAATTAGTTTATTTGAATCTAGAGTCTATTAGGCTGAAATAGTCATTTATTAAACTCTGATGAATCCCTGACAATCCATGATTAATAGCGTGCACGTTCAAAGCAAATAGCGTCCAAAATGGACACATAGAGAGCTGTTTAGAATTGATCTGAGGATGGCAAGAGAACACAAAGGCGAAAATGAGCCACTGCGTTGGTTAATCGGGGGAACGTATATCGTATTGTTTGTCTCTCTGGATGCTCTTACCTGAAAGCCTCCGTCCCCTCTGTGTTCCGTATCGCAAAGTCGACCAGGAAGTGGAACACGGCACGTTTTTTTATATATCTATTTTACTCCAGAAATAATAGAGACAAAAAAGGGACCAAAAGCAGTGGCTGGGACTAGTGTCAGGAAACGTTAAGATTTTGTTGTGAGATTCTATAAATGATATATGGAGTATATCCATCATTTATTTCCAAAGCCTCGCAAATTTTAAGATGGTATTTTAAAGATAGGGGTATATATGACCCAAGTGTCATGGTAATTCATAATGTTCTGCCGGATGGCGTGAAAAGGTAACAATTATTCCCTCTCCTACCTCCATCAGGAGATGAGAATGCTAATGAATGGAAACTATATAGATGAAGTACTTCAGGGCGGCCATATCTCAAATAGCGAAATGGCAAGACAGAGGGACAATAGATGTGGAGAGATACATATCAGATTGCATCGCAAACAGGCATAAATTAAAATATTTAGTGTGGCCAAAGGTTTTTCAAAAAATGGTAATTGCCATATACGATGCCTAAAGATGGTAAATAGCAAGAATATTGTAGATATCTCCTATATGGTGTCATTCGACCAATATTCTATTCAGCATAATGGTTCCATTCTTCTTGTTGGTACAAACCTTTTAAAAAAACTTTGTGTATGGTAAAGCCACCATTGTTCCTTTTGTGACGGACGGCTAGCAGTATTACCAGAATCTATACCTGAAACTTTCTCAAGGACACACCATTTTACATCCTCTTCGTTGTGATTACATTCCGAAAAATGGGTGCCCAAAGGGGCATTTAGTTGTTTGGTTCTGATTTTAGATTTATGTTTGCTAATCCGTAATTTCACAGTGCGGGAAGTTTTATCAATATATGCTTTTTTTCACGGGCATGTTATCACATATATAACATTGGCACTGAGGCAAGTAGTGTGAATCCTGATTAGCCAATTTCTCACGTTAATGTTAATATTGGTGGTTGCTGTTGTTGACGCACAGTTGGAACAACTGCCACATGGATAATGGCCCAGGATAGGTAGAAAACCCCAGCTCGAGGTGAGCTTGTTTTGTTTTTCTTGTGCAATGTTCCGATCCGCATTGGAAACCCAATCTTTTATATGTCTTCCTTTTTTGAACGCATAGATTGGTTTAGGTAAAGCCGGAGTATTCAATTGGAGTAAATGTCAATGGTTGTCTATAATTTTCTTAATTTTAGTGTGCTGTGTGTTCAGTGGCGTCGCTAGGGAGGGGCCTGAGGGGGCCAGTGCCCCCCCTCTGAAGTCCTGTGCCCCCCCCTTGTCCCCCCCTACCTAAGGCGCACAGTGACCATGTTCTCTGTTTGTGGTTTTGTGACACTCACTGGCAAATGTCTGCATATCACACGGCAATACTCCTTTTGTCTCAAAGCGAGTAGTGCTCGAGCAGCTTGCAGCCCCTCCCATCAGAATGTAGCCACGAAACTGCTAATGATGGGCCATTAGTCACTGAATTGTTTCGTGCCTGCATTTTGATGGGAGGGAGGGTAGCTGCGTGGTAGCTGCGTGGGGTGTGGGTAGTTGGCGTGCACAAAAGCCTCTCTGCAGAAGTGCCTGTGATGCCACCACTGGCATACCAAGGCCCCCCGCAGCCCCCATGGTTCAGTGGGCCCCTGGGAGGGGAACCACTTTGAGAAAAAAAAGAAACATTTCCCCCCCCCCAAAAAAAAGTTTTGTTTCTTTTTGAAATCACTCTGCATTCACAAAGAAATGATTTCTTTAACAAAACTCATTTCTTTTTTAAGGTAGAGTGACTACAAAAAGAAACGTTCTTTTTGAAGTCTGCCCTCCCCCACCTCCCCCACCCCATGACATGGTAGACCCTAGGCTCGAGGCTTCCATGTCATGGGGTTGGGGGGATCCCTATGACTTCAAAAAGAAATAGGGACTCATTACAGCTATGCTGGTCTGGAAACAACGGTGTTGGTAAGCTTACCGGCACCGTTGTTTCTGGACCAGCATATTACAGGTCTGCCTGCCATAGCCGCCGTGCCGGCAGGTCAGACCCTGCCCAGCACAGCGCCCATGGTTTGCAGACCGCCATGCAAGCACCAGCACCATAAACAATTAACAGAGTCCTATGGGAATAGGGAGAAACATTTTACCGGCGCCTGATTTTCTGGCTGCCGGGTTGTAATCTCCCGGTGGCACTGAGAAGTCAGGCGCTGTAAATCATTCCGAGTCTGGCGGCAATCCTCCCGTGGCAACAGCACGGTTATCACCGGACTCAGAATGAGGCCCATAGTTTATTTTTGAAGTCACTCTGCCTTCATAAAGAAATTATTTCCGTTATGGTTCGGTCCTTACCGGAAATCATTTCTTAATGAAGTCAGAGTGACTTAAAAAAAAACACATTTCTTTTTGAAGTAATAGGGCTCCCCTCAACCCCATGACGTATGCGTGTGAGAGTGTATGGTGAAAGGGTGCACACTTAAATGTATGGGTGGCTGCCTGAGTGAGTGTATGGTGAAAGAGTGCACACAAATGTATGGGTGGCTGGCTGCTTGTGTGTGCTTGTATAGTGAAAGGGCGCACACTTAAATGTATGGGTGGCTGCCTGAGTGTGCCTGTATGGTGAAAGGATGCACACTTAAATGTATAGGTGGCAGCCTGTGTGAGTGTATGGTGAAAGGGTGCACACTTAAATGTATGGGTGGCTGCCTGAGTGTGCCTGTATGGTGAAAGGGTGCACACTTAAATGTATGGATGGCTGGGTGTGCGTGTGCGTATATGATGAATGGTGCCTGTGCTTATGTTCAGGGGTGCAACAAAACCTACATTTCGGTTGGGCTAATCCTTCAAATGTTGGTAGAGGCGCTAACTTCACGAGCGGTGGGGAGGGGAAAACGTATTTGTGTGGGGGCATCTAACTTCTTTACGCATTTTAATGAGACTATTCTAGTGCAGCTTCAATGTTACAAGCAGTTAACTCTCTCCTTTAAGTCTAAAAGCACCCAGCTATGGACTACAGTGAGAATGAGCGGTCTCCTGTTCCCTCTCCACCCTACCAATCACTCCCCTGGCATGCAGGTACTAATCCCACATCACAATTTTAATTGCCTAAAAAATGTGTCGTTTGAAGGCAGGTACTAACAGTGAAATTTTTTTTTTTTTTTTTTTATTTTGTGTGTTGTTCATTTAGAACTTTACAAAAGGGGGATGAAGAAAAATAACTTTCACTGAAGTAACTTGCACTAAAGTCCAGAGAATGTCCAGTAATTTCACGAGTGGTGAGGCTGTTTGGACTCTATCCTCTGCATGGTGAATTGCAGAATTTTGGTTGAGGCTAGTAACCAACAGTTTCGGTCCCCACCAATCAGTCTGTTCCAACACGTTGCTTCGTCCCATCCATATTCTTCTGGGCTAAAGTGCTTTGTGTAGGCTGATCTTAAGTCTAGGGTTGCTGGACATGAGATCAGTAGGTGTCTGATAGATTCAAGTTCGGCGTTGCACAAACGGCATGTATTTGAGTCGGAAAGACCTCTGATGTTCAGGATCTCATTTGTTTCCAGTAAGTTTAGCCGCATTCTTAACATGTAATTTCTTGCTCTCCTGTTTGGAAATTTCCGGAGATAATTCATCGGCTCATTGAGTTTTGAGTGCATGATGGGGAGGTGGAAAAGGAGTTTATTTTTATTGACTAGGTCTTGGGTCTGAATCCAGTCTAGTTCTTTCAATTTCTTGTAGACTCTCAGGGGGTTTGAGATGAGGTCAACTTCAGAGCACGTCACTGATTCTAAGGTGGACAAGATATTGTTTTTCCATGTTTTTAGCATTGTGACTTTGCCGCTTTGTAGTTCTGTGTTCAGTAGACCGAATATTTGGTCGGTGTCGGCCGTAATGCATTTCCTGAATAATCTAAGAGAGTTTAGGATAACTGTTGCTCTTAGTGACAGAAGGCTGAGTTCCTTTCTAATTGCAGCAATGGATGTAGACTGAGGAAGATTTAATACTGATTTCCAGAACTTGCTCTCCAGTTTTTGCCAAGTTCTTTCTGGGATTGTTGGCATGGCCTCTGTTCCATAGGTAATTGAGGGGACGACTTTTTTCTTGTAAAAGTCTATTACGGGGATGCACGAAAATTTTCCAAATTTTGTATCTATTGCTTTTGCTTGTGACGCTAGTTTCCCCATCTTTATTTCCAAAGCGAGCTGCATAGATGTTTCATTTTTTGAAGAGTCAATCTGGACGCCCAGATATTTGTAGTCGGGCACCGACTCGATCTCTTTACCCTCTAAGTACCATTTGAATTTATCGGAGGATTTGTTGGTCTTCCGTCCTCCACCCAGGATCATTATTTTGGTTTTTTCTCGATTTATTTTTAGGTTGTTTTCGGCTGTGTAACTCAGGAGGCTTGTTAATTGTCTCTGAAGGCCGATCTGGGTCTGATCCAGAAGGATTAGATCGTCAGCATACAAGAGGTAGCTTATTTTGGAGGATGCAAGGGACGGCGGAAACGTGTGTTCCAGGTCGACAGAATCGCCGTAATCTCCGAGGTATGCTAGGAACAAGGCAGGTGCTAACGGGCATCCCTGTTTTACGCCACGCCCGGTCCGGATTTCGTCTGACAGGTCGTCTCTTTGGGAGAGTCGAACCCTGAGGGAGGTATCCGTGTGGAGAGCTTTGATTGGTTGGAATATTTCTTGAGGGCAATTCCAGCTCTCCAGTTTGTCCCATAGGCGGTGTCTGTCGACGAGGTCGAAAGCCTGCGTTAGGTCGATAAAAGCGATAAAGATCCGTGCTTTTTTTTCCCAGGCTTTGCTTTTTAGGGTGCTGATCGCTAAGATGTTTGCCATCGTTCCGGTATTTTTCTTAAAACCCGATTGGTAGTTGTCGTTGCATGGGGCTTTTTCGGCCGAAGATTGAAAACGGTTCAGGAGTAGACTTCCGTAGACTTTACCTATGCAGTCCAACAGGGCAATAGGCCGATAGTTTCGGGGGTCTGTGATGTCCCCCTTTTTATAGATCGGGACGATGATAGCTTTTGTCCAGGATGGCGGCAAAGATTGCTGCTCTGCACATTTCTGAAAGATTGAGGCTAGCAAGGTTGCCCATTCCGTGTAGTTGTTTTTCAGATCGATGTTTGAAATCCCGTCTGGGCCCACAGCTCTGGAGATCTTCAGTTTTTTTTATGTGGTCGCTAATTTCTTCTCGGTCGTTTAGTTGAATCCAGGCTGTCTTCTGGGCTGTGTGTTCCCGACAGATGATTTGAGCGGGAGCTTGAAAGACCGAGGAGAAGTGCGTGATCCATTTGTGCACTGGCATGGCATTAATTATGGAGTTGTTCACTGAAGGCTCTGTGGCTTTCAACAAGGACCAGAATTCTTTTGCTTTGTTACCATTGATGGCTGTTAACATTTTTTCCGCATCTTGTTGGTAAAGGCGGTAACGGTGTTCTTTCACCCATGATTTGTAAGTTTGGGTTGCCGCTTTTAATTTTTCTTTGTTAGACGGGTCGTTTCCTACTTGTCTTTTAAGTTTTCGCAACTCCCTTCGTTTGATCACCAAGGTGGCATCATAGGCGTGTTTTGGGGGTGCGTGGACAGAGGTAAGCTGTTTGAAGTTCGTTCGGTGTTTTAACAGCAAAGGTACGTAGTCGAGGTTCTTTACGCTCTTGGGTCTGTCTTCCCCAGTCTAGTTTGCCAGGAGAGTTTTGACCACGCGGGTCGACAGGTTTAGTCGGTTTCCGCGGGCGTTTGGTTCTACTTCCGTAGAATAGAGTTCAGGCGCCTTGTGGTAATTTGCCAGCGACATTGTCAGCTGATTGTGGTCGCTGGCTGTAGGATTGAACTTTATTCAAAAGCGGTCTGGATACATAGATATAATCTATGGTTGCTTTTCGTGGGCCTTGTTCCCAAGTTGGCAGACGGTTTTTGTTTGGGAAGGCAAAGTTCAGGTTTTCGAATTTCCTAGAGGACATCAAGGAGGACCATAAGAGACCTCTTTTCAGTGCTGTTGTGGTTTGCGAAGATGCATCCAGTGTTCGCAATTCTCTAGGGCATTTGGCATTCAGGTCGCCGCAGATGATAATTGAGAAGACTTGACGTGTTGCTTGGATGTCGTCAATCAGGTTTTCCATCATAAGGAGGTAAGACTGATGGTTTATTGCCGCCGGGATCCAATAAGTATTAATCACCACGATTTGCAGCGGTTTGCTGGTGGGCTTCTCAGACCATTCGCATAATACTGCTAGGATTGACAGATTTGCTTGGAGGGTTGACTTGAGGGTCCACCCGATTCCCTGTCGACAGGCCAGAAGAAGACCTGAAGTCGGCCGGCCTAGGGCTCCTTTGTTGGCTGGGGCCAGAATTATATCGAACCCATCCATAGCTGGATTTTTCCTGAGCCAAGTCTCTTGGAGGCAAATAATGTCAAATGAAGCTAAGTTTGCATCGCCTGTTGTGGTGAGATGTAAGTGACCTCTCGTGTTCCATGAGCAGAAATTTAATAAAGGTATGAGCCGGCTGACGTTCCAATTTCCCTTTGGCTCTGCTGGGATCCCTGCGAATTGCTATTTAGATTTGGACCCTTGTAATAGGGCCTTTGGGAGCCAGGCCCACAGCTCCTGTAGTTTTGCGGTTGATTTTTGGACTGTTGAGGCATTTTCTATTTGGGCTCTGAGGGTTGACCTGTTGGATTCCAACTTTGACTCAATCTTGGACGAATTTGAACGATCTACTTTTGGGTGATCCCGCTTCGGGGACGACTCTTCTGTGGACACAATTGACTTGTCTCGCCTAGGAGTGACGGGATTTGGATCTCGATGGCTCTCAGATGACTTTGAGAATGAATTTACCACTGTTCGGGTTAGCCCTGGGAGGCTTTGTGGCTCCACTTTTTGCTCTTGCCCCGCCGTTTTGGACTTTTGGGCCGATTTTTTTTTTCCTGGGTTGGTTTTTTCCATGTTTTTGCAGGTCTCTTTGCACAGTATAGCCTAGCGCAGCCAGGTCGCTTGTTGCATCCTCAATTTTTGACCTTATATACTTCGAAGTTAGATGAATATAGGCTTTTGCTCTTTTATTCGAATGATATGGATCTATGATTTTTAGATCTGAGGACTTGATCTTCCGAAGGGACGGAATCAGGCTAAATAGCGTGAGGATTCCTCGTCTATTCAGAATAATGTCATCGTCGTTTTCTGCGTGTTGTTCAAGCTTTATCGGGGCTTCCCCTGTAGGGTCCGGTCTTTTCCGATATTGTTCGGTCCTTGAAGTAAAGTGGGACCGCAAGTGTTGCCCCCTCTTTTCTAATTTTCTTGATTCTGAGTGTGTGTTTTCTTTGGACTTTTGATAAGGGTCCCGAGATTGTCGTGCAACCTGTGGGCTAAGTTGATTGCTGGAGGTTAGCTTTTTCCGAATTTGCTCCTCGCGAACTGGAGGACATGTGAATGACACCACTCTAGAGCTCGTTGGGCTACGAGAGGTGGTGGGTTTTTGACGATGGAGAAGTTTCCTGCGCTCTTCCAAGGTGAAAAAATGATACGGGGATTCCTCTTCAGACAATTCTTTTAAGTTTGCTTTTTTTGCAATTTGATCGGTTGTTGTTGAAGTAGGCTGCTGCTTTAATGATTTGTGTGTTTTCTCATGTTTTTCGGGTGGTTGGTCTTCCCTGTCATCAAGGTGTTGGGAGAGATTCATCAGAACCTCATCTTCTAGGAAGGATTCTAGAGGTCTAGGAGAGACTTTTTGGATTTGTTGGGATGCCGAGGTTTTTGTTTTTTCTTTCTGTTTTGCTGACCCAGGGTTTAGTCGCAGTGTTAAGGATTGATGGTGTGTTTCAGACTTCTTTCCACTAGAGTTGGATTGTTTTGTTTCCCGTCTCATGCCTGTAAACAGAGGGTAAGGGAGATCAGACTCACTCGCTGGCTTTTTTGGTGGGGGCGGTGTGTTTGCTGTTTCTTCTGTGATATCAATCACCTCTTGATGTTCGGGGATTAAGAGACCAGCGGCCAGTTGGATATTGAGGAGAGTGCTGGGGGATGAAATTAAATGATCGGCTCGGGGAATTTGAACTCCCTGTTTAGTCCCTAAGTCGGGTGAGGTGGGAGGGATTACCATTTCTTTGAAGCCCACTTCTATAGCTTGCTTTAAGATTTTGAATTTGTCGTCTAGGGCGGTGATGTAACCTTCCAGAAAACTTAATTTTGTGAGCATTGTGGCTTGAATGGCTGAATTGTCTTTCAGATTTTCGTTAATGTTTTCGTACAATTTGGTAAACGGGTTCATTGCAATGGTGATAGCTGACATTATTGGGAGAAGATCTCTCTTGTGCTGCGATGCCGGCTCCATTATAGGACCCTGAGGAAGGGGGCTTTGTTTTGGAGCAGGCGAGAGTGTGCTGGACTCATTTAGAATCCGTCTTACTGTAGGTGAAGAGGGAAGATCCGAGAGGCCGCCACTAAGACGCCCAGATAAATGTAGGTTTGGGGGGAGGGCGATCAATGAGCCCCCTTGCCTGTTGCGGGTCGGTCGATCCTTAGTTTGGCTAATCGCAACAGCTTTGTTTAGGCGCGTATCAGACTCATGGTCAAGTAAAGGGATAGGTTGCTTTCGTGGTTCAGAAGATGGGTCTTGCAAGGGCTGGGGCCCTGTCTGCTCTATGGTATCGAGAGAAGTAGTTGGGTTAAGGAGAATTGACAGTGAGGGTTCTTCACTGGTTAACTGACCGGTTTTGCAAATGGCTGGTGTCAGATTTTCCTTATGGGAGGCTGGAAGCGTCATGTCCTCGGACCTTTCCGAGTGAACAGTAGCTTGAACTAATTCCGTAGGATGATTTGGTGTGGCTTTCCTCTTTGGTGTGGCCTGGGAACCCGGTGTTTGGTGTAAAAGCGGGACTATTTTGTTTGCTGGTTTCGGCTGTGAGGCTTGTTTTGAAGGAGATGCGGGTTGGATATCATTTGCAAGATTTTGGTGTTGCACACAGGTATTTGTCGGCACAAATATTTTTCTTGCTTTTTCTGGTGGTTGGCACGTTTTTATTGCCTCCAGTATTTCCTCATCGGTGAGGTCCGCTTGCCTCAGGTGCGTCTCTGGCGCAAAAGCATGGAAGAAGTCTGTTACAAGAGAGGCTACCGATGGTTTTGTTGGTTTCTGGCCCCGGTGATTTTTTATTAAATGGCCATTTTTTTGGTTTTTTGACGTATATGGTTTGGTTGTACTTTTTTGAATTTTTTTTGTAGTTTTTGAAGGGACTTTTTTCCAAGTGGAAATTTCGTTTCCTGTGTCCGAAGGTTCCATCTCATTTCTGGTGCGTTTTTTTTTGTTTTTCAAGGCCCCCGGGGGCGCGGACAGTGGTTTCGGAGGCTCTTTCAGGGCTGGGACATGCTCTTCATATCCTGTGTTGCCTGGGGCAGTGTGATCGACCACTGTGGCGCGAGAAAGAGTATTCAGAGACTTGCTTTGGAGTACTTTGGGTTTTGATTTTGTTGGTGTCTTACTGGCGTGGTTATCCTTGGTTCTTTCGTGACTTTCGGAGCTACTAGGCTCTGCTGAGGGGTCTTTTTGGCCATTTCGTGTTTGCCGAGGTGATTGGGCGTCCTCTTTGGCGGTGAGTGTGACTCTTTGGCCGTCCGGCCCTCCCCGCTGTGCGGCGCGTCCTGCCGCGGGGTTTGCGCTGGAAGTCGGCCCCGCCCCCAGAGAGACCTGCGGGTGCTCTGCCTCGCTTGGGGTCCTTTCCGGGGAGGCCGTTGCCAGGGCCTTTACCGCAGGAGCCGAACTTCGCTCGTCCTCCAGAACACTTTGCGGCATGCGATCCACGCTCCCCGCCTGAGCGAGCCCCTCCCCCCGCTCTCGGTTCTCGATCCTCCCTTCGGAGGCCATCGGGTCCCGAGGCTGTAGGGGTGGGAGTCGCGGGCAAGACCGCGGTTTGCAGCCGCTGTTTTCTGCCGTGGCCCGTGGAGGCGGTCGTTGGTACGGGCTCTGGAGCATCGATGAGTCACCCTCGGGGTCCGAGCTCGGCGGAACCGGGGCAGGAAGGGCATCCTCTAAGGTCCGCCGGAGCGGGTCCTCCGCTTCTCCTGGGGCTAACTCATGGTGAGTAGTCTCTGTATTTGTAATTAAAGTACTGGGCCCGGATCTTTCTAAGGAATCCTGTTTCCAACGGGCATTCACAGTTGAGCCTGTTTGAGTTTTTGAATGTTTTTGAGAGATTCCCGGCGTAAGATGGAATTGAACGCTGTGTTGTTGTGGGTTTTTTTCCACAGTGAGGCGTGGGTGCGCACTTCGAAGCTGGCGACCCTCTTGTACAGCCTTTGGGTCTCGGTCCGTGGTTTTGGCTATAAGGGTGGAGTTTGCTGGGGGAGCCGCTGTTTCCATTGTTTCAGACGTGCACAGACTGCCACAGACTGCAACTCTACAGCCAACTCCGCGGCCGCTCCGCGGCTAGGTGGGGTTTTTGTAGGACCTCCCACGTATGTGAGTAGACACGGTAGAGAGACTCCTGACTCTAAGGAAAAGGTTGGAGTGACTGCCACAGACTGCAACTCTACAGCCAACTCCGCGGCCGCTCCGCGGCTAGGTGGGGTTTTTGTAGGACCTCCCACGTATGTGAGTAGACACGGTAGAGAGACTCCTGACTCTAAGGAAAAGGTTGGAGTGACTGCCACAGACTGCAACTCTACAGCCAACTCCGCGGCCGCTCCGCGGCTAGGTGGGGTTTTTGTAGGACCTCCCACGTATGTGAGTAGACACGGTAGAGAGACTCCTGACTCTAAGGAAAAGGTTGGAGTGACTGCCACAGACTGCAACTCTACAGCCAACTCCGTTGCTGAAATGCTTTACATTGGTAATTTCTGGGCCCTTGTTAACAGTGAAACCCAGGTGCCGTTTAACATCTGAGTCCTATTCTGTCCAGCAGCTGCTCTAAAGGTCAGCCAGGTCGAGTCAAGATAGCACAAAATTTCTGGGGGGGGGTGCGGAAGCACAGTCAACTCAATGGTGTCGCACTACTACTTGTGTTTAATGCATCGATTACTTATTGGTAATCTTCATTACTGCTAGCCCTTTTCTTCCTCGTCCCAGTACTTATGCATGAGGCAGTACTTGTGTTTGAGACACTCTGCCTCATACACAAATACTGGGGTGAGGAAGAGGTACATGGCGGAAATGTCTGACTTAGCTACCTGTAATCTTCATTACTCCTAGTCCCACTCTTCCTCACCCCAGTACTTACCTATGAGGCAAAGAGCCGCATACGTAAGCTCTTGGACAAGAACGAGGGACGTGGAGGTAATTCTGGGCCAAGGAGCTGATTTTGGAGGTTGGGGTAGGGGGTGGGAGAGGGGAGGTTTGGAGGGGCGGGATTGTGCGATAAATCATAATGGTTGTCCATGTCCAGGCTAAGCAGGCATGATATGTGGCATTAGTGTCTAGAGAGGCATTTTGGTGCAGCCAGTATAGTCATTCCTCAGTTTGGTATGACTTTCTTTTAACTGGGCATTTCTGATAAAGCAGTCCTGCTAAGTGTAATTACCGGGATAGATTGGCATTTCAGTGCTGCCAGTCTAGTAATTTCTTACTGCCGCATTTCATAATTTTCTGGGCATCTGTGATAAAATGATATGATATGATATAAGTCATTTATAACGCGCCCGTACATAAGGCGTGACAAGACAAGGGAGGGAAGATAGACAGAGGACAAGACAAACAATCTTACTAGGCCATGTGTCATTCAGATGGTGCAAGTGCGAGAACGAGAAGTGCAAGGGGAAAGGGAGGGAAAAACAGGGCAGCAATGCTCTGAGTAGGTGCAGCCAGGGCAGCACGGCTCTGGGTAGTGCAAGAAGAACAAGGGATTTCAGGGTTACAGTTACAGCCCCTAAGTGCATGGTAGGCCCGGAGGCAGTGAAAGGGTAACCGATCAAGAAAGTGCCTGGACTCAGAGAGACTCTGAGGTTTGCCAAGCAACCAGTCGGTACAGCAGACAGGTAGGTCAGCAGGGGAGGGAGAGAGAGAAAGCAGAGGAGAAGAGGGGCGTTTTGAGCTGCTTCCGAAACATCAGGTAGTCTGCCTCAAGTTTGAGAGGAGCAGGGAGGCCATTCCAGAGGGAGGCACCTGCAGAGGTGAGAGATATACCCCCCACTATCTGCCTGGAGAAGGGTCTAACCCTTAGAGAGTTGGAGGTAGCTGAGCGAAGGGCTGGAGCAGGAAGGGATTTTGGAAGAGAGCATTGGATGTAGTGCGGGCCATGGCCCCAGAAATCCTTGCAAAGGGTCTTTAACTTGATCCTTGCCGCCATTCCGAGCCAGTGGAGAGATTTCAGGCTGAAGAGATATGATCCCTGGACTTGAGGCCAAGGATAAGACTTGCAGTCTTGTTCTGGATTAGTTGCAGATGACGCAGAGTAGAGGCAGGCAGATTGAGAAAGAGGCTGTTGCATTAATCCAGCCTAGAGAGAGCCAGTGCTCTGGATACAGTGAGCCTCTGGTGGAAAGTAAGAAAGGGAAGAGCCCCTTTGAGGAGGAGCAGCTGCTAGCGGGACATCTTGGCGATGTCCCAGATGTGAGGAGAGAAAGAGAGAGTGGAGTCCAAGATAACACCAAGGTTATTTGCCTCTCAGGAAGGCGAAGGAGGGGGGCTCAAGGTGGGAGGCCAGAGTGAGAGAGGGAAAGCAGGGGCAGGGGTCCCAATGAGACGGATCTCATGGAATTAAGGTGGAGATCGTTGGAGGTGCACCAACCTTGAATCGTAGATAGACAGTCAGGAATGAGCGAGAGAGGAGAGGAGGCTGAGGGGAGCCTGAAGGAAAGCTGAGTCTTCCGCATAACACTGAAAGTTAGAGGAGAAGGCAGAGATCAGGTGAGACAAAGTGTCCAGTAGAGGTTAAAAAACCAGGGTGAGAGGATAGACCCATGGGGAATGCCACAGGTGGGGAGAGCTGGCGGAGAGAAAGGAACCAAGTTGGACCTGAGAGGGGAGGGGTGGTCCAATAGGAAGGCGATCAGCCACTACAGGGCCTGATCCGTGATGCCCAGGTTCTCACGGAGTCGATTGATCAGGATGGCATGGTTGACCATGTCGAAAGCTGAGGAAAGAAGGAGGATGAGGATGAGGAATGCTTGAATCACGGTTAGTGAGCAGATCTTCACAGGTTTTCAGGAGAGCATTTTCCGTGCCTCTGGCAGCTCTGAAGCCAGACTGATGGTCATGGCGACAACCAACAGATTCATTGTGGAGAGTAAGCTGGGAGATGGCAAGCTTTTCCAAGAATTTGCCCAGGAAAGAGGTAATCGAGAATGGCGGATAGTTTGCCGGGCAGATAGGATCGGCAGACGGCTTCATGAGGTGTGGGTGCACAAGGGAGTGCTTAAGAGGAGAGGGGAATGTTCCAGTGGCAAAAGAGTGATTACAGAAATCGCCCAAAGCTGGAGAGAGGGTGTCAATATGGTCCTTGATGGTTCTGGAGGAGCAGGGGAGCACCTGTTTGGATGAAATTTTCATAGATCGGACTTGTCTAGAAACCTTTTCAGGTGTTGTCAGAGAGAAAGAGGAAAAAGTAGGATAAGAGGTAGAGATGGCCAAAGGAGGCCCAGAGAGGAAGAGGGAGAGGAACAGGAGATAGCGGACAGGATGTCCTGAGATTTAGTGTGAGGCCAGAGATGTACAGAGGGCCTGGGAGGGAACAGGAGAGGTAGAGACCGCAACAGTATTGACCATTTCCTTCCAGAATGTAAAGAGTTTGGCCGTGTTGTTAGAGGCTGTGGAGACGCAGGCTTTAATGTGTGCTCTCTTCTTGATGAGTGTTATTGCTTCGACTGGCATTTTGGTGCAACCAGTCGAGGTATGTCTAAATGTGGCTTGGAATGCTTTACTGTAATGTTATTACGTACCTACACTGGTCTACATTGTGCAGTCAGTTGGACGTGTTTTGATTGTGGCATGGCATTTTTAATAGCAAAGAATTAATATTCCTGTGCACTGCTGGTGACTTGCACGTATTGGATTGGTGTTACGCTACAAAACAATTGCAAACACTATGGCTTCATAGCCAAATGTTTTCATAAAATTGTGTTGTATATTGCATTAAAAACACATTTATATCTTTCTCCTAGTGCAGTGTGCGGCATACCCCTTCAGCAGCACGCTTGTGCGTATTGTGCAAGCGTGATAATCTAGGCCGGCCTAGAGTGTGGTGCGAGCCGTGATTTGTTGCCGAGTAGGGGGGTGCCCTCATCATGGCTCGCAGGAGGGCCCCCACATTTTGTGTTACGCCACTGCGTCACTCATTACCTTTCATAGGCGCCCCCCTACTTTTGTCTGTGCCCCCCCTACTTTTGTCTTTGGCCCACTCTGTGCCCCTCCTAAATTTGATTCCTGGTGACGCCACTGTGTGTGTTGTATGTTAAAGCACACACCAATTGGTCATCTCTCAATTATTTGTTATTTTTATTGTCTTTTTTGAGAAGGTCATCTATGTGTTGATATCTTGCTCGTTTCAAAGCCTGTTTAAGCAGTTTTTTTGGATAGGCCCTAACTTTCAATCTTTCTTCAATAATTGTTGCTTGTTTTTTATAATCTTCCAATTTAGAACAATTCCTTCGAGCCCTTAAGAATTAACCATATGGAATGTTGGACTTGAATGATTTAGAGTGGAAACTTTGATGGTGCAGAATGGTGTTTCTATCTGATTCTTTTCTAAAAAGATCTACTAAAAGAACATTGTTTTCCACTTTGATCAATAGATCTAGGAAAGGGATCTCTTTTTAACTGGTGTGTATGGTGAATTTTAGATTTGGATTCAAGTTATTAATCCATTGAAAGAATACATTAGGGTCAACCTTGGAGCTGTCCCAGACAATTAGAATGTCATCAATGGATCTTTTATACAATTTAAGGGCAGGTTTAAAAGGGTTTGATTCAATCAGTATGTTATTTTCTTCAAAATCCCACATGTATAGAGTGGCATAATTGGGCGTGAAAGCCGCCCCATAGCCGTGCCCTTAATTTGCATAGAGTACGTGTTCTTAAATCTGAAGTAGTTTTTAGTTAAAGCGATTTCTAACAAAGCTATCAAAAAATCGCTCGATACTAGATCGTTATCCCTCCTTGTCTCGAGGAATTTTTTCATAATTCCAAAGCAATCTGCATGAGGGATGTTGGAGTATAAGTACTCTATGTCCAATGTAATCAGCAAATCCCTGTCTGAATTAAAAGGGAGAAGTTCTACTAATTTGATGACATCAGAAGTATCAGCCAAGTAAGTCGGAGTAATTTTAGGTAGCGGTTTAAAGAGAAAATCTAAGTATTGACCGATTGGTTCTAAAACGTATCCACTCAGGGATACAATCGGCCGACCTGGGGGCTCAGTCATACTTTTGTGTATTGTGGGTAAAACATACACCAAAGGAGTTCTGGTATTAGTTGGGGTCAGGAATAGACTCTAGATTCAAATAAACTAATTACTTTGTTTAGCAAAAAAGCATATTGTCAGCACTTTAGGAACAGTCAGATAATTAGGTTAACTTCTTTCTTTGTTCTAGTGGACTCTTACACTACGACTAGACCACGCAAATCTTTAGACAGAGGTTCCTGGAACTTTCTGGAAATCTTACTTACAGGTAGGGACCCTGAAGGATCTCCAATATTATTGACGGTAGTACATGGCGAAAGAGTGGCTATCAGCCATAGGGGTCACTGTTTTTGTTTTGTTTGTTTGAAATTTTGAAATATTGACATGCCTCTACATTAGCTATAGAAGTCATGAAAAAAGTATGTACCTTTAGTTTTGTCAAGACTGTGACAGAATCTACATTCAAGGTTAAATAGAAATGGGTAATAATTTTCTCTCCTATTTCATTCAGTACATTTAGTGGGCCCAATATTAAAGGGCACCCTTTGGGTTCTGAAAATAGTGAACCTAGGTATGAGCTAGACACTGTGATTTGCTCCCTAATTGTAATGTTTAAGTTTATTTTAAGAGGAACCTGGAGGGAAGAGACATGAGCTGTTTTTAATAGAATGTTATTTTGCTTGTTTTTAGAAAACATATGTTCACATACCCTGAAGAAGACATACAGTTTTGCTCTGGAGGACATCCATCAGACCCTGTTGAGGTCGAAACTATTGTTACAGTGGAAGTCCTTTACAAATGAAAGAATCACAATTGGGGACACCTAAAGTCGATAATGTTTATAATGTGGACAATTATTAGTGAACACTATTTGTTATGAATACATTGCAATTGAATAAGTCTATATGCAAACTTCAAGTTCTTTGAATAATGAACTTTTTTAGATTTGAATGGGATGTATTCAGTATGAATGAGTGTGTTTTTGAATTGAAATTGATATTTGTATACCTTATAGAATTTGACTTTATGAACAGAATAAAATAAAATAATTAATCAGTTCTTACAGCTCTAGTCTCTACCTTACCAGTTTTTCCTCCTACCTGGCATTATATTTGTTCTATTTTTCATATTCAATAGTCATGAAACTGGTGCCTTGCTTTCCCTTAAGTACTTGAAGCATTTGGTAGATAATTAAAACTAAGGAGTAGGGAGACATTTAATAACAAAAACCGATGAATTACTACTGTGAAACAATACTTTCGTCATAGTCGTGAGTTTACACCATGCAACACTGATGCTATTTGAGTGGTGCCTTCCTGGGGCTTCCACTGGACCAGTTGCTCATCAGGTTTGAAAAGCATCACTCTTACAAAATAATAATAATATCACACACATTTTCTATTTCTGGAAGGTTGGATGGCAGAGTAAGCACTGCAAGCATTCAGACAACCTGCTTATTTAATATAGATTTAGTAACAGGTGTTCACCCCCTGAGGTACATACTCTGCCCCGGGCAAGTGAGAACTTTTGCAGGAATTAACCACTTCCTAATTCACTAAATTGCATATGTTATGTCCACTTCTTAACTGAAACTAAAGAAGTAGGGTGCACAGCTTGAAGAATTAGCCCTGTGTGCACTGAGAATCCAAACCACAAGCCTCATAGCCTTATGCGCTAAACACTGTGCTATTCAGGTTTCACCAAATGGCAGCCAAATAATAATAACGTCCTGCAGAATTCTATCCAATTCAAATGTTGTTGTTTTTTTGCCACTTAAAACAAGACGTGTATTTAACGTGTCTGATTGTATCACATTCAATGTTTCATTCTGAATCATTCACTGGCTAAGTCTGAAGTTAAACAGTTTTCAGTAAGAAGGAAAAGGTAACAAAACAGAACTGGCAACACTATCTCTAAATTTGATTTAATGCGTACTGCTTCATGGGAGGACACTTGACTCATAGATTCATTTCAGCTGTTGGAGTTGCCAGGTTCCCATAATAGCAAGAGAGAATGTTTCTTCACAAGGACAGACACTCATCATAGCACACACAGGAAGCACAGTCTTCCCCTGTTGATAGAAATACCCAAACTACACCCAGCTCTCTCATGTTATCCAGTATCTATCTTGGCCTGGCTTGTAAGAAACAGAGGTACAATAACAGCAGGGTGGAGTGGGATACAGAGAAAGACTTCAAGTGGGACTCTCTGCTAGACACTTTCGTTTAGGCAGATTTTCGTCTTGCAGCATACATGTTACATGCAACCCCCTGAGAATTTAATTTCCAGGAATACATGAAATGAACAACACCGACACCTGCCAATCCGCCAACCTCTGGAAACATCATATATACCAGCCTTTTTTAAACTGTATGGTGTTACCATTAAAATGGATTCTAAACAGCCTGAGGAAGCTCGTGAGAATGAGCGGAACATGTGGCGTCTTTCCACACGGATGGGTGAGTGCTTTTACCAACTTGGTTGCCATATGGGTGATTAGATAATTTCTGTTCACCTTTTTTGTCATTGTTATGCATTTCTATTGATGATTAAAGTTTTTTTACCAAAAGTAGCAAGGTCTTGTGTGCTTGGGTACTTTTTACATGCATGCCTTACGTTTTTTTTGTAGTGCTGCAACCCTAGAGGTGGATGTGTTTTTTTGTATGTCTATGCAACCCAGGCAGTCCAAACCCTAAAGCACCAGCTATAAGTAGGCAGAGCACTTTTTTGGCTGAACTAACATATATATAAATATATATATATATATATTCACTAAAAAAAACTTTGTTAAGGGGACGTTATGGTTAAGTTGTGCTACTAAAAACCTGTCAAATTCACTAAAAGTAATTTATTAACGTGACATTATGGTTCGAAGTAAAACCGAAAAACCCCTGAAATTCGACATTTATTATAGGCTAAGCAACCATAACTGCCCACACCACTGCTAACACTAACACCCAGCACATCAAAGATGACATCACAAATGTCATTGATGACATCACTGATGACATCACATGTGCATTTACTTTTTAGACAAGGGGTTGTGAATATAATTTTGGTAAAAATGTATCAGGGATTATCGGGACATGTGTAATAAACTACATACTTCATCACGCAATGTAGTGTTCTAAAGAAAATTCCATTGCAGTGTCCTTTCTAGTACAGGAACCTACTCATACAGAAATGTAGGTAGTGGCTGCAGCATACACCACCGAGGGGCTATATTTGTACTTTCCAAAGTTGTATAATAAAATGGTGAATGCTTCTGTATCACACTTTTCTGGTCTGTGAAACATGTACTAAGTTGCTAATAATGCGTCACTTACTACATATTTCTAGTAATACACACAAAACATAAATAGACTACAATGCATATAATTATGGGGCTTATATATGAAGAGTAAAGTAAGCATACAAGAGGCAGTATCATTAGCAACTGTGTATAATCTACATGATTGGATTCACGCACAAAAATGATTGCTGTGTTTCAGGCCTGGTTCTTCCCCTATATATGTACATCATAACATGCAATTAAATTCTAAGGAAAGGATTGTAAGAACATGTGAGAATAGCAATATCTATAAATATAATACCTTTTGAAAGTTAACTTTCTGCCTGTCAGTAAATAAACCCACCTTGTCTAGATATGGCAGTGAACAAAAACGAAGGGGCTACACATGTGATGTCTTTCTCAGTTTAACAATGGAACTATCAAGTGGCCGGTGTAGGCCGCCGTGCATTTTTCAAAAAGTCTGCGGACAGTCGTAGGACGCACAAAAATGGAGGGTGCAAGTGGAGCACAACCAATCCACTTTTCGCTGGGAGTAAGTGTGGCTCTGAAAAGAGCTTTTTGGTGGTGATTTGTGTGTTTCAAAAACTGTGGATTCAAAACACAGATTGCCAAATAGGTGACTATGAGTCCAAAAAAGGTTGCAATGCATTTTGAACATTTTGAAGAAAATTCTGATTTCAGCATATGTGAGATAGACTCCATCTCTGCGAAAAATGAAAGTGCTGCGAAACAAAATGTTTTCATTGTGGAATGAGGACATGCCAACATCTCTTAGAAAGGCACAAACAGCCTTATTGACATTGAGCCTCGCCTTCTCCATTTGTGGACCAAATGCAGAAGAACGCAGCCACATTTGTCTTTGTGCAATACGGGAAAAAACTACTTGGCAATTTCGAAACATGTCCATGACCTTCGCAAGTCCTTCCTTCATTGCAAATTGCAAAGAAATTCCAGAGACATGCCCTAAACTGTTTCCTCCATAATGAATGATAATTATATCAGGATGACGCTCTGTCTGTAAAGTAGCACAGAGAGGTACCAAGTCCAGCCACTTCATTCCACGCACTCCATGCCAGTGCACTTCCACATGAGAAAATCCAAGATCTGCAGATATACCGCAACTTTCTGCATGCACCTTCTACCAATGTATCCATGAGTCTCCCAAAATCTAGATAATCTGTTTTCGAGCACACAGAGTCATAGCTGTTTGGTCTCCTGTCAGGAAAAAGACGTTCTGACTAAATCTCTCCATTCGGAACACACCACTGAACTTTACTGATCAATCCCTCGCTTCGCACATTCTCATTTGCATGTGTCTCCACCCCAGAAACTGCGCTGCCTGCAGACTACCGCTATGTCCGCGGACACGTAGAGGATCTGAGCGTGACGATTGTACATTTAAATACTATTCCCCTTTTCCCCTTTAAGGTGGGCTCTGAAAAGAGCCATTTTTTTTGTTTTTTGTGCAGATGCCTGACGGACACCTTTTATTTTGTTTTTTAAATTTTTTTTTCTTCTTACTTTACTCCTACAATCATTACAGAACCTTCTCCAAAGCAAGCCTTACATTCCAAAAGAACGTGGCATTTCCCAAAAAAGATAACGAAACACCATCTGCTTCAAAATAAGCCGCATTACTGGAAACAATGTTCTCGTGGCTGCAGAAAAACATACCAGCGCGTAACATGAAAGCATGCATGCCGCGATTGATGGTACACCTCCCAATGCTTTGATCAGGACAGAAAACAGAACTGTTGACCCATTTTCGTCTAGGGAGTAAGCCAGAAAAAAATTACTTTCGCAGTTGGGAAGATATTAATGACTGCTTGCACCAACTGTTCCAAATCTTTCAACAAAGTTCAACAAAGTTGGTGAAGTCACATAGCCCAAATGGCAAGCACCGTAGTGCAAAAGTACCACATGGGGACCGGTCATCCTATGCATATCTCTGAAAACTTGGAGAATTGCTGCAACATTGCAATCAGTCGCAGCGCTCCACACCACCTCCACTCCTCTAACATCGAAATGGTGTGCCACATGCCTACTTTCGGAATAGTGCTGTAAACCATGGACACAAATATCTCCAAGCACCAACACCCTGACTGTCTCCACCTATGTCATCTTCACTACACGCACCGTCTTTCCACACAAATGAACAATGTGAACATCTGATTGGCTGATGCCTACTGTCCCCTATCCATGCTGGATTTGCTGTAGAACCCCATATGTGCCACGCCCTAACCACGGACAAGCGTGGTCTACGTGCGGCACGTAACTCTTAGCCAGTCCTTCTACCCTTTCCACATCACTCGCGAATCCATTCCCTCATTGGACACAGCTAAACAGTCACACAACCATCCAGCAATCACATTCAAGATCTCTACATCTAACTCCGTCATAAGAGTTCCGCACTTCAAATGTACTGTTGATCACTTTGAATGCAAGTCGCATATCATTGCAAAGCACCTACTTCAAACATTACTGTGCAGGTGTTGCAGATTTCTACTTATAGCTCCATGCATATGCATATGCATGAGTACAAAGTACAGGTATGCATAATTTATTCAGAGAACATGTGCAACCCTTATGATTTCATTTAAACAAATTAATGCCACTAAATCTATATAGTCAATACATACCAACGCTCCCCCTTTAAGTGCAAGACTTCAGATTTTTCATTGAGAAACCGCACTACTTCTTACTGTCTCCCACATAACCTATACATACGTAACAGCACTCCCGATTTAGGCGCGAAACTCGATTTTCCATTTGAAAATGTCACAATTAATGCTACTTCCAATGTGATCGTATGAGGAAAATAAACGTTCCCGATTGCTGTGGTGACATCTCCCTCTGAGGTTCTCCCGATTTTTCACATTCGTACTTATAATATGAAAGTAGTCACATTTTTCCCATCTACTATAATGACATATCACTTACAAACCTCTCTGCTATAGACAACACAGCTTAAAAAAAACAAGGGGATTTCATGAACTGAAAATTGTACTCATTTGCGAAGCAGCTTCATCTAACATACTGCAAATAATATATAAAGGCTGCACATAGTGAAATAAAATGCACACACGCACTGTGTTGAGATATCAAAGGAGAATACTCCAACGAAAGATGCAAAATGAACGTGTACATTAACATCACTGCTTTAAACACACAAAGTTACTAACTTCTTCCTTTTACAATTGTAGTGAAGACTACTCTTCTGAAAATAAACAGCCTCTACACTGCAAACAACATATCCGAAGAAACCTGGTCATTCCGCAAAAAAAAGTAAGTACAGTACCACCTTTATATTCTTACTGTTCCTCAAAGAGACTGTGTGGGTTATTTATGTAATTTGCGCACCAAAAAAAACATTGATTTCTGAACCATTCTACCCACAAATACCCACAAATCCCCATTTATTAAACAAAGAATAACAGGCAGAATAGCACATAAATCCCTGTGTTTTTGGAACACAAATAACATACAGAAGCCTTAGAATGTTAGTACTACAAAACAAATACCTGTTTTAATTTTATACCATTATGTTTATTATTAAGGCTTCTCCTCACCACTAGCTCACTTTCTACTCTCATCTGAAGTACAATGTCAAAATATACAAACAGAAAAATAGCCTTCCCAACTCATTGTAACTGCCCAATGCACATTCACACACCACCACAGCTTCCCCATCAAACTCATGCACGCATGCACACAGCACACATACATTGTACAACAGACCAAACCATGCCTTCTTTTTTTCAACAGACCCCAAAGAATGCCTACCAAAAAGCAAGTCCATAGAAAGGAACGCAAAAATAGAGCAAATGAAAATAAAAGTGTCCAAAGTAAGCATCCATCGCTAGCAGAATTTGTAGAGAACGTTCGAACAAAACAACTCATCCAGTCATTTAGCGAAACAAAGGAAGCTTCAATTACCGAAACTTTGGCTCCTCTATCAAAATGTGCCACAAAACAGAAAACGCTTATCAAAAAATCGGCTACCAGTACTGCTAACAATGCTCCTATGAATCCTGACATAGTAACAAGAACCCATAGTAAAAAAAGTATTTTAGCAAAAATGTTTCACCACAGAGTCCTTCAGAATCTAATAAGAAGAGGAGCAAAATCATCCTCAACCCTTAAAACCTACCGTAGGAAATTAATCCTACAAGCTCTCGTAGACAGTGCACTCCTTCTCAAAAGTAAGTTATTTATGTTAGTGTTAAATAGGATGAAGCCACTAATAAAACTAAGTACTAAACTACAAAAGAAACTTGTCAATAAACGGAATGTCAACAAAAATAACTTCTTAAATATTTGTGGAGGTGAATGGAGTCACACAACGACCACAGAACCATATTTTAATCAAGAACCATACAAACAAAATCAACCAAACACAATTGCCATCCATAGCAGTGGATGAGGGTATGAAAAAATCAATAATACCATCATGGAACAAGAAACACTGCTTACAAAAGTATCCCCTGAAAACTCAGAATTATCTCTCCATTCAACTGAACCAGACCGTCCAGTATACAAATGGCCATGCACGTCAATGTGTAACATTCCTAACAAATCTTTCAAATCTTTACGTCAGTTCCTCAATCAGTATATGAAAGGTAAAGATAAAATCAAAATGAAAGTGCTGCAAAATATGGATATCTGTCCAGTGCGCAAATACACAGGACTACAAGGACATTCATTAGCCTGCATTTCAGGACCTATTTGCAAAAGCACCTTTCATGATATCAAAAGAAAATCAATACATCATTCAAGTGTAGGAATTCTAGTGTACAAACTGTACTATGCTAAAAGTCCAGCTTTAGAATTGGCCAATTTAAATAACACTCTTCTACATGGTATACCCAAATACCTACAAGAAGCAATCGACCGTATCCAGAGAAAATATTTTGGAAGTGAAAGCCACTTACAAAATGCAATAGTTTTAGAACAGACTAGCAGCAATTCTGCACATAGCAACCTTCTATTACAGACATACAAAAAAGAAATACTAAAGTTTAAAAGTACATTGGCTGAAGTACCAAAGCATGTGTGTGTGTGTTGCCGCAGAACGTTTTACAAAAGGAACACAAAAACTATAGACGTAACATACAAAATAGAAGACAATGAAGATTCCAAATGGTTTGAATTAGCTCTCTACCTTTTAGCAGAAAACAAATACCAAATAAGTGAACCCCTAATATGTTGCAGTTACTGCTCTACAAAACTAGACAACAACCAAACTCCATCACGTTCTATCACAAATAATTTGGAATTATTCCCACTACCAAAACCCCTGCAAAACTCAATTTGTATGAGAGTATCATAATTCAAACAGTTCACCCATTTCAAGCAATAATACACCTTCAACCAAAAACAGCAAAACTACCTCCCTCTGAATTGGTGAAAGGCATTTGTGGCAAAGTAATTTATTTGCCATTAGATCTGACTGAAAATGTGCACACTCTAGGAGTGCAACGTCCAATAGAGTATTCTTTAATTGTCTTAGTAAATGGTGTATCAACAAAAGACAAAAAAAAATTGGCAACAACTGGTGGACTTACATAAAGTTAGACAACCCTTGCAATATCTGAAAAACAATAACGAATACTACAGAGAAAGAAATATTGAAGAAAGCTCAAGGGAAAAAACTGAAATAATTCAAGAATCATCAGAAACTGATCAATTTGAACTTCTGGATCCTGCTGCAGTATCCACTCTTTTGGACCATTACACAATTCATCCATTGTACTCTAATGAGAGCATAGATGATGCACTAGAAATGTACCAAATGTGACAAACTAAAGGCATATGAGCATATGGGAAAAAAGTATAAAAGCATGTGCTTTTCCACTGCTATTTCCTACTGGCAAAGGCGGAAGATACGATGATAGACCCACTCAGATTACAGCATCAGAATACCGCTCATTACAAATGTATTCTCAAGATTCCATATTTAGACAAAATGTGGAATACATATTCCACCTATTCTTTGAAAGTGAACTAGCAACCCTATGTTACGGAGTTGCACACATATTGAAATCTGGAACCCACTTTCAAAATATGTCAGCTACACAATTAATACAAAAAGTGCAAGAAAAAGATGAGGTTTTACAATCAAGTATAACAAATCGGTTTGCAAACATGCGTGGTACGAAAGAATACTGGTTCCGACGGCACAGAGATGTACGTTGTATGATCAGAAACCTTGGACCACCCACTTGGTTCGTTACATTAAGTTGTGCAGAGTATGCATGGGAAGATTTAGCTGAGTTCCTACGCATACCAAACAACAACAAAACCAACATAGAAATACTAACACCTAGAGAACTTTGCTCGCTAGATCCTGTTAATGTGTCAAGATATTTCCATCATCATTTCATTGCTATGCTACACTTTATTTGTAATAAAACTGTTCCTCCCCTTGGAGAAGTGCAGCACATCTTTTGGAGAAAAGAATACTTAACCAGAGGAGCACCACATATTCACATGCTTTTATTGATCAAAGGTGCACCTAAATGTGGTCAGGACAGTGATGCCACTGTTTTGCAGTTTATCCAAAAATATGTTACTTGTGAAATCCCTTCACAACGGATATATAGTGACCTTCATGGAAAGATTTTACAATTTCAAAGACACAAATGTGGCAAATATTGTCATCGCAAATACAAAAGCAAAGGGAAATACTACACCAAATGCCGCTTTGGTTTCCCTATACCAGTTACAGAAACAGGTGAAGTGAACAACTTCATGTCTTCAGTTCAACACAGTGTTAAAGTTAAATCACCTAAGAACATGTATTACATAGAAAGAACAGAAGAATCAAAATATATCAATGATTACAATGAAATCATTGCCCTCTCATGTAATGCAAACATAGATGTGCAGTACATTGCAGACAATTCCACTGCAGTTGCACGATATGTTACAGCCTACTTAACAAAAGCAGAAAAAACAGAGCTTCAAGACCTCTGGAATGACCTATCATCAAACAAAACACTATCTCAGAAATTGTACACCCTAGGCATAAAATTGCTCTCTCATGGAGAATGTGGCGCCTACGAAGCAGCAGATTGTTTAACCGGTACTGCTTTGTATAGAAAATCAGAAAACATAGTATGGCTAAGTCTTGGTCCTGCTAAATGTAAAAAAAGAGTTCTGAAATCATATGACGACATAGAAACAATTGCCAGAAATGATCCCAACAGCCAAGGCATTTTAAAAAACAATTTACTTGACACATACTATCTGAACAGGAGTACCACTTTGGAAACCATGTGTCTATACCACATAGCTCAAAGCTTTGCATACAAAAATAATATAAAACCCGATGAAAGCAAAGGTAGATGTAGAGTGACAGATTGTGAAGGCAGCTTAGAGAAACTTACCAAACGAAGCTAAATTAATCATGTCAAATTGTCATTAAAAACTCCTCAACAGAAAGACTATATTACATGTCCCTGCTACAACTTTTTAAACCATGGAGAAAAGAGGAAGAGATACTAGATAACTATTGGCCTCATTACACGGATGGCGCTAAGGGATTACCGGCACTGGTATGGGCACCGGTAATCCCTTAGCGCCATACTATGAGGTCCCTCATCGGGTCCTGTCCTTAACGTGTGGCCAGACCACACGTTAAGGAAGGACCCACTGAGGGACTTCAGGGCAAATAACGGTACCGCTAATAGCGGTACCGTTATTTGCTCCTTCCCCATTCCCATTTGAGCCCTATTGGGGCTCAAATGGGAATGGGGAAGGGCCTTGATGAATGGGGAATTACCGCCCTGCCAACCTTGGAATAGGGCGGTAATTCCCCCATTCACCAAGACGGACTCGGTAAAATACTGGCAGCAACCATGCCGCTAATAGCGCCATGGTTACCGCCGTCCGTGTAATGAGGCCCTATGACTGCTATGAAGATGCTTTCAAAGCAAATGAAAGCACTATCACCGATGTGAACTTTACCCAGTACAAAACAATGTTTCACAATGAAAAGCAACACGAAGAAGAACTTCAGGCCCAACTAGATAAGGACACTTCTGACAGTAGTCAACCTTCTGTAACAGGAGGTCAAGAACCACTAGGGCAGCCACTAATAGTAAATGAGACAGAATTAGCTATGACAGAAGTGGAAAACACCATGTGTCACTATGAAGAAAATGTCGAAGACTTAACTGTACTACAAGCAAAACTTAACAAAGATCAGCGCACCATTTTTGAAGAACTAACAAAAAAATTGCACATGGTGTACAACACAAAAATAAAGAATGTACATGCCAAAATTACAAACCTATACTGCTGTATGTCAGTGGTGAAGCTGGGTCAGGAAAAACATTCTTCATCAAAATCATAAGCAAGTTCCTTCAACAATTGACAAACAACAAACGGTCAGCTTTTGTAACTGCCCCTACAGGTTTAGCTGCCTACAACATAGGCAGTGTCACTTTACACCGATTACTACTCCTTCCAGTAGAACACCAAAACAAATTAGACTATTACAAACTTTCTGCAGAAGCTGCAATGGAACTATGCAGAGTATTAAAACAAATGAAAATACTACTAATAGATGAAGTGAGCATGGTCTCCAACCTAATGTTGGCTTTGATTCACCTCAGATTGCAAGAAGTACTTAAAACAAACTATGAAGAACTCTTTGCAGGGAAACACATTATCGTTTTCGGAGATCTTCTACAATTGACACCAGTGAAAGGTGAACCTATTTTTGAAACCTTAGGACTCAAACTCTGCCGTAAAACTGTTGGCAGCATAGGAAATGTGAACCTTTGGCAACCTTTCCAATACAAAGAATTAAAAGAAAACATGCGTCAATCTGCAGATCTCACTTACGCCAACATTTTAAAAAGTATTAGAGTTGGTGTACTATCTCAAGAATCTCAAGCAATATTGAAAAACCGGCACATTCATGCACGTTATGGAGATAATGCATGTGCTACTGATGTTATGGAACAATTAGCGCACAAAAATGTCAATGTATGGCCTTAATGCCAACTCTTGCAAGCTGTTTCAAATTCAATGAAACAATGTTAAAAAAAGAAATGCAACCAATAATGGAAATTTGCTCCACAGACAAACTAGTCGTACATTGTATGACACTACCCATGTGTGAGCAAGCCACAACAAGACTAAGGGGGTAATTCATAGAATTCAGCGCACAAGTGGCGCACGCGGCTGGCGCACAGTGTGCACGTGCGAATCCCTGCGCCAGCCGCGTGCGCTAAAATCCAATTCCGCGCACAGCGTATTCATGGATTCCAGCCACCAAAACCAGCCGTGGCGCACAGTGGCGCAGCGACCCTGCAGCAGCACCAGTTACGCCCCCAAGAACGCCTCTCGCGCAGGGAAAAGCCATCAATATACCCAATCCAGCGCAAAGGGCTGCGCTAACCCTGTACCAGCACAGCAAGCGGGCTACGTGTATCACTGGGGTGCGCGGGAAGTACCTCACGCGATTCCATCAGGGTACATGTATTTTGGGGTGCGCATGAAGTTCCACACGCGATATCAGCAGGGTACGTGTATTTCAGGGTGCATGGGAAGTTACACACGCGATTTCTGCAGGGTACGTGTATTTCAGGGGTGCGCGTGAAGTTCCACAAGCGATATCAGCAGGGTACGTGTATTTCAGGGTGCAGGGGAAGTTACACACGCGATTACAGCAGGGTACGTGTATTCCAGGGGTGCGTGGGAAGTTCCACACGCGATTCCATCAGAGTACGTGTATTTCAGGGGTGCGCGGGAATTTCCACACGCGATTGGGCCCGTGAGAGCAGGGTACGCGTATCTCAGGGGTGCGCGGGAAGTTCCACACGCGATTCCATCAGGGTACGTGTATTACGGGGTACGGGGGAAGTCTCACACGCGAAATCAGCAGGGTACGTGTATACCAGGGGTGCGCGGGAACTTCCACACGCGATTCCATCAGGGTACGTGTATTTCAGGGTGCGCGTGAAGTTCCACACGCGATATCAGCAGGGTACGTGTATTTCAGGGTGCAGGGGAAGTTCTACACGCGATTCCATCAGGGTACGTGTATTTCAGGGGTGCGCAGGAATTTCCACACGCGATTGGGCCCGTGCGAGCAGGGTACGTGTATTTCAGGGGAGCGTGGGGAGCACCACACGTGAATTGCACGTGTGGGTCCTCCCAGGTGTTCCCTCTACACCCTCCACAGCCCCTGCAGGTGGCTCACACCACAGGGGCCTACCCTGCACATGTCCTGCAGGCACCCCATCCACCATGGCCATGCCCCCCAGCCAACCCACATGTCAACTTGCACTACTGCCCACCAACGCATGTCCCCCTGCACCCCCAGCCACCAGGGGCACCCTCCACAGGCCCCCACCCATGTCTCCCAGCACCCCCACCCCCCAGCACTGTGGGGCACCTGCCACCAGGCCCACCCATGTCTCCCACCACCCCCACCCCCCAGCCACCAGGGGCAGCCTCCACCAGGCCCCCCACCCATGTCTCCCAGCACCCCCACCCCCCAGCCACCAGGGGCACCCTCCACAGGCCCCCACCCATGTCTCCCAGCACCCCCACCCCCCAGCAGTGCAGGGGCACCCACTACCAGGCCCCCACTCATGTCTCCCATCACCCCCACCCCCCAGCCCCCAGGGGCAGCCTCCACCAGGCCCCCACCCATGTCTCCCACCACCCCCACCCCCCAGCACTGTGGGGTACCTGCCAGCAGGCCCCCACCCATGTCTCCCAGCACCCCCACCCCCCAGCACTGTGGGGCACCTGCCAGCAGGCCCCCACCCATGTCTCCCACCACCCCCACCCCCTCAGTCACCAGGGGCAGCCTCCACCAGGCCCCCACTCATGTCCCCCTGCACCCAGGTCCTCACAATCCCCAATCATGTGCGTTATGGTCAGCCTCCACAGCCAAAAGGCCCTACCAAGTAACCCATTCACCCACATGGAAATGGAAATTACATGTTACACCCCCAATGTTCATAAAGCAAATGAACCCATGTCCGTCACACAATGGTTGCAAATGAATGGGAAAACACCCAACATGACATGCATGAAACCAATGAGATGATACCACACAGTGAAGTATGAAAACAAAATTGTATTAAAAAAAATTGAATGGAAATGAAATGAAACAAACTACAATGGCAATGAAAAAAAGATAAGCTGCATGTCCGTCCAAAAAAATCAAACTACAAATCCAAATCCAAAAAAAAGTTGTTGAAAGTCACATTAAAAATAAAATCAATCCCAGAGATAAAAATAAATGCAAAGACCATTGCTCCATGGAGAATAAATCAAAAATAAAAAAATAAAACAATCCAATGAAGAACTATGTACAAAACATCCAAGGGTCCATGAGCCCAACTGAACAAAGGAAACCTACAAAAAACCCTAACTAAAATGCAACTATATACAAAAAGTGGAGCTGTGTCCGTCGACTCCAAATCATAAGAAGAAACAAATGAAACCTAAAACTAAAGAACTATATACAAAGGCGGCGGGCAAGTCCAGCGGCTCACTCCGTGGTGTTCCGGGCCAGGGCATCATCAAACTCCTCGTCTATGTCCCGTAGGCGGTCCTCTTCCATGGCCCCGAGGGTCCGCAGGGACGACGCCATCTGCTCCTCCAACCCCCTGCGGATTGCCTCGAGGCACTCGGCCCGCCTCAGGGCCCTCCGCATGGAGTTCTCCGCCCTGACCATTGTGAGCCGCGCCTCTTCCGCCCGCCGCCGCTCCGCACCTATATGCTGGCCCAACCGCTGCCACACGGAAGACACTTCCCGTCCTGGGCCCTCCGGCCGATGCTTGCCCCTCCGATGTTGATGGCCCCGAGCCATGATGCCTCCCACGTTGACTCCGCTGCTGCCTCCGACGCCACTGCCTCTGCCAGCACGACGGCATCCAGGCTGATGGAATCCACCGACGCCGTCGTGCACGTGCCCTGTCTGATGATGCCGGAACATCCTCCATCTGCTGGGGTACAGTTGCTGTGGTGTCCACCCCTGCTGGACCTCTGACTCCCGACTGTGGCAGGGATGGGATCCCCACCGAGCTGGCTGCATTGGTCAGGGCAGGTCCACAGGGGGCCCTGGTGGCATCTGGGCCGGAAGACGGCAAGGAGAACGACTGGCGTATAGTCTCCACAGAGGAGGAGAGGGCCGCCAGATTGGCCGACACATGCAGGAAACCCCCGAACATGGACGATCCCAATTGGGCCACGTCGGCACGGTGCTCTTCGTGATGACGTGTGTGCTCCTCCTGGGAAGCACGCACGGCATCACGAATCACAGCCGTGCGCATCGCGACCCCAATCAGGACCTTCTCCATACGGCCAGGGGTCCCCTCATCCGTAGGTGGAGTGGAGTCAGATGACATGGACATCCCCTCTACCTGCGGACGGGCCTGGGACGGGGCATCCCTGCTGGTGCATGGTGGTGCACCCACAGGGTCAATGCGACATGCACAGGCCCCTCCACGGTGACCTGTGCTGCCTCCTGCCCCTGCCCCTGGACTGCACCACTTGCACCAGCAGGGATGCCCCCACCAGGCCCCATGTGCGCCTCAGTGGCGGCCTCCTCCTCCTCTGTGGAAACCACCAACCTGGATGGCTCCTCACCGTCTTCCGCCGTAGCAGGCCCCTGTGGGGGCTCACCCACCCCTTCCGCTGAAGCGTGGGGGCATCCCCGCCGCCTTGCTCCACAGCGCCGTCTCCGCCCTCTTCTTCACTAGCCGCTGCGTAGAGGGAGACATAGAACACAAGCATCAGGGTACTGTAAAATGGTCCCCTAGACAGGAAGCAATAGCAGATGAGTGCCACTGTCAAAGTACACTTCCATCATGTCCCTCCACAACACATGTGTCAGTCCAGGCAAAACACACACAGTGACAGTCATGGCGCATGCCATGGACATTTCCATACATGTCCAATGGACTCTCGAAACATACAATGTAATGGAACTCACATGCATCATGGGTCATGCCTATCACATGCACACACTTCACCTCAGTCACATCCATCTGGCCCCGTACACCCCAATCACAGTGGATACATTGATGACTAGGCTGCATCAGTGAATCTGTACATTGTCACAGACATGTGTCATGCATCCATGGCATCCACAAGTCACAGACACGCAGGTCAGGCACACAGACATGGACACCATATATGTACCTGGCATCAGCAACCATCCCTCACCCCCACCCATGTCCAGGAACAGAGACTGCCATGCTCTCATGTGTACAATCTGCATAGGGCTCCCCATGTCGCATTTAAGCACATGCAACAACCGTGCGGTTCACACATTACTGGTCGCACATGCATTACCATGATGTCCCTGCACACATACATGCGTACATGGCCTATGTCACACATACAGGCAAGTATCAGACAACCAGCACACTGCAACATGCCCTGTCTCATACAGCAATGCTTGGCCACTTACCGCTCAACTCCAGACGGGTCTCCCTCTCAAGGATCTGGGCGTGGAGTGCTGGGTGTACGCGTTCCAGGACACCCATCTGGATGGAACTCATGCGGCCCCGGCCCCCCTCCACGAGGCGCCGGGCCTTCATGAGGGTCCTGGACCTCATGTCTTCCCAGCGCTTCTTGACCTTCTAGATGGTGCGGGTTGCCACCCCCTCCGCGTTGATGGCAACCACACAGTCGGCCCAGATCCTCTCCCATCCTTCCTTGTTGGCGCGGGACGATCCGAAGAGGGCATCATACTGCCCCAGGACTTGCTCCACCAGGACACCAACTTCGGTGGCAGTGAAGCTGGTGCCCCTCTGCCCCTCTGGCCGGGGGTTGCCACTGGTGCCAGATGTGGATGTGCCCAACATGGCAACCCCAGGGGCAGGAGTGGGTGGGCAACTGGGTCCTGGGGCTGGGCTGTGGAGCGATGTTATCTGAGTCGGGAGTCTTCTGTTCCAGCAGGGGTGGACACAGCAACTGGACCCCTGCAGATGGCTGATGTGCAGGCACCAAATGGCAGGGCACGGTGGCAGCAGGCAGGCAGGCAGGCAGGCAGCAGCAGATGGCACGTGGGAGGCTGCTCGGGGCACTGGGGGGCAGTAATTCGGCCTTCTGGGCAGGAGCGTGGTCTTCCGTGTGTTTTTGCGTGGCCAGCTTGATACGGAGTGATTTGGCACGTGAAAATCCTGCACGTCAGCGTGAAAATCGAGGAAAGGCCCTTAGCGCGTAAGCGCGTCAGCACGTGTACGCAATTTCATTGGACCAAAGGCCTTTACAGCGTAAGCGCGTCTGTGACGTTTTGCGCACGGGCGTTGCCCTGGCAGGGCTTGGAGATCCCGCGTGCCTTTACACTGTTCTGTACGTGCTTTTCGTGCGGTGCGTGTGTTTTCCATCCGTTGGGGTTCACACGCTATTACTTCACAGCGGGTGTTGGCTACCCGTTCTTCTACATGCAAGGCAGACGGTGAGTGGTACCCCGCTCCCCCAGGCCCGATCGCGTGAGAAACTTCACACGAACCCCTGATGTACACGTAGCCCACTCCCCCAGGCCCGATCGCGTGAAAAAGTTCACGCGAACCCCTGAAATACACATAGCCCGCTCCCCCAGGCCCGATCGCGTGAGAAACTTCACGCGAACCCCTGAAATACACGTAGCCCGCTCCCCCAGGCCTGATCGCGTGAAAAAGTTCACGCGAACCCCTGAAATACACGTAGCCCGCTCCCCCAGGCCTGATCGCGTGAAAAAGTTCACGCGAACCCCTGAAATACACGTAGCCCGCTCGCACAGGCCCAATTGCTGTATGTTGCCACTTTTGTAATGCGCAGGGACGCTACCGCCTGCCTTCGTGTGGCGGATGTGTTTCGGCTTGTGCGTGTCTTTGGCTGTGCGTGGCTTTGCCCTATTCGATTCCATGAATACGTGTGGTTCGAGTGCATGTGGGCGTTCCATCTGCTTCCCTGCAGTACATCCCCAGTTACGCCCTTATTTTCGCGCGTTGTTCCCCATTCCGCGCGTTACGCCCCGTGTCCCGCCCACTTTCTGGTGTATGCGCCGAGGTTGTGCGCTTTCACTGTGCGCGTCGCGCACGCCTTTCGGGATGTTGCAGTGACTTGTGCGCCATGCACGGGTTTGGCGCACATCCCGGGGTGTACACGCGCAGGGACTTCCATGAATCGCACTTTTTTTTTCCGCTTGCGCCTGCTTGCGCCTGCTTGCGTGTAGATTTACGGCGCACGTTTGTTCCATGAATCGGCCCCTAAATACGCTTACGTACACGTGACTGTCTATTTCTCATCAACTTTGATGCAAGTAAACTGAACGCTGATATCTCTTGCATTTTAGAATACAATAGACTGCGTTCAATGTACACCCCCCATCTGAAATCATATCTGAAATAAGGAAAACGTGGTAAAGGAAAACTAATTCAAACAGAAATGCAACAGAATCTGACGGCAAATCCTTCAAAGAAAACAAAAGAAGCTGAAACTTCCTCAATTACCACAAGCAAAGAAGAACCTATTAGGGAAAGTACATCAGGTACTTCTTCAAAGTAGGAACAGAAACTCCGAAAAAATCACTCAGAGACAGAACTAGCTGGTCCATTCAAATTTTCAAATGAAACTGGTGTAAGTTGCTATGCAAATGTAGCAATGAACATTCTATTTCAATTGCCACCAATTGTTAACAATATTTACTTACACAGTACACACCAATTGTGTTTGCAAATGTTAGTCCTACATAGAAACGCAACACACAATCCTGACAACACGTATAGTGTTCACGGAATAAGACAAGAATTGGACTACTGTGCTGGTATGGTGAGATTCACTATAAACTCACAAGAAGATCCACAAGAATTTCTAATGTACTTACTACAAGTACTGGAAAACAAAACCATAGCTATAAATGAAATCTTCCAGATTTCATACATGTGGAAACATACATGCACTCCCTGTAACAATGTGACACAGGAACAAATCCCAAATGAGCGATTTGTGTATGTATCCATACCTAATTGTGAATCCATTCCATTTCAGCAACTTCTACAGAATGCAAACCATGGCAGATTATGTACTATGTGTAATTTAGATAATCGCTCCACCTTACTGATACAAACACATAGGCCCTCATTACAACTCAGGCAGGCGTTAAGGGTTAACGCCACCGTTAACCCTTAACGCCTGATTCTGATTTTAACGCCTGCTTTTAGCAGGCGTTAAAATCCATGGCGCTAACCCGCCATGGTGCGAATTACACCACCGTAATTTACGGCGGCGTAATTAGCGCCTTCCCCACTCCCATTATGCCCTATGGGGCAAAAATGGGAATGGGGAAGGGAAAATGGGAAATGGGGATTTACCGCCCCACTCACCTTGGAGTGGGGCGGTAAATCCGCCATCCACCATGGTGTAAACGTAGTTTACACCATGGTGGTAAAGTTGGTGCACTTAGCACCAAGGTTGTAATGACCGCAGAGCTCTCAACATGTTAAGAGTCACCCCTGTCTGAGTGAATATTGCACACAAGCTCTTGTTCCGTATGGCCAGGAAATATCCTTAATAGGGAAGGACATAACTAAAGCAAAAAGATATGCACACTCATGTCCAAAAAGTGCAATACTATTTAACTATGAGATGCCGGAGAGGGAGTAGGGGCGTGAATCTGCCTCTGGCAGAGACACAAAAAAACAGGAAGTCTTGGAAAGTCTTGGTGAGCCAGAGGTGCTTTTATACCCAGTTTAGGGAAGCAATTAAGAAATGAGGACCAATTATTTTTTATAGGGGCTTGCGAAGCACCTCTCTCCCAGGTGTGGAGTCAACTCATAGTTTTACGATTGTGATACGGAAGAGGGACAACAATAGTGGTAACTGTGAAATATATGCTCATAATCAATTGAAAGGTCAAGCTATCAGCTTTGTTAATGCTGGATATAAAAAAGGAACTTGACTGGGGTAAGGAAGAGTGAGATCACAGTACAATATTGGAGGTTTGCGTTGTGACATGCTCCTGTCACATTTATGGCATGTGATTGTTTTTACTTTTGACAGGAACTTACGCTAAGAATCAGCGCGAACGGCCAGCAACAGTAGGAAAGTGTCAGGAAAATGTGATTATCTCAAATTCTAATGCCGAGACGCCATTTTGAGGGATAGGAGTTCTGGAGAAAGGTTTCTCCTTTGTGCTGCTGGCTGCAAAATGCCTAGAGCTCAATTGCTGGAAAAAGTGCAAAAATCCTGAATTTCATTGGTCGAAACTATTTGGAGTTCTTTAGGAAAATGACAGGAAATTATAAAGCAGCAACAATGGTGGCGAGTTGGCTCATTCAGCTTGATAATTTGATAGAGGTGCCTGCTCCAGAGAGGCTGTTTTGACCATTTACACTTAGGAAATTGCAGCTAGGCGCAGTCTTGACTATGAGATAATGTGACTGCACATTATTGTTAGTGACTTTGGAAGATGTACCCCAATAATAGGATCTGATGGGTGAACACTGAAGCGTCCCTCCTCTTTGATTAATGGACCGGTTTGATGCATGGTGTTTCTACTGAAGACTATTGCACTGCCCCACCATTCAGCTAATCGGAGAGGACTCAGAAACTCATTCACTGCTTTCATTTGAAGAGGGCTTTGAAATGCAATGCATTCTTCTTGCTGCCTGAGTTTTCGAGCACATGTTGGTTTAATTCAAGGGCTGCCGCTCTTCACCAAGATATTATCATAGGATGATTTTGTGTGCCTCCCATGCAGAAGATTCATCTTATGTAGAGAAAGATTTTGAATTTGGGATGTATATAAAAAATTAATGAAGCACCGCAAAAAGTTCATCAGGTAGCCTGGTACACCTTAGTAAACACCAACTGTATCTGCTCCTGACAAAAAGGAAACTAATGTGTCCCTATCATCACCGCCCATTACCATTGTGGTCTAAATTTAGAATTATTCAGCATGACAAATAGATACAGTCTCATTTTCCTAAAAGTGTTAATTGAACACAGGTGACTGCCAGCGGTTGCGCTTCTGTGCAATTGTTTGCCCTACTTGCAATTTATTTTCAGCATTTGCAAGACAAAGTTCAAAGAAAAAGTGTTAAAACCGGTGAAAGTGCATTGACACTTTCTTTTTTTTTTAACATAGTTCTGTAACAAAACTGTAAATGCCCCCTACTGTTTATCCAAAGCGGGCAACATTTGAAATGGCTCACCATGTAATCTGTCTGCTTTTAGCAGGTGCTAATGACGGGTCGATTTCATGGCAACCACGCTCAGAAATCGTTTCCCAGCATTCCTGATTGGAAACAAGTTGCTTTATTGCATGCAGCCATGATAAATATCTGTCTTAGCACCTGTGTATCTGATCTGAGGGATTTGTCACACTTATGCAGATAGGCTGAGCACAAGGAATGTTATATTCTTCCCCACCGCACAATTCTGTGCAGCATGCAAACACATTTGCAGGGTAATTCATAGAATTTCGCACAAAAGTGGCACACGCGGCTGGCGCACAGTGTGCGCGTGCGAATGTCTGCGCCAGCCGCATGCGGTAAAATCGATATCCGCGCACAGCGTATTCATGGATTTCAGCCTCCAACATCAGCAATGGCGCAGAGTGGCGCAGCGACCCTGCATCAGCGCCAGTTACGCCCCCAAGAACGCCCTCACGCAAGGAAAAGCCATCAAAATTCCCAATTCATCGTGAAGGGCCAGTATACAGGGCTGCCAAACAGCAAATGCCAAGTGGGGAACGTGTATTACTCTGGTGTGCGGGAAGTTCCAAACGCGATTTCAGCAGAGTACGTGTATTTCTGTGGTGCGGGGAAGTTGTACACATGATTTAAGCAGGGTACCTGTATTACTGGGGTGCGCGGGAAGTTCCACACGCGATTTCAGCAGGGGACGTGTATTTCTGGGGTGCGGAGAAGTTTTACACGCGATTTCATCAGGGTACCTGTACTACTGGGGTGCGCGGGAAGTTCCACAGGCGATTTCAGCAGGGTGCGTGTATTACTGGGGTGCGCGGGAAGTTCCACACGCGATTTCAGCAGGGTACGTGTATTACTGGGGTGCGGGCAAGTTTCAAACGCGATAGGCCCTGTGCGAGTGAGGTACGTGTATTTCGGGGGTGCAGGGGAGTCCGACACGTGAATTGGCAGTGTGGGTCCTCCTAGATGTTCCCTCTACACCCTCCACGGCCCCTGCAGACAGACCACACCACAGGGGACTACCACGCACCCCTGGTCATGTCCCGCAGGCAGCCCATCCACCATGGCCATGCATCCCAAACAAGCCACCTGTCCGCTTGCACCACTGATCACAAACTCATGTCCCCCTGCACTCCCACCCCCCAGCAGTGCAGGGCACCTGCCAGCAGGCCCCCACTCATGTCCCCTTGCACCCCCACCCCCAGCAGTGTGGGGCACCTGCCAGCATTCCCCCACTCATGTCCCACTCATGTCCCCCTGCAAACCCACCCCCAGCAGTCAGGGGCACCTGCCAGTAGGCCCCCACTCATGTCCCCCTGCAATCCCACCTTCCAGCAGTCAGGGGCACCTGCCAGCAGGCCCCCACTCATGTCCCCCAGCACCCCCACCCCCCTGCCGTCAGGGACACCTGCCAGCAGGCCCCCACTCATGTCCCACTCATGTCCCCCTGCACCTCCACCCCCCAGCAGTGCAGGGCACCTGCCAGCAGGCCCCCACTCATGTCCCTCTGCACCCACACAGCCCAGCAGTCAGGGGCACCTGCCAGCAGGCCCCCACTCATTTCCCCTTGCATCCCCACCCCCCAGCAGTCAGGGACACCTGCCAGCAGGGCCCCACTCATGTCCCCCAGCACCCCCACCCCCCAGCAGTCAGGGGCACCTGCCAGCAGGCCCCCACTCATGTCCCACTCATGTCCCCATGCAACCCCACCCCCCAGCAGTGCAGGGCACCTGCCAGCAGGCCCCCACTCATGTCCCCCTGCACCCCCACCCCACAGCAGTCAGGGGCACCTGCCAACAGGCCCCCACTCATGTCCCACTCATGTCACCCAGCACCCCCACCCCCCAGCAGTCAGGGGCACCTGCCAGCAGACCCCCACTCATGTCCCACTCATGTCCCCCTGTACCCCCACACCCAGCAGTCAGGGGCACCTGCCAGCAGGCCCCCACTCATGTCCCCCTGCACCCCCACCCCCCAGCAGTCAGGGGCACCTGCCAGCAGGCCCCCACTCATGCCCCACTCATGTCCCCCTGCACAACCACCCCTCAGCAGTGCAGGGCACCTGCCAGCAGGCCCCCACTCATGTCCCACTCATGTCCCCCTGCACCCCCACCCCCTAGCAGTCAAGAGCACCTGCCAGCAGGCCCCCACTCATGTCCCCTTGCACCCCTACCCCCGGCAGTCAGGGGCACCTGCAAGCAGGCCCCCACTCATGTCTCCCAGCACCCCCACCCCCCAGCAGTCAGGGGCACCTGCCAGCAGGCCTCCACTCATGTCCCACTAATGTCCCCCTTCACCCCCACCCCACAGCAGTCAGGGGCACCTGCCAGCAGGCCCCCACTCATGTCCCACTCATGTCCCCCTGCACCCCCACCCCCCAGCAGTCAGGGGCACCTGCCAGCAGGCCCCCACTCATGTCCCACTCATGTCCCCCTGCACCCCCACCCACCAGCAGTCAGGGGCACCTGCCAGCAGGCCCCCACTCATGTCCCACTCATGTCCCCTTGCACCCCCACCTCCAAGCAGTCAGGGGCACCTGCCAGCAGGCCCCCACTCATGTCCCACTCATGTCCCCCTGCACCCCCACCCCCCAGCAGTCAGGGGCACCTGCCAGCAGGCCCCCACTCATGTCCCACTCATGTCCCCTTGCACCCCCACCCCCCAGCAGTGTGGGGCACCTGCCAGCAGGCCCCCACTCATATCCCACTCATGTCCCCCTGCACCCCCTCACCCCAGCAGTCAGGGGCACCTGCCAGCAGGCCCCCACTCATGTCCCACTCATGTCCCCCAGCACCCCCACCCCCCAGTAGTGCGGGGCACCTGCCAGCAGGCCCCCACTCATGTCCCACTCATGTCCCCTTGCACCCCCACACCCCAGCAGTGCCGGGCACCTGCCAGCAGGCCCCTACTCATGTCCCACTCATGTCCCCTTGCACCACCACCCCCCAGCAGTGCAGAGCACCTGCCAGCAGGCCCCCACTCATGTCCCACTCATGTCCCCTTGCACCCCCACCCCCCAAGCAGTGCAGTGCACCTGCCAGCAGGCCCCAATACATGTCCCCCAGCCAACACGTCATCACAATCTAGATCCCTGGCCCTTATGGCCAGCCTCCACATGCCAAAGACCCACCCAAGTATTGCATCCACCCACATAGAAATGCCAATTCCATGATACAACCCCAATGGCAAGTATGTAAATGAACACAAGTCCGTCACACACACACAATGGGTGCAAGTGAATGTCAAAACCCATATCATGACACGCATGAAACCAATGAGATAATACCACACATCGAAGTATGAAGAAAAAAATGTATTAAAAGCAACATGAATGGAATTAAAAACAAACAAACAACAATGGGAATTAAAAAATAAAAGCTGCATGTCCGTAAAATAATGAAAAATAAGAAATCATAATCCAAAGGAAAGATGTCCAAAGTCACAGTTCAAAAAATCAAATCCAAGGGAAAAACAAAGTGAAAACCATTGCTCCATGGGGAAATAAAAAAAAAAGATGAATCCAATAGTGAACTAAATACAGATGAACAATCCAGGGTCCATGATCCCAACTGAAGAAATGAAACCTATCAAATACTACCTAATGACAAACTATATACAGAAACGTGGTGCATTGTCCAAGCGCAACCAAAATAAAGAAAAGACCAAAGGAAACCTAATACTATCTAACTATTTACAAGGGCAGCAGGCAAGTCCAACGGCTCACATGTTGATTTCCCGGGCCAGGGCATCATCGAACTCCTGCTCGATGTTCCGGAGGCGGTCCTCTTCCATGGCCCCGAGGGTTCGCAGGGACAATGACATCTGGAACTCCAGGTCCCTGCGAATGGCCTTGAGGCACTCGGCCCACCTCAGGGCCCTACGCATGGAGTTCTCCGCCCTGACCATCGTGAGCCGTGCCTCTTCCGCCCGCTGCCGCTCGGCATCTATCACATGGCCCAACTGCTGCCACACGGAAGACACTTCCCGTCCAGGGTCCTCCTGCCCTCCGGCCGATGCCTGCCCCTCCGATGATGAAGGCCCCGAGCCATCATGGCTCCCACCTTGTTGCTGCTGCTGCTGTGCCGCTGCCTGTGCCCTGGCTCCTGCTGCCTGCACATCCTCCTCCAGCTGGGGTGCAGTTGCTGAGATGGCCACCCCTGCTGGACGTCCGACTCTCAACTGTGGCAGGGATGTGTCCTCCACCAGCCTGGCCGCAGGGTCAGAGGCAGCTCCACAGGGCACCCAGGTGACACATGGGTGGGAAGATGGCACGGAGGACGACTGGCGCATAGAGGGTTCAGTTGAGGAGGGGGTCGGAACAAGGTCCAGAAAACGGGGGAATCCGGCCTGGGTGACCTGTCCCAGTGGGTCAACGCGGTCAACGAGCCATGCGATAAGACGTGCAGTCTCCTCATGAAAAGACTGCAGGTCAGCTCGCATGGCACGTTGACGCAACGCCACCCCACCCAGGACAGGCTCAACCCGGTGCCGGATAGCCACATCCGCAGGGAGAGGAAGGCCAGTTGGTGTAAGCCAATCCCCTCCCTGAGAACGGGTCTGGACGTAGGTATCCCTGCTGGTGCAAGATGATGCAGTCACAGGATCGGGGACAGGATTACACACAGGCACCTCCGCGGCGGCCTGTGCTGCCTCGTGTCCCTGCCCCTGCACTGCACCACTAGCACCAGTGGAATCTCCACCTCCAGACCCCGTCTCTGTCCCTTGCATGGCCTCCTCCTCCACCAAACCCCCCACCAACCTGGATGACTCTGTGCCATCTTCCTCCGTCGGGCCCTGTGGGGTCTCAGCTGCCCCTTCGGCTGCCGAGGAGTCCAACTCCAACCTCCGCCTCTTGGACCTCCCCTCGGCAGCTGCCACCTGGGACGCGGCACCGGACTCCTCACTCCCCGACGAGATGACAACCTGGGTGGGGAGCCGGGCCTTGCGTCTCCGGTTGGCGGTGCAATCCCTGCCACTGTGCTCCACAGCACCTTTTACGCCCTCTTTATCAGTTGACGCTGCAGATAGGGAGAGATAGGAGACAGGCATCAGGGCACTGTACAATGGACTCATACACACATGACAGTTGTACATGAGTGGCATTGTTAAACTTCAGACATGGCATCACAATCCCCAACCCACATGTAATTGCAACTCCCACACATGAGCTATTCCACAGCCATATTGCAATAGCCAGCACCATCCATACACATACAACAGCATGAGCAGACAAACGTGAGCCAGACATCAGATGAAACACAGGGAGTGCACTAGACATGCACACACGCCACCACACTTACATGCATGTGTACACCTCCGCCAACTGTTGCAGTGATGGGATTGGCATCCATGTCACATCTGGCAATCAGTCTTCTACATATCAGTCTCACATGCATCCATGTTGCATCACTGTTGCACCCATGTCAAATACACGCACATGCACATGTACACAGTGCTGATACATGCAGCTGGAACCAACATCCATGTGTGACACCACAACCATGCCAACTTACATACACAGTAATCAAAACATGTGTGCTCATGCATCTGCATTTGGCCTGCATGCTTACCCACACATACACCATCCATGTGTCTCACACATGAAAGGACTTGCATGTGTCAGCCTCACAGCCCTGTATATACACATCCATACATGGCCCTACAAAACCACATGTACAACCTGCACACTACTGGCACACCACCACACGCACAGCTTCCAATCAGTATGCATGTACACTTACTACTCGACTCCAGACGAGTCTGCCTCTCAAGGACCTGGATGTGGAGCGCTGGGCGTATGCGTTCCAGGACCCTCATCTGATGTTCCAACAGGTGGCCTTGGTGCCCCTTAGCATCCGCTGCCTTCAAGAGGCGCTGGGCCTTGTTGAGGGTCCTGGACCTGAAGTCCTCCCAGCGCTTCTTGACATGTTGGAAGTCGCAGACTGCCACCCCTCCGCGTTGATGGCCGTCACGATGTCCATCCAGATCCGAGTCCGTCCTTCCTTGTCGGCGCACAAACTTCCGAAGAGGTCATCATACTGCCCCAGGACTTGCTCCACCAGGACACCAACTTCGGTGGCAGTGAAGCTGGTGCCCCTCTGCCTCTCTGACTGGGGGTTGCCAGTGGTGCCAGATGGTGTAGTGCCCGACATGGCAACCCCAGAGGCAGGTGTGGGTGGGCAACTGGGTCCTGGGGCTGGGCTGTGGAGCGATGGAATAGCAGTCGGGAGTCTTCGGTTCCAGCAGGGGTGGTCACAGCAACAGCACCCTGGGCTGACATGCAGGCAGCAAATGGCAGAGCACGTAGGCAGCAGGCAATCAGGCAGCAGCAGATGGCAGGTGGAAGCATGCTCGGGCTCTGGGGGGCAGTAATTCGGCCTTCTGGGCAGGAGCGTGGTGTTCCGTGTGTCAACGCGTGGCTAGCTTGATACGGAGTGATTTGGCATGTGAAAATTTTGCAGCGTGTAATTCGAGGAAAGGCCTTTAGCGCATAAGCGCGTCAGCACACGTAAGCGATTTCAATGGACCAAAGGCCCTTAGCGCGTAAGCATGTCTGTGACGTGACACGCGCGGGTGGTTCCCTCATAGCACGTGATGACAGAGCACACATGGAAAAGCTGCACGTCCGAGTGTCAGGACGCATACACACGTAAGTGATGTGTACGTGTGGGCAGGTTTAAAAGGTACGTGTAGAACGCCATTTTCTTGTACATGCTTTTCGTGGAGACCGAGTGGGTGAATTTTGTACTTCTTGTCGGTTTACACGCGATTACTTCACAGCGTTTCAAGTTCGTACTCCCTGTTACCTCTGACAGTTTTCAATGTTCTACTTTTTTTGGGCCTGTTTCCTCAAATAGTATTCACTTCTCATTTTGTCCTGTCTCCTCAGACAGCGTAGAATTCTTCTTTTGGCGGGGGTGTTGCCAACGCGCACACGCGCATATTTTTCACATTCTTATTCCAGGCAGATGGTGAGTTCCGCACGTAGTTAGCAACTGTGCTTGCCCCGTGTGTCGCACTCCCCTTCAGAGGTCATTGTAGGCTGCGTGTATTATGCGTACGCTTATTTTTGTCTTTCTGGGTGCCACAGCGTAGTGTGGGTTCATTTTTCCACGCACGTGGTCTACGAGGGGTTGCGTGCACGTTTATTTTTGTTTTTGGGCTGCCAGTGCGTTGCGTGACCCGTCATCTTCCCCCAGGGGTCACAGACAGCCTTGTTAGAGCACTAGGGTACGAATTCCATCTAGTACCCTACCCCTTTGACCCCTCAATTGCCCAGGACAATAGTTTACTGCTCCTCCCATATGCACAACAACATCAGTGCCATGGCTGGGAGGCGACCAAGCGGTAAGGGAGGCAAAGGGGGCCGACCTTCAAAAGGTGGACGTGGTGGGCGTGGTAGGGGACATGGCCAGGATTTGCAGGGTGCCCCTAGACCCCCATGTGTGGAGGACCAATCAGGGACACCCATGCCCCCTCCATGGTTGAGGGAAACGTGGCTGAGACCATCCCAGCTCAGCCCCTGTTGGACCAGCCCATTGTGGCACCTGACCTTGCACAGGATGACTCCCTGGCTGACTTCCAGGTCAGCAAGTCTAGGCCACGTGTGGCGGTGCAAGTTGTCACCAAGACATGTGGATCTGGGGCATCTATGTCATCTGCTGCCCCAAGTATGCAGGGTGGTGAGGCTGCAGGGGCAGCTGCAGCTCCATCCACCCCAGCTCTGACTCTCCCAGCCAGGACAGTGTTGGTCCTGGTCCATCATACTGATGTTCCCCCTGCCAATATCACACTTCAGACAATGCCTGCACCAAGTCCTATGGTCAATGTGCATTCGCACACTCCAACAACTGAGTCCACGGTGATTCTGCCCCTACTGACCAGAGCGGCGTTAGCTACTCTGGCTCCGCTCCACCTTCTAAAAAGAGGAAGAAGGGTGCTCTGGCACGACAGGCTGAGACCCCAGGCATGGCTACACACTCGGGCACGTCAAGAAAGCCTTGCTTTAGTGACGCAGAGCTTAATGCACCTGTGAGCTATGTGTCGCAACATAGCCATGAAATGGTGGTGACTGCAGGGTCCAAAACCACACCTGGTCAACGTAAGGCACACTGGCAGACCATCGCTGACCACATAAATGCCCTTGGATTTGTGAGGCGCTCAGCTGATGATTGCTACAAGCGGTGGAACGACCTGAAACGCTGAGCAAAGGACAAGCTGGCCTCAAATCATGCCTCTACTCTGGTGACTGGCGGTGGGTCTCCACAAGAGGACAACAAACTCACTGAACATGAGTCTGTTGCTGGAACCTTCATCACAGAGGAACAGATCCGAGGTGTGGGAGAACTACCTGATTATGAAGCATTGTCCGGTGAGTGCCCATGCGTGTGTGTGTGTAGTGCATGCGTATGTATTTTTGGTGACGGGTTCTGATTGAGTGCCAGGTGAGGGTGTGTACTCCAGAGTGTTATGGGTCACCCATTTCCTTCTTCATATGGGATCACGTGCCTTGTATTTGGCTATGACTGCATCCCTTCTGCCCACAGTGTCCTATTAGGTCCACAATTGTGCAGTTGACATTGTACTGCCATCTTGCAACTACATTGGTCAGAATTTGTAAGTGTGCCTTCAGGATAATATTTTCCACTCTGCCCTTTTTTGCTAGACATTTATCAACCATATTGTGACATATGTGATATGCTTCGGTCATTGTTTACTGGCCACACTGGGGCAATGCTTTACCTGGTTATGTACACAATGAGACCATTCAGGCTGATGGAGTATTGGCCAGCACAAATGTTTAGATGAGTGCCTGTTTGCATGTGGAAAATGACAGATGTTTCCTGCGATGTAAATGTGACAAAAAATAGATCAGCCAACTATTACTGTATTCTTGTACCTTGCATGTGTTGCAGTGAGTGGCACATGTGTACTCCGTCCCAGTATGCAGCATTTTTCATGTCATCATGTCCATCTCACATGGATGGGTGACAGTACTCAATCACTGACATATGGCTGTACTTGTCAAATGTACCATGGCTATGCTAAATGCCATCTGTGTCCTGCCATGTGTCATGTATGTGTATTGGACATGCCACTCACAGGCCAATGTGTGATGGCAGTGCTACCCATCATGCAGGAAATGTGTTGCTCTCCCATATTGGTGTCATCAGTGTCTGCCTTTTGCCTCCCCTTACTACTCAGTGACAGTGCAGGCATGGAAGGGTTATAGTCATGTGGGACATGTGTGAATCATGTACTGGTTCTGTAGCTTGACAGGCCTATTTGTGTGCTATGGTGCTAATGCCTGTTTCCATTTTTTCTCTTTCATGTTTTTGCAGGGGATGACGCACTTGATGCTGTTGAGGTTGAGGAGATGGTGCAGACCCAGGAGGAACCCCAGGCACGACCGGGCACCAGCGGGGGACGTGGTGTGGTGGTGGGTGAGAACCCAATCCTCCTGCAGGCCATACTTTCCAGGGGTGTCTCTGGGTGCACCTCCCCAGACCTCTATTCATGTGCTGATTTGGATGATGAGACCTATGTGCTGTCACAGGTAAGTGTTTCTGGCAGGGATTCTGTTCTGGCCAACCCCCCTGCACCAGGGATATATCCCTCTATGGGGATGTCAGTGTTGGTAGAGGCGCCTTTGGCGGTTACGGATGCAGGGTCACACTCCACAGCATCTGATCCTGTTCCTGGGCCAGCAGATCAGAGGGGGAATGCAGTCCTGCAGCCTCGCGGTGCCAGCACAGCAAGGTGCACATCGCCTTGCCCCAAACAGGTGTGGTGGCCATCGACGCGATGGCCGTATGCCACCAGGCAATAGCGTATGGGAGAACTCCATGTACGCTATGGCAACCCAACAGTCAGCATCAGTTGAAATGATGGCTCAGGGAATGGAGAGGGTGGCCACTTCCATTATCCCCCCTGAAAGGCAGATGGAGCAACTACAGCAGGCAACAGACTCCATTTGCCAATCACACAGGGAAGACATGTTGGCGTCCAACAGGGACCGACGGGCGGCACTGGAGACTCTGGCCAATCCATCTCAATATAGTCCTAGGCCCACAGGGAAGCCCAGAGTGCAGAACTCCATAACCTCAGGCAGACTCTTCTTGAGCTTGAGACTTCCGCTAATTTTAGGGCAAAACAGCGGCTGGAGCACCTCACAAGTCCACTCTCAGCTGAGATGCGGGCAACTCGGGAGGAGATCCGGGCATCACATCAGGTGTTGCATGGGGATCTCTGCACTATAATCCTCCAGAACGAGACCTTCCACACCCGCATGCTTGCTGCCATGGAGGACCATACCAGGGCTTTGCGTGGGCTGCCTCCCATAGCACCACCACCTCCTGATGCAGCAGCAGAGGGTCATGAGAGCGGGTCATGAGAGCGACAGCAGCAGTTCTCCCACATTGGCATAGCTGTGCAGGCCATGAACCCATGGAGGTGTTTTTTTTCTCCCAACATCCACACAGGTGGCTGTTGGTGCGCACCCTGTCCTCAGACTTCCTGGGTGGAACCACATGGTCATTTTTGATTTTTGATTTTTGATTTTTTAAATAATAATTTGACAGTGTGTTGCCTTGTGTGGCTCCCGTGGGCATCCACTGTATTCCGGCTGGGCACATGCAGGCTTGTCCTGAGTTTGGGTTAGATGCTTGGGTTCATGAGACACACACCCCTCCTGCTTCCCGTTTCCATGGGCTTGCAAAGGGTGTGACCAAGTGACAGTGATGTACACGGTGACGTTGGGCTCCCATGAGCTGTGTGGGAAGTCTGTAGTCGATACTGTGTAGACATTCCTTGTGTATATTGTTGTTGTATTGTACACTGCATGGTGTATTAATGTATGATTTTGCTTCCATGTCTCCCTCTGAATTTGCAGGTTCATTCCTCATGTCTTCACAAGGCTGTCTACTTTGGAGAAGGAGTTCATGTTGTATGCAGTACACAGACCATTTCTGAAGGCTGCAAGACTACAGTTTGAAGGGGGCGATGTGGTGGCATATTCAGGTTGTATGACTATGGCTACTTTAACTTAGTACTGTCATGTTTTAGTAATGTTTGAACTTGTCTAGATGCATTGTTTAGTTGGTAAGTATTTGGTCATGTGTGTTGTTAGTTCAACATTACTAGGAGCATATTGTGTGTGGCCAGTTTCCATTAGGGACACTGTACTTTGTGACACTTGTGTCAGGTTTTTGGGATTGCTTTGTTTGCTCTCACATAGCATGACATGCCATGGTGTGTTGGGTGGCAGTGCTGGGGAGGGGTTGGGTGACATGGCACTGTTCTCATATTGTATTTTGCAAGGGGGTCATGCATTTAGCATCATATGTGTCTTTTGATGACACAGCATTGGTGGTGTTTCTGTAGGTAGGGATGCACACATTGTAACACTTCCAGGTGACCAATCTCAGGATGGCATGCTTGTTACAGTTGACTGTCCCTCATGTCATCATCATTGATTTTCAGCTGGTATGTGGCAGGGCTGTGTGCACTCCACAGGGGTGTGTTTCTAAGTAAAGTAATTAGCCACCAGCTGTGTTTGGGCTGCTTCACCCCATGCCCTTTCCCCTCCCATGCGCAGCGGGCGTGCATGTGGTTGGGGATGTGGGGGTACCACCATGTCCACGGGCAGGCCCCGGCGTGTTGCAACGTTGTGCAGGACACATGCTGCCACTATGATCCTGCACACTACTGGGGGAGTGTATAACAGCTGCCCACCAGAACGGTCAAGGGAGCGAAAGCGTGACTTGAGCACTCCGAATGTGCGCTCCACTATGCTCCGGGTTGCAATATGGGCTGTGTTGTATCTTACCTCGGGTGGGATGGTGGGGTTCCGAATTGGCGTCATCATTTGGGTGCTCAGAGGGTAGGCACTGTCCCCTGGGGAGGTGGTGATGGGTATCATTAGTGGGGTTGTGACATTACACAGTATCTAGCATGCATGCATGTGCTGTGGCATTTATACTCACCAAGCAGCCATGTATCGCCATGCCGCCCAGCTTCTAGGTCCCGGTTTAGGGTTGACATTCTGTAAATGAAACTGTCGTGGGTGGACCCAGGATAGTTGGCATATACTGAGGTGATGATTCCCTTGGCATCAGATACTACCTGCACGTTGATGGAATGCCAGTGCTTGCGGTTTCTATAGATGTGCTCTCATGCCCTGGGGGGAAGTAGGGCCACATGGGTGCAATCAATGGCACCTAGGACTTTGGGGAATTGTGCCACCCTGTTGAAATCCTGGACGACAGCCTGCCTTTCTGCAGGTGTTCTGGGCAGGTATACGTGCCTGCGCACTGATGGGCGTGCAGTCATGATGGCCAAGACCTGGTGTAGGCAGCGTGACTGTGTGGCCTGTGACACGCCCCCCCCCACTATGGCACTTGTCTGCTGAAATGATCCGGTGGCCAAAAAGTGCAGTACATTGAGGACCTTCTCCAGGGGGCTGAGTGCTTGGGAGCAGAGGGTGGGTGATGTGAGGTCATCCTCCCACTCACTGACCAGGTCGAGTATTATGTGAGGTGGAAACCTGTACCTCCCATACACCTGGTCATCAGGCATTCCAAAAAGGCTGGTTCTGGGTGTGAAAATTCTGGGGTTACTATCCTCCTCCTCCTGCGGTATACCACGACCACTGCTGCTAGGAACGGTATGTTCATCCTGGCGTCTGAGCTTACTTGTTGTTTGTGCGTACTTTTCTGCTGCGTGGGTACACGTACGCCTGCTTCCTGCTGGCGTACGTGTTTCCGGATTAGCGCGTCTTTTTTGGCGCATGCGTGTGGGCGTTCCGCACATTTTCCTCCTGTACTTCCCCGCCCACCACAGATTTACATGTACCCTGCTCGCACAGGCCCAATCACGTGTAAAACTTCCCGCGAGCCCAACTTCCCGCGAGCCCAACTTCCCGCGAGCCCCTGAAGTACACGTACCCCGCTCGCCCAGGCACAATCGCGTGTGAAACTTCCCGCGCACCCACAAAATACAGGCTATTGTTGACACAGTGGGTGTCCGTGTTTGTCGTGTACCCCTTTGCACGTCATTTGTCCTGGAGGGCCACAGTATGGGAAATTCATCAGAGCTGTATATATGTGCTTTTTGATAGCGCACATTTTTTTGATGCGCAGGGACACTACCGCCTGCCTTCGTGTGGGGACATGTGTGGATGTACATAGTAGACTTTTGGTTTGTGTCATGGAATCGCCATTTCACTGCTGGGGGTTGGGAGTGCAGGGGGACATGAGTGGGACATGAGTGGGGGCCCACTGGCAGGGGCCCCCTACTGCTGTGGCATGGGGGTGCAAGGGGACATGAGTGGGGGCCTGCTGGCAGGTGCCCCTGACTCCTGGGGGGTGAGGGTGCAGGGGGACATGAGTGGGACATGAGTGGGGGCCTGCTGGCAGGTGCCCCTGCACTGCTGGGGGTGGGGGTGCAGGGGGACATGAGTGGGACATGAGTGGGGGCCTGCTGGCAGGTGCCCCTGACTGCTGGGGGGTGGGGGTGCAGGGGGACATGTGTGGGGCCTGCTGGCAGGTGCCCCTGACTGCTGGGGGGTGGGTTTGCAGGGGGACATGAGTGGGGGCCTGCTGGCAGGTGCCCCTGACTGCTGGGGCGTGGGGGTGCAGGGGGACATGAGTGGGGACCTGCTGGCAGGTGTCCTGCACTGCTGGGGAGTGGGGGTGCAGGGGGACATGAGTGGGACAAGAGTGGGGGCCTGCTGGCAGGTGCCCCTGACTGCTGGGGGTGGGGGTGCAGGGGGACATGAGTGGGACATGAGTGGGGGCCTGCTAGCAGGTGCCCTGCACTGCTGGGGGGTGGGGTGCAGGGGGACATGAGTGGGGGCCTGCTGGCAGGTGCCCCTGACTGCTGGGGGGTGGGGGTGCAGGGGGACATGCGTGGGACATGAGTGGGGGCCTGCTGGCAGGTGCCCTGCACTGCTGGGGGTGGGGGTGCAAGGGGACATGAGTGGGGGCAGGCTGGCAGGTGCCCCTGATTGCTGGCGGGTGGGGGTGCAGGGGGACATGAGTGGGACCTGAGTGGGGGCCTGCTGGCAGGTGCCCTGCACTGCTGGGGTGTGGAGGTGCAGGGGGATATGAGTGGGGGCCTGCTGGCAGGTGCCGCTGACTGCTGGGGGGTGGGTGTGCAAGGGGACATGAGTGGGGGCCTGCTGGCAGGTGCCCCTGACTGCTGGGGGGTGGGAGTGCAGGGGGACATGAATGGGACATGAGTGGGGGCCTGCTGGCAGGTGCCCTGCACTGCTGAGGGGTGGGGGTGCAGGGAGACATGAGTGGGGGCCTACTGGCAGGTGCCCCTGACTGCTGGGGGGTGGGTGTGCAAGGGGACATGAGTGGGGGCCTGCTGGCAGGTGCCCCTGACTGCTGGGGGGTGGGGTGCAGGTGGATATGAGTGGGACATGAGTGGGGGCCTGCTCGCAGGTGCCCTGCACTGCTGGGGGTGGCGGTGCAGGGGGACATGAGTGGGACATGAGTGGGGGCCTGCTGGCAGGTGCCCCTGACTGCTGGGGGGTGGGGGTGCAGGGGGACATGAGTGGGGGCCTGCTGGCAGGTGCCCCTGACTGCTGGGGGATGGGGGTGCTGGGGGACATGAGTGGGGGCCTGCTGGCAGGTTCCCCTGACTGCTGGGGGGTGGGGGTGCAGGGGGACATGAGTGGGGGCCTGCTGGCAGATGCCCCTGACTGCTCGGGGCTGGGGGTGCTGGGGGACATGAGTGGGACATGAATGGGGGCCTGCTGGCAGGTGCCCTGCACTGCTGGGGGGTGGGGGTGCAGGGAGACATGAGTGGGGGCCTGCTGGCAGGTGCCCCTGACTGCTGGGGGGTGGAGGACATGAGTGGGGCATGAGTGCAGGAGGACATGAGTGGGGCATGAGTGGGGGCCTGCTGGCAGGTGCCCTCCACTGCTGGGGGGTGGGGGTGCAGGGGGACATGAGTGGGACATGAGAGGGGGCCTGCTGGCAGGTGCCCTGCACTGCTGGGGGGTGGGGGTGCAGGGGGACATGAGTGGGGGCCTGCTGGCAGGAGCCCCTGACTGCTGGGGGGTGGGGGTGCAAGGGGACATGAGTGGGGGCCTGCTGGCAGGTGCCCCTGACTGCTGGAGGGTGGGGGTGCAGGGGGACATGAGTGGGACATGAGTGGGGGCCTGCTGGCAGGTGCCCCTGACTGCTGGGGGGAGGGGGTGGAAGGGGACATGAGTGGGGGCCTGCTGGCAGGTGCCCCTGACTGCTGGGGGTGGGGGTGCAGGGGGACATGAGTTGTTGATCATATTGCAAGGTGAAATGTGCCTTGGCTGGGGGGCATGCCCATGGTGGATGGGCTGCCTGCAGGACATGACCAGGGGTGCAGGGTAGTCCCCTGTGGTGTTGGCTGCCTGCAGAGGTCGTGGAGGGGGCAGAGGGGACACCTGGGGGGACCCACACTGCCAATTCACGTGTAGGACTCCCCGCGCACCCCCGAAATACACGTTCCCCGCTCTGACAGCAAAATTGTGTGTGAAACTTCCTGCGCACCCCTGAAATACACGTACCCAGGCCAATCGCATGTGAAACTTCCCGCGCACCCCTGAAATACACGTACCCAGGCCAATCGTCTGTGAAACTTCCCGCGCACCCCAGATTTACACGTACGCCACTCGCCCAAGGCCAATCGCGTGTGAAACTTCACGCAAACCCCTGAAATTCACGTACCCCGCTCGCCCAAGGCCTATCGCGTGTGAAACTTCACGTGAACCCCTGCAATACACGTACCCCACTCGCCCAAGGCCTAACGCGTGCGAAACTTCCCGCACACCCCCGAAATACAAGAACACACTATTTTACACACAGCGGGAGTCAGTTTTTGTCGCGTACCCCTTTGCACATCATTTGTCCTAGAGGGCCACAGTATGGGACATTCATCATGGCTGTATATACGTCTTTTTTGTTAGCGCACATTTTGGTGCACATTTCTTTCATGCGCAGGGACGCTACCGCCTGCCTTCGTGTGGCGGACGTGTTTAGGCCTCTGGACGTCTTTGCCCGTGCGCTGGTTTGCCCTATTCGATTACATGAATACGTGTTGTAGGCGAGTGTGTGGGCGTTCCGCGCACTTGCCTCCTGTACTTCCCCCGTGACGCCCTCATCTTCACGCGTTGTTCCCCATTCCGCATGTCACGCCCCGTGTTACGCCTACCTTTATTGTGTGCGCCGCGCTATGTGCGCTTTCGCTGTGCGCTTAGCGCATGCGGTTTGAAGACGTGTGCGCCAGCATGCGCCACGCAGTATTTTGGCACACATCCTGGGATTTCCTCGTGCACAGACTTCCATGAAACGCTGTGTGCGGGTTTCGCTGCGATTTTCGCACTGGCACTGCGATTCGCACACTTTCAGAGAGGGACATGTTAATTCCATTTAATTCCATTTCATTCTGCTTCCCCACCATCAAAGGAATGAAAAATGCGCTTGATTATAAACCTATGATGTACGTGGCAAACATGGCGAACATTTTACACCTTGCATTTACACCTTGTTTTTGCACCTTGCTTTTGCATCTTGCTTTTGCACTTGGTTTGGAAAATGAGCCATGTCTTGGAAATGTTGACAATTGCACAGAGCAAACAAGTTTGCACTAAAGTACATATGGAGTCAGTCACCCCCCATGCAATTTACACCTAGGTGGGTTTTGCGGGCCGAGTGGAAATGCATGGCAGAAATAGTCATCTCATTGCATGCCCTAATTCACCTGCATAGATATTGAAAATCCCCCATTGCATAAAAAAGGTGTGAAACCTGAAATAACATATTTACACCAGTTTTAATACCTTTCAATCAAGGATTGTTCTATTCGCTGTTGTACTCCTACGATTTCTTTAACAAATACCTTTTTAGTGCCAATTTTAGGTTCAAGGTGTAGTATAGCTTGAAATGGGTGTACTGTTTGGATTATTATGCTCTCATACAAGTTAAGTTGTTGGAGAGCTTTTGGAAGTGGGAAGATTTCTAAGTTATTAGTGATAGCATGTGATGGCATTTCGATATTGTCAAGCTTTGTATTGCAGCACACGCAAACTATTGAGAGGTCAGTTTTTTAGTATGTATATTCTGCAGTTAGATAGAAAGCTAATTGGGACAATTGGGACTCTCATTGTCCTCTATTGTGTGTGCTATATCTATTATTTTTGTACTCTTTTTATAAAAATGTTCTGCAACAACAGACACGTACGTTGTTTGTTATTTTGGCAGATGTGTTTTGAAACTTTGCTATTTCTTTTGTAAGTAGGTTGGTGTTTTTGAGGTTTTCGCTAATGCTTTCTAAAGTTACCGAATTTTCTAAGTCTACTTCAGTTGCAAAATATTTACTTTAGATGTGTTCTATTTCTTGAAGAAGTTCTTTGGCTGTTCCATGTAGGATAACATTATTAAATGTTTTGCTATTCTAGAGCAGGACTTTTTGCATAGTACAATATATGGGCAAGGTTTCGTAGAGTGCAATGGTGTGTTGCTAACATTTTGATGTGATGGAAGGTGCTTTTTCAATCAGTTCCTGAAATGCAGGCTAATGAATGTCCTTGCAGTCCAGTGTGGATGTGTAGTGGGCAGGAGTCGATGGTTCATTTTACTTTTGTCCTTTAGTTTTACCTAGTGAATGAGGAATTGTCATAAACCTTTGAATGATTGTTGGCGTACGTTACATATTGAGGTTCACGTCCATTTGTGCACTGGACGGTTTATTTGGACAAAAGGTACTGTAATACTTTAACTAATAGAAGGACTGACCTGTGCTTCGTCGTAGGAGTATGGCAGGCAACAAATGAAGAGTGCAGATCAAAGCACAGAAAAGCCTACCCTGAGCTCTGGTAGAAAACAGGGCTCAGGAGGAGCTCCAGGGGCCAAGCTCAAAAGGAGAAAACCCTCATAGGGGAAAAATCCTTCCTTTTTATCATTCGTTGATTACAGGAGATGGAATATGACAATCACAGAGTAGAGATTGCAATTGCCAGCTTGAAGAAAAAGGAGTTTGAGGAATCATGTGGATGGAGTGAATAATCCGCAAGGCAGCAGTGCCAGAGAAGGCAGAAATCTCTGGATGAAGGATGACAGCGAGCCAGAGAGGAGGTGAGTAGGCGAAGGGAGAAAGAGCAAGAGAGGAGGAAAACAGAAGGAGATACTAAGAGGAGCTCGATAGCGAGCGGAAAGGAAGAGAGGATTAGGAATCGAGAATTGCAAGGAATACAGTGTCAGTGCTTTGTGAAAAACAAAGCGACGCAGAGAGCTCACCTAAACTCCCTGTATATATGCTGCTCCAGTAGAATGTGCCACGTCCTCCGCATCGGAGTGCTCCCGGGCACCATCTTGGGGGAAAACTACAACATTAATGTTGTTTGTCAGTAGCGCACCGAGTCTCTACCATTTTAAGGAGGTAAGAAGCTTGTGTGGGTGCCTTCTGCGCCAGCGCTGCAAGAGGGGCCAGGAAGTGACCATATTCCTGACAGGTACATTCGGTTGAAAGTTTGTTGGGGAAGTTTTTTCTTTAAGGGTTTCTTTTGCCATAATGGTGTCTCCTACCACTTCATAGCCTCTCCCATTATTGTCAGTGGCAAATGGTTATATTTGTTCTTGTTTATAAGCCTGTGCTGCTTGTGTGATACCATTCACCTTTACAGGAGTTTGAAAATGTATCTATATTGACATTGCACATGTTTAGAAATACTTTTTGCAATGTTTTAAGTTAATTAGTGGTTTTATTCAGTTTAAAATCAATATACACAACATTTTCGTTGGTAGAAAGACGCTGTCAATCAAAGTTTTGAGAATTAGTTTTCTGCTGTAGCTATTTAGCGTAGAACGTGATTTTTTTAATGAGATTGTTAACTCTAAGATGAAATTTGTTTTGTAAAATTGACTTTCTGGAATGTTTTACTGTGGCTACTTTTACATTGGTAGATATAATGTTAGGTTTATTTTTAGGTCTACTTTGATTTCTACAACTTTTTTTAGGGGGCTTACTTTTTAGTGCTGTCTGGTTTACGTTTGTTGAGTGAGGTTGCTAGCTGTTCTGATTGAATGTTTTCTATAAATTGTTTCAGAGGCGGGTGACTATATGGCTTTTTCTTATATGTATCTGCTCTATGTCTTCTTAGTTTTACATAGAGTTGGTTTTTAGCAGGCATTCTGTTGCGTCTGTTGGGAAAAAAGAAAGTGGGGGTCATTCCGACCCTGGCGGTAAGGGGTTAATGGCGCCGGTAAAGGTGCCGGAGCTGTCAACCCCGTACCGCCTCATTACGAGTTCTGCTTGCGGGACCCGCTAAGGATGCCTGGTTTTAACAGGCGGCCTTAGAGGGTCCCGCGAGCAGCCCAGCATGCCAACAACGGACCCGTCAAGAACGGGCCCGTTGTCAGCATGCTCCCCATTCTCATTGAGCCCTATGGGGGCTCCAATTGGAATGGGGATGTACCGGGTCTGGGTTCCTTGAATGAGGAATTACCGGGCCCTCCAAGGTCAGAATGGCCCGGTAATTTCTCATTCAAGGAACCCGGACCCGGTACCCGATAAGGGGGTAGCCATGCCGCTAATAGCAGCATGGTTACCCACTACCTCGTAATGACCCCCAGTGTGTGTTTAAAAGTTGTGGAATGCATATGCATTATTCTATACAAATAATGGATGTGTGGGTGTTATTGTAAAGATGAAAAGAGTGCTCTGCGATTGAGTAGTGGGATGGTAGGTGTGGTTGTGAAGCTTGTAAGAGTAAGAAGCTGTATAGGTGTGATGCACTTGGGTAAATATGACTGAAATTGTGTGGTGCTGAATAAAATAATTATATTCATGTGATGGGGAATGGGTAATACACTTTTGATAGTAAAATATTTTGAGCAGTACTGGTGTCAGTGAGTAAGGGAGTGGTGGCATGATTTAATAAGTAGGAATATTATGATGTCTTGTGGAAAACAGTGGTTGCAGTAATGGTGCGATTTAGTGTATAGGAATGAGGGTTGTGTGCTGCAATAAAATGAGTAAGAGTGCAATAAAATATTGTTGAGGTGAAAAGAATACTTTATGCTAATATATAGTGAAAGTATGTTATTACAATTAGAGAGATATACATGCTATATTAATATACTTACTTTGTAGGACGTCAGGAGTTTTCTTTGTTCGGTAGCTGTCTTTGTCAATCTTCTTTTTTCCTATAATTGTAAATGAAAGTTAGTTGTTATATGTGATAATGCTGAAGTAGTTTTATTAACAAAGGTTGTTACTTATTAAGGTATGAGGAGTTATTGGAAAAAAGAGTGAATAAAGTTGTGTTATGTGTGTAGTGCTAAAGTATGATATCTATGTTGTTGGAATGATTGCACTGTGATAAATGCAGGTTGGCATATTATAAGCAACCTGGTAAACACTGGCATTGTGTGAAAAGGATGCATACTTAGTGTGTTTTTGCAGCACTGGAACATTTGCAGTAGGACTAATATAGCATGGTATTAGCAGTAGAGCAAAGTCTGCCTTGATGCAAAAATGCAAACATGTCGGTCAAATGTTCAGAATGCATTAAAACTGTGTTTTTGTGAAAAAATGTAAATGAGAACACGTCAAATATATAGTGTAGCATCTGTTAGTAGGTATAGTACATACAAACCAAAAACACAAAAAAAGGTTTGAAGAAGCTTTTGCAAAAGTTAAAAAAACTAATACGTACAGCACAGCGTTTGTTAGTAAGGTCTTTAAAAAAAGGTTCCCTTAAGAGCCACTATTGTAGAACAAAAAAAGTAAGTTGATTTCAAATCCCCCCCCCCTTTTCATTCACCAAGAAGTCAACAGACAGTTTTATTGTCTGCGCACTATATGGCTGAGGAAAAGGAGTGTGACTCATTTCTTTGATGGTAGTGTGATAGGAGTGGGAAGTGTCAAAGCCATACATAATGACTAAACACTTCCTACGCATATTACATTAGTGCAACTTAACAATAACGTCATTTTAACATGTTTTTGTTCACTGAATATATATATTTATATTAATTGAAATAACGTTAGTTAAAGTGATCAGATGTAACGCAATCAACCCCTTGAAAATCAGTGGATGTGGGAAGTGATGATCAACTTAACTCAGCTGTTTTGGTATACCAGAGGACCGAGGTTCACACTACACATCCACGTTTCAGTGCACGCATGGCCCAACAAACCCTCCCCTGGTATATAGATGGAGGACTCAGCCAAGGGCTAGTTAGAACTGTCCTTTATTTTCCATAACAGACAGGGATCATACAGGAGATAGGAACACCTCATGCAATCACAGCTCCCAAGCCTGTGTCAGGGGCTTTTGTTGAGGTCTGATGTCACAAGTCGGGGATCTTCCACAAAAACGTAAGAGCTAACATGATTGGGTGGTTGGGGTGGTATTGCCTATAGGTACTTATAGAGGGTTAGCTGACTGGTCCTCACATGTCAGGTGGCTTTGCCTGAGCCTTCCCCAAAAGCTATTTATTACTTTGTTACAGGATCACAGAATTACAATTGGCCCTTGCCTTTTGACATCCACCCCTGGATTTGTGTTCCCTGATTGGCTGGAGCGGGTCTCCTCAGGGCTGGGATTCAGCTCTGTTAGCAGCGCTCTGTGTACCTACCTTCTCAAGGTGATTAGAAAGACTATGGGCCTCATTACGCGGTAGGTGCTAAGGGATTACTGGCACCGGTAAGGTCACTGGTGCCGGTAATCCCTTACCACCCTATTCCGAGGTCCCTTAGCGGGTCTCTTCCTCAACGCCTGGATTTACCAGGCGTTATGGATGGGACCCGTTAAGGGACTTCAGAGCTAATAACGGTACCGCAAATTGCAGTACCGTTATTAGCTCCATCCCCATTCCCATTGAGCCCTATGGTGGCTCGAATGGGGATTTATCGGATCCTCCAAGGTTGGAATGACCCGGTAAGTCCCTATTTCGGGAACCCGGAATGCGGTAAGCGGGTAGCCATGGTGCCAATAACACCATGGCTACCTCCTACCACTTAATGAGGCCCTATATGTCCTCATTGTTGCTAATGGCATAACCACTTTGCATTATGTATCATTTCTTGTCTGCTTCGTGGGGAACTGCTCATCTTCCCACTGCAGAAAAAGGCCATTGTTCGGCTTGGTTAGATCACGCGTGTTTGGAAAGCAAAACTGAGCTTTCTGGTCTGCAATTAGTGAGGATTTGTTCTGTTATTCTGAAGGTGGCTCCTTGTTTCTGGGGCCAGGAATGTTCTGCTCATCTCTGACCTTGGCTGAGAGCACCAGTCCTGGACAGTGTGCTGTAGAATTGGTTTTCCTTCGTCCCATAGTCTGAAGCCTGTGGCTTCATGTAATTCTAGTATGATTATGCTAGGATTTCTATGTATCCATATTGTATTAGTTTCCTTATGGGTTAGTGGTACTTAGTCCTTCCAGGTTCCTTATACGATCCTGTAGTTCCATAGGGTTAGTTGCAATAAGCGGCAGCAAGCTTGCTCTGCTTCTCTTGCTTTTCTTGCGTTTCTGCTTTTCGCTAAGGAGAGAAAATAATAAAGGCTTTCAACAGTATGTATGTGTATCTGTCCTCTACCTACAGAACTGTGCAAGCATGTTCTTCGTGTGTCCGTGTAACTTCGTGTAGGGATGTGAGTTTGACTCATGGCTAACGTTACTATGTCGTGGTGTCACTAATGACGTCGGTACAGCTGGATATTTGTCATTAGTCAATCAGGTCCAGTGAGGCACCTGCATCCATGACCAATGTTGAGGCACCTCTATCCAGGAAGACATCAGTTGGATACGGTTTGAATGGTTGGCTGAGAGAATATCTGTTTGCATATGTACATGTCACTGGCCCTCCTGGGGGCTGGCCAAACATTGACTGGCATCTTGTATTTCTGGTTCTTTGGGCTGTCATACTTATGGGGCACCTCAGGGACATTCCAGGGAGCCTCTCTTCAAAGCATCTCCCAGTTGATGACCTCCAAGATCTAATGATCGGTTATTCATATAGCGCTTACGCCTATGCTCTTTACATAGAACAAATATACATACAATAGCACCCAACCATAGTTGGTACTCATTTATAAACCTCAGAAGGCTGAAAGGCTGAGTTAGCCTTGCTGGGATTCGAATCTGCAACCTGCACATCACACACAGATCGTAGCAGCGAGAGATCAACCCAACGAGCTATCTTGCCGGCCTCTAATTTTATTTTTCATTGTGAATCCTATCTCTTATGTATGTGCTCATGGGCTTTGAAACAGGGGGATGCTGAGTTAAGATGATCATCACTTCCCAGATCTGCTGAATGTCAAGGGTTGTTTAGCATTAAATCTGACAACCTTAACTGTGCCTTAACAGAAGATTTTCAATGAATTTCAATGGTTTGTTATACCATAGTTTATTCAAGGGCCACTAGCCATGGCCGTCGGCCATGGCCACTGTACATGTTGCACCAATACGTTTCCTTGGGACCCGTTAGACATGGCCTTTGACCCTGGCCAGCGAGCACAGACATTGGCAGTACCCACTGTATATTTTAATACACCAGGTTTGTTTCAAGCCTGCTCATCCTGGCTTTTGGCCATGGCAGCTGCACATGTTGTACCAATAGGTTTCTTTGGGACCCACTGGCCAGGACCACTGGCACAAAGACCCTTTTCCTACTGCCTAGTATATGTGAGTACAACAAATGTCCCCCCATTTATTTTGTGTTCCTCTGTTTCCTCTCCCCAGAAAATTAATGCTGTAATTAGCACAATAATGGCCAGTTATTATCTGTGACACATTTACCCCCTGCGCTATTACTGCTCTAATTCTCAGGGTATTACTGCAGTAATATGAAAACATTTGAGTCATGATTTGCTCCCCAGACCGCCTCCAATGCCCCAGCTTCACATGCTGTCCTCTTTACCCCTCCCACCTCTAGTCTGATGTCATTTCATAATTTTTTCACCTCCAAAAAGCATTTTTTCACTTATCATTTTCACAATATTGCAGTAATTATCATGATAATTACTGCCATCGATCAAAAATAAATATGTTGGCTTTTTTCATTTCTGAAAAGCCTCTGCTGCAAAATGTAGCTATAATTTTGGGACAATGGGGCACCCTGCTCCCTGTCAAATATTTTAAAACGTACTTGATGGAATAACCCCAGATCCCTCCTGGGAATCTTCTCAATGCTTCATACCCGTGTTTTTCTTCTTATTTGATCCAATTCCATCCAGCAGAAAGTTGGACTTTTTGTCTATTGAAAAATGAATGAGAGTAAACCAAAAATGTTTTTTTTGCGTTCTTAATAATATTTAAATTTTTAACAAATCTTTTCCAAAATGTCCCTTCTGGTGGAGCCGTCGACAAGCCAAATACATTCTAAAAGTCAACATGTATTATCAATTCATTTTGAGTTTCCTATGGATCATGCTACTCACCTTAACTATGGTGCAGCGACCACCGCGATGTAATATATATGAAGTTCAGTTTTATTGTACTGTGTTAGTCAATGGTAATATAAAAAGTATTGCTCTGAAAAAGACAAGAAAATACCTTTGTTAGGCTAATAAAATCATCTATTTTGCAAGCCTTTGGATTTTTCAAATTACTTTATCAGGCATCAGCAATTTATATATAAATTCAAGGAAAAAACGTTAGTTGCAGGGACATTAAGGTCAGAACTTAGTGCAACAAAACTGCTGAAATTCAGCTAAAGCAACCTTAACTTCATGCCCCCTATTCCAACTTCTTCGGGGTTGCAACACACCCAGTTTCCTTGATAATAATTTGAATCGAATGGGTAGTCCCACTTCATCGCTCCAAGCAGGAACAATTGACATGTCACCATTCTCTCTCTTATCTTGTTTCTTTCTTCCACAATCTCATCCTTTGCTCCTCCTATGTTCACATCCATCAGGACCTGCATCCCGATAGCCTCCTCCGCCGTCTACTTACACTTGGTGAGACAGCTTTTTATCCCGCACATTGATACTGCTGCCAGTGCTAGTGCTCGCATGATCACCTTTAGTCCATATGACAGCCACAATGGCATCCATGACCATATGTATGCTATCCAGCTCTGGTCATTTCCAGTCCCCCTTTGCTTCTTCTTCCATTTTGGCATACATCTGGGATAGTTGAAATACTGTTTCTGACAGAGTACCATTGTCTTTGTCATTGGCAGGTATGAACGTGCAACAGGAACTCCCAGTTCGTGCTCAAACTCATCCTTCCATTGCTGTTAGCAGATCCAGAATGTATCTATTCTGGAGTACCACCAACCTTACTGCTCAGAGCTCTTCTTTTATTGTATTGAACCCATTCACTGTGGAGTTTATTGTCATAATCAGCTCCCAATGGTAATCTGTAGCCATTTCTCATTTGTTTATGTCTGTACTGATGGTTTTATTGATGTGAAGAACATCTGTGTCCTGTTGAACAGTCTGTGTTCTTCTGGCAATTCATCTAGTGCCGTTTGTGATGCTTCTGAGATGTAATTTCCACCTCTCTTTACTCTTCTCATTTCAACTTGCTTCTTTTCCTTGCCTGGCAGTTCCTCTGGTGCAGATCTCTACTTCCTTTTGTTGGTGTCCATCTTTGGGAAGTTATCGAGCTTCACATATTTCTGTGCCACAACCAAGGATGGCATGCTGATGTGTACCAGTGAGCAAACTCCTCCCCAATTGGGTGGTAGCTACTCGTATACCTTAGATCCGCATGTCCAGTAGTGGTCCATCAGTACTGCAGTGCCCACCTTCATCGCTGCATGCTGTTCTATGCTTCTGCATCTGACATTCTTGCCAACTTCAACTTCACTGTTAGTCTGATAGCACAGTGCTGGTGTCTTCAGGGGTATTATTGGCATCAGTCAGCTTCATTGTCCACCCATGTCAGTACCTTTGCACTCGCATCCCATTCCTTCAAGCACTTGTCTTTCTCTTCATGCACCTTGTTCACTCATGATTGTGCTAGTGTCAGTGCTTTGCTTCCCAACACTCCATCCTTCCATCAATCCTCTGTGTACACTTGGCCATACACAAGTATCTTCGGTCTTTCCAAGCATCCAGGTCTCCTCCTGTTTCTTTGGCTCTCGTCCATGGACATGGCAATTCCTCCAGTGTTATAGTCTTAGGGCCTCATTACGACCCAGGCGCTAATGGGTTAACGTTGCCGTAAAAGGCTGCGGCGCCGTTAACCTATTAGCGCCTAATTACGAGGTCCCTTTGCGGGACCCGACCTTAACGGCTGGTTTTACCAGCCGTTAAAGTAGGGTGCCGCAAAGGGACCTTGGTGCTAAGTACGGTGCCGCAATTTGCGGCACCGTACTTAGCGCCTTCCCCATTCCCATTGAGCCCTATGGGGCAAAAATGGGAATGAGGAAGGGCCCATGGTGAATGGGGAATTACCGCCCCGCCAACCTTGGAATGGGGCGGTAATTCCGCCATTCACCATGGCGGACCCCGGCATGGACCATGGTGCTAATAGCAGCATGGTTTAGCGCTGGGGTTATAATGAGGCCCTTAGTGTCTCCCTTCTCGGGCCCATCTGTTATGTACTGTATAGCTTCATCTAGCTGACAATAATTGTTCATCATATCCAATGTCTTTGTGTAATTATCTTCATATGGAACATTTCCCTGGACATCCATCTCAGTGTTGCTGTCTTGCCCTGGAACCTTCCTCTGGTTGTCACCATCGAGCGATACAGTAAGCATTGTGCTCTTGCTGCTGGTATTTCAGTTGCTGTGAATATTCTGGAGGCCCTCATGGCATAGGGGATTAATAATCAGACATAACATCTCTCCCCGGTGGTTTCTTTACCTACTTTGTCATGTTTTTATAACACATGTTATTAGACACTCGAGCAGTGTTGGTGAGATACATGTTTACCCCCTTCATGTCTGTGTCAACACTGCGCTTACCTCTCCTTACCGTGTCTGCAGTGTTCTCCTGTCCATCTGACAGGGTTGTTCCACCTGCTTGGGTTGGGGGAATGTTGGTAGAGTAGACAGCGGTAGCACTAGCAATGATGGAGATCCTCCAAAATATAAACACAACAATACCTCTAGGAATAATCATAAACAACAGGGTAGCTATATTCTTTATTATTTTGCTCATTTTTACCTGTGCTGCTGGTCCTCCTGCAGCCTGGAAATATAGTTGACCGCCTGACATGCACAAAGAAATGTGTTATTGTTTTAGTATTGTAAGCAAATCGCAAGCATCTAAAAGTATCTGGGTGGTGGGCAGCGGGCAATATGAATAATCATCAACAATTACATTGGCTTTCGCTTTGAAGGTGTGTAAAGGATAAAATAACAAACAGACACTGTATCCTCACTCTAAGTCGATAAGCGGCCCAGTCCCTAACTCTGCTGGTGTCCTTGAGTGAGTGACCATTCAGTGTCCCCCACTCGGCAGTGTACATTCAGAATCGGCTTGTAGCTCATCTAGCTACTGAACGTTGGCCCTGTTGAACTCGTTGCCAGGTGAGGCCACTGCTTTGTAGGCCTTTATGTCCGAGAGGTGGTTCCAGACTGACCTCCCCTTAAGCTTGACAGCATGGTCTGCCAGCTTTTCTACAATGTGAGGACCTGTAAATCGTGGCGCATTTCAGCACCTAATGAATATCCTTAGCAGCACAATGTTCCTTATATTCACTGGATTTTAAGTCTGGAGTCTTGTGGTTTGTTGTCACAGTTGCTCTCTCCGCTGTCTTCTGCCCCCTGTGTCGCTGTATCTGGTGGGAGATAAAAGAGGCACTAGCAATAAAGGAAGTAATGTACACATACATCTTTTGTCCTAACACATCTGCACTATTCTCACAGTCTTTCAGTGCTAGTGTGTGAGAAGCCAGTGGGAGATGCATGCGCTGTCCTGTCACCACCTCATGGAGGGGTTAAATGGTCGTAGGACACAGGCTTATTGCGCAATGCAAACAAAGAGAGAGGTAAGCAGTGCAGCCAAATTCTCTTGTGCTCTGCTGTGTTTTGGCTGTGATCTCCTTCTGGAGACTGTTCAGGTGTTCACACATTCCATTTGCCTGTGGGTGGTATGCACAGGTGCACTTGAATGCTCAGCAATGTGCTGGAGCATCTCGTTGTCGAAGTGAGGGCCATTGTCAGACTGCAGGACCTCACACACACCCCTTCTTGGGAACACTTCCGAGACCAAAAATGCGGGTGCTCTGAGTGTGTCAGTATGTGAACAGGGACCTTCCTCTATCCACCTGGAGAATGGGCATACAACCATTATCATGTAGCAGTAGCCTTGACAAACTTCGATCATGTCAACGTAGATGACATGTGAATGCTTGAATGGGCCTACTGGCCGGTGTATGACTCCCCTCACAACTCTCAAGGTGTGCCCTGCTGTAAACTGTTTATATATCAAACAATTACTTACAAATTCAGCCACATGTTCCACCACATTAGGACAGAACCATGTTTCTCCAATGTGGGCGGCAATTACCTCTTTTCCTGTGTGTGTGGGGTGGTTCAATTGTGTCAATGCAGTGTTCAATATTGCTAGTAGCATGACCACTTCCCCTGTGTTATTCTGCCGGCATAGGGCATCTGTTGGAGACATTGTACATCCTTTTCTAATACACAATTCATTTTCTTCCCTGGGTGCAGCTTCCTTGCAGTACCATAATCTGTGTGTCTGGCAGTGCATTGTATCCTTCTTTTAGTAACATGTTCCTGGTGCACTCTTGAGCATGCGATGCTGCCTCCATTTGTAATAGTTCTCCAAAATATGCTGCACATTTTGCTTCAAAGTCTGCTGCTTCATTCCCGCTTGAAATAGGATCTTCCCCTTTAGTGTGTGCTTAGCACTTCACTATGGCTATCCGGGCTGGGTAATCAATTACTTTGATCAGTTTGCCCAATAAGAGTGCATGCTGTACTGATGTCCCGTCTGCCCTTCTAAATCCTCTCCTGATCCATTGTGCCAGTCCTGCGTGTACTGTTGATGTCACATAAGCTGAGTCAGAGTAAACTGTCACTTCTTTGTCTCTGCTGTGCTCTAATGCTAGTATTAGGGCAACTAGTTTTGCTGCTTGTGCAGAGTAATGGAATGTTAATCGCGCAATGGATACTACCGCACTTGTTCTGTCTTCTTTCAACCTCATTACTTCTGTTCCTGTATGTCTGACCCCATCTCTTTGGTCAATAGTTGATGATCCATAAATGTACAGCACATCTCCCCCCTCAAGTGCATCCTCGTTTACCTTGCAAGTGTCACTGAATGTCTGTATGTTTTCTGTGCAGTCGTGTACGTAGTCACTCTCTTGTAGGACACCTGCTAGGAAAATTGCAGTGTTGACAAGTCTGCACCTCACTATCTTTGGTGAAGCATTTCATAGTATCACCTCGTACCCTGATGCTCTTTGTGTCATCGGTCTGCTGATTGGCTTCTACAGTATCGCAAAGAGGGCGTGCTCCACATAAAGAATGGTAGTGCACCCCTTGGTTATTGCTGCTGACTTTTCCACTCCAAATGCAGCAGCTGACAAAGCATGTTCACACTGGTTATATCCTCTCATTACTGGGTCAAGCTTCCCACTGGAGTAGACTATTGACTTGTGTCCCATGCTTGTCTTCTGTGTCAGTACTGCGTTCATCACTACACCATCAGTGTGTGAGAACAGGAAAAATTCCTTTTTGTAATCTGTGATCCCTAGCACTGGTGCTGTGCATAGTTCCTCCTTCAGCATGTCAAATGCATCAGTCATCTCTGTGGTCCATGTCAGTGTCTTGTGCCCCTTCTGTGCGTCTTTCAGAGTGCCCAATAGAGGCCGTGTGTATGTGCTGTAGTCAAATACCCATGCTCTGCAGTAATTACACAACCCTAAGAACTGCTGCATGTCTCTCACTGTCATGGGCTTGGCTGTCTTGCATATTGTCTCTGCCCTGCTGGGGTCATCTGTCGGCCATTTTGGGGTATTGTCTGTCTTGTTTGTCCAATGTATAGCACCTCTTTCTAACAGTACTGTGTGTTACCCTTGTCCACCTTGTAACCCTTGTCAGCTAGCACTGTCAACATGTGGACTGAGTCCTCCCTACACTTATCTTCTGTCTGGCTGCAAGTCAAAATGTGGTCTATGTACTGTAAAACTGTGCTCTCCATCTGTATGTTGCACAAGTCCATCTGTATCACTCTGTTAAAGATGGATGGTGACTCGCAATACCCCTGAGGAAGTATTGTATGTTTCCACACCCGGTTTCTGTACTTAAAGGAAGTCAAGTCTTGTGAGTCTGGGTATAGTGGTACTGAGAAGAATACATTCTTCAAATCAATGACCGTGAAGCAGGAAGCTTCTGCCGGAATGATGCAAATAAATGTCACTGGATTTTCAACCAAGGGATTCTCTGCTTCTACCATGTGATTAAGTGTCCTTAAATCCTGTATGAAATGCTATGTCCACCCTGTGCCTTTCTCACTGGGTGCACTGCAGTGTTACATGGTGACTCTGATGGTACCAGAATTCCTGTCTCTATCAGTGCTGTGATTGTCTCATAAATGCCCTCATCAGCATCTTTGGTGAGTGTGTACTATTTCACTCTTGGTAAAATTTCTTCTAGTTTCAGCTTAATCTTCACTCCCCCTATGCTCTTCAAGAGCCCCACATCATGGGGACTGGTTGAGCATAGGGTTCTTGTGACCCTGGCCAGATACTCTTCACCTAATGGGGGTGGCGCTTTTAGCGCCATTGCCATCATCTGTGGTACTTCTCTGTAGTATATTGTCAACCAGTAAGCTACACTCATCTCGAACACCATCTCTACCTCTAACTTCTCTTCCCTGAATAGCTCTTTGTCTATCACTGTGGTGAACCTGCAAACCTCTTTCACTGTGTTTACTGCTCTCATGCTTGTCCTGTGTCGTCCATCCCGTGCACCGCTATCCAGTCCTCTCTCGCTACCACTGACACTATTCCTGCTGGCACCATGGTTCTCTCTTCCTCGTCCAATGTTAGCTCAGGCCTGAATAGGTACTCGTTTGGAACCCACCACATTTTCCCTGCAGTGCCTGGGAGCCACGGAATAGCAATGTCAGTCCCGTACTGGAGCGTCTCCTCGTCCACTGTTACCCCCCTCTGTACCTTGTGTCAACAATAAGTTTGAACAATCTCTCTTACATTGAGCATTGCATTCCTGGTGTGGAGCACACTATTCCCTTGTCTGAAAATGAAATAGTCATGTTCAGTCTGCTCATAATGTCTCGTCTTGGTATATTTACAGGTGTCTGTCGAGAGTTTAGTAACGGCAGAGATAGATCATGATCTCCTATAGAAAGTGAACCACTTTGCGAGCTCCAGACAATCATTGAGTGTTCATGGCATCGCCTGACAACTTAAATGCTCCTTCCCTAATGCAGGACCTAGTCACCCCTGTGTCAACAAGAAAGGAAATAATTTTGTCACCTATCACCACCACTATGTGAGGTTCCTCCGCAGGGTAGGGTGTGATTGACAGGATGGGGCACATCAAGTTCGTCTGTGGGCTGTCCTATGTAGGGTACAGGGACATCCCATTTCCAGTAAAGGGGTTGTTCCCCACCATGGTAACTCCTCCCAGTTGTCTAACGGAACCGTTGCCATGGAGTCCACGTGTGCTGCTGCGTCATTGCTCTGTATCTCTGCCAATTGCTATGGGTTTCCTTGAGCCTGTGGTGCTTGTAAATATTGTGGTACTGGTGCTTGCATCTGTGGTGCTTGTGGCATTTTCTGGTGTTTGAGCCCTGTATGTATCCTTGCTGTTGTTGGTCATGTGTTGTCACAGTTTATTACATGGCACACTCCAGCCAGGGAACTCCTTCCCCTACAATGAATGTGGCAGCAATACAATGCTTTTTATTTATAATATATTGCAGAAACTTTTTAGTAGGCCTCCAACCCGCCTCGAACTCAACCCCATAAAAACCCTGTGTAAGAATGGACTAGGAACCAGGCCGGTGTGTATTAATAAGCTATTTTATTAATTTATTATTCAATGTAAATGAGGATAATCAAAATACAACCGCCACAAAAATTGTGACAACACAAATGCAATACCCTATCTAGAGCGACCAAGTGGAAATGGGCTGTTACACTCGCTTTTGTTATAATGACAAACAGGAAAATACAATCAGGTTGAAATAGACTGTTACTCTCACTTTTGTTTTAATAACAAAACAGGAAAATAACTATTCCACCCAAAGTGATAGTGCCTACAGTAAAGAACTCCACCCTGCAACACACACCCCCAAACATCAACTTGGACTTAAATACTTTGAATGGAAGGCAGCGGCAAGGATTAGGAATATAGAAGGAAAATTGGTTTTGGGGTAAAGCCCACCACCACAAGATGGGAATCCAGCAAAGAAAGGGATACCCCATTTTTGGAGCAAAATGGAAGAATGGGATTTTGATTATTTCTCACAACTGCTAGGGGACAGAATAGAACAAATATTTGTATTGCTAGTACTTAGGAGATAGCCAAAGTTTTAGAGAATACTAATCAGCACACCAGGGCAAAATAAAAATGAAGTAGGAAAATCGGTTTTGAGAAAAAGCAAATGCAAAGAGAATATATGGTGACAAATGGAAATACGTTTATACTGGGGCTTGCAATGAGAGGCAGCTCAGGGAAGAGGTTTAGCTCAAAATAGGAAAATAGATTTTCAGTGACAAGGACAGAGGCTCATAACAGGCAGGCTTTTAGGCAAAAGGGATTGTTCACAATGGGTACAACGGGTTGGGTTCAATAGAACAGATGCAAACAGGAATTTGTTTGGTAATGCATTCCATACATGGACAAATTCGGTTTTTAGTTACAAGAAGAAGAATTTTTTTTAGGCAACACTTTACTGACTATAACAGTTAAATAAAAACTCCAGGAACAAGATGGCTGATTTCGAATTGCAACAATCTTAAACCGTGAATTTCAAGAATTTCAATGGGAGAATTAATTGATTTACCTGAAAAAAAATACTAGGGATTTACGGTATCAGGTAATATTATCCCCATATATATGGTCGCCGTAAATAATATCGCCGGGAAAAGGTTGCGGCGATATTATATGGGTGACCATATATATGGGGACAGGGGCAAAAAAAAAAATGTAAAACATTTAAAAAAAAAGAACAAAAAAAATGTGAGGGTTGTGGGAGTGTCCCCCACATGTTCCATGCAATAATGTTGCCACAAAAAAACGGCCATTTTTGGGCGATATTTTTGCATGGCGAGATTTTTGTGGTGACATTATTACATGGAACCGGGATTTACACAGACAACTGAGAGGTTTTTCAAAGGAGATATGCTAACATACACAGGCAAACAAGAGACTCTTCTATGGGGGGATGACTGAATTACACTGCCAATGTGGGCCTTTCAATGGGAAACATTGGATCTACTACTACATAAATTAAGGGTTTAAGCAATTTAGGGCTCGGGTTATATGCTACTTACACAGCAAGCCTTGGTTTAAGATTTAGGAAAGCCAGCTGCATCTCTGGAAAGAAAGGGCAAGGGTCTGGTCACTGCACTCTCAAAGATGGTAAGGTTCAGCTGCCCTCTCTACGTCCTACTTTTCTGTCTCCCCGGTTTTTGTGTGTTACCTCAGTCCTAGTACAGTCCCCTTTATATAGCAGAAATGACATCAATAACTTTTACAATCCAGGGGGAGTACCCTGTAATTATCCCTGCTGCCAGGATTGGACAGTTTTTTATTCTCTCTCTCTCCACCCCCAGTCAGGATTGGATCAGGGATTTTGGAGCACCATCTGTCGTTCCCCTTTATTACCCTGTTTATTCTCAGCTCATCTTTTTGGCCAAAACTAGTTATGTATCATAACTTCATAATTGTACTAGCAACTGCCATGTGCAACATCTATTCTGTTTGAGTTGGTTATGGGGAATTAGATAAGCCAATCGCCAAAGCTGAGTGATATAGCATGGCCATGTGCCACCTTTTTGTCATTTTAATAAAGTGTACAAAAGTTATGAATATGTACGTTCTCAAGCACGTACCTAATTTCATTTTCCACCTTTCCATCAAATCTCATAATTGCCACGTTCAGATCAGCCAGAAACCTGATCTTACTAGCCATTACAGTTCCCAGAGTCCCAGGTAAATGCAATGAATATCCTTAAAACCGCCTGGAAATTACATGAACAATGGCATAAAATTGAGATCCATCCTCAGTCTGATGGCTGTGCAAAATGCCTAAAATAAAGTAGTCTTTTAATATGAATGATGAGTGTGTCTGTCAGCAAATGGGCTGGCCGATTCATCCCTCACAGCCATCTGTTCCCCTGGGCCAGCCTGTGACCAAAGGGTTTTTATGAGTCTCTTTGAAATTGACAGTTTTCTCTTTCAAGTGGGTGCAACAAGAACTTGCACCTTTTTGTCATGCTTTAGCCAAGGATTCCCTTCTTTGAAATCCATGCATTCCTGCCATCATGTCTGCAGAACAGGAATTATGACGTCTCCCGCAGCATCACATTGTATTGCAGGATAGTTAAAGGATCAGTGCGATATCCAGCTGGATGTGGGGCTTGCCATTGCGAAGTTTCTGCCTCAACCAGTTTGAAGTGTCTCTTCACAGGTTACAGGAGTTTTGTGGGTGAAACCTGATATACGTTTGCTTTGGTCACCCCCCACATCATGTTTCCCTGACATTTTCTGTGTGAGCAGTGATATCTTTTTACTTTGTGTCTTTTTAAAGCCATTTTTATTTGCAACACATATGCAGGCCATTTTTGCTTTTAATGTTTAAAATCCTATCTTGCAGGTCACAGGATTCTTTGATTTCTCCTTCTTTGGTCTATTTACATTGATGCTTGTCCATAGATGATGATGGGTAGGCCCCTCTCCACATGGTTCTTTAATTTGACATGAACCAAGAGAAAAAGCCAGGCTGTTTTTGTTGCTGTGTTTACATTCTTGCCACTCATGTGAAATAAAAGCAAAAGCCAGGCCATTTTTGGTTGCAGTGTTTAACTTCTTGCCATTCCTGTAACAGGGAAGGCAAAGCAGGGCCATTTTTGTTTGCAGTGTTTAAATACTTGCCACTCATGTGACCGGGAAATCAAAGCAGGGCCATTTTTGGTTGTGGTGTTTAAATGCTGCTGTTCAGGTGAAAGGGACTTTTGATTGAGGCCTTTAAATGCACCCCACAGTGTATAATAGTCGTCCTGGTCCCCCCTTGATATGGCTGCTGGCCCTTTGCTCCCCAGTTGTGCTGCATCCCCCTGCTCCTGCACACTTTTGAAGTGTGTCCTAATTACCCACATGTCCAACACTGTGGTGGCTCTCTCCCTTGCCCTTGGAAACCCCATGAACACTCCCCTGGGCCCTGCTGCACCTGCTGCTCATAACCCTAAAACCCGCATGGAAAGCCCCTTTGGCTATGATGCATTTGGGGTCCTGACCCGTGTCCTCTCGGCTGCCCCCCTTCTCTGAAACCCTTGCTGTGTGTTTCCCTGCCTCATGAACCCTGCCCCCATGGGTGGTGCAAACTGCTGTGGTTGTTGCTGCTGCTGTCCATGTGGAGTGGGGCTGGTTAGTACCGCCCCATCCTGTGATTACTTCGTGAATTATTTCTGTACTAGTTTCGCTTCATCTATCTTCCTGTCCTCTGCCTTTTTCTTAAGCTTCTCCTGCCATAGCCTACAATGGTGTACTTTTGTGAGCTGTATTTCTGGCTATCCTTTTGTTTCCATTCCTCCTAACTTCCTTAGGTGTTTCTGGGCAGATTATGGCAGCGCTTGCACTAGTATGTGATAGAATATTTCTACTGTTTTTTCTCAAGGTTCTCGGGTTTCAAGGTGCCAAAGCTCTTGAATCTCCTGTATATAATGCAAGGGGTCTTCGTCTTTACTCATTTTCCAGGACATAATTGCCCGATGTCTGAGGTGTCTGGGTATTTTCCCCTTAATTCTTGCCATACAGCAGCTTTGCAATTTGCAAACGGCGAGCGATCATGCGCAGTGTTTTGGTTTGTCACTCTAGAGAACCCCACACTTTTCTATACATCATCAGCAACGTCCCCCAGGATTGCCACTAGTAGTCCCTTTATGTCTCCCACTGCTAACCTGTTTCCTGCTGTCATCCTTTCCATCTTGTAAATCCATTTCCCAGCCCCTGCACTCAACAAGGGCAGCCTACACTTCAGATTCTCCTTGTCAGCATGTTTCCATGGTATATACTGAGGTCGTAGTACCCCTCCCCTCTTAAATAAGGGCATCTGTGTGAACCCCTCCTCCCCATGTGTGCTCCTAGTCAGTCTGACCTGTTCGTCCCCTCTCTCAACACATGCGTAAACATCTATTGGTTCTAGTATGAGAACCCTTGTTAACCTTCCCCTTGAGCAAGCTATAGCTGTTTCCCCCTTCCTTCGTTGTGGGAGGTCTCTAAGCATAACGACATATATAGTGGAATCGTGTAGGGTGTGCAAGTTGTTTGCCAGCCAGGACTGCTCATTTTAGCTGCCACCTCCTTCTCCTCCTGTGTGCGTCCTGTGCTCCCATGTCACTCGCTTGACTGTCCCTGCCCCATTGACTGGGATCGATATTGCTTCCCGCTCTTTTCCCCACTTTTCTGTCTTCATTGTCGAAACCTGAGCTCATGTTACTGCACACATCATCTGCAAAACACAGTCTCCTAGATGTCAAGTCTGTTTTAGGTTTCATGCTGAGGTCAATATCCCTCAAGTCATATCTGCTTCCTCGCCCTTAGGCACCTAGGCCTGTTCCGTCTCTTTCCATTGTGCTCCTATCCCATGAGCCTGTGCTATCTGGCTCTGCACGTCTGTCCTCCTCTAGTCTGTCATTCCCCCTTCCTGTTGTCCCTTGTGTCTTTACCAACCTTATTGCTCGCTCCTTCCCCTCCCTGCGTGCACATTCCCGTGCCAGTCTGTCCAACTGTAACTTCCTCTGCTCCCTCTCAACCAACTTGCGTTTTTCCTGCTCTGCTATCTCCCTCCACCTTTCGATCTCTTCCATTTCCCTTGTCTTTTTGTCCCGCTGGTCCCATTCCACACTTTTCCTCTCCCTGCAATCCCTTTCGATCCCCTTGTCTCTTTCCCTCTGCATGTGTTCCTTCTCCTCCTCCTTCCTTCGTTCCCTATCTTCTCTCTTCAACTTTTCTTCGTGTCTCCTTTCCCTGTTCTCTCTTCCTAGTTTCTCCTGTTGTTCCCTCTCCTTCCTATCTGTCTCATCCATTATCTCTGCCCAGTCTGATGCTTTGCTGTTTCCTTTCAGGCCTTCCATTGCCTTAGCTGCTCCTTCTGCCTCCCCGTCTGTTTTCCCTTCCAGTTTCAGGAGTATCTGTCCTCTATCCACTCCTTTATGGCAATGCTCCTGAGCCCCTCCTTCACACCCTTCTGAGCCTCGCTGTTCAACTCCTTTCAGTTGCAGGCTGCCCTGTGCCCCTTCAGCCCCTACTCCTTTGTATATAGTGGTGGTTTATATGTCAGGTTTCAATTACCCTCTACTGCTCTTAATTCCTGTATTGGGTACATCCTTTGCTCATCGTCTGTGTCAACGGATGCTACACTCAGAGGGATGTATGGGGGAGTGGAGGGGTGATCCCCCTGGCTCCTTCACCTCCTGCAGGCTCAGTATACACTGACACCTGGCTGCATCCTCCTTGCCCTCTCAGAACATGCGTCACAGTCCGAATAAGGCCATGCGTTTGCTAACCTCTTCCCTTTATTGGCGCCCTGCATGTGTGTGTCAGTAGGGATTGCTGCATGTCCTTGTCTGCAAGGTGGGCATGGTTTAGTGAACTTTCCCTCTGTGCTTTTGGACCATTCTATGCTATAGTTACATATATTTTCCCTGTAAGCTAGGAGTGTCTTATACAGGTGCTGTAGGGGAGTGTCACCCCCACACTTCCCCTGACACATTTTTCTCTTGTTTACCTGACCTCAATTCGATGGTTTCGACAATTCTCTGTTTTGGGAGAAAGGTACGAGGTGATGACAATGCTTTTCAGGTTACTACAAGCCTCTCTGGCTCTACAACTTATCAGGCATGCTCCGAGCACCACCCCTTGACAACCTCGATGTCACTGCCCCCTCAGGCAAGCCCACAATCTTGCTCATGCGCCTTCCGTGCACCGCCACTGGTTCACCTTGTATTCCAATCCCAAATTTCCAATGCTAGCTCCTCACATCTCATTCTCTCTGTGTTCTATGTGCAAACTGTTAGGCGGAAACCTGTGCAGTTCCCTCTGGGACCACTGCAAAAGATTTAGGACTACAGGTGTTGCGATGAACCCGCTTGGTAGCAGTCTGTACCACACAGATCCAATTGGTAGCTGTGGCTGAGCAGTCAGACTTCTCTCAAGAAAAGTTGGTCAGTATAGGGAGTATACAAGATAGGGTAATTCTTCGCAGCAAAACGAGTAAACACGCAACCAGGCTTTAGTATAAAGATAGTAAGTTATTTATTAATAACAGAATGTCTACGAAAAATACTAAAGTGAACCACGGCAAACAAATCAAAATACAATTACTCTGCAGGGTGGAATAAAGCTCAACCCCCCGAAACACTATATCGACAACTCTAGGTTCTACGGCACCACTTATTTTCAGACAGAGGTGTATACCTAAACCCAGATGACACTCGAATATTTTTAGTGAGGAAGGGAGAGAAGAGAAAGGCAGGTAACGAAGTCAACACGGTTCATACTGAAGCGGGTAAAATTGCAAGGCAAGAAAGCATTAATCACACTAGATCATACAGTTCGGCGGCCAGGCCCACTCGGTGAGAGGCAAGGCACGATGTCCTGGAAAGTCTCTACGGATGATGCACTCAAGTCTTGTTTAGCAAATTGTTTAGCGACAGGTTGAACCAGTTCAGAACAAAGAGTGAATAAAGATTGGAGGCAACCCAACGGAACGGAGAGGAATCAGATACCTCACACGAACCGATCAAAAAGGGAAGCCAGGCGGTTTACGGTACCTTGTGGGGGAAGACAGCTCCGACGGGGGCAGTTGTTCCTGGTGGTGGATGCACGACGGGTCTTGGCCAAGAGAAGAGATGCTCTCGTCGTCGAAGAGAAGATGTCCGGTGCACCACCAGGGAAGAAACCAGCCGCGGAGTGCTTCGTCACAAGGCACCACCTTTCGATCACGATGCAGGAGTAGTGGCTATCCGGTTGCCGGGTGCTCTGCACGGGCAATTCGACCACTGCGTCCTGGGCGATCAAAAAGCGCAAAGAAGAAGAAGACTGGTTGTTCCCACCAGCCAGGGAAAGAGCCTCTCCGGCAGGGAGATCTCTTCTGTCGTCGGGAGATTGTGAGACGATTCCGCAGGGCTCCACCGGAGGTTTTGTCGTGCAGGTCGGCTCAGCGTTACCCTCGTCGGATTCTTTAGGTCCAGTGGCGACTTCCTGAAGATCCAGTCCCAAAGGCCCTGCTTTTATGCAGACGTCCCCCATTCATTCAGCCTAGCTTGTCAATCAACACATGCTAAGTGGTGAGCGGGAAGGCTCACCACCTGGGCCAATCACTCCAGAGTGCGACCTGAGTTGGCAAGGCAACTCGGTCCAGGGTGTCTAAACCCCCTCCCACACCCCTGAGGTAACCCAGACAGAATGGCGCCACCTTCGCGGGTCTCTGTCCAGAGGCCCGCCAAAAGTGGAACAAAGGGCTCAACCTTTGGTTTCGGAGTCACAGAGAAAAACACAGACGCCATTTTTCAACCCGAGTTCTGGCAGAAAATACCACTCGATAAACTTATTTAAGATAAGTAGATCGGTGGTACGTTGGAGATTAACGAAAAACAGTATCAATCTTCAACAATGGGACGAATCCCATAGGGTTATGTTCGGGGCCGAACATAACAAGTAGTTTCCACTGCCACCAGCCAAAACTCGACGAGGGGGGACGGGACAGTGCCCCCTCGAGTAACAGATCCAGGAGTAATCGTATTACCCCTACTAGCACGTCCACAATAAGATGGTTGGTACTAGTTCTGTTAGTAAATTTAGGTCTAGTAAAGCCAATGGTGACTTTACATGCCCGGGGAGACAGTAGTCAGTCCCCGGGTATGGAGTCTATGGTGGGGGGACCTGCTAGGGCGCCCCCGTGTCACGACACGTAGGGTGCAGAGTGACACACATAGAAAAACTTATGAGACCCTATGGAGTAAAAGACCCCATAGCCCATCGAACACATTGACACCTCAAAGGAATTCCACACATACATGTCCAAGAGTGAGAGGAAAAGGGTCACACTCTTGGCAGGAGGGAAAAAACAAACCCCAGAAATCCAGCAAAGCTGCTGGGGGACTCACTAGGTTAGGAAATTCAGCCTAAACAGAGAATTCTCCCTAACACAAACCTATACGTGACATCACCAATTACAAACCATTGTAGTGTTATGACAAATCAAATACTGCGCACACACTGTTATATCCTGTTACTCCCAAAACACACAAATTCGGTTTTTAGTTACAAGAAGAAGAATTTTTTTTAGGCAACACTTTACTGACTATAACAGTTAAATAAAAACTCCAGGAACAAGATGGCTGATTTCGAATTGCAACAATCTTAAACCGTGAATTTCAAGAATTTCAATGGGAGAATTAATTGATTTACCTGAAAAAAAATACTAGGGATTTAGGGTATCAGGTAATATTATCCCCATTTATATGGTCGCCGTAAATAATATCGCCGGGAAAAGGTTGCGGCGATATTATATGGGTGACCATATATATGGGGACAGGGGCAAAAAAAAAAAAATTTAAAAATTTTAAAAAAAAGAACAAAAAAAATGTGGGGGTTGCGGGGGTGTCCCCCGCATGTTCCATGCAATAATGTCGCCACAAAGAATGGCCATTTTTCGGCGATATTTTTGCATGGCGAGATTTTTGTGGTGACATTATTACATGGAACCGGGATTTACACAGACAACTGAGAGGTTTTTCAAAGGAGATATGCTAACATACACAGGCAAACAAGAGACTCTTCTATGGGGAGATGACTGAATTACACTGCCAATGTGGGCCTTTCAATGGGAAACATTGGATCTACTACTACATAAATTAAGGGTTTAAGCAATTTAGGGCTCGGGTTATATGCTACTTACATAGCAAGCCTTGGTTTAAGATTTAGGAAAGCCAGCTGCATCTCTGGAAAGAAAGGGCAAGGGTCTGGTCACTGCACTCTCAAAGATGGTAAGGTTCAGCTGCCCTCTCTACGTCCTACTTTCCTGTCTCCCCGGTTTTTGTGTGTTACCTCAGTCCTAGTACAGTCCCCTTTATATAGCAGAAATGACATCAATAACTTTTACAATCCAGGGGGAGTACCCTGTAATTATCCCTGCTGCCAGGATTGGACAGTTTTTTATTCTCTCTCTCTCCACCCCCAGTCAGGATTGGATCAGGGATTTTGGAGCACCATCTGTCGTTCCCCTTTATTAGCCTGTTTATTCTCAGCTCATCTTTTTGGCCAAAACTAGTTATATATCATAACTTCATAATTGTACTAGCAACTGCCATGTGCAACATCTATTCTGTTTGAGTTGGTCATGGGGAATTAGATAAGCCAATCGCCAAAGCTGAGTGATATAGCGTGGCCATGTGCCACCTTTTTGTCATTTTAATAAAGTGTACAAAAGTTATGAATATGTACGTTCTCAAGCACGTACCTAATTTCATTTTCCACCTTTCCATCAAAATCATAATTGTCACGTTCAGATCAGCCAGAAACCTGATCTTACTAGCCATTACAGTTCCCAGAGTCCCAGGTAAATGCAATGAATATCCTTAAAACCGCCTGGAAATTACATGAACAATGGCATAAAATTGAGATCCATCCTCAGTCTGATGGCTGTGCAAAATGCCTAAAATAAAATAGTCTTTTAATATGAATGATGAGTGTGTCTGTCAGCAAATGGGCTGGCCGATTCATCCCTCACAGCCATCTGTTCCCCTGGGCCAGCCTGTGACCAAATGGTTTTTATGAGTCTCTTTGAAATTGACAGTTTTCTCTTTCAAGTGGGTGCAACAAGAACTTGCACCTTTTTGTCATGCTTTAGCCAAGGATTCCCTTCTTTGAAATCCATGCATTCATGCCATCATGTCTGCAAAACAGGAATTATGACGTCTCCCGCAGCATCACATTGTATTGCAGGATAGTTAAAGGATCAGTGTGATATCCAGCTGGATGTGGGGCTTGCCATTGTGAAGTTTCTGCCTCAACCAGTTTGAAGTGTCTCTTCACAGGTTACAGGAGTTTTGTGGGTGAAACCTGATATACGTTTGCTTTGGTCACCCCCCACATCATATTTCCCTGACATTTTCTGTGTGAGCAGTGATATCTTTTTACTTTGTGGCTTTTTAAAGCCATTTTTATTTGCAACACATATGCAGGCCATTTTTGCTTTTAATGTTTAAAATCCTATCTTGCAGGTCACAGGATTCTTTGATTTCTCCTTCTGGGTCTATTTACATTGCTGCTTGTCCATAGATGATGATGGGTAGGCCCCTCTCCGCATGGTTCTTTAATTTGACATGAACCAAGAGAAAAAGCCAAGCTGTTTTTGTTGCTGTGTTTACATTCTTGCCACTCATGTGAAATAAAAGCAAAAGCCAGGCCATTTTTGGTTGCAGTGTTTAACTTCTTGCCATTCCTGTAACAGGGAAGGCAAAGCAGGGTCATTTTTGTTTGCAGTGTTTAAATACTTGCCACTCATGTGACCGGGAAATCAAAGCAGGGCCATTTTTGGTTGTGGTTTTTAAATGCTGCTGTTCAGGTGAAAGGGACTTTTGATTGAGGCCTTTAAATGCACCCCACAGTGTATAATAGTCGTCCTGGTCCCCCCTTGATATGGCTGCTGGCCCTTTGCTCCCCAGTTGTGCTGCATCCCCCTGCTCCTGCACACTTTTGAAGTGTGTCCTAATTACCCACATGTCCAACACTGTGGTGGCTCTCTCCCTTGCCCTTGGAAACCCCATGAACACTCCCCTGGGCCCTGCTGCTCATAACCCTAAAACCCGCATGGAAAGCCCCTTTGGCTATGATGCATTTGGGGTCCTGACCCGTGTCCTCTCGGCTGCCCCCCTTCTCCGAAACCCTTGCTGTGCGTTTCCCTGCCTCATGAACCCTGCCCCCATGGGTGATGCAAACTGCTGTGGTTGTTGCTGCTGCTGTCCATGTGGGGTGGGGCTGGTTAGTACCGCCCCATCCTGTGATTACTTTGTGAATTATTTCTGTACTAGTTTCGCTTCATCTATCTTCCTGTCCTCTGCCTTTTTCTTAAGCTTCTCCTGCCATAGCCTACAATGGTGTACTTTTGTGAGCTGTATTTCTGGCTATCCTTTTGTTTCCATTCCTACCAACTTCCTTAGGTGTTTCTGGGCAGATTATGGCCGCCCTTGCACTAGTATGTGATAGAATATTTCTACTGTTTTTTCTCAAGGTTCTCGGGTTTCAAGGTGCCAAAGCTCTTGAATCTCCTGTATATAATGCAATGGGTCTTCGTCTTTACACATTTTCCAGGACATAATTGCCCGATGTCTGAGGTGTCTGGGTATTTTCCCCTTAATTCTTGCCATACAGCAGCTTTGCAATTTGCAAACGGCGAGCGATCATGCGCAGTGTTTTGGTTTGTCACTCTAGAGAACCCCACACTTTTCTATACATCATCAGCAACGCCCCCCAGGATTGCCACTAGTAGTCCCTTTATGTCTCCCACTGCTAACCTGTTTCCTGCTGTCATCCTTTCCATCTTGTAAATCCATTTCCCAGCCCCTGCACTCAACAAGGGCAGCCTACACTTCAGATTCTCCTTGTCAGCGTGTTTCCATGGTATATACTGAGGTCGTAGTACCCCTCCCCTCTTAGATAAGGGCATCTGTGTGAACCCCTCCTCCCCATGTGTGCTCCTAGTCAGTCTGACCTGTTCGTCCCCTCTCTCAACACATGCGTAAACATCTATTGGTTCTAGTATGAGAACCCTTGTTAACCTTCCCCTTGAGCAAGCTATAGCTGTTTCCCCCTTCCTTCATTGTGGGAGGTCTCTAAGCATAACGACATATATAGTGGAATCGTGTAGGGTGTGCAAGTTGTTTGCCAGCCAGGCCTGCTCATTTTAGCTGCCACCTCCTTCTCCTCCTGTGTGCGTCCTGTGCTCCCATGTCACTCGCTTGACTGTCCCTGCCCCACTGACTGGGATCGATATTGCTTCCCGCTCTTTTCCCCACTTTTCTGTCTTCATTGTCAAAACCTGAGCTCATGTTACTGCACCCATCATCTGCAAAACACAGTCTCCTAGATGTCAAGTCTGTTTTAGGTTTCATGCTGAGGTCAATATCCCTCAAGTCATATCTGCTTCCTCGCCCCTAGGCACCTAGGCCTGTTCCGTCTCTTTCCATTGTGCTCCTATCCCATGAGCTTGTGCTATCTGGCTCTGCACGTCTGTCCTCCTCTAGTCTGTCATTCTCCCTTTCTGTTGTCCCTTGTGTCTTTACCAACCTTATTGCTCGCTCCTTCCCCTCCCTGCGTGCACATTCCCGTGCCAGTCTGTCCAACTGTAACTTCCTCTGCTCCCTCTCAACCAACTTGCGTTTTTCCTGCTATGCTATCTCCCTCCACCTTTCGATCTCTTCCATTTCCCTTGTCTTTTTGTCCCGCTGCTCCCATTCCACACTTTTCCTCTCCCTGCAATCCCTTTCGATCCCCTTGTCTCTTTCCCTCTGCATGTGTCCCTTCTCCTCCTCCTTCCTTCGTTCCCTATCTTCTCTCTTCAACTTTTCTTTGCGTCTCCTTTCCCTGTTCTCTCTTCCTAGTTTCTCCTCTTGTTCCCTCTCCTTCCTATCTGTCTCGTCCATTATCTCTGCCCAGTCTGATGCTTTTCTGTTTCCTTTCAGGCCGTCCATTGCCTTAGCTGCTCCTTCTGCCTCCCCGTCTGTTTTCCCTTCCAGTTTCAGGAGTATCTGTCCTCCTATCCACTCCTTTATGGCTATGCTCCTGAGCCCCTCCTTCACACCCTTCTGAGCCTCGCTGTTCAACTCCTTTCAGTTGCAGGCTGCCCTGTGCCCCTTCAGCCCCTACTCCTTTGTATATAGTGGTGGTTTATATGTCAGGTTTCAATTACCCTCTGCTGCTCTTAATTCCTGTATTGGGTACATCCTTTGCTCATCATCTGTGTCAACGGATGCTACACTCAGAGGGATGTATGGGGGAGTGGAGGGGTGATCCCCCTGGCTCCTTCACCTCCTGCAGGCTCAGCATACACTGACACCTCGCTGCATCCTCCTTGCCCTCTCAGAACATGCGTCACAGTCCGAATAAGGCCATGCGTTTGCTAACTTCTTCCCTTTATAGGCGCCCTGCATGTGTGTGTCAGTAGGGATTGCTGAATGTCCTTGTCTGCAAGGTGGGCATGGTTTAGTGAACTTTCCCTCTGTGCTTTTGGACCATTCTATTCTATAGTTACATATATTTTCCCTGTAAGCTGGGAGTGTCTTATACAGGTGCTGTAGGGGAGTGTCACCCCCACACTTCCCCTGACACATTTTTCTCTTGTTTACCTGACCTCAATTCGATGGTTTCGACAATTCTCTGTTTTGGGAGAAAGGTACGAGGTGATGACAATGCTTTTCAGGTTACTACAAGCCTCTCTGGCTCTACAACTTATCAGGCATGCTCCGAGCACCACCCCTTGACAACCTCGATGTCACTGCCCCCTCAGGCAAGCCTACAATCTTGCTCATGCGCCTTCCGTGCACCGCCACTGGTTCACCTTGTATTCCAATCCCAAATTTCCAATGCTAGCTCCTCACATCTCATTCTCTCTGTGTTCTATGTGCAAACCTATACGTGACATCACCAATTACAAACCATTGTAGTGTTATGACAAATCAAATACTGCGCACACACTGTTATATCCTGTTACTCCCAAAACACACAAAAACCCCACACCTGTCTTCCCACCTCCAGGCAAAGTATACCAATATTCTTGTGTGATTGAACTGTACCCGCTGCATCAACTAGTGTGCAAAATGTCTCATTCTAGGAGACTTAACCAGTCAACTCACTTTGTGGAATCTAGGCCAGCTTCCCTTGCTAACCCTTATGGGGATACTGTCATGCATGACCCGAGCTAAAATGCCCAACCCACAGGAAAACCACTATTTACATAACTTCTCTCATCCTTGCCCACGAATCAATTGTCTATGTTATCCACCAGAACCATTTACCTCAAAACTCAAGCCCTAAACACAGAAAAGAGACATCTACCTCTGCTCCCGTCCCTGCTAACTTTGACAATGCTATACAATGCTTTGACAATACTCAACAATACTAAACAATTCTCCACAATATTCAATACCCTTCCTCACATCCACAGTTTGCGTTTGACTGGGTGATTACTCACACTACATGGTCTGCTTGCGCTGCTCGGCTGCCCTGTTCCCCAGAAGGTGCTCACTTCCCAATCCTGGTCTGCCTGGACTCCTCGCTAACTTCGGGCAGGATGATTTCCAAGCTGGCACCTGATGGCCTTTCCACTGGCACGGGTCCGTGTCTTCTCGAAATATGCAAGGGTCCTGAAGCCTCTCAGGTTCTGCGGCTTGGGACACGACTTTGTGTCGGGCTGCTGCAGCGAACCATCAACTCTGCTACGTTCTTGTTGGGGATAACTCCCAGGTATGCCAGATCGATGCTGGAGGGCCCAACTCCCTCCCCCAGTATACACAGAGTCAATGGCAAATTCAAGCTGCAGTTTATTACAGCCAAAACCAATAGGAATCGATCCAAGAACTCTGAAAAATTCCAACATGTCACACAGTAAATGGCGCGCAGGCCATTGTTGGCCTAAAAAAAATCTCCAGAAACCTATTGCTGTCTGGGATTGGCTGTCAGGAGTCTAATAACCTATATGGGTACATATTCATGTTATATGTTATTCTACTGGCTCTTACATGTCAGGTGGCTGGCCTGTCCCTTCCCCAAAATCTAACTTAGTACATTGTTGCAGTGGAATGCCCTTCCATTGTTCTCTCCCATTGCCACCCACCCCTGGATTTCTAAACTGTGATTGGCTAGAGCCGAAATGGTTCTGAGCTCACTGTGCACCTTTTCAAAGTGATGTGAATGATTTATGTCTCTGTATTGTAACTTTTGTGCACCACCTTTGCCTATGAGACCATGTCCTGTACGTCGCAACACTTATTGTACATTTTGTTGCAGCCTGCGTCTTGCTACCTGGAATCGCCTCCCCTTTCTCACCATGGACTACTGTCCATTGTCTGCTTCAGCTGCATCACGTGTCAAGAGACCATGAACTTGAGCTCTGCAGCTCCGAATTATGAGGATTTATTCCATTTTACTACAGCTGATCCCTTTGTTGTCTCGGATTGGAATGTCTTCACATCTCTTGTCCTTGGGTGTGGGCCTTGTCTCACGCGTCTGGCTCCTTGTACAGTCTGAATCAGCTCATCTTGTCTCCTGTTCAAAGATTTGAGGCCTGCTGTAATTTTCCTTAACCTTATAATACGGTTTCTACATTGTCAAAGTTATACTACTTTCTCTATGAGTTAGCTATATGTGGTTTGATCAGGTTTCATATGCTCTCCGGTATGTACATGTGACTATTGGCTTTAAGCATCAGCATGCTCACTCAGGATCTCTTCTGCCTTGCGGTTTCTGCGTTGCTGCATTTGGCTAACGGAAAAAATGATAAAAGCAATGGCAGTATGTCTATGTATCTGTCCTCTAACTATAGAACTGTATGCTCGTGTTCTTCATGTATCCGAGTGTGTGTTTGTGATTCGTAGTGCGGATTGCACGTGTGCTTCATGTCTAACACTGCTATGTCGTGGTGTCTCTAATGATGTCAGCAACATGGCTTCTTGGTGCTTAGTCCAGTCTGTCCATATAGTTGTCTCTGACCATAGTATTTGGCTCTTCATTCACGCATGGATAGATCTGTACCACACTTCGTCTGGATTGCTGACTGAGAGGGTACTTTTCAGTGTATTTGTCGATCATTGGTGCATTTGGGATTCCTCCAAAATAGAATGGGTGATTGCAGTGTTTTCTGGCCTTCCGTCTTGTCATGAACTTGATGGGAGGGGGTGATCCCAGGATCCTGACTCCCTCTTCAGCCTTCAGCCATGGTTAGTGGCATTGCCAAATATATTATTAATGGGCCACTAGTCATGTCCTTCGGCCATGAAAAATGGCCAGGGCTTTCAGTCGGGCCCACTGTACATTGTAAAACACCAATAGGCCACCAACCATAGCCTTTGATCTTCATCAGTGGCTATGACCTTTAGTCGTGTCCACTGTTTATTATATACACTAACCAGCCTCTAGCCATGACCTTCAGCACAATACTAGCCAGTGGCCATGGCCTCAGCCATGACCATTGTATATACTAAAAAATAAATGAGCGACAAAGCCATGGCCTTTGACCATGGCCATAGTCAACATCTTTCGGCCATGCCCACTGTATATTTTAGAATACAACGTATCACTAGCTATGGCCTTCAGCAGTGCCCACTGTATATGCTAATGGGCCACTCGCACTGGCTTTTGCACTTGGGCAGTAGGCATCTACTTCGGCTGTGCCCACTGTATATTTTCCAACACTAACCAGTCATTAGCCATGGTGTTTGGCCATGCCAACTATATATTCTAACATATTAGTGGGTCACTAGCGAATGCCTTTTGCCATGGCCAGTGGCTGCGGATTTTGACCTTGCCCACTCTATATTTTAAAACAGTAACGGACCACTAGGCGTGGCTTTTAGACCTGTCACTGTATATTGTGGGAACAATAACCGGCCAATAGGTATGGTTTTTGCTGATGGCCAGTGACCACAGCCTTCGTCATGGCCAAGTCTGCAGCCTAAATTTTTGTTAAGATAAACAAAGTTGTTATGAGCTAACTTATAAATGATGTTATGTCTGATGCCATTACTTATGTAATCTGTCATTTATGATGTAATTAGTGTTGTCAGCTGTGATGGCATCAGCGATGTGATCTGTAATATCATTGGTGATGTCATAGGTCATGTAACAAGTGATGTCGCCAGTGGAGTTTTCATTATGGTCATAGGCTGTGCAACAGGGGGGCAAATTTAAGGTGGCTTTAGATAAAGTTCAAGGGTTTCGTTGCATTCTCACCTTAACGTTCCTGCAACTAAGGTTTTTCGTTGAATTTCAAGGGGTTTGGTACAAATAATTCCTTACTTTAACGTTCTTGCAACTAAAGTTTTTTTCCTAGAATTTCAAGGGTTTTGTTATTCAATAAATCCCACAACCACTTTCTCATCCAAATAAATATTTTCTTTTAAAAATTGTTTACAGTTATATTTATTATAGATGAAAAGAAAGTCATTAAAGTGTTAGTCATTTTGCACAAATACTGCACTAAATCTTTTTAAAAATAAAATGTTTCAAGACTATATACTACACATATATTTACATATGTAAATTTTTTTCAAAACTTTTTTTCATAGTCATGGCTATGAGACATAACATTGCATAACATGGACTAACATAACATTCATAGGTACTGCGCCTACTGTCATCAAGGCTAACCGCGGCTAAACTAACACCATAAATATATTTGTTTTTTTAACACAAAATGTATTAAAAGGACCAATTATGGATTATGTATCCATTCACACAGTCTGTGTTTTTATCGTCTTTTTTATACCTGAAAAACTGGCCCTGAAAAGTCAAGGAGGAGGATGGAACAGGGAAGTGGAAAACATTCGGAACCACACAGGTAAGAAAGGGTAAAAAAAGGAATATTTATTTTTCTTTGTATTTTTTATTTTGGATTTTTTTTTGTTTTTCTTTTTTTTTAAAGGGGAAAAAATGGCCACTCAAAACAAAATGTATGTTACAAGTGGTGGCACTTAGCCTTGTGTTGTATGTCTTCTAAAATGACTCTTCTCCAACTATCGTGGTGGCATCTCCCACCAAGATCCAGTTTTGACATCTCAAACACATTACCTGGCAGTTGTCTAGCTCGGGTACAGGCAGGAAGGGATAAGTGGTGGTGGATGAAACTAAGGAAGCTACAGATGCGCAGAGATACCTTTGGCCAGCAGGTGCCAGCGTGCAGATTCTGGACCATGGGCTCTCTCCTTGTTATGGAAATGAGCTTTTCAATAGGGTTCCACGACATCGTCCCAATAGACACAGACCAGGCACTGAATCAAAGTAGATGTTCCCAAACTCTGTGATGGTTTATTTGAAGGTCCTTTCCTCAACACCTTCCCACAGAAAACACACTGAACTTCTTCAACCTGCTACTTACTTTGTTGCTCCTTCACACGAACATACTGCCAGCTATCAGCAACTGTTTTGTGAGCACACTGCTTCTTCCATGAAGGTAAGACAGCACACACCCACACCACCTCTTCATCAATGCTGGTCCCAGTCATGTTTAAAACTCTTGATTGGGGAGGAAAAAACAATACTGTAAAAAAACACAACACAAAAAGGACACTATCACTTAAAATGGAAAAAGTTTTTAAAAACACATAACAGGCTAAAATAAAAAAGCACAAACCACAAATGACTGGACAAAGGAGAAAGGTGGTAAGAAAGGAATAGAAAGTTCTCTATACTGCTCTTGAAAGTTCCTAGAGGTTCACAAGAAAGGTCACCCACCAAGAGACAAAACATAATGAAAAAAAGAGAGAGGTGTCTTTGAGTGCGATGAATAACGCGGCTACACCAACAAGCCAATCAGAGTGCAACTTTCCTACATGGGGCTATGCCCAGGCGCATGACGTAGTCATGTCTAAACCATTAAACAATAATTTTCCGCATCCCACATACATGCCTACGCATACTGATAGCTGTGTCAATGAGAATGCCCAATCAAACTGCACAGTTCATTAATAGGGCTATGCGCATTCACACCTTCCATGCTGACCAATCGGATTGCACACACTCTTTAGCCATGTCAACGAGAGGGACCAATCAGGCGGCGCGGTACCTAAGCATGGCTATGCGCTTTCGAGACTTGCACGCGGACCAATCGGACTGCATGCACTCTATAGCCGCGTCAACGAGAGGGCCAAGTCAGATGGTGCAGTTCCTTAATGTGGCAACGTGCATTTGCACCTTCCGTGCCGACCAGTCAGATTATGTACACTCAACGAAAGGGCCCAATCAGGTGGCATGGTTCTTTAACATGGCTACGCACATTCATGCCTCCATGCCGACCAATAAGATTGAGTGCACTCTATAGCCACGTCAACAAGAGGGCCTAATCTGCAGTTATGCAGATTCATGCCTTCCACACTGACCAACTGGATTGGGCGCATTCTAAAGCTGCGTCAATGTGATGACCCAATTAGGCGGCACAGCTCCTTAATGAGGCTATGCGCATTCGCGCCTAGATCATCGACCAATCAGATATTGCACTCCGCTAATGCACCTACCCATGACCTGTAACTGCATCAACAAGAGGGCCCAATCAGGCAGCGCGGTTCCTTAATGCTGTTATGCACATTCACACCTAGTCTATTGACTGATCACATTTTGTGCTCCCCTTACGTGCCTACACATGACCCGTAACCACGTCTAAAGCATCAACCAATTATGTATCGAGTTCCGTAGGCGCGGCTATGACGATAAGCCATGCGCAAGGAAGACCAATCAGAATATGCACTGCGGTAACGTGGTGACACATGACTCATTAATGTGTGTATAAACTGCGTCACCTGATTGGCTGATGGGCATAGCTGCCTTTATTCACTACACCCAAATACAACTTCTTTACTTTTCCTCATTTATTTTTGTTCTGGGTACTGAGCAGCACATTTCTTCTCATCCTTCTATGCCCTCCTTTATCCATTTACTTCTTTATTTTGTCCTGTCATTTATCCCATTTGTCAACTCATTATTTTAGTTAGTTATTTTCTTTATTTCCTAGGTCAGACATTGCACAATATGTCTGACCACATCAGCAGCGATGAGGTCATTTGGACACCAAATCCATCCCTTCCCTGCAAAATAATTATGCAGGATGAAAGAAACTGCAGACACTTGGAGATATTTCATGGTTGAGCGGTTCCACACCCTAAAAGAGACAGAAAAGGTACAGTGCAGGGTTTGCAAGAAAAGGCTACTCTGTGGACTGTCTAACGTACTGTCACAGAGCTTGGGCACATCTGTCCCCATTCAACACTTAGTCCGAGTATACTTGGACCAGGTTGATGAGGACTATCGAAAGGCCTATGAGAAACACAAAGTACAGGCACATGGCCGAACTCTGTGTGTTGTCGAACAGCTGCCGTGCCATCACCTTCGACAGCAGCAACCACAACAGCAACCTTTGCACCACCCACCTCCACTACTGTACCTACCACAAACTCCACCAGGCCCCAACCTCCCCCACTGCTGTCCACACTGGACTTGAATAACTGCAAAGTTTTGTGCAGACAATGCCATAAATGGGCCACAGTGGGAGATGTCACCGTAGATGGATGGCCACAGGCCATTTCAGTGTACCAGACCCATTGCCATTAGGACAATATATTTTTTAAGGGCCAATTTCTTAGCCCCTTTTTGTAAAAACAAAAAAACTAAAAAACCGCAAAAACAAATAAAATCCCCAAAAATCAATGTTACCTTTTCTTGCTTTTTGTTACATGTGAGAATTGTAATGTTCTTCCCTTCCTAGTCTCCCCCTCCTCACCTCTCTGCCAAAACGGCCCTTTTCAGTACCACCCTGTTATAAAAACACACACAATAAACCAGAAACTGCACTAAAAGATCACAACATCTTGACTGATCTGTTTTATGCAGTTTCTGTTTCTGAAATGTATTTTTCACAATGTTTTCTTTGTGGCCAAGGGTATTGCATGCATTGACTTTTATATATAGCCGTGGCTACCAAATGGTCTGGTATGGCCTGTGTATAGCCGCAATTAGGTGCGTCAGGTAGCAATTGACGATCTCGTAGCGACAGATACGACCTCCAGTCATTGCTGAGATTAACCGTGCCTCTAAGCCCGCCATCTCGTTGGATGTGGTGGTAGCCGTGATTATCAATTTATGTTTTAAAAAATATATATTATTTACATATGTATATATGTGTGTATTCAGTAGTCCTTGTAAGTTACATTTTGAGATATGATGGGAGTAGGGTGCAGAAGCATGAATAGATTCAGTAGTGATAGGGTGGGTGGATAGGGGTCTAGAGGGTAGGGGAAGGCTATGTAGGGGTAGAGAGGGTGTGGGTAGAGTGTATGGATGATGGAAGACACTGTATGGGTGCGATGGTGGTAGAAAACCTTTCAATAGAGTGAGTGGGTGGGGACAGTCAGAGTTAGGTAAAGTGTGTGGGTTTCCTATTAGGTATGGAGACTTAATAGATATGAGAAAATTATAATTTGCGCTCTTCTGTCTGTAAAAAAAATAAACATTATTAGTTAGATAACATACTTTATGAAATTACTTACAGTTATACACATATGTTGAATGTTTTGGACCCTCATATGTAGTACTTCATATGTACTATGTTCGAAACAATATTTGTGCATACTACACTGTTGCTGTCGTCACATATAATAATCATTGAGTCATTGGGAACTAATCCAAGGTGGATTAAACAAAACACACACTGTCTAACACATTGATAAAGTAAATGGGTGGGATTATTGTGGGTGGGGATACAGTGAGTGGGCACAGGCATACAGGGCGCAATAGGCGGGATCGGACTGGAACAAGAAATAGGCCCGGACAACCAAGAAAAAGTGGCCCACCCCTCGCCTCATGACCCTTGACCTCTGAGGACATCACCAGAAGTGATGTCATTTGACTCCACCCGAACGTGACATCCCGGGAAGCGGTGATTCACCCCTTGACAAAACAGGAAGTTGCATCAAATAACATTGTTCCTAAGTAGACTACGAAAAATATGGTTATGATTTCCCTAATGTGATATACATTTCATACAAGAATGGATCACCATATGTATCATTAATATCTGTGTGTATAGATCCATATTGTCAAATTACTGTGATTGCAAGCAGACGTCCAAGGCCAAATGATAATATGTTATTGTACAGCAATAACATTTAAGCTCTTTTTTCTAGAACAAATATGCACACAATATCACCCAACCTGTGTTGGGTTTATCGACTGCAGAAGGATGATAGGCTGAGATGGCGTTGCTGCGATTTGAACCTGCAACCTGCAGATCACACACACATCGCAGCAGCGAGGGCTCCACCCACTGAGCTATTTTATCAGCTATAGTAAAATTAGCAATTATTCTGTAGTGGATACCATTAAACTGGTAACTGAAATTTAACAGCAGACCAGTTAAGTTCATCTGCAGGTCTGGTGCAAAGTTGGCCACATTCTGCAGCAGCATGTGAATGATGCATGATCATAATTTATGATGCACACTTCATGCATGCAAATCAATCATCAAAGCAAAGTAACATGTATAGACTTGGAGGAAGAGAAATCAGCAACACAGCTTTATCATGGTTAGAATCCTTCCCAACAGTAATAATGGAAACAGTGTGGCTTCAACTCAGCCCCACACACAACAACCTGCCTAGTGGCACAAGCCTCATCAGTCCCGCCATCTACATAACACCAACAGCCTTAAACTCAACCCAAACAAAGCAGAAATTATGATAATGCCATACAAACCCTCGAACCTACTCCACGTTCCATGGCCTTGCGGAATTGGGAAATACACCAGAAACTTCCAAAGTAGTTAAAAACCTCACAATACTAATGGACATCAGCTTAACTTTAGAATGACAAGTCAGTAGATACTACCCCTCCTCACCTTTCAATGTAGAATGCTCAACGTCCTCTGCCTCGTCATGTCATGAATAGACTAGTTACAACAGCATCTTTCTTGGAATGTCAGAGAACCTCACCAAAATACTACATAGAATTCAGAACACAGCAGGTAGACTGCTTCTCAAACTCAGCAAGAGAGAACACATCACGCCAGCAGTAAGGACCATACATGTGTTGCCAGTCAAAAAAAGAACCTTCTTCAAGACACTCTGCATAACCAACAGAGACGTCTATGGCCAAGGAGCAGAATTCATACAAGAACTAATTTTCATTTACAAACCAAATCGGACACTTAGATCCAGCAATGACATCCACCTTGATCAAAACAGTACTCTAACTTGGGTGGGCATTATAGGTCAGGAGATGGACTGATGCATTCGTGGGCCCCTGTGCCATTCATTACCTGCCAGGTAATGCCTGCACACAGTGGGGTTTATAGCTATAAGCGCCCCACCATGTTTTCTGTGGTGCTTATAGTTTATTTTTATTATTTGAGAGAAGTTGTTTTGCCACTTCTCTGTGTTATCATCAGTGTGGTTATGGGCTGTGCAATACGGGGCGCGCGTGGTTATGGTAATGCAGCTTTCAACACCTGCCGGATTTCAGCAGTTTTGTTGCATTAAAGCAGCACTTTAACGTCCCTCAAGACACACTTTTTTCAACTAAAACAACCATCAACCCCTGCCAGGGTAGTCAATGGTGTAGGATCATTGGAGCAATAGTCCAAAACATCTGATGGTTAAAAATCTAGCACTGATAAAATCTGCCAAGTCTGGAACTCGCCCACTATGGCAGCTCTGACATTGGGACTGAAGTATAACTCAAAGGGCTGGAAGTGTTTTCGGGGCAAACTATAGAAGGTGTAGCATCCGCTCTAGCAATTGCACAGTTCATTTGTGAACCATCTCACGTGCAACATTTGATACCGAGCATGTATTGGCCACATCACGAGAACAGAATACAAACAAGCTATTCCGAGCTCCTATCTGGGCATGGCAGCTCAGTGAACGTGTGGTTAGGCAAGCAATTATCTGACACCGCATGTGTGAATGAGATTAATAGAATGTTTCTGCAACTTCAGAGCTGCGAGGGAGCTATTAGATCTGCAATGTATATTATCCATAAAATAATTATGTTCACATGAGGCTCTACAATGTTTAATCACTATTTGCATATGAAGCACAGCTCTATGCAATATTTAATAAGCTATCACTTCTGTCATGATTAGCTTCGTTCATACATTGTTTCTGAATTATAAACTGCTATTCTCCAGTCTTCTGCGTTCAACACTCTTCGCCAGTCTCCAAGCCGCGTACTTCAGTTAAGCAACCTGTGGGTATATGACACACATGGCAACAAGTGAATTGCACGCGCGTTGTGTCCAAAGGTTTCCTGGATTCTCATATTTGAGTAAAAACCGTCTGCCGGCATATTCCCGTAACCCAAAATAACCCCCTCTGCAGAATGTAGCGAGTGGCCTCGGCCATGGGATATTGCCACCAACCAAAGACAGGCACTAGAGTGACGTCGAGTTAGTCCATGAATTGCCATGTCTCCTTCCCCCAGGACTACAGTTGCAGAAGTGGAGCGTGCACACCCCTCAATGAAATCAGAAATTCCAATTGGGCCTGACATTGGAATTCAAAAAAGTGCCAGCAGTTCGCTTGGTACAATCTGGGGCTGGATTTTACAGAATTGCACTAGATAATGAAATGTAAGATTGTTGTGCTGAATTACATTTCTGGGGGTCCTTTGTAAGAATCGCAGGGCAATGTTGCACAAGTTGCTGGCATTTTATTAAAAACAACCTGTTCTACTTTTCATATATGTTGTTTTTCAGTTGTTTTAATAAAATGTGTACAACATGTTTTAAACATGTCCAGTCTGGCTGCCCAATTTAGGCCAGTATGGATACATAAGAACACATTCTTACTGTGACAATGGCATTTTTTTCTTGGCATCAAGTACAAAGCTAACATGACAAGTGTTCTTTTGTGGCCATACTGGCTTACATTGAGGTCGCCAGCTTTTATATGCTGTCTTACTGTTGCATTGAATGTTTTACTAGCATCAAGAGTATAGCCAACTTGATGAGTGTTCTTACATAGCCATACTGATCTACATTGATGCAGCCAGTCTGGACATCCTTTAGACATGTGCACACTGGCTTCACCAATGTAGGTCAGCATGACTGTGTAGGAAAATGTTGTTCTTGCTGCATGGTATTTTGCACTGGCATAAAGGGTAAAGGCAACATGAGAAGTGTTCCTAACTGGTCATACTGGACTACATAGATGGTGCCAGTTTTTTAAAATTTACTGTGGCATTGCATTTTTACTGGCATCAATGGTAAAGCCCACACAATGAATGTTGTTACATATACACACTTTTCCCCATATTCCCTTCCAACTCTCTGGTCGACGGAAATTGCCTGTTTGTGACCTAGGGGAGCAAATACAAGTGCTTTGCTTACTGTGACTTTTGGACATGGTTTCAACATGTCCACACCCACAATGCCATGCTGGAAGTGTGGAAGGCTTAAGCAGCCAAAGACAGTCTTCAGCCCTTAAACACTTTGCACAAACAAACAACACTATGTTGCTCTGATAGAAGAAAGTAATGTGGTAGGGATCTGGTACAGTATAAAGCTATGTTATTAGAATAACATAAAGGATAAAAAAAAGTGATTTTCATTTGGCAAATTCACATTAATGGCTTACGACCCCTTCCAAGGATTTCTAGGAGAGCAAGCTGCCCAGCTCACCATTTCTCTTGCCTGTGAGTCAATTCTTAGACACCTACATTTCTGTTTCATGTACATTGTCTCCACTTTGGGTTGGCTGGCTGAGGACACCCTAAATTGAGATCGTTGAGTGTACTGGTGTTCAAGTTTGTTGGGTTGGGACCTGAAAGCGTCCCTCTCTACTCCCCATTCCTGTGAGGTGACATTACTGTAGCATAAAGTGCTGTACAGAGCATGGCATAGTTAAATAGTAGCACTCAGAACAGACTAACATGATGTGAGAGGTAACATGTTTTGAGAGGAGGGTGCCAATCTGACATGGCATACAGGCAGACAGACATACAGCTGGCCATTCTCTCCCCACCTATGCTGTTTGGTTGCTCATCCACCTCTGTCTTTTACATAGTTTAGTGAACACATCCTGCATAGGGTGCTCAGGTATATTTTCTCACTTTTGAAGTCTAAGCATTCCTATATTTAAATGGAACAATGATAATGGACAGTGGTAACAAATGTATTCATGCATTAAGAAAGAGGGTATCGAAATCAGTTATTAGAAAGAGATGAAAAAAAGATGAGCTTTGAGACGGGTTTGGAAGATGCGCAGTGAGGATGATGAGTGAATGAGGATGGGAAGGGTGTTTCAAGGCTTGGGACGATGATGCGAAGCACGAGTTAGAAAGAGAAATGTTGATGGGGCAGGTAAGATAAGGAATCTGATGAGGAAAGATATGAGGGATAAGCTATAATGGGAGTGGTTAAAGAGGGAAGGCAGTAGGAACGAGGTGAGAAAGAAGGGAAACAGTAGCAAGGTCGGTAAGTGGGGAGAAAGAGGAGAGTGAGTGGGGGAGAAGTTAGAAAATTAGAAGAAGAAGGGATGTTAGAAAGAAAAGAGGAACAGAGAGAGGCCAACTTAGAAGTAAAATAGTTGGCAAAGTCAGAAGAAGAGAGAGGAGATAAGAGTGAGTAATCTGGAGAGTGCGGAGAGAGAATATTTTGTTGGAAGCAGTTAGAAGAGGCGACAAGTGTGAAAGGAGAGAGAATGAGTAAACTCAGAAAAATATAGTTTTTTTGGCCATCAGTAAGGAGTGGTCGTAAGACGAGTGCAAGGAGGCTAAAGTAGTAAGATCAGAAAAAGACTGGTATTTCTTTCATCACTGTTCTGCTTTGCAAAGAGTGGTTTAGAGGAACAGGTAAATGCATATACCCTAACTCCCGCCAACTCACTGCCGTCATACTGGAACAGCAGCAGAAGAGCTGCATGTGGGAGCTCCTGTGTTCTCCCTACTCTGCATCGAGTGTATGAGAGATGTTATGCACTCAGACAACCGTACCGAATGTACCCTCAAATTGAGATAGTGTATGGATGTCTACATGCACCATTAGATATCATGGAGCATTGAAGTGACATCTGATGAGGGCAGAGTGACGTCATGAATAAGATATACAAGAATATGTTGAAACGATATGAAAATACTTGGACATGACAATTTAACTGAAGCGACAAGAGAAACATGTATGAAATGATAAAGTAATCATGTATGCAAAAAAAATGAAGTAACTTGTGGATCAATAAGTGTAAATACGCAGCAATGCAAGGTAGATGAGACCTACAGAAGCTTGCTAAAGAGGAATATGTAATGTAGCTCCGACATCCATGATTTGAAAATGGACGCCAACTCGTGTGAAGATCCACTCTAACTACCTCAGAAACAGATCAGAGCTGAAGAGTCAGGAGATGCTGGAAAACGGCTTTGTGCGCAAGTGAAGAGGAGTGTATGTTGGTCTAGGATCAAGGATGCTATTTCAAGAATAACTGAAGAGTACAAAGGGAGGTAGACAGATAACATCATGAGCATGAGACACATTTCTCTTAGATGAATGAAGATGAAAACATATGCGAGAGCCAAGTATTGGACAATTAACAGGGAATAAGGCTCATAAAAAATGGAGTGAGCAAGTCTCTAGAGGCCAATGAAGCAATAATATCCACCTAAATTGAATCAAATAGCATTAAATAGGAGGTTGAAATGGACACATTTTTGGTCTCTTCAAAGGTGATGCAGAAGATTAACACAACGGCTATTCGTTAGGCTGCGGTTGAAGATAAATGATGTGCTTATACTCCCTCGAATGTTCTTGAACAGAGAGCAATGCCAAGGTCAACTGCAGATGGGAAACTTTGGCTTGTGGTCAAACTGGTGAGAGATGATGACCTAATGGGAAAGTGGGGAGTAATCTGAGATGACTCAAGCACCTGGTTTTCGATTTCCTTACGTGTTGCTAGCAAGCCGAAAGTCCAAGCTTGGCTGGGATGCAAACCAATTAGTGGGTCTATGGGGCAACCTACTATACAATGTTGCATAGACTAACACACTGTCATTTTGTGAGGTAGTTCGAGGTGTGTCTTGTAGATACTTTCTATATATAGGCATGTTCCCCTAACCAATCCCTCCTGGCAATAGGATTCACAGTTTGCGATGTAGGATGATGTCATAGGTGAACCATATTGGGGTATAAAACCTCTGTATAATCAAGTTTGTGTGTGTGTAAACGTCAGTCTGATGTTTGTCATTGTATCCTGCCTTATTAAAATAAGAATAAAGTAGTACTTTGCCATATTCTTTGATTCTGTCCAGTTATTTGGTCTGAGATCTTTATTGGTAATTCCATCTAGCACAAGAGGTGCTTCAAGGTGGTATGGAGGGCAGTGAGTGCAGGGGTAAGCCAGGGTTGTGGTGGGTTGCGAGAGGGGGAGAAAAGGGGTAAATGTAGTCTAGGGCAGAGAGAATAGAAGTGTGAAGCGAGGCAGTGGTGTTATCAGGTTGAAAAGAGAAAAAGGTAGTGAGGGAGGGTTGGAAGAGTAGAGAGAGTACAAGAAATAGGGAGGATTGAATGAACGAAGATTGCAAAAAGAGAAGGTGGATGGGGTGGGCAAGTTTAATGTGAGGTGAGAGTAGGGGGTTGGGAAAAAGAGAAAGTGGTCAGAAGACTGAATGGCATGGGCAGTGATAGTAGTACTGGAAGATGCTAATTGAAGAGAAGCCAAGATCAAGGTAAGAGCCAGAAATATGAAATGGAGGGGATTAGGTTTACATGCTAAGATTCGATGAGAGAAAGAAAAAGGGGTGCTTAAGAAGTAGTGAGAAGTGGGAGATCCATGTCACTGAGGAGGAATAAGGTCAAGGAGAGGGGAGGAAGGGATGATAAAAGAGAGCCAGGTGCATCAAAGAAGTTAGAGATGGGACCAGGAGGTCTTAGATTACTAGAAAAGCCACTAGAAAAGGACTACAAAAAGAGGAAAAGTTGATATTTATAGCAAGAGAAATGATAGCGATCAGGATCGTTCGGAGAAAAGGGTCCAGAAAGAGTGGTAAAGAATCACTGTGCTACTGCCTCAGTCAGAGGCACGAGGGGTGTGGGAGAAATTAGTAGAAGAAGTGAGGAAAGAGGCAGGGGTGATGGTATTGTGTGGGGCAATCCAGGCCTCTGTCAGTCAGAGGCACTAAAGATTAAAACGAAAGAAGAGAAGGAGATTTATTGCAAACAGATCAAGCATTAAGAAGACCATGGTTGATAAGAGGAGAAGGCTCAGGGGTAATGTGTGGATAGCATAGATAGATATATTTTGAGAATGGTTAGAAACAGGGGAAGGAAGAGTCAAGGAGAAAGTCTGGTGGGGATAGAAAATGGCATAATGAGTAGAGAAAAGAAAAACAGCATGGATGAAAAGAGAAGGTGGTTATCAAAATGAGTTGAGGGCTCATGATCAGGTGAAACTGGGACAGACAAGAGGTGATCAATGTCATTATATAGGTAACCCTTTGATTAGGAAGCCCAGGGGAGATGACGTACAGAGGAGGGAATATTGGCTTACATTGGTGCAGCCAGCATGGATTTGCATGGATACATCAGCATGATTTTTTTTAATGCAAGCATATTTTGTGAAATATATATTGTATATCATAAAAATGCATTGTATAGTGCTCCTTTCCAATGTTGGTGCATTTTTTAATGTGTTACCTTACATAACCAATTGCAAACGTTGTGCCTTTTTAGCCCGTTGTTCACTGAAAGTTTGCTGCACAATGCACAATTGTAACCTATTACTTTGAAACTTCTCAGGAGGAGCCCACCTGATCCCCTCACCCAATTACTCCTGCATATTCGTGTGAAATATTTACTCCCATCCAATTAATTTCTTGGATGACGGGCAAACACAAGTGTGTTCTTATATGGGAATGCTGGCATATATTGGTGCAGCCAGCATGGTCACTTATGAGAACAGCCAACGTGAAAATGTTTTTTTATAAAGGCATATAATGTGAGCAAGAGCATAGTGAACATGCATTGGAAAATGCTGCTCTGCACTGTTGGTGACTTGGCATCAATTTGTTTTTTTCATGTGTTATCCTAGAAAACTACAAACTGGGTGACTTCTTTACCCAATCCTTCACAGAAAGTGTGCTGTAAAATGCACCTTTTTAACCCATTATTGTGAGCATTTTATTGGTCTAGAAGCCCCGTCTTGGTAGGTTTAGGCACCCTCGCTAGGCTTGGCCGATTTTGCATATTCCTGTGAAAACTTTAACCCTCCAATTAACATTTAAAAAAAAAAGTCACCGGTCGTCAATGGAAAGAACACGTTTTGCGGATATCTGCAGAGAGCGTAGAAAAGGGATGGATCTTGCAATCTCAGGTGGCTTCCATTTATGGCACTGAGAACCCAGGTTCTGTTAATACATAGTGCAAAAAAGTCAGTGTTTTCTTTTTGTGTGCGGCTGTCCCACCCTAGCCCAAGAAAACACGGGTAGAACAAGAGTAAATATTTCTGAAAACAATGACCCCAGCTGCATGTTCAGCAGAGCTATCTATTATGCATAATCTTGCATAAATAATAAGTCGAGGTATCTTAAATTCCAGTCTTTCTTTCTTTTCACCTGACCTATTTCTTTCAGCGCTGTGGGCCTCTTTAATCATGGATGAGCCTTCCTGCGCGCCTTGAACGGGTAGTTTCATGGAAAGAGTCCTCACTAATACATTTTGGAGGAGACACTTTTCTGACAAGCAAAATACAACAAGTGCTGGGTTTGAAACACACGCGCTGGGAATGTAGAGCAAGCATCGCAAAGCAGCTTTCCCTCAGTACATTTATGGAGCAAATTAAGTATGAAAGTCCTCAGGAATTACCGCTAGGCGTAATTTAAATAATTTAGCAGCAGGCCGTTCTGCGCATGGGTACGCAGACTTTGCCATAAGCAGTTCATGAATACACGACTTGATGAGGAAGGAATGTATTTGCATGTTTCCCTGGGACGTGTCGCTGCTTTGTGCAATGTACGTGTTCAAAAAGACGCGCAGGTTGCGTGGCCTTCAGCTCGGTATCGTAGGCGTCGCCTGCCTCATACGTCGAAGGGGAGAATGGGGTTGTTTACATGACCAGCTGATTTCCACGTCACTTCAAAAACAGCACTTGCTTTGCCAAATGTTTCAACGGACACAACTCGAATTCAGAAATTGCTGCGTGGCTGGCTAATGTATGAAAACGTATAAAACCAGCTAAATGCACATAGCAATGTATCCTGTGTCCATCTGTGTTCTTTTTTTAACCAGGTATCGAATTTAACAAAGATAGATTAGCATGCATCCGTATTAAAAGGCACATCAGGAAAGCCAGCAGTTTTGTAAAGTGAATATGTGTTCTGTATATAATGCCTACGCTGCAACCTTAAACCTAGGGACATGCACCGTTTGCTAGTTATTGCCAGCAGATGCCCTGGTTTTGGCATTGCATTCTATTTGCATTGCATGACATTGTACTAACATGCATAATTGCTCGTGGGTGTTGCTCTTATATGTTTTGGGATTTGTCATGTAGTGGTATACATATTAAGGTATCCAGGGTTGGTGGAAAAAACACACATATTTACAACTAAATTGCACTTTGTGACCATAAATGTTAATATTAAAGGTATTTGTACCGTGCACCGTCGCCACCAGAGTGGTCCCCAGGTGCTCTGGCAGATCTGAAAATGGGAGGATAGGGGGTTAGTAGGGTGTAGTAGGAATAGGACGGTGAGAGTTGTGATGGATGTTCTGTTGGCAGCTTCAGTTCGGTTTTCACCGTTCGGATCGGTGCAAATTCCCATGTGCTGTTGTGCTGGGTTATTTGTTGTTTGTCTGTTGTTGCGGTGTGGTGAAGTATTTGCGGATTGCTGTGCAGAGAAGCGGCTGTGTGAATTTATGCATGAGAAGTGTTTGTGGAAAGTTGAGGTTTTAGCATTGGGTTAGCAGGTTTTCTTACCTATTTATCTTTAGTAGGCGGCAGGTTCCTAGTTAACTTGGGCAGTGGCCTGGCCATAGTTACATGTGTTGAGTGGTTACTGGGTATTCCTAGGTGTTAGGCAAGATTTTATACAGTACCCTGTGGGAGACTTGCACCAGCCTTGTCATCTTGACAATGGATAACCCAACCTTTGGTATAGGTCTGTGCTACACAAGTTGGTAGATTGACTGAGAAGCCAGGCTTATCTCAAGAGGGCTGAATGTAAGCTGCAGAGATGCAACATAGGGTCTCACATTGACAAGTATCCAAATAACACTTACACTCAAGGTTTCTTGATTAAACAATATTTATTAAATCAAAGGTCAGTTTGAATAAGCCTTCTTTAGAAGGGAGCACATATGTAACACTTAAATATACTTCAAAATACACACTCTCAGTTTCACTAAATCAGTAGATAACATTTTGGGATGTCACACAGAAACTTCCGACACCCTGAGGTGATTTCAATAACTAGGACACTGTGGACATTGATATATCACTGGTACATTTAGAGCAATACTGGGTTTGGTGTCAAGGAAAAGGATAGGGGAAGGAAACAATGATTAACATGTTTCTCAAACAGGTAAGCACGTTTGAACCCCCCCTCCCAGGCAATGTAGATTAACCCGTTCCCAGCTATGCAAGTAAAGAATGTATGACTTTTTGGAGGGACAGATCAAAACACAAAGTCAGCGGTTAGAAGAGTCTTCAGGGGACCAGGACAGCCAATGTCAATTGAGCAAAGTCTAGGAGGAGCTGAGGTACTTCTGGTAGCTAAGTAAAAAGTCTTGCACAATGGTTTTGCGAGTTTTGTAGAAAATTAAATCACTGTTAGGCCACAAGCTGGGAGGCTTGTGATGGGCAAAGCTGCAAGCAAAGCTGCAATAGGCAGCAAATGCAAGTCTCAACTGTATGTACCCATTAGTTCACAGTACCTTATTTCTGAAGAAATTGGTTGCATCTGGCTTCTGTTCCTGTTGTAGTATGGCAGATCCTGTTGTTCCTGGGCCTCAGTCATGGGGTCAAGAGGGAGGACATCTGGGGACTCCTGTACTACGATTCTAGGATACTAGGGAGTCTGGAGCATCTTCCTGGAGCTTGGGTCCAGTTTAAAAATGATGCACTCGATTCTGGTGTTCCATTCCCCTGGCACTCTGTTCCTGCAGCAGCAATGGAAGTAAAGCCAGCAGAGAGAGGGGTTCCAGTCTTGGGGTCCATTGGTCAGTCGTCCTTTACAGGGCTTCTCTAATTGAGGTGAATTCGGAGCTTCGGCACTGCAGCAGAGCTTCACCGGGCAAGCCAACGGTCCAGGAGTTGCAGCAAGATTCTCTTCCAAGTTCTTTTTTGGATTCCTTCGTCCAGTGGTCGGCTTTGCCTTCCTTGCAAAAGGAATCGCCTTTTATGCAAGTCACTCCCATTTATTCCCAGCCCAGCTGTCACTCACACACGGCAGGATGGCTGTCCTCCAAGGACAGCCAACCAGCCAATCACATTTGGGTGCATTTCTGTAACCAAGGAGACCAAGCACAGGGAGTTTCGGGCATCTCCCTCGCTTCCTGCCCTGCCAGACACACTGGAGCCAGAGGCAGGCTTCAGCTGTCCCCGCCAAAGACAAAATGAACAAAGGGACTGTAAGAGGATTCAATTCAACACTACAGCTAAGTCAATGCCTAGTCTGGGATACTGAATGGAAACCCTTATTGATATATCTTTATGTCCAGTTCATGCGTTCTGGATGACTACCCCTATATAACACCCCTCTCTTGGAATCCCCCTGACCCCACTTAGCCAAGAAGTAGTTCTGTTTTGCAAGTTAAAAGGTTTATTTGATAATTTAAACAATCGATATATATATATCACACTTTATAATAATTAATAATTGAATATCACACTTAATCTGAGCAGTAATCAATAATGGATAGTCCGGCACTAGCACACTTCTTTATAATCAATGATGAGTGGTTATAGGATGGATAAAATAGCAACAATACTTTGATGGTTTCAAATGGATGCAATGTGGAATGAAATGCAGTACAGAAAATAACTTGATAGGATTTCAGCAAAAGACAATGTAATCACTTTCTTTGACAATTCACCCCCCTTTTATGCAATGCAAGGAAATGGAAGGAAAGCACACAGTTCTCAGAAATGCAATCAAATGTTATTCAGTTCACCCCAGCAAGCTTAGACTACAGAAGTTTGAAAAACAGGCCCAAAATGCTTTTATATGTGCTGGCAATGAAGTGAAAAATATGCTAAAATGCTTTTAATTCCCTCTAGAGGTTCAGGGTGAGTGGTATCAAGTTAATATTAGTCCAGGCTCACTCTAGCAATGATTCAGGGATGGTTCTTAAGAGGCAAATGAATTTTTAGCAAGGAAAGCAAGGAAGCTGCTGTTTTCACACGTGGAGAAATTTGCAAATTGCGGTAAAATTCGCGAGTGCGTTTTTCGCGATTGCAGCAAAAGTATAGAGAATAGGAATGCGGTGCGGTTCTAGGTTCGTTGAAAAGCCAAGATTCCCAGCTTTCAGAGGAAAGTTACTGCAAGTCTCTAAGACAAACGGTCACGGAGATATGAGCGATATGGTAAAGGTCGTTTTTCAGATTTGAAATTTTAAAGTTCAAAGTGACAAGTGACAGCTAGCAGCTAGAAATGACAGGTGACAGTTAGGAGGCAGTTCTACTTAGATTAAAATAGATTGAATTATATTATTTTAACTAAGAGATTTGTTCTGCACAGTTCTGCTAGGTACTCACAATATATTTTTGAAATAAATGGGCCTCGCCACGGATCTGGTCAGGTTTTCTTCACTCGCCACGGACGGTCTCTGCGCACAGTGTCGGGGTCAGCTCTACTCTGCTGGTCTCGTCTGGGTCTCTGGTTCTGATCAGGTCTGTGGGTCCGGATACAGCGGTCTCCGGTTCAGCTGGTCTCTCTCTGGATACAACACTGCTCTCTGGCAAATGGCAAGAGTTCTTGCAAAGAATTCAAACAGCTCGCCTGGCTGTGATAATGGCAATGATTTGAGGCCTGCTAAAGAGGGATTTAGCTTGTAGTTGACCTCTCTGCTACACATTCTGAAGTAAAGTCTTGGTCTCTGAAGGTGGATAGATTGAAGTCTCTATGTTGGCTCTCTGGAGGTTGATGGAGGTAAAGTATGGATTTTCCCGGCAGAGCGTCCCGCAGCAGATGGAATAGAATGTCCCTATCTGTCCTGTCTGTCTGCTTTTATGTGTTTTGAAAGTGGGTGTGTGAGCAGCATCACTAGCCAGCCCCTCTCCACTTGTCATTGGCCACTTCCTCCTCTTCCCCTTGATTGGGGGAATGAAATGAAGTGTCATCATGATGAGGTCTGTTTATGATACAGAGAACCCACCCCTGTCAACTTTACACACAATCTATATTTGATCAAAAAGACATATTTCATAGCTATACAGTGGTTTGAAATTACATGCACCCATCATGCATATCACATGAGATATACCCTGTTCAAATCTGCTCTTCCTGAGAGCTTGCATTGAGAAATGGCAACATATTTCACTTTTTGGTCAAGTTACCAATATCAGATTCTTACTCAAATTTACCCAAATGTGTGCAAGGCATGCAGGCATTAATTGAGGAAGTATCAGACTTTTCACATGCAGACATTTTAAGTAATACCCTCTTAACTGCTAGTTTGCCCCCAGATCATGCCACCGGTTCTAAAAACCTCTTAAAATGTGGGCAGAAAAATCACAAGAATTATGGTATCATTTAAATAATTATGACAAGTCCGTACTATGAGTTATTCATCTTTTTCTAAAACCATATTCTGGCTACAGGGGTGTGGTTTCCCAAGTCACATGGTGTAGAAACTAGTTTGTCCAGTTTCTGCCAGGCTCAGAGGCCCTGTCCCTCCCAGCTTCTGCCAAGAGGAAGCTGTTTTAATGTCCCCCAATAAACCATCTGCCTGGGCCCTGGAAGGCCCATTGTTCAAGAGGAAGCCATTTATGGCCACTTCAATAAACCCTCTGCCAGGGTCCTATGTTTAGTCTCTAGCAGTCCCTCGTAATTCAATCAGAGAAGTGTCATATCCCTTTTGGTGGGAACAGCAAAAGGCAGCTAGGCCTGGGAACACAGCACTTGTGCAAGTCTCAACTCCTGTCGGGGGTAGCTGGTGGGCAGAATTCAGTTCCTTAAACCAGGCCCCAGCTAATGTCACTTTTAGTTACCCAGTTTTCTGCATTCAAATAAAACTAACCATTTTTACATATGCAGCTAGAATGCTGATTCTAAGTTTAAAACTATGACATTTAAACAATTGCAACCTATGTGACACTCAAAAGTAGGTCACTCATTTCTTTTAAACATTTAGATTTTTAGTGTCTTTCAGTCCAAATTTACTTAAACTGCTGAAATCCACAGCTCAGCCAGTCTTGTTATAAACCTTCAAGTCACTTCAGAATATAACTTTACATTGTATCCACCTCTCAGTAAGTCTTTCTTTGGCCTGCTTTGGGTTCATCTATTCAGTTTTACACAAATGTCTGGTGTTGTTTTAAAACGCCGGCTTTCTGATAGTGGTGAGTACTGGTAATGCACCCATTTTTGGGATTTAAGAAAATGAATTCCCCACAATTCTAGGTTGCTTTTGGCAATCAGCATTGCCATTCCCAATGGTTTTAGGCTACTGTGTGGGTAGTCCAATGCTGGTTTTAGGCAGTGCCTTTCTGTGCCCATAACATCGGCAAAATGGGTGGCAGCCTATTCTTCATGCACTTCCCTGGGCATTTTCTGGGAAGCTCTGGCCATCATGATGTTTTCAATGCCAGTTCTGCACAGTTTTTGAGGTAGGGCTCGGATACATGGGTAAAAACATCCCACAAGCCCCCCTCTTGCGATGGCCATTCGGTTTCACTGATGGGACTCGCAAGACCTGGGATGTTTCCTCATCTTCTTCCAATAGATGGTACAGTTCAGCATCTTTTCCTCCATCCGGTACTGATCGATCGGTTCTCCTCGCCGGTCCTGATGGGAATATTGGGCGGTACACTGGGCCCCTTGCGTCTCTGCTCCCGGTCTCTGGATCATCCTCCCTGGTCAGTCTCGAGGTTTTCTTTCTCTTAGGACGACAAAGGAAGAGCGGCAATACCTATTCATGGACATTTCTCCCCCACCATTGATATAGTGGGGTGGCATATAAATTTATAGTCAAAACATATGAACATGCACATTTCTTTTTGCATTCAAAACCGAAAACACCCACATTGAGAAACTCAGAATTTGATAGGCGATATGTAGGATATTTTAAGTTAGAACTGAATTAATCTGAGACAGTACCCTCTAGGATTCCAGAGGATTCCTCCAGTTGTTGCAGAGTGTGCCTGGGATGGCAACACTTCAACTGGTTAATGTGGACCCACTTGTCTTCCCCCTCTGCCAAACCGCCTTTGGGGATGCGGATCTTGTAGGCCACAGGGGAGATTTTGTCTATAATCTCAAAGGGTCCCTTCCATGTAGGCAAACATTTTCGCTGTTTGGCCTGGTTCCTTTGGAAATTGTATAGATAGACTCGGTCCCCCACCTGATATTCCTTCCTGGAAGTCTTCAGGTCATAGTGGGTCTTCATGCTATCAGCTGATCTTTCTAGATTCCGCTGAGCATAAGCAAAAGCATGTTGAAGGTGTTTCCTTAAATTCTCCACATACTCGTGAGTTGTGGAGGCATTTATTAGGGTCTGCTCTTGGGTCCTGTAGAGCAAATGCTGAGGAAGCACCATCTTGCGCCCAGTCATCAACTCAAATGGTGACATTTTGGTTGCAGATGAAGGGGTAGATCTGATGGCCATTAGGACCAGAGGTAATCGGATATGCCAACTTGGCCCAGAATCTGCCACAAACTTCTTTAATATGCTCACAATGGTTCGGTTATATCTCTCTACTGCCCCAGAAGAAGCTGGCCGGTAAGCAATATGCAACTTCTTTTTGACCCCCAGTATCTCCCACATCTTTGTCATTACTTCACTGGTGAAGTGGCTACCCCTGTCTGACTCAATCCTTTGAGGTAGACCGAAACGGGAAAAGATGTGGTTAATCATCAGGGCAGCTGCAGTTTCTGCCTTGCAATTTGGGGCTGGGAGACATTCCACCCACTTGGTAAACAAGCATGTCACAGTCTACATGTACTTATTCCCCCTAGCAGAGCGAATCACGGGGCCTACAAAGTCGATTTGTAAAACTGACCATGGCAGGGTCATCCCCCTCTTTTGGAGAGGCGCACGGTGTGTGAGGGATGTTGGCTGAAATTGCACACACACAAGACACCCCTTCAAGTATTGGTTGAGGTCCTGGCCCATGTGTGGCCAGTATGCAACCTCTCTTAAGATTTCCAATGTTGTGTGAAACCCCCTATGACCGGCGGTGGCCGCATCATGGGCGTGACTTAACATCAGGCTTCGGAATGAGGTAGGAACCACCCACTGATCGTGGCCAGCTTTGGATTTCCTTACCAGCAAACCGTCTTGGATTCAGAACATTTTTGGACATTTCATCAACACTCTTAGGTCCTCTTTCCCAATGTAATCGGTATCCGTCAGGGGAAAGTTCTCAGGGTCCTCAATGTGCTGGTAAAATTTACCAATTATTGGATCCCCTTTCTGAGCTGTAATTAAATCAGCATCAGGGGTCTCCTTGCTCCATTGGGCAGTTGACAGATCATGGTGAGCATTTGTCTGGGACCTAGTGATAGCAGTGACCTGGATTTCCCCCAAGAGGGACTCTATCTCAATTAGATCCCCTTGGATGGCCCCGGTTTTGGCCAGCTGATCAGCTAAGTCATTTCCAGTTTTGTCTGGTCCCTCTACTTTGGAATGACCCTTGATCTTTTTCCAATAGATGGTCATCTCATTCGAGGTGACCAGATCGTCAATGTTTTGGATCAACTTCCCATGTTTCAAGGGTTTGTTGTTAGCACATAACATGCCTCTGGTTTTCCAATTAACCAGGTGCTCCACGAACCCGTTCCGTACATAATCAGAATCTGTGATTATGACCAGTTCGTGGAGTTGATGTTGGACAGCAGTGAGGATGGCTTGATGCACAGCCATCAATTCTGCCACCTGACTACTTCGGGGACCAATTTTGTATCCAGCGGAGGGTTCTGGAAACTCCTTCACCCATGCATTCCCTACGCCAGCCACCAGTTCTTTCTCCCCGTCGTTGTTAACATGGTAAGAGCATCCATCCACATAGACAGTGGGCATTCCCTCACACTTGTCCTCTTCAAAGACTTTGTGGGGGGAATTAAGGTATGCCTCCATGTTGTCCTTTATTTTTAGACTTTCGTCCTCGAGACAGTTTTCTCTGGCACAATCATGCAAGTCAGCCAGACCTTGCGCGAGGGGACTCTTCTTGTTTTGGCCATATCTGACCTCCACAGGAAAGCCTTGCATTGACAGAATCCAGGAAGTAATTCTGGAATTACTCACATGTCCGTCCCGGATTCTGTCACTTTGGAGATATTGCAGAGGCTGGTGTGGAGTCTCCACTATGATGTGTTCCCCCTGGATAAACGGGCGGTAATTCTTCAATGCCCACACCGTTGCCAGGAGTGCCTTCTCACAATCGTTGAATTTTTCCTCCACAGAGGATAAAGTTTTGCTCGCATAGGAGATTACTTTATTGACCTTGTCATGCTTTTGGTATAATACTGCCGTCAAGCACGTATTAGAGAACCCCGTCTCCAGGAAGAACTCCTTGTTTCTGACAGGGTAAGCTAGGCAAGGCGCTTTTGAGAGGCTTCTTTTGAGTTGTTTTACTGCCTCGGCTTGTTCTGGACCCCATTCCCACTTGACCCCCCCTTCAGGAGATGAATCAGGGGTCTGGTGATCTCTGCGTAGCCCTCAATGAACTTTCTGCTGTAATTAGTCAGTCCAAGGAGGCTCCTTAGTTCCCGCAGAGTTGTGGGGTCTTTCAGTTTCTGAAGTGCTTCCACTTTCTTTTCCTGGGGACAGAGACCCTGAGGAGTAACCTCATGCCCCAAGAAATTAACACGGGTTCTACACCACTGTGCTTTCTGAAAGGAAAGTTTTGCTCCGGCGGCCCTCAACTGCGTCAGAACATAACGGATCTCCGCTATGTGTTCCTCCACAGATGAACTTTTGATGAGGACATCATCTACATAAGCCAGATTACCCCTCGCACCCAGGTCGGGCATGGCCTTATGCAGGAAAATGTTAAATTCATTGCCGGAGTTGAGGTATCCGAAGGGAGTCCGGGTCCATGTATACTGCTGGCCCCCAAAGGTAAAAGCCAGCTTGTATTGGTCCTCCCTACTGACCGGCACGGTCCAGTATCCATTGGTCAGGTCTATTGCAGTGAATACCTGTGACCCCTGAATCTGGGCCAGCCCTTGGTCAATGTAGGGAAAAGGCCATCGGGAAGTATGGACCCGTTTGTTGAGCTCCCTGAGGTCGGCACAGAGTCTCCACTGGCCGTTTGGCTTCAATATTCCCAGCACCGGATTATTGAAGGTGCTGTGGACGGGACGGATTATTTCCCTGGACTCAAGGTTCTTAATTATTTCAGTAAGGGACTCCATGGATGCGAGAGGCAAACGATATTGCTTCACAAACACAGGAGTCATGCCAGGGTCCGTGGGGATTGTTGTTGTGTGGATGTCAGTGCGACCACAGTCATATGAGTCTACCGCAAAGAGATCTTGGAAATCCAAGAAAACTTGTTTCAACTTTTGCTTTTGTTCCAGAGTCACACAGGCATCAGCTAGGTTGACTCTCTCTTCCACTATCTGCCTGAAGCCTGGAAAGACTTCTGGTTTGGCTATTTCAGCGGCCTCCTCCAGCTGGGTGGAGAAGTCCCTGGTCAGAGTGCTGACTTGGACTGGAGGCTTCAGGTGGGAAAGGCAGCCCTCATGGACCTGGAAAATCACCTCATCCCTCCTGAAGTCACAAGTCACATCTTCCTTACCATAAGGGCAAGAAGTGTACACCAGGAAGTTCCCCCCATGCCGGGTAAAAATCCTGTCTGGTGTTGTATTGTCCTCACTGTCACCGTCAAAACAGTCCTTGGGGATTGGTCCTAACAGTTCATTACCTAAATCGATGGAAAAATGTCGGTCATCAACCGCCATTCCAATAATGGTGCCTGCGGCTAGAGTAATACTCTTTAAGTCGCTGTTATCCACCTCTATTAGAATGGTGTCATGTTCTATGTTGACTAATGGAGTTGGGTTTACCCCCAACCCTTGCTGTTGGAGAGAAGCGTTTAGATGTATGTAAGCATCAGGGTTTTTCAAATGTTGTCCTCTTTTAGCTTTCACTTCCAGGGAGAATTGTCGGGTCCTTTCTGGGATGGTGACTTCCTCTTTGATCTGAATTTCAACTGCATAAGGTAGCAATTGAGCTGACCTAAATGCTTTTTCTGGATCATCAAAGCCCATGGGATTATCCGCTAATCGGGACCAAGCTTTGAAGTTTATTAGGTCCAAACTAATGGCAAAGCGATTGAGAATGTCACTGCCTAAGTAAAAGGCGGCAGGGACGTCTCGCACGACCGAACAATTGTGGACTATGCTCTTGTTGCCAATGGAGATTTTGAGCATACACCTGCTTGGCAGGAGATGTTTGGAATTAGGTGCTTCCAGGTCCATTTCCCATTTGTCTATCAGTTTGAAGGTGGGAATGGCTGGATCTTTTGGGAGTTGGCGGAACATGGCTTCGCTGATGAAGCTCTTACCGTTGTTCACAAACACTCGAGCGAGAACAGAGTCCTTCCCATCATTTAACTGCACAGGGATGAACAACTGCTCTCCAATTTGCTGAATATCAGCCAGGCTCTGAGCTGATTTCACATCTTTCTGGACTATAGGAGTGGGAGTTTCTGATTGTGGATTAGTATAGAATTTAAGAGTGTTTCCTTCCAGCGTGGAATACCACTTTAGGCTGGAAGGAAGGTTGATTTTCAGAAATAGAGAGGACCCCCCATCACCAGTCTGTTGTCCTACTGCTATTGCTGTCACATCTGGAATTTGGTTGTTCTGGAAGTGAAATTCTACTTGGTCAGATTTTTGTTCAACCATGTGGCAGGTGCCATTTAAACTAACATGGTTGACACTCTGTTTTAATTTTACTGGTCGGCTAGTCTGGGTCCAGAGGACCTTGTTTACGCAATCTATTAAGGGTGACAACCTCCTCAGGAGGTCATTCCCCAGTAAACAAGGGGTGCCCTCTGGAGTCACTACTATGACCGGGTGTTTCACCTTGTGTCGCCCGATCTTAATGTCCAAGTCTGCAGTCCCCTCAACGGGAATTTCCTTTCCGGACAAAGTTCTGCAGTTGTCCAGGAAGAGAGGTGAGAGGAATTTGGTAATTCTCTCCCCTTCCTGCATTCAGTTTGTCAAAGGCCCTTCTGGACAGAAGGGTAGCTTGAGATCCAGTGTCCACCAGTGCCAAAATTGTACCCTGCCCCTGTACTTGTACCGGGGCATAATATCGTCCCTCCTTCTCCTCAAGGGGGCACAGATAATGCACATTTTTGGACAACTGGTGGGCTAACTTTCTGGTTTTGGACATTGCTAGAGAAGAGATTTGGGCAGAATTCTGTGGAGAGCCTTGGGAATCTGAAAGAAAAAATTGGCAACTGGAGATCAGAGCCATTGTGGGTTCCCCTGGCTCCGGTTCCGGGCCGCCCCCCCCCCTTTTGGAGGCAGTCACCAGGATGGGTTTGAACCAGGGGATTTTCTTGCTGTTAGTTCTGGGATGAGATGGTGGGCGGCGGTAGCTCAGTCTCCACATCTCCCCAGTCTGGATTTGCATCCCTAGGGACCCATTTTTCTTTGGGAGGAGTTCCCCCCTCTCTGAAGGAGAAGATCCTTTTCCCAGGATCCTCTGAGGATCCCTCTCCCTCAAATTGGAAGATCTGTACCTCCTCAAACTGAGTCTGTTTGGGTCTTTTGTTTCTCCTACCCCCCCTCTGCTCCTTAGGAGGCAGACTTTCAGGGGCAAGAGATTTTGTTTCCGGTTCCTGGGTTTCCAGGGGCTGTTTACAAGTGAGGAAGGAAGCTTCCTCCAAGGCTTTACACCCCCCTTCCCTTTGTGCCTCCTCCCTGGGAACCGGTGAGTTATCGGGGTGCTGCCCCCGTCATTGTTCTGGAGCACCAGGTCCAGAGTTGGGTGCGTTCTGCGCTGGCATGCCGATCTGAGGGTTCTGCTGAGCCCTCAGTATGTGAGCCAGATCCCGCGCCATGTTTTGAACCTGGCGCTCTAACTGGGAAACCCGCTCAGGCTGATACGGAGCCCTGTTTTCTCCCCTGGGCTGATCCCGGGAAGGGTAGCTATCCCTTCTTTGGTAGTACCCCTGGTTGGGAAGATTTGAATACCACTCCACCCTTGGCCTCCCCTCTCCCCTTCGGATTCGGTTGTCTGGGCTCAGGGAATTGGGGAAAGAAGGGTGGAGGATTTTGGGGCTGGAAGTTGGGTGGATACCTGGGGAAGAAGTTCTGCCCAGGGTTTGGTGAGTTTCTGCCCTCCTGTGAGAAGTTGGGAGGGAAGTTCTCTGGGTTAGGTGCTTGGCTGGATCCCCCCCCTTGGGCTGGAGGAGTCCACACATAACCCAGGATGGGTCTGTTTCCCTTGTAACGGGGGCTTACATAATCAGGAGAGCGAGGGACCCCATTTGTGGGGCTGCCTCCCTGGCTCCCTGTCTGTGACTGGCCCGAGGACCTTCTGGGCCTAGCATTATTAGGTGCAGGTAGGTTTTTAGGCCCCCCCATCTCCAAATCTAAAACGGGGGTGACCTTTACCTCTGCCACCTTGGCAGCAGCAGGGGTGTTGTTGGCTTTGGGGTTTTTGGGCGCATTATTTTTATTTTCTATTGGCTTCTGCACCTCATAGATCCGGGTCGCCTGTTCAATGACCCAGTCTAAAGATCTTTTCTCGTGAAAATCCCTCACGAGCTGGGTCATTATGTATTTGGGCAAGGCATGGAAAAACGTATTAATAAATTCTCTGCTATCCGTTACACCCTTCTTGTGGTCTGTGCAAAAGCACGCTTTAACTCCTGCACAAATTCTTGTGGGGCCTGATCCTCCCCACATTGTAAATTGTAGGCTGCCTTGCGAGCCTCTTGAGGATTTCTATGAGTAGAAAAATGTTTCAAGATGGCCGCCTTATAGGCGGACCATCTTAAATGATTTTGGTCCTCCAGCCCCGCAAAGAAACTGGAGTATTCCGGGGAGGAGGTCCACTTTACATATTGAATACAGCTTTGGCTGTCCTTCAAATGGAAAGTCTCCATCTTTTGCTCAAACAACTCTAAGTGCTCCCAAACAGAATACTTGGCGTTCTTATGATAAGGCGTGATGACGCTCCTGATTGCCTTAATCTGCTTTAAGGGGTCCTTAAGCAAGGCCCTTTTTGTCTTATTGGCCCTTTTGGTCCGGGTAACCCTGGTCCATTCATCTTCTGACTCAGAGGCACTGCTCCCAGAGGTTCCCGTCTGTTCTTCCAGGTTTTCCCGGATTCTGCGAGCCTGGGAATGGCTGGCAGAATGTGGGGACCTGGTCTCCTGTGTCCTGTACCGCTCAGAGGAGTCTTCAGATCCCTCCTTGCTGCCAGGATTTTATGGGTACCCCCCCACTGACCTAACTGGGCAGAGGTTTTCAGGATGCCCTTAATGGGCCTACTCTCCTGGGGTTACCCATCAAATTGCACTGTGCTTGGGTGCCCATACCCGGATGCCCGCCCCTCCATTCCTGGGTGGTACTGGCCGATGAGCCCCATGCTTCTGGCTGGATAGTAATCTGCCATCCCTGTGGCCCTGTGCTCATGTGCGCCAGGGGACATGGGGGTGGCAGAGTCCAGGGACTGAGAGAGATAAAGGCTTCTGGTACTAGGGCTCCTGGGGTTATGCTCAGGAGTTTCTCTTTCCCAGCGAACCTCATCTCTATCCGCCCCTGCTCCCTGTTGCAATGCAAGAGCCTGCGCCTTCAGTTCCTCAGTTAAGGCCTTACTAGACTCTATCAGTCTCTCCTGCATCGCTACCTGTTGTTGGAGTCTATCATTGTGCTGGCAGAGAGCCTCATTCTCTCTCTGTGTTTCCTGATTGGTCCTGGAGCACTGGGCCAGTCTTTGCTGCAGGAGGGTTACCTCCTGAGCTGTGTCCCTATTGGCCTGCTCCTTTCTTGCCAGAGCATCCTCCACCTTCCTGGTGTGCTCTAACAAGTTATGGTGTTCTTTTTGGAGGTCACCCAGTCCCTGGAGGGCCAGGTGATTTTCTTCCATTTTCCTTTTTAAGTGGCAGACTTCCTGGCCTAAGGTATCCCTTTCCTGACTAAGAGCCTGCATCTGTGCCGCCAGGTCGTCCCTTTGCCTTTGGAAGGCACCAGCTTTCTGGCGCTCCTGGTCAAACTCTGCCTGGGTATCCAGGTCTTTCAAAATCAGTTTATTGCTCTCTGCCTTCTCCCTATCTAGGTAGCTTTGCAGGGTGACTACCTGCTCAGCACATGCCCTATTGAAGTCTAACTGTTGCTCCAGCTTTTTCTGGCTCTGCAGTAGGGAGTCCAAACCTTCTTGGTACTCCTTCTGCAAGGCCAGAAATCTGTTATCCTGGTCAGCCTTTTCCTGTTGCAGGATGTCCATATCCCTCTTTATTTTAATGATGTGCTGTCTACTCTCATTTTCTGACTCCTGGCTCCCCTGCAGCCTCTGCTCAGAAGAGACCAGGTCAGATTGGACCTTCTCTAACGCCATCTGTCGCTTATTCGCCAGATCTTGGCTTTCAGTACATTTATCCTGCATGTCTCCCATATATAGGTACAGGTATGCCGCTATCCTAACCATCTTGTCTTGTTCATCCTTAGCTTTAGGAGCCATGTATAGTTCACTCAGGGCCACATGAAGGGGACCCTGATCTCTCCATTTATCTGACCCTGTTTCCGTGACCTGTTGCGTGATGGCCTGCAACCAGACCATGCGGTCCTGGTGAGTCCACTCACCTCTCACAAATAACTTATGTAAGAAGTGCTCTCTGGCTATTTTCATGTCTACTAAGGTCGTCATTCTGGAATTTGAGTTCCTTCCTGACTTACAGAAGTTTGTATTTTATTTTTGCAAAACATAACTTTTCCTTAGAGCGTTCTTTTAAGGAGTGCTTTACAGCGTAACACAGCGTGGTGATCCGACCGGATATGTGTATCTGGTCAGCTGGCACACTGTATTAATCTGCACAAGTGATAGATCTAATCCGGAATCCCCGGCTACGAGCCCCCAATTTGTAAGAGGATTCAATTCAACACTACAGCTAAGTCAACGCCTAGTCTAGAATACTGAATGAAAACCCTTATTGATATATCTTTATGTCCAGTTCATGCGTTCTGGATGACTACCCCTATATAACACCCCTCTCTTGGAATCCCCCTGACCCCACTGAGCCAAGAAGTAGTTCTGTTTTGCAAGTTAAAAGGTTTATTTGATAATTTAAACAATCGATATATATATCACACTTTATAGTAATTAATAATTGAATATCACACTTAATCTGAGCAGTAATCAAAAATGGATAGTCCGGCACTAGCACACTTCTTTATAATCAATGATGAGTGGTTATAGGATGGATAAGATAGCAACAATACTTTGATGGTTTCAAATGGATGCAATGTGGAATGAAATGCAGTACAGAAAATAACTTGATAGGATTTCAGCAAAAGACAATGTAATCACTTTCTTGGACAATTCACCCCCCCTTTTATGCAATGCAAGGAAATGGAAGGAAAGCACACAGTTCTCAGAAATGCAATCAAATGTAATTCAGTTCACCCCAGCAAGCTTAGACTACAGAAGTTTGAAACACAGGCCCAAAATGCTTTTATATGTGCTGGCAATGAAGTGAAAAATATGCTAAAATGCTTTTAATTCCCTCTAGAGGTTCAGGGTGAGTGGTATCAAGTTAATATTAGTCCAGGCTCACTCTAGCAAGGATTCAGGGATGGTTCTTAAGAGGCAAACGAATTTTTAGCAAGGAAAGCAAGGAAGCTGCTGTTTTCACACATGGAGAAATGTGCAAATCGCGGTAAAATTCGCGAGTGCATTTTTCGCGATTGCGGCAAAAGTATAGGTTTGTTGAAAAGCCAAGATTCCCAGCTTTCAGAGGAAGGTTACTGCAAGTCTCTAAGACAAACGGTCACGGAGATATGAGCGATATGGTAAAGGTCGTTTTTCAGATTTTAAATTTTAAAGTTCAAAGTGACAAGTGACAGCTAGCAGCTAGAAATGACAGGTGACAGTTAGGAGGCAGTTCTACTTAGATTAAAATAGATTGAATTATATTATTTTAACTAAGAGATTGGTTCTGCACAGTTCTTCTAGGTACTCACAATATATTTTTGAAATAAATGGGCCTCGCCACGGATCTGGTCAGGTTTTCTTCACTCGCCACGGACGGTTTCTGCGCACAGCGTCGGGGTCAGCTCTACTCTGCTGGTCTGGTCTGGGTCTCTGGTTCTGATCAGGTCTGTGGGTCCGGATACAGCGGTCTCCGGTTCAGCTGGTCTCTCTCTGGATACAACACTGCTCTCTGGCAAATGGCAAGAGTTTTTGCAAAGAATTCAAACAGCTCGCCTGGCTGTGATAATGGCAATGATTTGAGGCCTGCTAAAGAGGGATTTAGCTTGTAGTTGACCTCTCTGCTACAAATTCTGAAGTAAAGTCTTGGTCTCTGAAGGTGGATAGATTGAAGTCTCTATGTTGGCTCTCTGGAGGTTGATGGAGGTAAAGTATGGATTTTCCCGGCAGAGCGTCCCGCAGCAGATGGAATAGAATGTCCCTATCTGTCCTGTCTGTCTGCTTTTATGTGTTTTGAAAGTGGGTGTGTGAGCAGCATCACTAGCCAGCCCCTCTCCACTTGTCATTGGCCACTTCCTCCTCTTCCCCTTGATTGGGGGAATGAAATGAAGTGTCATCATGATGAGGTCTGTTTATGATACAGAGAACCCACCCCTGTCAACTTTACACACAATCTATATTTGATCAAAAAGACATATTTCATTGCTACACAGTGGTTTGAAATTACATGCACCCATCATGCATATCACATGAGATATACCCTGTTCAAATCTGCTCTTCCTGAGAGCTTGCATTGAGAAATGGCAACATATTTCACTTTTTGGTCAGGTTACCAATATCAGATTCTTACTCAAATTTACCCAAATGTTTGCAAGGCATGCAGGCATTAATTGATGAAGTATCAGACTTTTCACATGCAGACATTTTAGGTAATACCCTCTTAACTGCTAGTTTGCCCCCAGATCATGCCACCGGTTCTAAAAACCTCTTAAAATGTGGGCAGAAAAATCATAAGAATTATGGTATCATTTAAATAATTATGACAAGTCCGTACTATGAGTTATTCATCTTTTTCTAAAACCATATTCTGGCTACAGGGGTGTGGTTTCCCAAGTCACATGGTGTAGAAACCAGTTTGTCCAGTTTCTGCCAGGCTCAGAGGCCCTGTCCCTCCCAGCTTCTGCCAAGAGGAAGCTGTTTTACGGTCCCCCAATAAACCATCTGCCTGGGCCCTGGAAGGCCCATTGTTCAAGAGGAAGCCACTTCAATAAACCCTCTGCCGGGGTCCTATGTTTAGTCTCTAGCAGTCCCTTGGTAATTCAATCAGAGAAGTGTCATATCCCTTTTGGTGGGAACAGCAAAAGGCAGCTAGGCCTGGGAACACAGCAGTTGTGCAAGTCTCAACTCCTGTCGGGGGTAGCTGGTGGGCAGAATATAACTTTACATTGTATCCACCTCTCAGTAAGTCTTTCTTTGGCCTGCTTTGGGTTCATCTATTCAGTTTTACACAAATGTCTGGTGTTGTTTTAAAACGCCGGCTTTCTGATAGTGGTGAGTACTGGTAATGCACCCATTTTTTGGATTTAAGAAAATGAATTCCCCACAATTCTAGGTTGCTTTTGGCAATCAGCATTGCCATTCCCAATGGTTTCAGGCTACTGTGTGGGTAGTCCAATGGTGGTTTTAGGCAGTGCCCTTCTGTGCCCATAACATCGGCAAAATGGGCGGCAGCCTGTTCTTCATGCACTTCCCTGGGCATTTTCTGGGAAGCTCTGGCCATCATGATGTTTTCAATGCCAGTTCTGCACAGTTTTTGAGGTAGGGCTCGGATGCATGGGTAAAAACATCCCACAGGACCAAACCTGGTTTGTCGCACAGAGTAGATCTCAAGAAGGACCCTTGCAACAAGAAATGGTGAAAAAAGAAGACCGGGGCCATTTTGACAAAATGGCACCCATGGGTGCTATACTGCCGCTGCGAACGCAGCCCGCTGTAAAAACACACAATAGTAGGAATAAGTAAACCACTGCCACCAGCCATTAATTGTAGAAAGGGTAATATAAAAATGTTACATGAGAAAGTAGACAAAGGAGATACTAAGTAACCCCTCCAGCACTCTATGGAAGATAGTGTGTGCTCCGTCTACAAAGTTGCAAAAAGTAAGTAAAGTCAATTTCACTTAACTGCTCTTGGAAACAGTAGTTTACCCAAGAGAAGGTATTTAACCTTTGGGAAATCTGAAAGACTTCCCTGTGCCACTGCACTGAAGGTAAAGATGATGCCTATGGAGTTTGTCGCACTCCAAAACCAAAAGAAACACAGGGCTCAAATCAAAGAAAATAAAGGAGAGAGTGGGAAAATGGTCCCACTCTCTCCAGGATAAAAATGAAAAGTCCTCAAGTCCAGCAAAAGAGCTGGGGGTCTCTAAGGTAGAAAGAAATTAGCACATTTCTGAGAATTCTCCCTCACACTGGGTAAAGGGAGGGCCTAGGATTTGCAGATGGAAGACAATGGGAAATAAAAGCATTCCTAAACCTGATGTTCCTAAATAGCGGGAGAGAAGGCCTAGGTTTCACAAATGGCAGTCAATGAGAAAAACACACCTAGATTTGAGAATCCTAGATAGTGGGAGAAAAGGCCTGGGTTTCGCACAAATGGCAGTCAATGAGAAAACACACCTTGATTTGAGAATCCTCAAGAGTAGGAGAAAAGGCCTAGGTTTCACAGATGCCAGTGAACGAGAAAACACACCTAGATTTGAGAATCCTAGATAGGTGGAGAAAAGGCCTAGTTTTCACAAATGGCAGTCAATGAGAAAAACTTACCTAGATTTTAGAATTCCAGATAGTGGGAGAAAAGGCCCGGGTTTGTCACAGATTGTAGACCAAGGGAGACAACACTTAGACTTCAGAATCCTAAATAGTGGGAGAGAAAGTCTAGGTTTCACAAATGGCAGTGAATGTTAATGTTAATGTTAAAGGATATTTTTACCGCTCACTATCACCAACGGAGTGGTCCCGTGGCACTCTGGCGGCTCTGAAAGAAGGGAAGGGGGGGTGAGTTAGTGGGAATGAGCTGGAAAAGTTGAAGAGAGAAGTGATGTGCTGTTGGCAGTCTCAACCCGGTAGTTCAGTTGGCTGGACTTGGGGTGGTTTCCAGTCAGTAGCCATCGTGTACTGTTGTGCGAGTCTGTGTGTGGTTTGTTTTGTTGTTGCAGTGTAGTGAAGTTTGTGCAGATTGCTGTGTTTATAGGCTTGTGGTTGTGTTTGGTTAGAGTTTGAGAGGTGTATGCAGATGGGTCAAATTGTTAGTGGATTGGTTAATTGGCATAGATAACATTCACATTTCTATCCAAGTGTGGCACATGCTAACATTCACATTTCTATCCAGGCGCGCCACATGCCGACATCCACAGCTCAATCCAGGTGCCACCATCCACAATCCCAACTAGATGTGACTCTGGCCAATGTTTACAATTCCAACCAAGTGCGGCCCATGCTATCATTCACAATATCATATAAGTTTGGCACACGCCGATATTCACGATCCAAACCAGATGCGGCGCAGGCCAATGTCCAAGATTCCATCTGGGCGTGGCACATGCCAACACCCACTTTTCTGACCAAGTGTGGGACATGCTAACATTCACATTTCTATCTAGATGTGACGCAGCCTAGTGTCTACAATTCCATCTAAGTATTGTACATGCTAACAATCACATTTCTATCTAATTGTGGTACATGCTGACATTCATGATCCTAAATGGATGCAGCACAGGCCAGTGTCCAAGATTCCATCTAGGTGTGGCACATAACAACCTTCACGTTTCCAAGTAAGTGCGGTGAATGCTATCATTCACAATATCATCTATGTTTGGCACATGCTGATATTCACGATCTTAACTAGATGAGGCACAGGCTAATGTCTAAGATTCCATCTAGGTGTGGCACATGCTAACATTCACATTTCTATATAGATGCGACACAGCCTAGTGTCTACGATTTCATCTAAGTGTGGCACATACTAACAATCACATTTCTATCTAAGTATGAGACATACTGATATGCAGGGTCGGTCTTTGCATCAGGCGGTGCAGGCGGCTGCCTGAGGTGCCAGGCTCCAGGGGGCGCCAGTCTGACTCCAATAACACCATTGTCATCTTTTTAAGTACACTTTAACAAAGCCATGAAAAGTCCTTTCTTTTCTTTGCCATGCTCTGGGTGTAGCACAAGCACAGCAATTTATAAACATCAAGTGTTTTCTTTCCAAAATTACAAGTGTAAAATAACCTAAAATAGCTTCTTTTTAATATTAATACTGTGCAACCAATGTAAACACGATAGAGGAATGGACGTTCAGAATGTAGTATTACGCTGTAATACAACATGGTAACGTTGGGGTTGCGGGCCACCGAAGCAACAATCTATGTTTTAGAAGTCCATTATTAACGTCTCAGCCTCCCATCCGTGTTGTTACTGAAATAATGCAATCAACTTGAATATTAGTGAATGTCTGCAGGCTAAAAGGGCCCTGCAGATAAGTGATACAGCGCCCACGTGTGCTTATATAATTTGTGGGTCGTCCTCGATTCCTGAGCACTCTGCAATCTGTCACAAAGGTGTCCAAGGCCAGGCTTCCCCATGTTGTTGGTGTTTGTGCTAAGAGACTACACAGGGCACACATAGGGCCTCATTACGACTAATAGCAGGCCCGTAATTAGCGCCCTGGTCCCCTAACGGGACCCATAAAGGACGTGTGGTCCAACCACATGTCTCTTGCGGTACCCGCTAAGGGACTTCGGAATTGGGCGGTAAGGGATTACCGGCACCGGTCTCCTTACCGGTGCCCGGTATCCCTTACTGCCCACCTCGTAATGAGGCCCATAGACAAAAAGCTGCACCCATCATTATGTTGCACCTGGTCACACATCTATGCGCATACTGGCACTGGAGAAGCACCAGGTCAGGCACTTATGAGAAGGTGGGAAAAGGGGGCATGGGGAGGGGACAGGTACCAGTTGGACTGTTGTTAGCACACGCATTAGTATGCATACATTTTTAGGCAATTGAAATGAAATGCGTGTTTGTACATGCATGTCAGTTGATTGATTGGAAGGGTAGGGGCAGGTTGTAACATTGAAGCTGCACTAGAATATTTGCATTAGAATGTGCTAAGAAGTTAGATTCCCCCACACAGGTAAACCCCCCCCCATATCGTCTCTGAAGTTAGCACCTTTCCCACCATTTTGGGGGACGCTAACAATGCTTCCCGCCTGGGGTTGAAACTGGTCTAAGACCGGCCCTGCTGATATGAGAAAAACACATCTAGATTTGAGAATCCTAGATAGTGGGAGAAAAAAGGCCTGCGTTTTGCACAAATGGTAGACCAAGGGAGAACACACCTACATTTGAGAATCCTAGATAGTGGGAGAAAAGGGCTAGGTTTCACAAATGGCAGTCAATGAGAAAAAACACCTAGATTTGACATTCCTAGATAGTGGGATCTAGGTCTGTCTAGGTGTGAGCAGGATCAACCCCACAACTCTGTCTAGATATGGAAAATGACAACCCCCACAATTCAGTCTAGATGTGGTATATGCCCAGTTTCACAGTTCTGTCTAGGAGAAACAAGGTCCAAGATGGCTCCCCTGTATAGCTGAAGTGGACAATGAGTGAGACTGATGGTATAGTATGCTGGGTGGCAGGGGGAACGGAGGAGATAGTGAGGAGAGTGGGGGTACATTTATAAGAGTTATTGTATGTCTAGCTAACACAATGGTATAAGTGCGAAATAGATTACCATACTGCTGTGGGCTATCTTGGTAAATTAGAAAAAGGGAGGTGGGTCGGTTTACTTAGGATGCAGTGATTGCTGTCAACCCCAAACTCGCCACACTTTTGTTGCTGCTGTTGATGGCTGCCAGCTTCCATCTTCCAGGTCCCCCTACGGACACCTGCAGACACTTTCTGTAGCTGTCTCTGCAGGAGCATTCCTTTGCCTCAGACCCTTTGCCGCATGGGCTGCAATGAGCATTGGGCAGCCCTATCAAAATGATTGTTATGAGGGTACAGGACCAATCAGGGTAAGGAGCAGGACTGTGCCTTGGCAACTACTGAAACAACGGGTGGGAGGGTGTGGGCAAGTGGCCTGCACAAGACCTCAGGGAAGGGGGCCGGGGCTCTACTGCACCACTCACCTGCGCCTGGACCTAAGAATGGTGAGGTGAGGGGCTACACACAAGGGTCTAACTCTCTATGTTGGTGGAAGTACGAGCAGCCAATCAGGACTTGGGGGGAGAGTGGGGAAGTGGAAATGGGTTTGGAAAGAAAAGTTTAGCTCTGGTGAGGGGTGGGAGAGGGTCAACTGCACAAGACCTCATGGAAGGGGGCTGTGGTTTCTACTGCACCACTCACCTGCACCTGGAAGCAAAACATGGTGAGGTGAGGGCCTACACACGAGGGTCTAACCCTCTATGTGGGGGGAAGTATGAGCAGCCAATCAGGGCTTGGGGTTGGGTCAGGAGGTGGAAAGGGGTGTGGAAAGAAAAGTGGGGCTCAGGTGAATGGTGGGGGAGGGTCGTGGCAAGCGTCCCACACAAGACCTCAAGGAAGGAGGGCCGGGGGCTCTACTACACCACTTACCTGTGCCTGGAAGCCAATAATTGTGATGCGAGGGGCTACACACAAGGGTCTAACCATTGGGGTTGGTGGAAGTACGAGCAATCAGGGCTTGGGGGAGGGTCAGCAGGTGGAAACGGGCTTGGAAAGAAAAGTGGTGCTCAGGTGAGGGGTGGGGGAGGGTCAGGGAAATTGGCATACACAAGACCTCAGGGAAGGGGTCCTGGGGCCCTACTACACCACTCACCTGTGCCTGAAAGTTAAAAAATCAATGTCAAATCATAAGCATCAAAAGCCAGGTATCGCCATCACATGGCCCAATACATACGTTGTATGTCAGGTATCTGTAACATAAAGCAGGCATTGCCATCATATGGCCCAGTAACCCATTTTATGGCAGCTGTCTCCACCATAAAGCAAATATTGCCATTATATGCCCACATGCTCACACTAATGTTCAGGTTTTGAGGTTACATGTCAGGTATTCCTTAATTTGGCAAATGTTTGGTATTATGTATCCAAGGTACTCCCACCATGTGCTTACTATATCAATTACATGACTGGCTAACCTATTTGACAGGTATTGGTAAAATGTGCCCAAGCCCGCACATGATTCTCTAGCACCTGCCATTATATGCCCACTTGGCAGGACGGCAGCTGGGCAAGTAGCTTGCCTAATCCGCACCTGAGCCCTGGTGAGTATTCACTTTACATCGTAACTTTGTGGAGGCCATCCACCTCGCAGGATCCGTGTTTTCTATAGATATCCATCGGCTTTGGCTTAATGCATGTTTATTTTGCAACATAATGGGATGGGAGACAGTGGTTAGACTCTGCCTGCCTCGTGTTCAAGGACAGATCTGCAGGGATTGGAGCTCTCTAAGGGCCGATTACTTGCTTGGGTGGACTGGCCTTGTTCACTTGGTGTGTGTGCTGTTTGCTTTATTGGGTTACGTGAATGTTTCGTTTTGCTCAGAACGTTATCTCACATGTTCTCCGGGTGGGATGTCCAGTGATGTGGTGCCCTGCAGTGGCAGAGGATTGCAGTGATCCTTCTGGCCATGGCAGGCAGAATCTGAAAATTGTCTCTCCTGACTCTGAAGAGGCCATGTTATGGTAATCTGAGAGGGACACAACAACAGGCCAGGCTGCTCAGATGGGCTTGCTGCACCTGGAAGCGAGGGTGGAATCAGTGCTTTAAATGGGCAGGTACTTGCACTTCTTTCGTTTGAAAGAGGCAACACCGGAAATGCTCAGCAGGAGTACCGGCACTTCTCAATGGTAAGCAGGTACTTTGATATAGTGAGTACCTGTACTTCAGTATTCCCACTTCAAGCACTGGATGGAATGACTGCAGTTCATAGTTGTCCTGGTTCCTGATATGGCTTCTTGGGCCGGTGTTCAGATTTTTGGCTTCCTGAGTGAGGTGACATGACTGGAGTCTCTGGGTAGTGTCATGAGTTTCCGGATTTGCCAAACAAGGGTTGGCATGCCGGATTGCCTGGACCTTTTGGTGAGAGGGTGAGATACAGAACACCATTTAGGACATGTCTACATGTGCCATCTGTGTTGTAAGCTGGAGAGCTTCTTTCCCTGGGGCTTTTTTGGGCCTTTTCTGCTGACCACCCAGCTTGAGGTTTGTGGTGGGCCTTCTTGCACTTGTTGGGTAGTGATGTTGTCAAGCTAGGAGTTGGGCAGTCTCTCTAGGGAGACCTTTGAGTGTTTAGTCAAGATTGAGTATTCTTGCTTAGATATTCGTATTTGGGGGTGGCTATCACACGCATGGTGGAGAAGGTGGGAGAATTGGGCGATGATTTGCTATGTCCAGGTAGTTCTGAAGGTTTGGGAGAATTTTGGGGGGTTCTGCCCTGTAGGTTTTGCAGAGCTCCTTTTGAGGGCCAGAGGATTGCTCCAGAGAGGCTTCAGCATCCCTGTCATAGAAGTGGAGGGGGAGGGGGTAGGTCGCAGGAGATGAGAAGCTTAGGCATGGCTGCTATTGGGGAGGAATCGCTTGGAATGACTCACTTCATAATTCCTTGATTCATTGAATGTTAATGACCTGGGTCTGACTGGATGTATGGCAGGGGGTAGAGGGAGTATCTAGCCGTATTGGACTGCCTCTAGAGGGCTTCTGAGTGGGGGCGGAGGGTGGTTAGGAGGAGGCCAATCAATACCGTTTCGATATTAAGATTGAATCCTTTCCCTCTGGTTACATTGTTCTTCTTGTAGACTAGTGCTCAAATGGTGGCTGATCTGCATATCTTTTGCCTAGCAAATACACATTCGGGCGGCAGCCTGGCACGTGGGCTAGTCTTGCTGCTGTGAGGCGGCTCATTGTGTGCTGAGAACAGATTGCCATGCCCGCTCCTGGATTTTTCCCTTCGACCCCCGTATTAATGGTCCCTTTTCTCAGCATCTCCCTTTGCCCAGGCGGTCTGTCAACATGCAGCCCCAGCAATGGCGCTAGAAGTAAGTGGGGATAGGCGAAGCACCCGTTAAGTTATCCACCTCCTCAATTAGGCCCTGCCTGATTGCACATTTAAGGGACATATCTAGATTTGCACCTCTTTGTTTAGTTTCAGCCTTTTCCATGCGCCCACTTGCCACCTCTTACACACTTTTCACAAACACGTGTCTTCGAAAATCTCACATACCTCTGCCTCGCATCATGCCCCATGGGAGATGAGCATGATCAGAGATGTCAGGCCATTCATGTCTCATGTTGCATATGTATGTGCATCTTTCACCTGGTTATTCTTTGCATACCACCTGTGGATCCCGGCGTGCTCTGTTCCCATAGTGATGTGCTGGGGGGTGTGGATGCTGTGGTATGTTGAAGGAATAGGAGGCAGGCGTGTTGTGAAGTGCCAAGCGTAGTTAGGAGTGCTGCCTGATGTTAAGGGGGGGCGAGGGGGCATTATGTTGCTGAGATCATTAATGGGGCAATGGACCGCCATGAATGTGAGGATTGGTTGGTGATGGTGCATAGCACAGCATAAACATTTTGATGGCAGAATTTGCTGAATATGATGGGTGCAGGCCACTCTCAATGTTTGTTTGTATAGTTTTCATTAAGTATTTAGGATGAGTCTGTCTGAATCCGCCTGCAAACAGAGATTTTAACTTGAGTTCATTAAATGTGGAGAGATTGGCACTCTGTTGATGTTAGGCTGGTTTTGACAAACCTCCTCCCCCAAACATTGCAATAGCATTTATTTCACAAATAATGAACATTTGGCCGACAGCACGAGCCTATTCTTAAGTGGTTGCTTGAAGTTCCAGGACCAGCTTTTAGTGCAGTTTTGTTTTCATGATCCTTGCAGCCGCCACACTGCAATAGAGCATGTATTTTGGAATTGTGGAATGTGGCATACACAGCCCGCTGCAGACGTCATTGATCAGAGAGTGGGTGCAGTCTGTTACAGAATCAGACACGGCTATTTGTAATAAAAAGTGATCGTGCAGTCTAGTGGATTGTTGTGTGTGTGTACAATTTGTTTTGGTGGGATGTGGGAGAAAACCCACTGTGGGGGGATTCATTACCTCAGAAATTGGTTTGAGGGAAACTCCAGCTGTCTGCCATATACTCATTCGTTGGTTATTAGAGTAATAGTGGGGTCTTCTAGGTAGATAATACTGTTCACAGAGGTATTATGGATGTGTTGTACACACCAGCATTGAATTTGGTGCTGCCTGCGAGCCTGTTAATTGGCAACGGTTTTCGGGTTCGAGTTTTGGTTGATAGGCTGGGGAGGGGGACGGATGTTTGAAGTTTAATGATAGAGATTTGCCTTGAATCGCGCCTTGTCGCTTTACACCTCTATTTGCTCTCTCACTTGTTCAATCGTGTTCCTTTTCCTCCACTCGAAATGTCCCCATGCATCCGCCATCTTGCACCTTTTCTCTCACGACTTCTCTACTTCCAGGCTCTCTTTGTTCCCAAAAATATCTCTCTGAAGCATTTCCCACTTCCCATCCACTGTGCTTTAAAAATAGCAGCCTTCTACCACAGAGACGTTCTATGGGTGGGAAAAAGGTGCACTTGGCCACAAGGCTGCCTGATCTAATGAAGTAAGATTCCATTGTACACCAGACTTAAATCAAACACGTCAGGATATTTTATGGCAAGGTGCTGAGGCTCTAAACCTATGCCTGTGTGTTTTGAGAAGCACATTCTTCCCTGATCAATTCATCATGTAATGCTTTCTGTGTTCACTATGGTATACACAGTTTGTGTGTTCCTTACGGCACAAATCCTGTAGCATTCTGTGGGAATTATGTTGATCATGTACAATAGCCAAAGTTGAAATGTATACTGATTCATTGAGTGCCACAAAGGTTCAGCGGTTTGCTCAGTGTGTTAAGCACTCATTGCTGAGATATGTGTCCATATGCAAGATCAGAATAGCACATTCCAGCAAGCTGGTTGAGTAATTCCTGTGTCTAAAGTTTATAAAACTGCCTATATGTGTACTTGGTTTTGCAGCACAGCAGGTGCTATTATCAGCAATGCACCTTCACCTCCAACGATGAGCATAAACTGTTAGTTCAAGAGGTGAATAAGTATCCAAATTCAAGACTGTGGAACCAAAGCGATCATGCTCGTTTCCTGGCTTTGCCAGCAGACGATACAGTGATCCTAGGCAAATGAACTAATATCTCTTAGATTACTGTGCTGTCTTTTGTGAGATTTGCCTTCTCGCATGCTGGTGGCATCGTTTAGCCCATTACTTTATGTGTCCTATTATGGAGGCCATTTGAGTGGAAGGGATGGTTAGACAGAAGAGAGCGGACCAGATGTTGCAGACCACTGGCAAGCATATTTTAAGGTCTGCTAATTTGAAACAAAAAACGATTTTCTTCACGTTTATAAATGCCAATTTCACCAGCCAGTATTTTGGAAGTATTTAAAGCTTTAAAATAGAAAAGACAAACCCAGATTAAATCTGTTAAATCACATTGATTGCTATGCTGGTACTTATATACTTCCCTTGATGATGGAGAGATTGAAGTAGACTCATTCCCATTTTGCGTAACATCCTTCTACAATATTCTGTTTTTACAAATTATCATGTTTCATAATGTGATTTGTGTACTTTCCAAGTCCGTTTTTATAAAATGAGATTATTTTAGTTCATGGTAAGAACTGGAAAAGAATGTGTTCAAATGCAGAAATTGCAGAGTTGGCACATATCCCAGCTTCACCCCTTAACTAATGTGTGATCCTGGGCGTCTCATTTATCCTCACATTGCCTAACCTCTCGAAATGTCCTTTTAAAATTGTCAGCCCTTCAGAGTGATTTCCTTCTCAGGGTAGGATCTTTACAAAATCCCCACTCATGCTTTCATGGCTATAGTGTTGCTTCCACTATAACAGTGAGCATTGATATATTGCACACCACAGGCACTTGCTCTCTTGATCGCTAGTGGCAACACTATTTGAAAACCACGCCCCACTTCTAATCTCAGTCTTTCTGGATACAGATACCCTCCAGGTAGCTTCTAATCTGCATCCACTATCCATGCTTAGGTATGTGTAGCTTTATCCTTTCTTTCAAATGCTCTCCTCTATCCATGCTTGAGCACTTTTGCATTCTGTGAGGCAGCTAACGTGAGTTCTCTGTCTATTATGGGTTACATGTACCTTTTACATATGGTCCTGCAATAATACTACAGGCTGCATAATGTCCTGGATGCCATTGATACCAATTAGCCTGTGTCTATACTAGAACAGAAGTAACATCTCTGTAGACTGCTAATGTTGGTCTTCAAATGCTACTTGTTTATCATTCTTTTTAGAGCAAGAATGAAGAGCGTAAGGGGACTTAATGGGAGTAAACATGCTTATTTTGAATTCTGCGAGGCCGCATATCAACCTATGGGTTGTGATTGTGACGAGGGGGCGGGGAAGTGCGACCAGATCTTCTTGATCACTTAATTCCTTTGGTTTGGTGGAAGGGTGGCCCAAAAGATGTCCGTGCCCAAGGCCCCAAAAGTGCTTAAGAGGGTCCTGTTCTTCTGCATGAAACACTTGGTCGCAGACTGCATACCCATATGCCCCCTTTCATGGCACGTTTTGAGGACGTATTTTTCTCCTTGCTGTTACCACAGGGCTAGGGAGTCAAATCCTTTACTTTTCTGTCTAATAGATCTCCCCTCCCCTCTTCTCTTCTGACTTCCTTCCTACTCCAACAGTTGTCTGGACATCCATTAATTCCCAGTCCACCCTACCCCCCTCACTCCTGAGTCTAGTTAACTCTGACATTGAGCATACAAAATTGGTAATTAACACCTACCTTTCCCCGTACTGTGAATGAATCAGCCAGGGTTCGTTTTAGCCATATAGAGACGCAGCATAACTTGGTAATGTGAAAGTCATCTCCCCCCAGCTGCCCCTGACTCATCCCTTTATATACAAAGTTCAAAGGAGCATTGAAACACATTGAGGACACATTGAGGGTAAGAATTGGAGCACCTCTGGGTAAGGTCTGACTGTATAGTTCTGTAAGGATAAGTGTACCACTCTTATTTATTTATTTACATATGTATTTCATTTGTAAAGCGTGCATACAACCAATAGACATTGAGGCGCTGTTGCAGGTACAGAGTAATAGTCAGACTTAGACAGTAAGTAACAGTCAGATTTATTATGATACAGGCATTTTTACATACAAGCACAAGCTAAGAGGAAAAAAACAAGTGTCAGTGATCATAGAAATACAGAATCAAACATTATGTAGGTATACCAGCAGGTTGCAGTTCTCCTCACAGCAGGCAGTTGGGTGGAGGGACAGAGAAATTCCTAGCGAGAGGCTAGATGGCAGAAAATTAGGTTTAGGTGAATAGTTGAGTATTTTTAGCTTTGCGGGCAGTCCGTTAAGATTTATCTGCCCTCAAGGAGGGTGGGAGGTTGTTCCAGAGCTTGGCAGCAAGGTATGGGAAGCTTGAGCCTCCGGCTTTGCATCTTTTGACTTTGGGCACCATGAGTCTATCTATGTAGGGGGCTCTAATGGGTCTGGAAGAGTGGGCTTTGGCAATTCATTTGGCTAGGTAGGGTGGGGCTGTGTCGTACAGGCACTTGTGGGTTATGAAGAGGGTTTTGAAAATGATCCACTCCTGGATGGGGAGCCAATGTACATCTCATCTAGCTCTCGAGATGTGCTCTCTTTTCGGGATGTTCAGTGCAGCTCTAAGGGCATTGTTCTGTATTACTTGGAGTTTGAGTAGGTTTCGGGATGAGGTGCCATTGAATTGGATATTGCAGTAATCAATCTTTGAGCCAATGATTGCACGGGCAATGGTCAGGCAGTTGTTTTTAGAGAGGAAGGGTCTGGCTGCATTAAGGACCTTGGTTGCATTTGCCGCCAAAGAGGCAATGGCACTTACTTGCCTAGCCATGGTAAGTGATGCATCTAAGTAGACCCCTAAGGTCTTTACTGTGTTAGAGACCGGTATCAAGCAATTGTCAATTGTGAAGGCAGGGTATTGATTTTCAAGGGTCTTTAAAGCATTTGGTGGGTCAACAATCAGGATTTCTGTCTTGTTGCTGTTGAGACAGAGGTGATTGTCAGCCATCCACGTCTGAATGGCGGAATAGATTGAGTTAAGGGTGTTAGAGTCTTCTATGTAGTTGTCTGAGAGGGGGATCAAGATTTGAGTGTCGTCGGCATAATTTGTGTAAGCTATGCCTAGAGAATCTAAAATGTAGAATAGGGGCCTAGTAAAGATATTATAAATAGTGGGGGTGATGCAGGATCCTTGAGGCATACCGCAGGTTATAGGAGAGGGAGAAGCATTGGCGATTTCAGAGAAGACTCTCAGCACTCTTTCTTTAAGGAAGGATGCTATCCAGGCAGTGGCTGAAGGTGAGAAATGTGTGTGACTTGTGAGGTGGTGGCAGAGGATCTGGTGGTTTACCAGGTCGAAAGCTGCAGATAAATCTAGGAGTAGGAGCAGTGCAGACTTGCCTTCATCCCTGATCTCATTTAATTGATTTTCTAGATTGAGCAGAGCAGATTCTGTGCCATGCCCAGGGGGAGGAATTCGGACTGATGGATCCCTTTGATGTGATTATCGTCCAGGAACTGCTGAACCTGTAGGTAGGCAGCTCAGTCCAAACGTTTTAGGAGGAATTGTACGGTAGTGATTGGCCTGTAGTTTGTGGGGATGGCTGGGTCTAGGGATATTTTTTTCAGGAGAAGACGTACCCAGGCTTCCATGACGCTGGAACAGTGGTTTGAGTGCAGGAAGTGTTTATGATAGCTCTGATGATGGGGGTAAGTATGTCACCACAGTCTTTGATGAGGGGTGCAGGGCAATGTCACCTTTGCATTTAGAGGGTTTAAAACTGTTAATCAGTTTAGTGACATTGTTTTCGGAGAGGTCTCTGAAGAAAAATTGAGTGGTAAGGGAAGAGGGGGGGTGTTATTGCTAGAGTTCAGGGGTACTGTGTTGCATGGGGCTTGTTGAGCTAGCATCTTCCTATTCAATAGGTCTATTTTACCTAGGAGTGTCTCTTGGATGCTGTCATACCAGGTCCTGTCTTTCATGATGTCGTGGGGGAGCAGCTGGGGATTCAAGTTCTCTGTAGATAGTGAAGATTTATTTTGAGTCTAATTTAACATTGTTGATTCTAGTGTTGAAGGAGATGGACTTGGCTGGGATCATGGCTGATTTATATTGTTTGCAAGCTTTGGCAAAGTCCTGTTTCACAGTGGTGGTGTTTTTTCTTTAGTCAAGTTAACTGCGCATGTCATTTCATGGTGCGTAATTTTAGTAGGTCAAGTGTAAGCCATGAGTTTGAGTGTCTGACCATCTTCGCTTTGTGTGGTGTTAGGGGGGCTAGTGTGTTTACTGCCTTTGAGAGGGTTGAAGTGTAAATATCCACAAGTGAGGTGGAGCTTGAGGTCAAAAGGGTCTGAAGACAAGGAATTCTGATCAGGGGTAGGATATTGTCTCTTGTGAGCATCCGAGAGCTCCTTGATACAGTAGGAGGAAGAGCATTCGGTAATGCTTGTGGCTTGTTTGTCTGAGTTATGCAGAAGTGGATGACGTGTGGTTAGACCATGGACAGGGTGTGTTGGCACTGGTGGAGATTTGGCAGTTGTGGTCTGCAATCCAATCCAACTCTGTTGGCCTCTCAGTGGCTGATGCTGCTGCCCCTGATACTAAAACTCATGACCTGCAAGTCGATAATCTGGAGCATGTGTTTTGCTCTGACTCCACTGCATTGCTCAGAAGCTCTTTGGTGTGGATTTGGTCCTTCATATAATGATTTAAAAAATCAATGCATCATAACATTCCATATATGCAATGTTAACATCTGATGTACAGCATGTCTGTGCCAATAAGTAATTGCCACTAGGGGCCAGTTTGCAGAAACTGCAATGGTGCAAGTGCAATTTTGCATAGTATTAGCGCTAGGGAAAGGTTTGCTCCAGTGAAAAACATTAGGGCCATATTAGGACACATTTGCACCATGACAAGTACAATTTTGCATAGGAATTAAGATTAGGGCAAAAATTGACATAATGCAAAAAACATACTTTCAATGCATCGTTGCATTCTTTATAAGCATTAAGGCAAACTTTGCCATGGTGCAAAAATGCATCAAAAGAGTATGTTTTTTGACCAAGGGCAAACTTTGGCCAAGTGTTAAAACAAAGCAAAATTGCACTTGTCATTATGGAAATGTTTTCTTATATGGCCCCAATGTTATTTGCACTGGGAAAACTTTGCCCTATTGCTAGTATGCACATTTTCATTTGCACCAGAGCAAAGTTTCTGTAATCTGGCCATAGGTAACCTGTTGCATTGTTTGTTCGATTGTGAATTTTTTGGGTGTAAATCAAACTTTACATTTTCATCATATCAATCTTTCCATTAATTACAAATCTTTGTTCATTCAAACAGGCTACAAAAAAGACATAAAATTAAAAAAAATGAGGAAATTCATTTGTGTTGCTTTTCAACATGATTGTTCTTGATATTGGCAGGTTTGGTGCTATATAGACTTTCAAAATCAAGATCACTCTGTGTCAACAGTGTTCAACATTAGTGATTCCCAAAATTGGATCACTCGCATAGTCAGTACTTTATCAATTCCCGTGATACTATATGCCCAACGTTCGTTATTGTCCATTTTTCTTGCTGCTTGGGGAGCATGCTGGCAAATTGTTCACGTTTGTCAGATATTGCCTCACAATCCATGATCAAATGGAACAGAGATTCTGTCTGTTTATCACAATTACAAAATCTGCAAAAAATCTCTTTTGTGATTTGATGAGTATGTACAAGGTATTTACGAGTATGAAGCACATTCAAACTTAGTTTTAGGTATATGTCTCTAATATGATGATCTGGACATTGTTTCAAGTATTGAGGCAATTCATTAAGTTGTAACGCTCACCTGATTCCCTCGGAGGCGCAGGTCTGGCTTCGAGTGCTGATGCTTCTTCAATGGTGAAGCGCAGGACTCTGAAGATGGATAGGAAGGGCCCTCTACTCTGGCTTCTCCGGCTCGCAGGAATATTCCCCTGTGCGTGAAAAGGGAGTATTACCTACTGACTGAGTTATGCTCAAGCCTCCCACTCTCTTCCAACCCTCCACGATACCCTTCCACGATTCCCCGTGAAGTCTCACCTTAGGGTCTGAAAGGACGAGCTCTCCATCCTGCTTCTGACGCAGGGGCGCGTTGAACCCAGTTACTTCACTGGATTGAGGTTGGATGGGAGTTCAGGCAAGCTTGATTATACTGGTAAGGCGCTGTAAAAGTTTTGTTGCAAGTTCAAAAGTTCAAGCTTTAAATAATAATGTCCATTGTTTTTTTTCAGGTGATGAATGAAGATTCCTTTGGAGACTTCTTGCAACAAAGCGCTGACGTTGATGTCTTTTCCCCATAGGGGCGGGGTTCGGAATGCCAGAGATATGGCGCCGACCCGAAGTGAAACGTGCAGTTCCAGTAAAGATCTGGTAAGTCCTAGATGAGCGCTCAGGTAATGTTTTTGCATTCGCTCATCTAATGTCTTTGACTTTTTTCCCCATAGGGGCCGGGGTCCTGCTTGGAAGCAGCAAGACCCGAAATGAAATGGGAATGACCCAACAGGTAAGTCTTAGAAGGAAACTGAGCTTTTCCTATTCCCTTCCTTCTCTCACCTCTTATTCTTGTCTTTTTCTCTAGGCTCTGGGAAGTGGCTGTGTATCCGGATGATCGCTGCTGAAGATGGAGGAACCCAGGAAAAGTGAGTGAAATGCAGCGCTGCAGCGATCGTAACGAAATGCTTTTAAAAATGATGTCTTCCCTTTCAGGATCGTCGGTGATGTCTCCGTGGTGCAGATTAGCTGGTAGGTCTCTTGTCTCCCTTTGCAGGTGACCCAGGATGCTGACAGGCGTGGCTGAAGTCCAGATGCAGGAGCTGACACGGTGAGCGTCCAGCTGCGAGGAGCAGAACAACGCGAAGCGTGAGTTGCTGATCGGGTGTGGTTTAAATAGCTTTGGAAGAAGTTCCAAGTGTGTATCCTTCCTCCGATCAGGTATGTATCCTTCCCCTACCACACCTGGGTGGAAAGTAGTCCCACAGGGTAAGTAGTTCCTATTCAGGCCTCAAGAGGGCCTGGATGTGGCAGCATGGTCTGCATCAGGTAAGTGCACATTAAAACACTTGAACACATGTCTAGCTTTATGAGCCTGGCGCCTAAGGCGCCAGGACAGAGGTCCAACATGAGCCTGGCGCCTAAGGCGCCAGGACTACGTCCAAAGGGCCCCAGCTTGGGCCCGCTGGCACTCCCCTGGGGGAAATGATGCCTGCCTCTGGGGTTGCTGGGTCGGACCTGGCTCCTTGGAGGTAGGCATCATGACATAAGTGCTCTTACATCTAAATAGGAATGTTATTCATTTTGTACTCAGATTTTATTTTTTGTGTATTAATCCCGTTGTTTCTTTTTATTTTCAATTTTATTATCTGTGGCATATATTTTTAAAAGTTCTTCGGTTGCATCTATCATTTCCATCATTTGTTTACAATATGTTTTCCAGACTTTTAATAGTGTTGCGTTTGTCGCAGTTGAGTTAGCATGAAGTAGATTGATAGGAGGTATATTGTCGTCAATCAAGGTTTTTCTATATAGATCGAGGCACTTCCAGGTGACTATGGAATCCAATGATTGTATCCCAAGTTCATGTCTTATTCTTGGCATCGGATATGACTTTGGTAGCAGCACTGCTTTCCTCCAGAAAATGGCTTCTATTTTAATCCAGATTTGTCTTGGAATATTTATTATTGACTTGCTGCTGTAGGTCAAAATGGCTATCACTTTTTGCTTGTAGAATGTCCATACTGGTATGAAGGAAAATGTTCCATATTTTTTATGGCTAGCTAGCGCTTGGTGAGCTAAGGATAGAGCTTTTGTTTTTAAGTGTTCCATCCATCGCATATCTGTTGTTGTTTGGTTGACCCAGATTACTAAATATTTTACTGTTTTTTTAATATAAATTTTTAGATTGTTTTAATCTGTGCATTGTACTAATGCTGTTAATGTTTTTTGCAGGCGCATTTGTGTCTTATAAAATAAGACAATATCGTCCACAAATAGGATGTACGGAATTTTTGTAGCATTCAAGGTAGGTGGATCACCCGCAGTTGCCACTTCAGTTGTTTGTAAATATGAAATATAAAATACAAAAAGGGTCACTGCCAGAGGGCAGAGTTGTTTAAATCCGTTCTTTGTTGGAATCAGTTCTGACATTATTCCATCTAATGATAATCGAATCTGGATGGACGTTTGCGAATACAAGGCCTTAATCGGTTTTAGGATGTTATGCAGACATTTCCAGTTTGTTTAATTTTTCCCAGAGTTTAAATCGATTTACCATGTCGAATGCTAATTTCAGATCTACGAATATTGCAAAGGTAGAGATGTTTTTCCTCATTCCTTCATGTTTCAATCAATTAAGCAATAAAATATGCAAATGTGTGCCGATGTTCCTCATAAACTCGGTTTGTCTTGGATCAAGCCGACCATCTGTTGCTGCCAAAGTATATAACTTCTTCTGGAGAAAAGCAGAGAAGATTTTCCCCAGAGAGTCCAATAATGCTATGGGGTGGTAGTTTGCAGGTGTATTCCTACAGACGTGTTTATAGATTGGAATGATTGTCGCCACTTTCCACGTGTTTGCCATCAAGCCACACACTCCAATGATGTTAAAAAGTTGGAGGCATATGCGATCCCATTGTTCCGGGTGTTTTTTAATGGTGGCTTTGCTAAGGCCGTCAGGTACAGGAGCTCTTGAGCTATTAAGATGTTCAATATGAGTCGGAATTTCGTTCAGGTCCCAGTGGATGTCCCAGGTTGTGTTAGTAGTCATGGGCACTACTTTGTTTGTATTGTCAGGTAGGCTGTATAATTCTGAGAAATGCATTATCCAGTATTGTTGTGATACACCTGCTATTAATTTTATCATTTGATCTTCCTTATTGTTAATTATCGGCCAAAGGTCGCTTGTATTTCTTTTTTTTTAAACTTTTAACATTTTCTCTGCATCATTTTGTGAGCTTTGGGCTTGTTGTGTTCGGATCCAATTCGTACATATCATATACACCCACCCCAAATTCAAGAACAAAGTGTCCATTTGGACTCGATACATAGACTATGTATTTGCTATATGGAATGGAACTATAGTGGAATTAGAGGAATTCATTAGAGAAATGAATCAGAACAGGCTGGGAATAACATGCACATGTACACATGATACAGACAAGATTAGTTTCTTGGCCTTGAAGATCTATGTTGTAGACCAACATCTTCTGACTCGTACCTATAGGAAACCAACATATGTTAATTCCACTGTGTATGCTACCAGCTGTCACCATAAGCAGGTTATATGGAATATCCCGGTCGGGGAATGTTTTCATGCTAGAAGAAATTGTTGCACAAATCACTGCTTTCAATTGGAGTGTAGACTGCTTACAGAAAGATTTTATCAAAGAGGTTACAATAGAGAAGAGGTACGCAAAGGATTGAACAAAGCAAAAAACCTATACAGGAAGGACACTTTGACACCACGTACAACAAGGGAAACAGGCCCAAAACAAACACCAGTTCAATTCATAACAAAGTATTGCAATAATCACCATAGAATTAGAAAGATTTTTAACAGACATTGCCATATTTTACTCTTGGATAAAGACCTAACTAAACATCTTGACGCTCAACCTCAAATTATCTACAAAAGAGCACAGACACTCAAGAATATGCCCATTCCATCCCTTCTAAGTAGTCCATTAACAAAAAGCAACTTGAGTTGGCTCAACCCAAGGATCAAAGGTTTCTACAAATGTGGCACCTTTACAATGTGTCGGTATGCATATAAACACAGTACAGAATTTGAAGACTTACAAGGTACCAAATGGGAAATTAAAGAGATGATCAATTGCAAGACTCTATATGTGGTGTACGTGTTGGTTGTGTATGCAAGAGACTTTACATTGGCAGCACGATAAGGAATGTCAAAACAAGACTACGTGAACATCTCTCTATCATTGCTAGTGAAAATCAGAGATTACCCCTTGCCACACACTGGCAACAAGAACATCAACTACATAACAAATATCACTTAAGATTCATTGGGCTCAAGAGGATTGAAAGGAATGTTAGAGGTGGTAACATGGAACACACTTTGAGACAAATGGATACCAAAATCATTTGTCACTTTAAGGCCACAGAAGTCGGCTTGAATTTCGATCACAATATGGGTTCTATTTTATAATCCCATAAAGCTGTGGCTAGTTTAATTTTCATAAGACAGCGATTTAAATTGCAGGAATATATGTAGCAGTAATGATGACCTGCAAGTTGTTTCAGCTGTCTTAGAAATTATGTTTAAATGAAAAATGGCTATATCGGCTACATAATAGAGTGTATGGAAAACTGTCCATTAATTTAGAGTCCACAGACTAAAATAGTTGTTGGACTGTAGGCTAATTATTATTCCTTGCAGGTTGACTAATGTGTTTTTTTTTCTCATGAATTAGTTATCTGTTCATTTGAATAATGGATTCGAATTAACTCAGTACAAAACAAAGGTTCGTAAATTGGTATATTACATGGAAGATTTTCCATACGAAAACGTGAGTGCAGACTGCGTCTGGCTACCTGTGGCAGCGGGTATCATAGCAACCAAGCCTAGGTTACATGTCGGTATGCAGCTATTGGACAGCTCCGGCTTAGAAGGAGGCGTAACTAATACGTCACAAGAATAACCTTACATAAGAGGAATGACAATGGCGTCCGTGTTTGCTTTTGCTTTACGCGCCCGCGAGGAGAACGGAACTCCATCGATTTGGTGAAGTGTAATAGGATGCAGATTATGGTTATCAGCTAATAAATATGTATTGATAAGTAGTTAATATCAGCTCAGGAAAAGGAATGTTAAAATATATGTGCGCGATATGTTCACGCTGGAACCCAGAGCGAACGTGTCGGAAATATTAGTATACACAGCATAACAATATGAGCAAGTTTTGATTGAAATAATATGGCATTGTCAGTGAGGAAATGAACAGGGAATTTGTCAAATACATGGTTCGTCATCTTTCTCTATAACACTTATTTTAGAATTTCGGGCGAACGTTCTTTAAAGAAACATCTCAGAAAGCGCAACAATGTAAACTAACCCAGATGGGATAAGAGGGTGCTCATAGTAAGAACATTAACAAGCAGCATACCAGTGCCAATACATGGTGAAAGAAATTAGAGGATCAGATGTGAAGGCAAGCAAACGTATCATACGAAGCATGAGGAGGTGGACAAGGGGAAGCTGTCTATCCTTAATCAGAAACATTACGAAGAGGATAGTTTTTGCTCATACAGTAAGGGGAACATGTAAATGCACACAATGTAAACAGTTTGTACTACACGTTTTTTCCTTACACTGTCCTTAGGCACAGGGATTATACCCTGTTACTGAAAAATCTGAAGACACGTTTTATTACGTACTAAATGGGTAAATTACATGTTCACTTTTATATCTAGTTGATATGTACACAAAGAGGAAAAGCTCTCAATCAATCAGACATTTATAAATGATTTGGTGACAGAATTAAAATGATGTCCACAGGGGATAATATACACAAAAGGGATTGTACATCATTGAGAAATATGTTGGTATAAAACCTAAGACATCATATGAGATTAATAACGAACAGACATCAATTGAGCATGAAATGCTTTTGCAAATAGCTCCATCGAGTCCTGATTTCAATTTTATCTGTATTTTTCTTTTCCTTATTGTTTTCTCTCTCACCCAATACATCCTACCTTGGCCCAATCCCCCTAATCTCTGTCTCAATCTTTGACAAACATAACATGATATTTCTGTTGATATTTTGATGTTTTTCGTGTGAATGCACGTGCTATACGATTATATTGCACACTGTCTGATGTTTGGATTTTGTTGCAAAGCATAGGTCTGTCTTTGAAGAAGGCCAAAGGCTGAAACACGTGTCGCAACTGACACTATTTGTGAATAAAATACTTCTAGCTGGCACCATTTGTGTAATGGCATTGAATATTGCTTTGTAAACAAGAAGGCAGTGGGAGCACTCTTTGCCGCACGCAATGCAACAGAATCTATTATTAGTATCATCAGTTCAGATCTAATTCACTGACCCTTGTCAGGGAAGGAATCCCTCACAGTAACCCACAACTCTGGTTTCATTCTTACCGAAGCAGGCACCACTGACACTGGGACAGCCTCAGAAATGTAACAATTTCACAAATCCACAGGAGTCATTAAATATTGTGTCATAAAAGCATACATCATGCAACACATCACCCGCCTTCACAAACCTGGTCCCAAGACATGAAGTCAGACACAAGTCACACATGCCCAACTGCCACAGCAGATCAGATATACCAGCAAATAGATAGATGCAGCTGGCTACAATCGGACATGATTCACAAGTGTATAAGACAAAGGAAAGGGGCAAGACTATGTGCATTGTGCCCAGGCCCCTGAAGTTACATCAACTTGTGGTCCCTTACAGGCAGCAGTTGAGGTGTTAGAGGACATAAGGTGCAACATCCCACTGATGACAATTTGCAGGTTACTCCCTTGTCCAAGGAGACATAGAACCACTCCACCAGCTCTTAACTGTCATGGCGAGCTGGCACCATGGATGATAACGGGACAAATACCAAGGTGGACAGTAATCAATATTATGCGGACATGGACACAGACACTGACAACAGGGCAGAATGGGGACCCCCTGCCAGCCCCTACAACCACTGAAATATGGAGGGGCTGGGGAAAGACAACATGCATGATGCATGCAATAATGCCATGCATTTGCAAGTTGGGGGCATGTAGACAAGGGAGGACCGTCAGGAGAATCTGGCCTCCATTCCACTAACATCCCTGCAGGATATTTGGAAAGCCATCCCTGTTACATGCAAGGAGATGGGCCAGGGTATTAAGGCCTGCTGTCATGCCTCAAAAGCTAAACTGGTGAAGGGCCTGAGACTGAACAGCCAGCAAATGAGTGAGGCCACAGATGGCACATCTTATGGGATCCACCTGATGTTTGCAATCCTGGACAGGGTTAAGCCGTCCCTCATGCTTCTGGAACTGCTGGGTCCCATGGTCCAGCACATTCATTCTCATCAAGACCAACAGAAGAGTCTTTGCAGGACAGTTTTCCCGTTGGTCAACCTGACTGTCTCACTCCACAACCACCAGCACACCTGGCCATTGTAAAAAGCCTTATCAGCAATAGAATATTGACAGATGGGGGGCTAGGGGTCGCTGGTGTGTTAAGGAGTAGCAATAGAGAGGTGGTGGGTGTGTTGTGGGACAGCATAAGGGGAATGTAGAGTTGTTATGCAAATGCATGAGAGGAAGAGGGTCTTGTGCATGGTTCTGGTCCTGACAGCGTATATGGTAAATAAATAAAGGGTGAGTGTGGAAAGTTGTGTCAGGCAGGTATACATTTGGGGCAGAAAATTGATTCGAGCATCAGTGCAACAGTGGACCAAAGTTCCAAATAGCATTTCGTCCATTTGTGACAGATTGTTTGCGTAGTAACCAAAGGCTAGCTTTTTGGTGAAATCTGTTTTAAATTGCGCACTTTAAAGAATATTTGTTCGTAACACTTAAACCTTTTAGTTACAAGGGCAAGTAACTCATCAAACTGGCACACTTGGACCAAAAACACTGCCCACACTGACTTGTTGGACCTGCATTTCTGGCGTTGCCCTATTGCCCATTAGCCAAGTCTGAGCATTTTGTTCACTTGTTTTATGGTCATTATTTGTATTTTTATGTCATGGGCAGAAATGTAGTAAACAGATATACGTGTACACGCGATACCTATCACCTGCTTTGGTACCTCAGAACTTTGGCCAGTATTGTCAAGACATGGACATCATCATACTGGCTAACCTGCTGCCTGAGGGAGAAGGGGACAGTGATTGACATGTCTACACAGTCTTTTAGGCACAAGCCCCTGCCCTAGTGGTAATGCTGGCCACTGCTGGCCACAGTTGCATGCAGATGACATCGTGTTGTCTAGAAACAGTGGGAACCACATGCAAGTTGGAGTATGAGAGTGAGACCCTCCTCATGGGGATGGACAAATACTGTGATTGTATCACCTGGATAGGAACACAATCTTGGAGGCAGGGCACCTCATACAGGGGAATGTCTGAAGTCACACTGACATATGCACAGCCATAGCCCCTCTACTGAAGTTGTGTCAGTCCTACATGTACTTGCAAGGGGGACATCCCGACACTAAGTGTGCATGTTGCATATGTTCCAGACAACATTTGTCCAGGGCTCACTCATGTATTATGTGCTATCTATTGGTATGTGCATGCTCACACTGCACTACCCTCCATCATGGAAGACTTCGATGTTATCAAAGCCATTTTGCAATATTTCCATTTTCATAATGTCAACGGTTCCCTGGACTGTACATATGTACCATTGTTGCCACCCTATGCAGGGATCAGGTCTGCACAGATCGCAAGGTGACCCAATTGACCTCTTTGAAGCACATGATTTCAGTGACATGCTGAGATTAACTTGCTATTGCACTTTTCAATGCATTTAATGCAAACACCAATTAAAAGTTTTTGTAATAGTTGGAGTAATCATTGAATCACAATACAAATATACGGTCTACGTATTATTGAGAGCAGCCATTCATATGTACATTTGAATGTTGAAACCTAGTAAACAGGGATGGCATTTTCATTCTACATGATGTATTCATTTTAAACAGCAAGATGAAATTAGGCAGATTTCATAATATTTGACTCACATTTTGTTTAAAGCTTGCATTTGCCAATGCATGTGCTGTGAGGTTTGGCTATCCTACACTTGGTGATGAAAGAGTTGGCTTCTTGTTAGAGTATGTTGAAGCCATTACACGGCGGCTCCTGTCATCTGCAGTGTATTGGCTCTTCTAAAACAAAAACACAAAAAAACAGAGACAGGAGTGATGTATCAATTATTATTTATGACTTTGAATACGTATACATTCATTTACATTCGCAAATACGTTCGATTTTGTTTTTGGGGCTCTGTGCTTGCGCAGAATTGCTGTCTTAGTGGAGGATACCTCTGCAAAACTGTGAAAAGAGATTATTTTGATTGATTATGAGTGTACAGGAGAGCGAGATGTCCACCAACAGGCCCATTGGTCAGTGCTCACCCCCTAGTACGTGTAAGACAAGATAGCTGCACCATGTGAGGGATGGGGGTGCAGGATTCACTTACTCCAACACCACTCAATAATGAGGATGGCAAAGGGAAGTCTGTTTAATGACAAGTACATCAAACAGGGAAGCAGTTGGGCATCAGCATCGTTGCGATCACCTGTCTCGCGCTGACTTCCTTGAACTTCAGTTGAACAGCAATTTGTATACACAAAACTCTCCATTATTGACGTCTAATTCTAAAAAAACATGTCATGCAAAATAATTGGTTAGGAAAGGTAACTTAAGTATAGGTGCTATATCTGTATATGATAAAAGAGCATGCAGATTGGATAACTCTTATCGGGTGGGCGTCTATGCCCCTCCCTCTACATCACACATGATAGACGTCACTACAAGTACGACTTCTCATTTGTTCTATGATCTATAGGACCGTAGATACCACTTTTAATTAGCAGCATGCAGAATGGACACCCAGGTGCCGGGTGTCCCAAAATTCACCCTGCCTCCCTTCCATCAATCAGTATCTTAGGGCTATGTGTCAATTAGTTGGCTGGATATGGCTTCGAAACTGTAGCCTCTTATCAGGAAAAGTTATGGCATCCTCAGGTTCTGAATGACATCAGGCGATGGTACCTCTTTGCCCTAGCTGGTCACGTGTTAGTTCACCATGAATTTGTTTCAGTTTCCAGCTTTTCGTGTATTTGTTCTTCTTTTAGCCTCGCCACCTGCCTGGGCCGCCCTTATCTTGACCTTCACGGGGCAGGCTGTTATGCTCTGAAGATTGAGTCTTGTTAGCTGATGCTCTCCTCCCTTTCTCTGGTTGACCTCGATTTCCCGGCATGAACAGCTCCTTGTTGAGTTTCGATTCTGCTCCTTCTCATGACTGGCTTGGTTATGAAACTTGGCCTGTTAGGCCTCTGGCAGCCTGGGCACATTTCTGCTTTACAAAATGGAGTCGCACTTGTATAATGTGCCTTGTTGAGGTAGATATATGGTTGGCACTTGCCGCTCTATTCTTCTACTAAGCATTGCAAGCAGTATTGGTTTCTTAGCTTCTTGCGTTCCAAGCCCATTTACACACGTTTAACTGGTTGGTTACTTCCATCTTGTCTTGTAGCAACGTTTCCTTACATTTTAACATTGTCTCTTCCTTGTGTCCATTACATCTATTTTCATAGCTACTCGCACTGTGGTGCTATCTTCGATAGCCGTTTTTGTTCATTCACAAGTCTGTCCAAGCTCTTGTGTCATTTCCACTGGCCTTCCATTAAGGCTCTTTGGGTCTCTTCATGGACCGCCTGTAGGTACTCTTCATTTCCTCTCAGTGGCTGGTACGGCTGTCTGATAGGGTACCGTGCTGCCCAGGGGTTGTCTGGTTATGGGCGCTTCTACCGGTATGGAACTTCTGATGTACACTGGGCAGAGACCCAGTGCAGCTCTTTGTTGGTTTATTTGTTCCTCATACGTCACATACTTTGGTGAGTATGTTCCTGGTACTTCAAAAAGCGGGGCTGGGGTGCAGGCCATGCCTGGGACCTCCTCTACACTCCCCCCTCTGGTCGATTCATCGACCACTTCTGCGATCTCTTTTGCATTTATTTCCTTGGATTCTTCGATTTCATGTTCACCGTCTTCAGGGTTCGTACATGATGGTGTGAATGTGTGAGTCTTTGGAGTCCATATTTTTATCACCCCTTTCAAACTCCCTGCTGTTTTCACATGCTCATCTTTGTTCCATGTCATTAGCTGACATTGTCCATTTGGACTGCAGTAAATCCATTTTCCTGCATACCTTCTTCGTTTCTTAGGATATGTGAACTTTGTTCCTTCTGGCACAAATTTGCTGGCCTTCACAAAGTCTCTTATTTCTTCATCAGTCAGGTCTCTGGGCTTCCACCCTTGTTTGACATCAACCATTATTTTCATCCCTATGGCTTTCTTCGCAGTTTTCTGGCACTGTGTAATGATTATCTTGATAACACAGAATCCTAGCAGTACCATTGCTAGTAATCTCCCAGAAAATTGAATATATCTGCCATCCATTGTGGGACCCACGAGAATAGGTCTCCAAACCAGCTGTCATCGTCCTCTTCATCACTTTCGTCGATCATCTGGTTTTTCAAGTTTGTCAACATACTTATGGCTTCTGTTAAGGTTCCATTTTCTTCATCGTGCGATGGTACAAATGTGCAACATGATTCTCCGATTTTTGCACAAACACCTCCATTCATTGCCGTGATCATGTCAAGCACATATCTGTTCTGGAGGGTCATCAGTCTGATTGCTCTCTGTTCTTCTTTGATTGCGTTAAATCCTTTTATAGTGGTATTGATGGTTTGCAGTTACTCCCATCTGGTTATCTGCAACCATTTAGCATTCACTCAAATTTTGATGTGTGGCAAGAGCATTGTGGTGAACACTGTTGAGGTGAGGCTGAACAGCCTGTGTTCATATGGGATTGCATGGAATGCCTCTTCTGATTTGGCAGAAAAGTAATTTTCTCTCTTCATCCTGGATACCACTTCCACAGATTTCTTTCTCCTTAGATCAGCATCTGCTTTCGGGAAACTGTCCAAATTCAGGTCATTCTTAGGGATCAATAGCGCGGGAATGTGGACATTCACCAGTGTGCATATGCCTCCCCAGTTTTTCGGCAGTCTTATGTATGCCTTGGATCCACATGCCCAGTAATGGTCCATGATAACTGCGGTTCCTTGTGTCATTCCTGGGGCTTCAAGGATTTGTCTGCAGTTTACATTCTCTCCCATCTTCCTCGTGCCATTACTTCTGAAGCATAGCTTTGGGCTTTCCAGTGGTACTATCTCCAGGGGTCCTCATGTGTCTTCGAACCATGTTAGCAGCTTTACCAGTTTTGGCCATAGAGGTTTGCATAACCTCTGCGAATTCTCTATTGCTTCTCAGCAGGCTCCAAAGACCATCCAAGCTTGGCAGATTACTACTCCTTCTTCCCATCTATCTGGGGAAACCACTGTTCCCCAAATCTGCATTTGGCCTCTGTTCTTCCAGCTTTGAGCCTCTTCTGCAGTTTTTCCTTGGATGTTCAATCTTGGGTTTATTACCCAACGTGCTCCTGATCCTTTGACGTCAGGATTCTCGTGTCTGAACACTTGATTCCTTGTGTGCACCCTGTTTCTTGTCTTGATGTCCTGGACATAGCCATCTTCATCCAGGTAATCCTTTTAGTTGGCCCATATCAATGAGGCGTCTCTTCCCATAAATTGTCCTCTGGTGTTGCACTTCGCTATATGTGACATACAGTGTGCTGTGGGTACATCAATTTCTACAGCTACGAAGATCTTGGAGGATTTTCCCATGCTGTACAGTAGAAGAGCACAGATGAAGCATTCTCCTTCAGACTTCCTTCATCCTACTTCCTTCATGTGCTGGTACCATATGTTATTTCCGAGATGGGCTTTGCTATCCAGGTAATTGTTGAGCTCATTGTCATCTTCATGCAGGTTTCTCTTGATTCTCAGTGCTCTTCTGTAGTTTGCTATTACTATGTCCTTAAAAGCATCTGTGCTGCTTTTCCACTCTGTGCGTCTTGGTAGAGCGGGCTGCCTTGGCTGTATCGCAATGGTAGGAGAAGGTTCTTTTTTTCTTTTCCTTTCCTCTTGTAATCTTCCATAGAGGTTCTGTAACCGCCGTTGGCTCACCAACTCCCCAATGCGTGGCTGTGTCGCAGGTCTGGTGCTTGTTACTTGCATCTGAGCTGGCGTGTTTACTGTTATAGTCTCTGTAGTTCTATTTTTCAGCTCCTAGTGCAGTTTCTTTGCTCTGACCATGAATGGGAACAAATAATATATCAGTGCTTGTGTTTTCTCTGTGAGATCCTTTGTGGCTACTTCTGTTCTTTTGAGGGACTTTGCCATGCCACGTTTCATTGGTTTCTCACTAGGTTCTCCTAGGTTGCTTCTGCTATTTTCTGGAACTGATTGTTCAGCAGCCAGTCTCCCCTTCTCTGCTGCCTTCGTTGGAGGCCCTGTAGCCATAGACACTTGCCCTTGTCTGCGTGCATTCTGTGTGTGGGCGCGTGCAGTGGTCAGTTCTGTGTTTTCATTCATTCCGTGCTGACCCTATCTCCAGCTTTTCTCATCATTCGTTATCTCAGGTGTGTCTGAATCACTGTTAATTATATTTAATTTTAGTTCGTTAACTTTACCATCAGGTTTTCTTGGGACTGGGATGACTATATAGGGTCTAGGTGCTTTCGTAGGCCCCAGATGTTCATTATCTGGTGGGTGCACTGAGATTGGGACACTTCGTGCACCAATAAAGAAAGCAGTTCTGATAGTCAACGATAGAAAGACAATGATAATTACTACGCATATACACATAATAGACTTGTATGACATCTGGCAGCATTTCCTTCCAGGGAAGCGGGGGTGCCCCTGTGCTGGTGGTAAACCAAGTTACTGTTCTGTGCCCCAATTTCAAACAAGTCCATAGTCAGTTATTTATTCCTTTTCTTGCTCTGATCTTGTAGCTCATGAGTTCATTACTACTAAGTGACGAGCGCTTTTCAAGTGTCCCCCCTTTTGTAGGTGCTGTCGATAATCTCTGGGTATGCAGTACAGTTCCTGTGCTAGACTATGGAAAAAGGGTTAGGCTAGCAACCTTGGTATGTCACATTCATAATGAATATTTACAGTAGGTAAAGTCCCAGTGCATTCCTCGAATTTGCCTTGGTTCTGAGGACATGCTGGAACCTGTTCAATGCGAAGGAATGAAAAGGTGGAACTGCTAAAAATCACACAAAAATAAAATGTTGTAAAAATAAAGATACAAATAAAAATGAAATTGAACATGAAAAATAAAAATAAAAATAAAAATAAAATACGGAGAAATAGAGGAAAAGGTAAAAAGAAAAAATAAGATGGTGTAATTATTGTCTCTGCTCTCCTCGATCTATCCTGTGGCGGAAAATTGAAGAACTGTGTCTCTGTCTTCGATTTGTCCCACGGCAGAAGATAAAGCACTGTCTCTCTGTCTCCACGATCTGTCCCACGGCGGAAGATAAAGCACTGTCTCTCTGTCTTCGCGATCTGTTCCACGGTGGAAAATCTCACTGGAACCTCCTAAGGTATTCTCGCTGGAGGTTAGATAGCTCCACCTGGAGCATTATGCCATGGAGGAGTGTGCCCATGTGTGGGACGTTGGCTGAACCTCTAAGGAAGGTGATGACGTCAACATCTGCAGGACTCCCCACCATTTCCGGATAGTCTGTGACTAGTCTAAGCAGGACGTTGTGCACCAGCCGGCTGTCCCCGGGTGATAGGGACATTTGTCCTGTTTGGCTGGGTCCTGGTCATGAGCTTTCCTTTTGATTCGCACAGTCTCTGCACCTTCCTGTTACGTGGACTGCCACAAGGTGATTTAGTTTAGTCCACAGCTGGTTCAACTGAGCTAGGTTTCTTGGGTCTCTCATGAAAGTACGTGTGTCAGTTGTTCTTCCGACAAGTCCTGGGCATTTCTCGATTATTTGAAAGAACAAAGTGAATGTGAGTTCATCAATGTCTACTGGCGGCGGAAGCATTTGTGTCCTCCTCGCTGTGCTTGGGTAGCTCGGCCAAGGCTTCCGTGATGACAGTCAGCAGTTGCCTGATTATTTTCTCGTTCGCAGGATCTTGAATAAAGTTTGTGACACTGGTTTCTCTCCCTACGAGTGACGGGTATGATATTATCATCAGCTCGAAGTAGGTTAGCACATCCCACTTGAGGTCTCTTCTGGGAGGTACCATAAATTCAGTAAACAAGGTCTTGTCACTGGTTGCCTCAGGGACGCTGTGTTACGCTCTCAGGGAATGTCCTTTTTTTCCAGTCTATCAGAGTCTTGATTCTTTATACTACTTGAGCATGACGCTATTTCAAAAGTTTGTTTTATCAACATTGTTGTGGCTTTGTATGTGTAGTTCTCTTCTTTACCCTGCAACTGTGGTGCACAGAGTGTCCATATTATTGTTCTTTATCACCTTTCTCTGGTTTGGGGAAATGTTCTATTTAAAAGCCACAAATTAAACCAGAGTTCTTTGTCATTGTTTTGCTGCTCATGCGTCCTTCTTCCTCGCCATGGATCTTGTCTGCACGTGCTGAGATTCTTCCCCGTTGTCTGTGGTTTCTTCATGGTTGGATGCAGCTGGAGGGCTTTCTCCTATTTAAGGTTTAATGTCATTCAGGAAGAGCCATGCCCTTCTGCCCTGCACCTTGACGGCTGAAGGAGTGCAGTCCTCTACGATGAAAGGGCCATTGAATCGTGGCTCATCCCACTTCTTCCTTGTAAAGTTCCTTATAAGAACAGCATCCCCAGGGAAGATGAGAGGCGCACTTAACCCTTGCACAGCATCTGTTTCAGCATTTCCTGTTGTATTTTGTACTGTGCTGCACCCTTTTCGCCGTCGCTGCAGCTGGCCTGAAATGACAGAGACGCTGGATGTCATACAGTTTAAGTACTCCTGCATCTCTGTCCCCAAGACCTCACTTGTTGGCTGGGCATCACGTGACTATCTTGTGCGTCATGAGATGGTAGTCGAGCCTGGTTGGTTCCGAAGTGCATACAATGCCAGTGGTAGACAGTGCAGCCGTTCCTTTTTTAATGTGAGTTTCAGCTTGACTATCCTTTCCTTTAACAAGCCGTTGAGCCGCTAACATATGCCATTCCCCTCCGGATGATATGCCGACGAGAACTTGTGCTTTATACCAAGCAACAAGCTGATCTGCTCGAAAACTGCATTAACAAAGTGAGCCCCATTGTCTGACCTCATTACCTCGCACACCCCCCATCTAGGGAACACTTCCCTCACTAGAAATTTGGCAGCACAGTTACAGTCTGGGTGTGCACAGGGACCTGCCTCTATCCATCTAGAGAATGGACACACCACCACAATTAAATACCTGTACCCATTGCACACTGAGATCATGTCGACGTAGTCGATATGCAAGTGCTGGAATGGCCCATTTGGACGGGGGATAACTCTTCTTACTACTTTTAGTGTGTGCCCGGCGGTGAATTGCTGGCAGATTATGCAGTTCACCATGAAGAACGCAACATGCTCTGATAAATTCGGTGTAAACCAATCTTCTGCAAGCATTGCAGTGAGATTTTCTTTTGACATATGTATAGGGTAGTGTAATTCCTCCAATGCTACTTTCAGTAGGGCAACAGGCATTACTGGTTTACCAGTGCTGTCTTGCCTCCACAACCCGTCAGAGGGGTTTAAGGAAAACTCTCGACGTTCCCACAAATGTTTCTCCTCCTGAGGTGCCTCCTCTTGGAGTTCCATTAGCTGAGTCTGTCCCATGTTGCTATAGGCCTCTGGTGTGGCTCGTGCTACCATCATACGCTCATGGGTACGTGCCACCTCCACGTCCATGATTGTTTCATCCTTGGATTCCATGCGCTTGGCTTCCGTGTCTGCTTCATGATTTCCACGTGACACGAAATCTGTCCCTTTGGTGTGGGCGGTGCATTTCACGACTGCTATGCCCACTGGGAGCTGTAGTGCTTTTATCAACCTGTCCATTAAGGCAGCATGTTGCACTGGCATGCCGTCCGCTCGGAGGTAGCCCCTCCTTTTCCAGCGTGCTAAGCCTGCGTGCACGGTAGATGTCACATAGGCAGAGTCACTGTATACCATTACTTCCTGGTCTGCATGATTCTCAATGGCGAGTATCAGCGCCAATAGTTCTGCAACTTGCACAGAATAGTGAGATGGTATTCGTGCACTGACGAGTACCTGGAACTCTCCATTCGCTAGGTGTTTTATCACAGCCAAGCCTATGTATCTTTGTCCATCTTCTTGGTCGATTCTTGATGAGCCGTCAATAAACACGATCTCACCACCTACCAGTGCATTTTCCTGTACCCTGGGGATTTCATCATAGAATTCCTCGTACTTCGCACAGCCATGAACGGGTTCTCCCTCTGTGACTGGTTCAGCTATGAATGTAGCTGGATTCACAGTTTTACATCACACTATCTTGATCGATGGGTTAGAGATAATCACTTCATATGTGGATGCTCTCTGAGATGTCAGCGTGCACTTTGGCTTCTCTAGTAAGGCGAATAACGAGTACTTGACGTACAATGTCATGGAGCACCCATTCAAAATATATGATGCCTTTTCAATGGCGAACGTGGCAGCAGCTGGATTTTGTTCGCATGGGAACTGGCCCTTCATGACCGGGTCCAGACTCCCGCTGTAATATGCTAGGGGCTTGTACCCCAGTGAGGTTCGCTGAGCGAGCACTGCCATCATAAAATTGCCATTGGTATGTGATAACAGGTAGAATTCCTCTGCATAATTAGGAATCCCGAGAACTGGGGCCTTACAAATCACCCCCTTGAGTTCTGCAAACCCCTTTTCCATTGTCTCAGTCCATTCGATTTTTTCCCTTGTCACCTGGCCTTCCTTAGGGCCTGAAGCAAGGGCTTGGTATACGAGCTGTAGTCAAAGACGCATGCTCTCACATAACTGCACAGGCCTAAAAAGCTTTGCATTTGTTTTATCGTGAGCGGTTTAGCTGTGTTCATGATAGCTTCCGCCCTTTCTGGGGTTACCTTTTTCCCTTCGTGTGAGATTAGCTGGCCTATGTACAGCACCTCTCACTGACAGTATTGTAGCTTTTCCTTATCAACTTTATATCCTTTCTCAGCCAGGATAGTCAGTAGCTGGACAGAGTCGCGCCTGCATTGTTCCTCAGTGATGCTGCAGAGTAGAATGTCATCCACATACTGCAAAACAACACTGTCTACTGCAATATTGCTTAGGTCCATCTGCAGGACTCTGTTGAAAATGGATGGAGACTCACAGTACCCCTGTGACAACCTTGTGCTTTTCAAGCGCATTTGCCTGAAAGTAAATGACGTCAGGTCTTGTGCAACAGGATGGAGAAAAACGCATTTTTCAAGTCAATCACCATGAAATATTTTGCCTCAGTGGGTATGTTGCATAGAATTGAGGATGGATTAGGGACTAGAGGGAACTCGGCTTCAACTATATCATTTAATGCTCTTAAATCTTGGATTAAACGCCAAGACCCTCCCTTTGATTTCTTGACAGGGTAAATTACTGTATTGCAAGGTGATTCTGACTTCACTAGGATGCCCTGCTCCATCATGGCGGAAATTGTCTTCGCGATCCCTTCATCTGCTTCTCTGGACATGGGATATTGTCATGCTCTTGGTAAAATTGCTCCTGGTTTTAGTTTGATTTTAACTTCACCTGCCCCCTTCAAGAGGCCTACGTCATAGGGCCCTGCAGTCCATACCGCGACAGGCACTTGGGCCATGTCGTCATCAAAGTATTCTGGACGTATCAGCGCCAACATCATTCTCTGTGGCACCTCCCGTTTGATCATTTTGACCCAAAATATGAGACTCACTTCCACCCTTGTCTCTTCTAGGTCAGGGTGTTCTTCGAACAGATCGTCATCGGTGACGTCAGTCACTCGATACCCTTCTTCGATGGCGATCATCGTACACCATTGTCTGCCTTCTTCGTCATAACCTTCGACCAATACCACTTTCCCTCGCACTGCGGCAGATTGTATCATTAAGGGAAATACATGTCCCTCTTCTTCATGCATAGGTATTCTTGGTCTGAATAGGAACTCATCAGGTGTCCTCATAGGCTATCAGCGAGGCCTGGCAATCCCACCATGAGCACCCGCACGCCATATGTGAAGACTTCCGGCTCTAATGGTATATCTCTCATGGCTATACGTCCTGAGTATGCTCTGATCATTTCGCAACCGTTTCAATAATGCATTCTCGGAGTGGAGCACACTATACTATTCTCGGTAAACAAGATTGTCATATTCAACTTAGTCATTAAGTCCCGACCCAGGATGTTTACTGGGGTCTGACGTAAATACAATAAGGGTACATTCATCTCGCGTTCTGCCATAGAGACTGGGAGCGCGTCTGTAAAGGGAACTCTACTGTGAGCTCCTGTGAAACTCTGAATATATACGGCCTCGCCGGACAAGGAAAATTTGCCTTCTCATATGCACGAGCGTGTCGCACCCATGTCAACTAAGGAGGAATATTCCTTACCCCCTATGACGACATTCACCCTAGGATCCCTATTAGGGTCTGGTGTCACTGATAGCATAGAACACATGAGTCCCCCGTGAGCTGTCCTATTTCATATATAAGTTCGGCCCACTGTATACTTGCTGATTTCCCCCATTTCCAGGGTTGACTTCCCCTCCGGAGCTTGTGCCCTGCTGGGATTGTCCCTGCGGTACGTTCCCCATGTGCGAGGGTTGAACCACTTGCTGCGCACCTTGCTGCAAGCCTGACGGCTGCTGCTGCACTGTGTGATTTTGGGCACTGCCCTGGTGTGGGACGGCAGGCTGAATCACCATGCCTATTCCCATTTCTTGGCTGCTTTGCCACATGCCTTGGCTTCCGCACATGCGCGCCACATGTCCTGTCATTCCGCACAGCCAACACACTGGCGGTGGTCGGGCCATCTGTCCATCTGGCATAACTGGACTGCCCATCTGCGCGTTCTGAAATCCACCTTGATTATTCTAGAAAGCCTCCTTGGTTTCCTCGAAACCCACCCCAATTACTCTGCCATACTGTTCCTCCAAAACCCCTTCCCCTCGGGTAAAATCCTGCACTACCCTGATTATTCAGCAATGGGTTAGTCGCTTGCTGTGCGCGTGGTTCAGCTGGGCTTGTCAGCATGGCTCCTTCGAGAGCATACTTTGAGAGTTTCTTTTGCTCCAGCTTCGCCTCCTCACCTTTACGAGTTGCCTCCTTTTTCCTATTCTTTTCTTGCAACAATCTACAGTAATGTGCAATTGTCAACTTTATTTCAGCCCATGGTTTGGCTTCTATTCCTACCAATTTCTTGAGCTGTTTTTGCACTGGCTCGGGCAACGATTGGCATGATATATGGTAGAATACAGGGATATATTTCGTCCAAGACTCATGCGTTTCGAGCACCCACGCGTCCTGAAAATTCGGGATATAAATCAACGGATCCTCTGACTCTTTCATTTTCCGCGTCATTATAGCTCCCATATCGGAAGTGTCTGGATATAGCGTTCGCAGCGCTTTCCACACTGCTGCTCTACAATTAGTAAATGGCATCCCGTCATGGGAGGTGTTGATTATGGTTACCCTAGGGTAGCCTGCCTGTTTCCATACATCGTCTGCTCTTTCATCAAGTATGGCAATTAGGAGGCCCTTAATATCCCCTATATCTAAGGTAACACCCCCCGTCATTTTCTCTAACTCATGTATCCACTTCCCGGCTCCCGATGTCAGTATTGGAAGCTTATTTTTTAGGTTCTCTCGGTCCATGTGTGGTCATGGAATATATTGTGGTCTTTCTCCCCCCTTTTCTAGTAGCGGGAATCGGAATGCGCAGTCTTCCTTTTCTTTCCCCATAGCTCTCCTGTCTATCGCTGGGGTGGCATTCCCGCCTTGCCGTCTCACTGGTAATGCCCTTAATCTATCTGCATAGGCAGGTGCTGACGCCCCACTCTGACCATGGGGTGTTCCTTCATGTCGGCCGGACTGCGCGGCAGACTTCGGTGTCCTACTTGCGGACTTGCTAGCGTCTGACCATCGTACCCCTCGGTCTCCTGGGAGCCGTTTTTCACACCATCTCCCTTCCTCGTGTGTCTCATCCTCTGTTTCCCCACCAGAGTCAGATTCTGAATACTCCCAGTTTACACAACTCCTTGCATCTTCTTCGTCCTGCCGAATCTCCTGTCTGTCTAGGGACAGTCCCCTGTTCCCACTACTTCGGGTGACATCCTCAGTGTCATATAGCTGAGTGCTCTCCAGGCGCTCATCTTCCCTTCCCCCATGGGATCTCTGTTCTAGCCCCATCTCATCGTATATCTTATCAATCATTTTCCCAAAGCTTCTGGTGTCAAAGTCATCCTCAATATTTGTCCCACTCGTACCTGGTACTGAGTCATGTGCAGGAAAGAATTCTTCTATGTCTTCCCATTCTACAACACGATTGGGTTTTTTAACTTCCCGCTCCAAATATTCAAGATCTCGTGCCCTCTGTCTGCGCTTGCGTTCTGCTTCCTCATCTATTTCCTTGCGCTTCCTGGCTTCTTCTCTAGCCTTGTCTACTCCCCTCATCCTTTTGTTTCTACATTCCTTTGCCCTTCTAATTTCCTAATTTTCTCTTCACTCTCTTCTCACGTAGCCTTTGCTCTTCTTCCAACCTTTGCTTATTCTGTTTGTACTGGTCGTAGGATGCCTTCTGTTTGCGATCGAGCTGTTTCTCTTGCTCTTCGTGAAATAGCTGTTCTCACTTCAGCCTATCCTTCCTTCTTGTCCTTTCATCCCTCATTTCCTTTTCCTTCACTCTCTCTCCTTGGCGTCTCATCAGATCTCTCTTTTGGCCTTTCATCATCACTTCCATTTCCATCTAGTTTCCGCAATATCTGCCCTCCCATCCATTTGTCTTTTGCAAATGTTATCTCATCATTTCTATCTTTGTTTCCCTTTCGTTTCTTTCTCTCTCTCTCCTTACTGAGAGATGCACAACTCTGTGCCTGATCCTTTCTTACGTCACTGCGTCTCTCCTTGTCCCTCGGGACTGCAAGATTAATTTCCTGGTCCTTTTCTTTATTGTCGTTGCTACTATACGTAGGGGACTCATAATCGGGGTTGCTATACCCCGTGGCTGCCTTTAGTTCTCTTAGCGGGTAGAGCCCCTCTGTCTTACTTCCCTCAATGGCTGGCTCAGGCGGGGCTGGTGGCGTTGTAGGCGTCTCACCTCCCTCTGTGCATACATTTAATATCCAATCTGCAGGAGGCTCTTCCTCCTTCGTCTGCTCAAACATCTTCCAAAGCAAGACGTTTCTCTAGCTTCTTGCCTGTATATGTGGCATGTAGATAAGTCATCATGTGTTGTAAAACGGCTTTTGATAGGGACCCATTCTGTGGCCAAGGCATAAACATCTTGTGGGTGGTGCCCTTAACCCACTCTGTGCTGTACTTTTTTAATTTAGGTGCATGCTTAGGTAGTTGTTTGCATAAAGGCGCAAGTGGGGTGACCTCCTCCATTTTCAATTCCGTTACCAACAATATTTATACAGTTTGTTATCCTTCTACTAGTATGAGCGAGCGCCAGATACACAAGCTCCAATCCAATCTTTTCCCGCCAAAATTTCTACCATCAATCAACTCAAAACCATCAATTCATTGGCGATTCCCTCTTCTTCACAGAATCGCGTACAACCCAATTTCATCTCAAACAATCAACAATACAGTTCTCTTACAATCAACACACAACAGAACACATAGGACAGACACTTGACAGACTAGACGGACACCAGCTGGTCATACATATACCTGCCTTCTAATCAATACCCCATCATGCAGTTTAAACAAACTCATTTGATGCGTCTTTAAACGTCACCGTAGTGTAATTGTCCCTTGTTATATGGGTTATGAGTTCATGTTTCTTCTGACCGCTGTATTAAAGTGCAGGAACAAGGTGAATCGTTACGTTTTTCTCTCGGGTGCCCCCCGGTAACCTTACGTTTTTCTCTCGGGTGCCCCCCGGTATCCTTACATTTTTCTCTCGGGTGCACCCCTGGTAACCTTACATTTATCTCTTGGGTGCCCCCCGGTAACCTTACGTTTTTCTCTCGGGTGCCCCCCGGTATCCTTACGTTTTTCTCTCAGGTGCCCCCCTGGTAACCTTACGTTTTCTCTCCTGTGCCCCCCCGGTAACCTTATGTTTTTCTCTCGGGTGCCCCCCCGGTAACCTTACGTTTTTCTCTCGGGTGCCCTCCCGGTAACCTTACATTTTTCTCTCAGGTGCCCCCCGGTATCCTTATGTTTTACTCTCGGGTGCCCCCCCCCCCGGTATCCTTACTTTTTTCTCTTATACTCTAGTCATTAACCTCTTATATATACAGTCTTCTCTACTTCTGACTACTCATTTTTTCTCCGCCACCTTCCGTTACCTTTCCCTTGCTTGCTCTAATGCCTACAAGACATTTGCCAAAGTAACGAGTTTGCTGTTTCACTCACCGATCGCATCTTTTTCCTCTCTGGAGCTTCGGGAACACTGCCCCTTCCTCTTCAGCCTCTTGCGGTCTTTTCGTCCGATTGGCTGCCTGTGGGAATGAGAAGGGTTATGCTTGGAAAGGCGGGTTCCTTCAGACCCACTGCAGATTTTTATGGACTTACACTATCATTGTCCACGGGAAGCTTCTCAGCCTACTCAGCCGGAATGGCGAAAGGACTTGTGATATTGCCGAAGGCCTAGAGTTACTTTGTGCCGTCGGTCTATAGGTGTAACTATATTAATCAATAATTCATAATCAATGCCTGAAACCATCCTCACGCTACCAAGTGTACAGGAGAGCGAGATGTCCACCAACAGGCCCATTGGTCAGTGCTCATCCCCTAGTACGTGTAAGACAAGATAGCTGCACCATGTGAGGGATGGGGGTGCAGGATTCACTTACTCCAACACCACTCAATAATGAGGATGGCAAAGGGAAGTCAGTTTAATGACAAGTACATCAAACAGGGAAGCAGTTGGGAATCAGCATCGTTGCGATCACCTGCCTCGCTCCAACTTCCTCAAACTTCAGTTGAACAGCATTTTTTATACACAAAACTCGTCATCATTGAAGTCTAATTCTAAAAAAAACTTGTCATGCAATATAATTGGTTAGGAAAGGTAACTTAAGTATAGGTGCTATATCTGTATATGATAATAGAGCATGCGGATTGGATAACTCTTATCAGGTGGGCATCTACGCCCCTCCATCTACATCACACGTGATAGACGTCACTACAAATACGACGTCTCATTGGTTCTACGATCTATAGGACCCTAGATAACTTGGTCCTTTGTGATTGGGCAGATTACACCCCTAGAAATAAATCTCCTTTTTTAATTAGCAGCATGCAGAATGGACACCCCCAGGTGCTGTGTGTCCCAAGATTCACCCTGCCTCCGTTCCATCAATCAGTATTTTAGGGCTATGTGTCAATTAGTTGGCTGAGTATGGCCTCGAAACTGTACCATCTTATCAGGAAAAGTTATGGCATCCTCGGGTTCTGGATGACATCAGGCGGTGGTACCTCTTCGCCCTAGCTGGTCACGTGTTAGTTCACTATGAATTTGCTTCAGTTTCCAGCTTTTCGTGTATTTGTTCTTCTTTTAGCCTCACCACCTGCCTGGGCCTCCCTTATCTTAACCTTCACGGGGCAGGCTGGTATGCTCTGAAGTTTGAGGCTTGTTAGCTGATGCTCTCCTCCCTTTCTCTGGTTGACCTCGATTTCCTGGCATGAACAGCTCCTTGTTGAGTTTCGATTCTGCTCCTTCTCATGACTCTGTCTTGGTTATGAAACTTGGCCTGTTAGGCCTCTGGCAGCCTGGGCACATTTCTGCTTTACAAAATGGAGTCGCACTTGTATAATGTGCCTTGTTGAGGCTGATATATGGTTGGCGCTTGCCGCTCTATTCTTCTACTGAGCATTGCAAGCAGTATTGGTTTCTTAGCAGGGCTGGACTGGGAACTAAAAGAGGCCCTGGAAATAATTACTGGGGACCAAAAGAGGCCCTGGAAATAAAGTTCAAAGTGGGCCCCATATGACACATTTTCAGCAAGCCAGATGCTTTTCCTATGAGAACATTTGGAAATACCACAAGAAAAGAGGCCCAGGGTGCAGAGGCCCACCGGGAAATCTCCAGAGTTCCCTATAGGCCTGTCCACCCCTGTTTCTTAGCTTCTTGCGTTCCAAGCCCATTTACACACGTTTAACAGGTTGGTTACTTCCATCTTGTCTTGTAACAACGTTTCCTTAAGTTTTAACATTGTCTCTTCCTTGTGTCCATTGCATCTATTTTCATAGCTACTCGCACTGTGGTGCTATCTTCGATAGCCGTTTTTGTTCATTCACGAGTCTGTCCAGGCCCTTGTGTCATTTCCACTGGCCTTCCATTAAGGCTCTTTGGGTATCTTCATGGACCGTCTGTAGGTACTCTTGATTTCGTCTCAGCGGCTGGTACGGCTGTCTGATAGGGTACCGTGCTGCCCAGTGTTGTCTGGTTATGGGCGCTTCTACCGGTATGGATCTTCTGATGTTCACTGGGCAGAGTCGCAGTGCAGCTCTTTGTTGGTTCATTTGTTCCTCATAAGTCACATAGTTTGGCGACTATGTTCCTGGTACTTCAAAATGAGGGGCTGGAGTGCAGGCCATGCCTGGGACCTCCTCTACATGATGATTGACCATGGACTATCATTATTGGTTGTGCTTCCCATTGCAATCTCATGCACAGGACAGGTGTTCTCAGGTATTGCAGCCAGTCTCCCAGATGCTCACACACTGTATCAGTGTGATTGAGCTGGTGCTCCCATTATTTGCCACGTTATTCCATTGCATGCCCCGGTACCCGCACCATACTGATGTGTGCCATGCTTTGCCCTCTATACACAGTTTGAAAAGGTCTCAGGCAATGCTGAGAAGCAGATAATGCAGCAGCAGGACATACAGAGCCCAGATATTTAAGTGTGCATGCATCTGTTGAAGCTTCCAAAACACATCATAAACTCTCATGATGTGTATTTGGGAAGTGGGCAAGAAAAGCTGATAAGGAAGAGTGTGAAATCGGCTCATAAATATTCGCTTCTGGGTGCATGTGTATCGCATTCCTCCGCTCTTCCTGCTAAATTGGAGCTGAGACTTGACTGGTGGTTGTAAAGTTGTATCATGATTTGAAAGGAGGACCCTATATTAATAAGGAAGCTATGGGTTGACATGCCTCATGTCACACAGTATCACTCTGGGTATATTTGTGACCCATGCTGAGCTCTAAGTCTCTCACAAGGCAGATCATATGCCACCAAGCAGCCATCTTTTAAAAAAAATTGTTTTCCAATCAGCGAACATGACCCTAATGGCTGGGAGGATGCCCAACAATTCAGACCGTGGCTCTGAGCCAAGATCAGGGGTTGACTAGGGGCCAAAGGAAAGTATTAACCAGGACAGGTGGAAGTCAAGGTCTATAATTTTGCAAATCACTTTATCTATTGCTTCCAGCAGCAAGAGGACAGCATGTGTTGCTCAGAGCCTGATTTGTTAAGGCAAAACCAACATGTATTGCCTTAACAATATGTATTTCCTTTAAACGTTTTAATGCCACCCATACAGTTCTACAAACCATCCAGAATAGGGACTGAGGGTGCATCAGATATGTTGGATCAGAGTCAAAACTTACAATTCATGTCCCATCTCCAAGGATCTACTTCATCTCCTGAGCCATCCTCCCACACAGTTTGACTTTTAGATCTTGAGGGCTCTTTTGCCTTTGCCGAAACCAAGATATGGTACTAATTACATCATGTAATTTTCCCCGTAGTTTGGGGTGAGCTGTGTGGTCTGGCAAGAAAAGGAGAAATGGAATGTCACTTAGTTGGGTGTCCTTAGCAAGGGATGATAGAGTTGTATATCTCGTAGAAATATCCCCATTGTGTGAGGTACATTCCCTGATTAAGGCTGTGAATAACTTGATTCAAGAGTAGATAAAGGCATTGATGAACATACAATAGACCATTATCAATCCGCGAGTGACAATAACGCTGTTAGCCTCAACTCAAACATTACTATTGTGCAAAACCTGAATTTAATCAACAGGGGGCCCCTTAGCCTGACCTCCATGGCTTTAAATGTGGTGGATATGAAACAAATAACTTTGGTTTTGTGTAGGAGAGGGCATATGTGTGAAAATGTGGGCCCTGGGAGGAAGAGTCCATTCAATTCAAAAACAAGAGAGGGTAAAGGGATGCTGTGCCTATGGCCCAACACAGTGGTTAGCAGGAAGGCCTGATCATAATCCACAAAAATGCAAAATCAGACGACCCCCGCACGCTTATGTTGCTGTAATTGTGACAGTGGTATGCAAGGTCTCCACCCTGATAAAAGAAAAGAGGATAGGATGTTATCAAGGGATTTGAAGGAGCCATTGTGTTGCACCACCAAGAGCATGCTCAATATATGCAGGAATGTAGGTATGAGGCCTACCATGATAGATTAAAATTGTTCCCACCACGAGAGGTAGACTGTGGGCCATCTGTACATAAAGGTCTGGCAGAGTGTTTGCAGAGTGTTTAGATCTGCAGGAATCTGTGCGTTTTTGCTGCAGCAGTCTGCTTTGCTTTCAGTGACTGTGTGAGCTGGAGAGTCTGTCTTCCCTGCCTACCTTCAGCAACACCAACACCTTTAAAATCTTCACTCCAGATGCAGAGCGTTGTGGAGGTGTGAGGACCTGAACTCTGCGGGACCTGAAATTTGCAATTTCCAACTACATTGTGAAAAGCGATAAACGTGGATATTGGAATGGAAGAGGACCCAGAGCCTGGTCCCACTCAACGAACGAGAATCAAGGTACGTCAGCTTGTGGTTATTAAAGCAGCTGCCTTTATCCACGAAGGTGGGGGAGAGTGCCATTAAAGAACTTAAGAACAAATTGTGACTCTTTAGAAGATACACAAAGTCTGACGATGTCAGATAGCACCACCCCATCCCTCAGGACACTAACAAAGCTATGGTGACCTTGGTGAGCACAGGCGGAAATTACTTGCGTAGCGTTAGAGAGGCTGCTGCGGTGGACTGTGGGGGTGTTCTGCCAAGCGGTTTGGGTTGACTGTGGAAATTGTCGAAACTGTATGCCATCCTGCTCAGACGGCTGAGCCAAGTGAGTGTGGGCGTAGCACTTGTGGAGGTGGAGATGGAGGTTGGGCCGGCCATGGAGGACGAGGTGATCTTTGCTGATTGCCTGGGCCTGTGGGTTGCTGCCATAAACAAGAGAGTGTTTATGGCCAGGAGACAGAAGTATAGAAAGGATACCAAAAAAAAGAAGTTATTCAGACACAGATATGGGTACCTTAAAATGGCATGTCAAGCGAAGAGAAATTGGAAATGACGTGGACGATAAAGCAGGAAAAGAGAGGTTAAACTCCCTGCGTAACTTATGATCTTGAGTTAAAGTGATTCAAACATCCCTCAGATTAGAGGAAGTTACTAATGAAGATTAACTGAGTAGCACCTTGAATACCAACAAAGAGACCCTCTAAATCCTTACGAATGAAACAGAAAAATTGGCTGAAATATATATAGCATCGACTAGAAAAAACCATGAATCACAAGAATCGCAAGCCATGCAAAATAGCGCTAGCAAAAATGGAGCAGAAGAACAACAATACCAGACAGTTGATGATGTGGTTCATGAAGGGAATGTGACACCATCATTCACATGTAAGGAACAAGCCATAGCGAATGAAGTTTTGAAAACCACAAATAGAAAAGTCTTGATTGATTGAAATAGACTTGATTGAAATAGAAGAAAGCGAGAGAGCACACGTTCTGAATGAGAGAATCGAAGATTCAAGTGATATAGAGAAACCCAGCTTCAACGCTAATATACTTGTAAAGCGGAACTTAAATGAGAATATGTACTTGGAGGAAAGTTCTGGTAGCAAGATTGAAGAATTGCTCAAAGACCAGATGAGAAAGACTGCATTGAATAAAGACAATCCAGCGCCAAAATCAAGGCAAAACACTGAAAGAAGTTCACCTAGGTGCCACAATGGCCCTCATTACAAGTCAGGTGTTAAGGGTTTAACAGCGCCGTCGGCGCCGTTAACCCTTAACGCCCGATTCACACTTTAACACCTGATTTTTGCAGGCTTTAAAGTCCAAGGCGCTAAGCGACCTTGGTGCTAATTACGGCACCGTAATTTACGGTGCCGTAATTAGCGCCTTCCCCATCCCCATTATGCCCTATGGGGCAAAAATGGGAATGGGGAAGGGCAAATGGTGAATGGGGAATTACCGCCCCACTCACCTTGGAATAGGGCGGTAATTCCGCCATCCACCATGCCGGACTCCAACATGGACCATGGTGCTAGTAGCACCATGGTCCAGCGCCAGACTTGTAATGAGGGCCAATGAAAGGAAGATGGAGACTACTGGAGGCTCGAGCCTGACACTGGTAAACAAATGAGAATAGGAAATTGGTCACCTATGGGTTTACAAAATACAACCCAACCAGGAAACCTGTTTCAGAATAATAGGGAGAGAGAGTCACTGCTAAACACCACAAGGGCAATGAGAAAACAAAGGGAGAGGATCCCCAGCAGTGACATGGACTCAGCAGATTCTGAAAATTCTCCAATGGACGAACAAAACAGAAGTAGAAGAAGAACAATAAATCAACCGGATGGACTAAAAACAAGAAATGAAGCACTTGACGCCATAATAGCAAACCAAAATTGGGGAAAATCTGCACTCCTCAATTATCTCAGCAGTGACAATAACGCTGGTGCCTTATTTAAAATTATATGAGACATTGAATGATAATTACGGAGATCAATCAACACTCATTGACCTGATGAACTCAAACTGGTCTTTATATAAAACTTTATCAAATAAACATGTGAAAAGTAAGGAAGAGAGAAACAACTAGAGGGAGTGATCTTGAAATCACTAATTGATTTACTTCCAGATGTTAAATCTGATGAAAGGAAATTTCTGGAAGGTGTGGTAGAAATTGCTTCTTGGGCCAAACTCCAGATGAGTGAAAAAGGGAATGTAGTGGAATCTCAAAATAATGGAAAGGAGATCTCTGAGGATTAAGGATCTAAACATACAGGGCTTGACAAAATCACCACTGGAAATACTGTGGAACATACCCATTTACCATCTTTACTACGAAGGCCGGAGTCAGGAACTAGTCAGCTGATAAATTCCACCCAAGAACCTGCCAGAGATTTAACGAAAGTAGTAGTAAGCGCAATGTTTCATAGTGAAGAGATCCACTTAGCTGATGATGAAGTTCCCATGGCCTGACCAGAAAGAGAAAAGTTGTTTTTGAGGAATGGACGTACAAATCCCTTCTACATATTCACTCAAGGGACAAACACCAGAGAGAGTGGAAATCCAAGAAGCTTAAAGAATCAAACGCAAAAATACAAAAACATTAAGAAATGGGCGAACAATAAATTGTGTGGCTCTCGAAGATTTCTGAGGAAATTAAATACTGCAGAAGAGAATAATATTGCAAAATAAGATCTTACCATGAAAGGATATGAAAAAGCCAAATTGCCCTTGCTGAACCAAGAAACAGCGCCACTAATAAAAGAGACTAAGGAAAATCAGCAGCAAGATGTCCTAGAAGAGAGTGTTATGGATTTATTAGACCTATCCACCTATGAGGATGAACTTTCGTACTCCGCAGAAAAATATGGAAGAGTTGTGATAATTAGTCCACCAGCAGGGATTGAGGACAGACCCCCTGTTTTGGAGAAAGAAATGTGGACATCTCCCCCTTTTCTTACCTTGAGTGAAAGGCGCAAAAAGCTGAGGTCATGAATATTAGAGGAGGTGGAGCCTGTATCTTCTGAAACATTGATGGAGATTCTACTAGAAAAGTAAAAGAAAGTAAATTGTCCCCAGGGGAGGGAACCAAGGAAAGATCAATGGTCTCCCTCCCAGCAGAGAAGAAACAAACGCCCTGAATACAGAAAGAAACTGAACAGGAATGGGGGAGGATGGGAAAGGGCCTGCATAAATCTTGAAAGAATATTAAAGAATGATGATGGGTTGATATTAAATTGATTGAATTTGATGACTCTATTACATCATATTACAATTGTAAGCTTTCCAGATGGGAGAGTTAATGATAAGGTTACTCTTATCATAAGCTCATCGACCTTGATAACAACAATGATGGAAGCCAGAGGTGATCTCCACATGTTGGGTTTGATTTAGAGGAACCAGATTCATAGACAAACTCACAGATAGCAAGGAAGATGTCACCATCTAAACTATTATATCCTATTCTAATTTATTTTTATATAGCGCTAACTAACCTGCAGGTCCCCGAGTGCTTCAAACATACTATACAACACAAAAACAAAGAAGAAAAGACGGCGGAAGGTAATACCAGTAAGCTCTAATCAAGGGGTAGTCAATATAAAAGACGGCTTACAAGCCGCCTCCGTCGAATAGGAGAGTCTTAAGACCTTTCATAAATTGTGCTAAAGAAGGCATTTGTCTAATAAGAAAAGGGAGACCATTCCAGATTCGAGGCCCCCATGTATCAAGACTCAAGTCCCCATATTTCTTCAATTTGAAGCAAGGTTGTTGTAACAAATCCTTATTATTGGAACATAGGGTACATCTGTATTGTTGCTTCATGATCCATTACTTAAGATACCTTGTGGCATGCCTGCAAGGCACTTATACACAAGACATGATGCCTTAAATTGAATCCTCTCACGGACGGGAAGCCAATGCAGCTTCCGCCGTGCAAGAGTAACATGCTCTCTAAGTCTCAGACCACACACAGTACAAACTGCAACTTTTTGTGCGGTCTCGAGCTTTTTTACATTGACTGCTGTGGTGCCAACCAATAGGCTATTACAGTAGTCAATTTTTGAATTGATAGTCACTGTCGCTATCATGGCTCTGTTTTCTTCCGAGAGGTAAGGAAGGATTTGCCAAAGGAGAAGCGTAGTATAGGTACAACGTGCACTGATATTGGCAACTTGTTTTTCAAAATGTAAGTTCTTATCAAAAAACACGCCCAGGGTTTTAACAGAACTGGCAACCAGGATGATGGCTTCCCCCACTAGGAAAAACTCATATTGTGGGTCAAGAGCCTTCAGTTTGGCTATTCTGCCGACAAGCAAGACTTCAATTATTTGGTCATTAGGAGAATAGAAATTATCCTGCTTCCAGGCTTTATGGCATCATAAACTTTAATGACCAGGTGTGAACCTGCCTCATATGAGCCTGTAAGTTTCAGGACGATCTGGGTGTCATGAGAGATTTGTGACAAAGAACAGAACTTCCATTTCTCAGAGACAAAGCCCATCTGCAACTAGACAAAGATTGGAGAAACCCTGATTGCCAGAGAAATAAAAGGAAGAGATGAGTGTTCATTTGTCACAATTAAGGAAGGAGGAAAGCCATTTACAAAACATTAAAATATCAGTCAAATGTAAAGAATCTAAGGTGGGGCAATTGAATACAGGAGGACATAAGTGTTATAACACTAATCTGACCAGCCCGCATACATCCTGGAGTTGGCTCGCAACAGCCCTGTCCACCAAATCCCAAGACTAGAGTCAGAAGAAGCAGCAAAGTGGAAACTGGAAAATTGGGAGCTGGAACACCAGGGGCTCTGGTCATCTATTTAATGAATTGCTCCCAAAGCTGCTTGCATTGGACATAATTTGTTTCCAGGAAACCTGGCTAAAAGAGACCCGTCTCCTGGATGGATATAGTGCCTATTTAAACCCGGCCAAGGGAGGCTTTTGGGAAGACCATCCTCTGGCTTATTGGTACTGCTAAAAAATGGCTGCAACTTCAAGATGGTGGAAGTAACTAATCCAAATCCATATATACAGAGGATTAACATACACAAAGATACAAGAAATAAAATAGAGGAGGACCTACTCATCATGGATCTATATTGGAACATGGAAGCACAAGAAAGCAGTAGCTATGTAGCTACGGAGTTGATTGATCAGAACCTGGAAGAACATGCACATTCTCGAATAATAATATGTGGAGAGCTAAACTCAAACTGCCTTGATGAGAAGGGAGACCCTATTCCAAAGAAAAGTGGACGAAAGAGCTTGAAAACGCGACGGGGTGAAGAGTGGATGGAGGAAATGAAGCTAAGAGATCTGCATCTCCTAAATGGAAACATCAAGGGAGATATCCTGGCCGCTGTGACGGGGACAAACGGGAGTAGCCAGGCCACCCTTGATTATATCTTTGTTTCAGGAAATCTTCAGGAAATATGGTGGTGGAGAAAACGAAACACAGTGACCACCATCCTCTAATAACATTGAAGAAAATGACTTGTGGAAACCAGCAGAGATGTAAACATAGAGTAGAGGTAGAGAGAGGGATGAACAGACTTCGCATCAAACCACAGGATATTCCAAAAATATCAAAAGATTTAAGCTATAGATTGACACAGGAACCAGATGAAGTGGAGTATGGTTGATCGTTATCAGCATTCAGAGAAACAAGAAAGCGAACATTGAAGCCTAAATTTAAGCACGTACACATATACAACAAAGAGATAATAGCACAGAAAAAAGCTATTAAAGAAAGAACTATGAGATTTAAGGAAATCAAAGTTAAAAATGAGAAAGAGCTTACAAGCAAAGGAAAGCAAAGATATAGAAATTGGCTGAAATCTCAGAAAATTGATATACTGCAGAAAGATGCAAAAAAGCATGTTGAGAGCCCTATCAAATCCCCAAATAGCAAAAACTTTTGGCAACTTAGATAAAGGAGAATCTGTAGACACACACTTGATAAATCCAATACCAGAAAAGGTTTGGGTGACTCACTTCAAGAAGCTATTCGAGAACTCCAATATGAAATCTAATTCAATAGAGAAAGATGAACCTGAATCAAAAAGCTGGAACATATTAAGTGAGAGAGAGGAGTTCCCATGGCTGATAGAAAATTCTAGATGGTCGAGGGCCACGGGACCAAATGGGGTGTCGAATGCAATAATGAAAGAGGCCCCTGAACAATGGGTGGAATTTTGTGAAATCTTATTTAATAGAATTTTTGAGAAAGGCAAAATACCTGAATCCTGGAAGTCAGCAATAGTGGTCCCCATATCCAAGCAGGGGGACCGACACCTACCAATGACCAACAGGCCAATTGCCTTGTTGGACGTGGTAGGGAAAATGTTTCTATGATCATCCTAAAACGGCTAAAAGAGTGGATAAAAAAACAAATACCTTGGATAAATGACAAACAGAGTTCGTGAAAGGAGTCGGCTGTAGCTTAAAAATATTGATCTTAAATCTTCTCAAATTGCCTACTGGATATAAAAAAGAAAAACCTACATGGCCAGCATTGACTTGAGACAAGCTTTTGATAGCATAAATTGGGAGTTACTATGGAACAAACTTAAAATCAAAGGATGCCTAAAAGATTTGCTAGAAATTATGCAAGAGCTATATTCAAACACAAGCTTGCAAGTCAAACTAGATCAACTAGGGAACTTATCGCAGAAGATCGAGACGTCAATAGGGTTGAAAAAAGGCTTCAGCTAGCCTTAACCCTGTTTAATTTTTTCATTGAAGACATGAAAGAGGTGTTGAAAGACAAAACAACTTTTCCCCCTCAAATTAATGGAACAGAAGTTGGCTGGCTTTGATATGCGGACGACTTGGTCCTCTTAGAGATGAGGAGGATTGGTTACCAAGAAAATTAAATATCCTGCAAAAATATTTTGATAGAAATCATCTAAAAGTCAATGCCACTTAATCTGAAATCATGTTTTTTGGTGACTTGAGGAGAGGGAAAAAATTGAAGTAAAGCTGGGTGTTAGACGGGAAACATTTACATCCAGTTAAATAACTGATATATCTGGGTGTAATGGTAAATACCAATAAAGGAGCAAAACCATGGGAACATTTTTGTTATGATCCTCCTAAAACGGCTAAAAGAGTGGATAAAAAAAACACCTTGGATAAATGAGAAACAGGGTTCGTGAAAGGAGTCAGCTGTAGCTTAAATGTGTTCATCTTAAATCTTCTCAACTCGCGCACTGGACATAAAAAAGAAAAAAATCTACATGGCCAGGGTTGACTTCAGATAAGCTTTTGATAGCATAAATTGGGAGTTACTATGGGGAAATCTTAAAATCAAAGGATGCCTAACGACTTGCTAGAAATTATACAAGAGCTATATTCAAACACAAGCTTGCAAGTCTAACTAGATCAACTAGGGACCTTATCGCAGAAGATCAAAATGTCAATAGGGTTCAAACAAGGCTGCCCGCTAGCTGCAACCCTGTTTAATTTCTTCACTGAAGACATGAAAGAGCTGTTGAAAGACAAAACAACTTTTACCCCTCAAATTAATTGAACAGAAGTTGGCTGGCTCTTATATGCAGACAACTTGGTCCTGTTAGAGATGATGAAGATTGGACTAAAAAGATAATTAAATATCCTGCAAAAATATGTTGATAGCAATCATCTAAAAATCAATGCCACTAAATCTGAGATCATTGTGTTTGGTGACTTGAGGAGAGGGAAAAAATTGAAGGAAAGCTGGGTGCTAGAGGGGAAACGTTTATATCCAGTTAAAGAACTGAAATATCTGGGTGTAATGGTAAATACCAATAAAGGAGAGAAGCCATGGGTAGAGAACCTGGAATAAAAGCTCATCAACTCACCACACAAGGAAGAGTAATAAATAGAAGATTTGGGAAATGTTCATTACTGCCCATTTTGAATAATTATAAGCAAAAATTAACCCCATGCTTTTATTTGGATCAGAGGCCTGTTTAGGGATAAAAGATGAAATGTGGGACAGCATAGAAGGATATTTTTGGAAGAGACTTTTACAACTTCCACAAGCGGTCCAGGTGGCCATGATTCGCCATGAGTTCGGTTTAACTACCCTACAGGCCAAGATCCAATAGAATACACTCTCATTGTTTAGGAAAACAATATTAGAGGAGGACCCCCCACAATTTGAAGTACTTAAGAGCAGAAAGAGGGATGGCAACAAATGGGTTTTGAAGCAATGGAAATAATAGTGTGAAAACTACCTTCTAAACTTGGGAATATCCAGAGAAACCCTTTATAAAAATCCAATGCTAGTAAAGAGGATAATATGGGCAAATGACTGGAGAATTACAGAGGAGAAAAGAGCTGCATCAAGAACTCATACTCTGTCAAGAAGTAACATTGGATATCTAAATGTAACCAAAAGATACCTAGGGAGATTTCCGAACAACAACCAGAGGAATATACTGATGAGGTTCAGAGTGAACCTATTGCACAACAAAACGACACTCCGGAGGTATGACAAACGAGAAACAGATAAAAGTCGATAAAGTGGTACCCAGAGTGAAACATTAAAACATCTAAGCCTATTTTGTCATGAGCTGAAAGACTTAAGATCAATCCACCTACTTGGGGAAATACACAAGAAAGGAGAACTAGACTCTGAAAAATGGTGGGAATTGATGTATGAGCAGAAGACCAAAAAATAAATTATGCTACAGTGCATTTTCAAAAAGCCATGTTCACAAAACTGAACAATGATAAGGAAACAAAACAAATAAAATTAAAAGAAGGAAAGGAGAATGGCAATTAGGAAAGAAAGGGAGTGTTAATATGCAAACTTAAAAGGAATGACGTGGTTTTAATCAGGGTGTTGGGAAGGAAGGATTTTTGAAAAGAATTGTGAAAAAAATTGTAATAAACTAAATGCTGTAAGAGGATTCAATTCAACACTACAGCGAAGTCAACGCCTAGTCTATAATACTGAATGAAAACCCTTATTGATATATCTTTATGTCCAGTTCATGCGTTCTGGATGACTACCCCTATATAACACCCCTCTCTTGGAATCCCCCTGTCCCCACTGAGCCAAGAAGTAGTTCTGTTTTGCAAGTTTAAAAGGTTTATTTGATAATTTAAAATATATATATCACACTTTATAATAAATTAATAATTGAATAGCACACTTAATCTGATATGATAAAGATCAACAACGGAGAATCTGGCACTAGCACACTTCTTATAATCACTAATGAGTTGACATGAAATGGATAAGGTAGCACACTGGTAAATAGGAACAAAAGTATAATGTGGTAGAGGATGCTTTATGTAAGCTCAGGTGGATGCAATATTCAATGAATGCAGTACAGAAAATACTCAATATGATTTCAACCAAACAATGTAATCACTTTTCTCTGGCAATCCCCTCCCCCCCTTGATGCAAGGCAAGGAAATGGAAGGAAGCACACAGTTCTCAGAAATGCAATCAACTGTAATTCAGTTCACCCCAGCAAGCTTAGACAACAGAAGTTTGAAAACACAGATAGGAGTTTTGAAAACACAAGCCCAAATGCTTTGATATGTGCTAGCAATGGATGAGAAATATGCTAAATTTGCTTTTAATTCCCTTTCAGAGGTTCAGGGTGAGTGGTATCTAGTTAATATTAGTCCAGGCTCACACTAGCAATGATGCAGGGATAGTTAACAGGTTAAACGAATTTCTGGCAAATGGAAAAGCAAAACTGCTGTCTTTTTACACGTGAAGAAATTGCAAATCGCGGCAAAATTCGCGGATGCGCCGAGCGCTATTACAGAGGAACCGCAAGGACTATCTCTATCGTTTTGGGGTCCTAGGAAAGCCCAGGATCTCAGCTTCCAAATGAAAGTTATTACAAGTCTCTAGCCCAAACGGTTGCGGAGATATGACCGATTTACTGGAGGTCGTTTTTGGTTTTTGCAAATTTTAAACGCACACTTTTTCAGCTTTAAAAATGATGGCAGGATAACACAATTGCTAAGCTGCAGTTCTACTTAGGTTAAAAATGGATTGAATTATATTATTTTAACTAGGAGATTGGTTCTGCACAGTTTTCTAGGTACTCACACTATATTCTTGAGTGAAATGGGCCTCATCACGGATCTGGTCAGGGTTTTAAATTCGCCTCTGGTCTCTGCACTTCACAGTGATCTGGGTCAGCTCTCTCTGGTTCTCTGGTCTGGGTCTCTAGTTCTGGATAGATTGAAGTCTCTAGTTTGGCTCTCTGGAGGTTTGATGGAGGTAAAGCATGGATTTTTCCGGCAGAGCGTCCCGCTGCAGATGGAATTGAAAAAGTCCCTATCTGTCCTGTCTGTCTGCTTTTATGTGTTTAGAATGTGGGTGTGTTCTCGCATCACTGACCCTACCTCTCTCTCAGCTTCTAATTGGTCAAACTTCCATTTATCATTTGATTGGGGAATGAACTGTGAGTCAGAGTGATGTCATTTTACAGCCTGCAGAAAGTCCACTCCTCCTGTCAACTTACACACAAATCTAGATTTGAAACAAATACATGTTTGCAGAGGTACATATTGTTTTAAAATCATATGCACCCATCATGCATTACAGGAGGTATCCCCTGTTCAAACTCTGCTCTTCCTGGGAGCTTGCATTCAGAAACGGCACATATTTCACTTTTTAACTGATTTTGCAATTTCTGACATTGACCCAACTTTACATACATGTGCGCGGGGAGTACGGACATTCACTGATGAAGTTTCAGATTTTTAACATGCATACATTTAGAGTTATCCCCACTTTTCCGCTAAAACCCCCCTGAACACGCCACCGGGTCGAAAAACCTCTTAAAATGTGGGCAGAAAAATCACAAGAATTATGGTATCATTTATAACATTTTCACATGTCCGCTCTATGAGTTATTCATCTTTTTAAAGTTATGTTCTGGCTCCAAAGGGGTGTGGTTTACCCTCAGCACAAGGTTGCATTTCTGGTTTTTCCAGTTCTGCCAAGCCAGCTTGCTCTCACAGGCAGTGCTCCTCCCCTTTCCTCAGGAGGAAGCCACTTTTTACGACCATTTACGACTCCTGCCAATAAAACCTTTGCCTGAGCATGGACAGGGCTTTGTTCACTTTCCTGCAGAGCACAGGTAATTCAATTATCAGATAGATGGCATATCCTTAGTGTGAGCAGCAAAAGGGCAGCTAGGCCTGGGAACACAGCTGTGACTCAAGTTTCACTCCTGATGGGGGTAGTTGCCAGGCAGAATTCAGTTCCTTAAGCCAGGTTTCAGATAAAATGTCACTTTTTGTTCCCCAGTTTCTGCATTCAAATAAAACTAAACATTTTCACATATGCAGCTAGAAGGCTGATTCTAAGTTTAAAACTATGACATTTAAACAATTGCAACCTATGTGACACTCAAAAGTAGGTCACTCAGTCAATCTAAACATTTTCGATTTTAGTGTCTTTAAATCCAGTGCAACTTAAACTGCTGACTCCATAGCTCAGCCAGTTTTGTTATAAGCATTGTTCTGGGCTCTTCATTTCCCAGATTTTGTAGGCACACAAAACTCCATTCTACCAAATGTCTGCTGGTGTCCAGTGAATATTTTGCACATATTGCAATGTTTGAAATAGGCACTTTGGCTTGCCTTCAGAGAAACACAGGGTGGTTTTAAACTGCCGGCTTTTGGATAGTGGTGAGTACTGGTACTGCACCCATTTTTGGGATTTAAGAAAATGAATTCCCAACAATTCTAGGTTGCATTTGGCAATCAGCATTGCCATTCCCAATGGTTTCAGACTACTGTGCGGGTAGTCCAATGGTGGTTTTAGGCAGTGTCCTTCTGTGCCCATAACATCGGCAAAAATGGGTGGCAGCCTATTCTTCATGCATTTCCCTGTGCATTTTCTGGGAAGCTCTGGCCATCATGATGTTTTCCATGTCAGTACTGCACAGTTTTGAGGTAGGGCTCGGATGCATGGGTAAATACATCCCACAAGCCCCCCTCTTGCGATGGCCATTCTATTTCACGAATGGGACTCGCAAGACCTGGGATGTTTCCTCATCTTCTTCCAATAGATGGCACAGTTCAGCATCTTCTTCTCCATCCGGTACTGATCGATCGGTTCTCCTCGCCGGTCCTGATGGGAAGATTGGGCGGTACCCCGGGCCCATTGGATCTTCGTTCCTGGTCTCCGGATCGCCCTCCTTGGCCAGTCTCAAGGTCTTCTTTCTCCTAGGACGACAAAGGAAGAGCGGCAATACCTACTCATAGACGTTTTTCCACCACTGTTGAGATAGTGGGGCAGCATATGCATTTCATCATAACGAAACATTACATTCTTATTTTGAAAAAAAAACAGTATAACTAAGAGACAGTTTCATGCAAATCACAATATTTTAGAGACTAGATGTGGTATGTTTTATGGTTGGAACTGAATTAGTCTGAGACAGTACCCGCTAGGATTCCAGAGGATTCTTCCAGTTGTTGCAGAGTGTGCCTGGGATGGCAACATTTCAACTGGTTTATGTGGACCCACTTGTCTTCCCCCGCTGCCGAACCGCCTTTGGGGATGTGGATTTTGTAGGCCACAGGGGAGATCTTGTCGATGATCTCAAAGGGTCCCTTCCATGTAGGCAAAAATTTGCGCTGCTTGGCCTGGTTCCTTTGGAAGTTGTATAGATAGACCCGGTCTCCCACCTGATATTCCTTCCTGGAAGTTTTCAGGTCATAATGGGTCTTCATGCTATCAGCTGATCTTTCTAGATTCCGCTGAGCATAAGCAAAAGCATGTTGGAGGTGTTTCCTTAAATTCTCTACATACTCATGAGTAGTGGAGGCATTTATCAGTGTCTGCTCCTGGGTCCCGTAGAGCAAATGCTGAGGAAGCACCATCTTGCGCCCAGTCATCAACTCAAATGGTGACATTTTGGTTGCAGATGAAGGGGTAGATCTGATGGCCATTAGGACCAGAGGTAATCGGATATCCCAACTTGGCCCAGAATCTGCCACAAACTTCTTTAATATGCTCACAATGGTTCGGTTATATCTCTCTACTGCCCCAGAAGAAGCTGGCCGATAAGCAATATGCAACTTCCTTTTGACCCCCAGTATCTCCCACATCTTTGTCATTACTTCACTGGTGAAGTGGCTACCTCTGTCTGACTCAATCCTTTGAGGTAGACCAAAACGGGAAAAGATGTGGTTAATCATCAAGGCAGCTGCAGTTTCTGCCTTGCAGTTTGGGGCTGGAAGACATTCCACCCACTTGGTGAACAAGCATGTGACAGTCAACATGTACTTATTCCCCCTAGCCGAGCGAATCACAGGGCCTACAAAGTCGATTTGTAAATCTGACCATGGCAGTGTCATCCCCCGCTTTTGTAAAGGTGCCCGGTGTGTGAGGGATGTCGGCTGAAATTGTGCACACACAAGACAACCCTTCAAATATTGGTTGAGGTCCTGGCCCATGTGTGGCCAGTATGCAACCTCTCTTAAGATTTCCAGTGTTGTGTGAAACCCCCTATGACCGGCGGTGGCCGCATCATGGGCGTGACTTAACATCAAGCTTCGGAATGAGGTAGGAACCACCCACTGATCGTGGCCAGCTTTGGATTTCCTTACCAGCAAACCGTCTTGGATCCGGAACATTTTTGGACATTTCATCAACACTCTTAGGTCCTCTTTCCCAATGTAATCGGTATCCGTCAGGGGAAAGTTCTCAGGGTCCTCAAGGTGCTGGTAAAATTTACCAATTATTGGATCCCCCTTCTGAGCTGTAATCAAATCAGCATCAGGGGTCTCCTTACTCCATTGTGCAATTGAAAGGTCGTTGTGAGCATTTGTCTGGGACCTAGTGATGGCAGTGACCTGGATTTCCCCCAATAGGGACTCAATCTCAATTAGATCCCCTTGGATGGCCCCGGTTTTGGCCAGCTGATCAGCTAAGTCATTTCCAGTTTTGTCTGGTCCCTCTACTTTGGAATGTCCCTTGATCTTTTTCCAGTAGATGGTCATCTCATTCGATGTGACCAGATCATCAATGTTTTGGATCAACTTCCCATGTTTCAAGGGTTTGTTGTTAGCACATAACATGCCTCTGGTTTTCCAATTAACCAGGTGCTCCACGAACCCGTTCCGTACATAATCCGAATCTGTGATTATGACCAGTTCGTGGAGTTGATGCTGGACAGCAGTGAGGATGGCCTGATGCACAGCCATCAATTCTGCCACCTGACTACTTCGGGGACCAATTTTGTATCCAGCGGAGGGTTCTGGGGACTCATTCACCCATGCATTCCCTACGCCAGCCACCAGTTCTTTCTCCCCGTCGTTGTCAACATGGTAAGAGCATCCATCCACATAGACAGTGGACATTCCCTCACACTTGTCTTTTTCAAAGACTTTGTGGGGGGAATTAAGGTATGCCTCCATGTTGTCCTTTATTTTTAGACTTTCATCCTCGAGACAGTTTTCTCTGGCACAATCATGCAAGTCAGCCAGACCTTGCGCGAGGGGACTCTTCTTGTTTTGGCCATATCTGACCTCCACAGGAAAGCCTTGCATTGACAGAATCCAGGAAGTAATTCGGGAATTACTCACATTTCCAGCCCGGATTCTGTCACTTTGGAGATATTGAAGAGGCTGGTGTGGAGTCTCCACTATAATGTGTTCCCCCTGGATAAACGGGCGGTAATTCTTCAATGCCCACACCGTTGCCAGGAGTGCCTTCTCACAATCGTTGAATTTTTCCTCCACAGAGGATAAAGTTTTGCTCGCATAGGAGATTACTTTATTGACCTTGTCATGCTTTTGATATAATACTGCCGTCAAGCACGTACTAGAGAACCCGGTCTCCAGGAAGAACTCCTTGTTTCTGACAGGGTAAGCTAGGCAAGGCGCTTGTGAGAGGCTTCTTTTGAGTTGTTTTACTGCCTCGGCTTGTTCTGGACCCCATTCCCACTTGACCCCCCCCTTCAGGAGATGAATCAGGGGTCTGGTGATCTCTGCGTAGCCCTCAATGAACTTTCTGCTGTAATTAGTCAGTCCAAGGAGGCTCCTTAGTTCCCGCAGAGTTGTGGGGTCTTTCAGTTTCTGAAGTGCTTCCACTTTCTTTTCCTGGGGACAGAGGCCCTGAGGAGTAATCTCATGCCCCAAGAAATTAACACGGGTTCTACACCACTGTGCTTTCTGAAAGGAAAGTTTTGCTCCGGCGGCCCTCAACTGTGTCAGAACATAACGGATCTCCGCTATGTGTTCCTCAACAGTTGAGCTTTTGATGAGGACATCATCTACATAAGCCAGGTTACCCCTTGCACCCAAGTCGGGCATGGCCTTGTGTAGAAAAATGTTGAATTCATTGCCGGAGTTGAGGTATCCGAAGGGAGTCCGGGTCCATGTGTACTGCTGGCCCCCAAAGGTAAAAGCCAGTTTGTATTGGTCCTCCCTGCTGACAGGCACGGTCCAGTATCCATTGGTCAGGTCTATTGCAGTGAATACCTGTGACCCCTGGATCTGGGCCAGCCCTTGGTCAATGTAGGGCAGAGGCCATCGGGAAGTATGGACCCGTTTGTTGAGCTCCCTGAGGTCGGCGCAGAGTCTCCACTGGCCGTTTGGCTTCAATATTCCCAGCACCGGATTGTTGAAGGTGCTGTGGACTGGACGGATTATTCCCCGGGACTCAAGGTTCTTAATTATTTCAGTAAGGGACTCCATTGATGCGAGAGGCAAGCGATATTGCTTCACAAACACAGGAGTCATGCCAGGGTCCGTGGGGATTGTTGTTGTGTGGATGTCAGTGCGACCACAGTCATATGAGTCTACCGCAAAGAGATCTTGGAAATCCAAGAAAACTTGTTTCAACTTTTGCTTTTGTTCCAGAGTCACACAGGCATCAGCTAGGTTGACTCTCTCTTCCACCATCTGCCTGAAGCCTGGAAAGACTTCTGGTTTGGCTATTTCCGCGGCCTCCTCCAGCTGGGTGGAGAAGTCCCTGGTCAGAGTGCTGATTTGGACCGGAGGCTTCAGGTGGGAAAGGCAGCCCTCATGTACCTGGAAAATCACCTCATCCCTCCTGAAGTCACACGTCACATCTTCCTTACCATAGGGGCAGGAAGTGTACACCAGGAAGTTCCCCCCATGCCGGGTGAAGATCCTGTCTGGTGTTGTATTGTCATCACTGTCACTGTCAAAACAGTCCTTGGGGATTGGCCCTAACAGTTCATTTCCAAGATCCATGGAGAAATGTCGGTCATCAACCGCCATTCCAATAATGGTGCCTGCGGCTAGAGTAATACTCTTTAAGTCGCTGTTATCCACCTCTATTGGAATAGTGTCATGTTCTATGTTGACTAATGGTGTTGGGTTTACCCCTAACCCTTGCTGTTGGAGAGAAGCATTTAGATGTATGTAAGCATCCGGGTTTTGCAAATATTGTCCTCTTTTAACTTTCACTTCCAGGGAGAATTGTCGGGTCCTTTCTGGGATGGTGACTTCCTCTTTGATCTGAATTTCAACTGCATAAGGTAGCAATTGAGCTGACCTAAATGCTTTTTCTGGATCATCAAAGCCCATGGGATTATCCGCTAATCGGGACCAAGCTTTGAAGTTTATTAGGTCCAAACTAATGGCAAAGCGATTGAGAATGTCACTGCCTAAGTAAAAGGCGGCAGTGACGTCTTGCACGACCCAACAATTGTGGACTATGCTCTTGTTGCCAATGGAGATTTTGAGCATATATCTGCTTGGCAGGAGATGTTTGGAATTAGGTGCTTCCAGGTCCATTTCCCATTTGTCTATCAGTTTGAAGGTGGGAATGGCTGGATCTTTTGGGAGTTGGCGAAACATGGCTTCGCTGATGAAGCTCTTACCGTTGTTCACACACACTCGAGCGAGAACAGAGTACTTCCCATCATTTAACTGAACAGGGATGAACAACTGCTCTCCAATTTGCTGAATATCAGCCAGGCTCTGAGCTGATTTCACATCTTTCTGGACTATAGGAGTGGGAGTTTCAGATTGTGGATTGGTATAGAATTTCAAAGTGTTTCCTTCCAGCGTGGAATACCACTTTAGACTGGAAGGAAGGTTGATTTTCAGAAATAGAGAGGACCCCCCATCACCAGTCTGTTGTCCTACTGCTATGACTGTCACGTCTGGAATTTGGTTGTTCTGGAAGTGAAATTCTACTTGGTCAGATTTTTGTTCAACCATGTGGCAGGTGCCGTTTAAACTAACATGGTTGACACTCTGTTTTAATTTTATTGGTCGGCTAGTCTGGGTCCAGAGGACCTTGTTTACACAATCTATTAGGGGTGACAACCTTCTCAGGAGGTCATTCCCTAGTAAACAAGGGGTGCCCTCTGGGGTCACAACTATGACCGGGTGTTTCAGCTTGTGTCGCCCAATTTTAATGTCCAAATCTGCCGTCCCCTCGACAGGAATTTCCTTCCCGTCAAAGTTCTGGAGTTGTCCAGGAAGAGAGGTGAGAGGAATTTGGTAATTCTCTCCCCTTCCTGCATTCAGTTCATCAAAGGCCCTTCTGGACAGAAGGGTAGCTTGAGATCCAGTGTCCACCAGTGCCGAGATTGTACCCTGCCCCTGTACTTGTACCGGGGCATAATATCTTCCCTCCTTCTCCTCAAGGGGGCACAGGTAATGTACATTTTTGGACAACTGGTGGGCTAACTTTCTGGTTTTGGACATTGCTAGCGAAGAGATTTGGGCAGAATTCTGTGGAGAGTCTTGGGAATCTGAAAGAAAAATTTGGCAACTGGAGATCAGAGCCATTGTGGGTTCCCCTGGCTCCGGTTCTGGGCTGCCCCCCCCTTTTTGGAGGCAGTCCCCAGGATGGGTTTGAACCAGGGGATTTTCTTGCTGTTGGTTCTGGGATGAGATGGTGGGCGGCGGTAGCTCAGTCTCCACATCTCCCCAGTCTGGATTTGCATCCCTAGGGACCCATTTTTCTTTGGGGGAAGTTCCCCCCTCTCTGAAGGAGAAGATCCTTTTCCCAGGATCCTCTGAGGATCCCTCTCCCTCAAATTGGAAGATCTGTACCTCCTCCTCAAACTGAGTCTGTTTGGGTCTTTTGTTTCCCCTACCCACCCTCTGCTCCTTAGGAGGCAGACTTTCAGGGGCAAGAGATTTTGTTTCCGGTTCCTGGGTTTCCAGGGGCTGTTTACAAGTGAGGAAGGAAGCTTCCTCCAAGGCTTTACACCCCCCTTCCCCTTGTGCCTCCTCCCTGGGAACCGGTGAGTTATCGGGGTGCTGCCCCCGTCATTGTTCTGGAGCACCAGGTCCAGAGTTGGGTGCGTTCTGCGCCGGCATGCTGATCTGAGGGTTCTGCTGTGCCCTCAGTATATGACCCATATCCCGCGCCATGTTTTGAACCTGGCGCTCTAACTGGGAAACCCGCTCAGGCTGATACGGGGCCCTGTTTTCTCCCCTGGGCTGATCCCGGGAAGGGTAGCTATCCCTCCTCTGGTAATACCCCGGGTTGGGAAGATTTGGGTACCCCTCCACCCTTGGCCTCCCCTCTCCCGGATTCAGTGGTCTGGGCTCAGGGAATTGGGGAAAGAAGGATGGATGGTTTTGGGGCTGAAAGTTGGGTGGATACCTGGGGAAAAAGTTCTGCCCAGGATTTGGAGAGTTTCTGCCCTCCGGTGGGAAGTTAGGAGGGAAGTTCCCTGGGTTAGGTGCTTGGCTGGATCCCCCCCCTTGGGCTGGAGGAGTCCACACATAACCCAGGATGGGTCTGTTTCCCTTGTAACGGGGACTTACATAATCAGGAGAGCGAGGGACCCCATTTGTGGGGTGCCTCCCTGGCTCCCTGTCTGTGACTGGCCCGAGGACCTTCTGGGCCTAGCATTATTAGGTGCAGGTAGGTTTTTAGGCCCCCACATCTCCAAATCTAAAACGGGGGTGACCTTTACCTCTGCCACCTTGGCAGCAGCAGGGGTGGTGTTGGCTTTGGGGTTTTTCTGGGCATTACTTTTGCTATCTATCGGTTTCTGCACCTCATAGATCCGGGTAGCCTGTTCAATGACCCAATCTAAGGATCTTTTCTCGTGAAAATCCCTCACGAGCTGGGTCATGATGTATTTGGGCAAGGCATGGAAAAACGTATTTATGAACTCTCTACTATCTGTGCGCACCCTTCTTGTGGTCTGTGCAAAAGCACGCTTTAACTCCTGCACAAATTCTTGTGGGGCCTGATCCTCCCCACATTGCAAATTGTAGGCTGCCTTGCGAGCCTCTTGAGGATTTCTGTGAACAGAAAAATGTTTCAGGATGGCCGCCTTATATGTGGACCATCTTAAATGATTTTGGTCCTCCAGCCCCGCAAAGAAACTGGAGTATTCCGGGGAGAATGTCCACTTTACATATTGAATACAGCTTTGGCTGTCCTTCAAATGGAAAGTCTCCATCATTTGTTCAAACAACTCTAAGTGCTCCCAAACAGAATACTTAGCGTTCTTATGGTAAGGCGTGATGACGCTCCTGATCGCCTTAATCTGCTTTAAGGGGTCCTTAAGCAAGGCCCTTTTTGCCTTATTGGCCTTTTTGGTTCGGGTAACCCTTGTCCATTCATCCTCGGACTCAGAGGCACTGCTCCCAGAGGTTCCCGTCTGATCTTCCAGGTTTTCCCGGATTCTGCGAGCCTGGGAATGGCTGGCAGAATGTGGGGACCTGGTCTCCTGTGTCCTGCGCAGTTCAGAGGAGTCTTCAGATTCCTCCTTGCTGCCAGGATTTGATGGGTACCCCCTCCACTGACCTAACTGGGCAGAGGTTTTCAGGATGCCCTTAATGGGCCTACTCTCCTGGGGTTCCCCACTGAACTGTACTGTACTTGGGTGCCCATACCCGGATGCCCACCCCTCCATTCCTGAGTGGTACTGGCCTAGGAGCCCCATACTTTTAGCTGGATAGTAATCTGCCATCCCTGTGGCCCTGTGCTCATGTGCACCAGGGGACATGGGGGTGGCAGAGTCCAGGGACTGAGAGGTATGAGGGCCTCGGGTACTAGGGCTCCTGAGGTTATGCTCCGGAGTTTCCATTTCCCAGCGAACCTCATCTCTATCCGCCCCTGCTCCCTGTTGCAATGCAAGAGCCTGCATTTGTGCCTTCAGTTCCTCTGTTAAGGCCTTACTCGACTCTATCAGTTTCTCCTGCATCGCTACCTGTTGCTGGAGCCTATCATTGTGTTGACAGAGGGCCTCATTCTCCCTCTGTGCTTCCTGGTTGGTCCTGGAGAACTGGGCCAGTCTTTGCTGCAGGAGGTTTACCTCCTGGGCAATGTCCCTATTGGCCTGCTCCTTTCTTGCTAGAGCATCTTCCACCCTTCTGGTGTGCTCTACCAAGTTCTGGTTTTCTTTTTGGAGATCACCCAGCCCCTGGAGGGCCAGGTGATTTTCTTCAATTTCCTTTTTTAAGTGGCAGACTTCCTGGCCTATGGCGTCTCTTTCCTGACTAAGAGCCTGCATTTGTGCCGCCAGGTCGTCCCTTTGCCGTTGAAGGGCACCAGCTTTTTGGCGCTCCTCATCAAACTCTGCCTGGGTATCCAGGTCTTTCAGAATCAGTTTATTGCTCTCCTCTTTCTCTCTGTCTAGTTGGATTTGCAGGGTGGCTACCTGCTCTGTGCATGCCCTGTTGAAATTGATCTGTTGCTCCAGCTTTTTCTGGTTCTGCAGTAAGGAGTCCAAACTGTCTTGGTGCTCCTTCTGCAGGGCCAGAAATCGGGTATCCTGGTCTGTCTTTTCCTGTTGTAGGATGCCCATATCCTCTTTTATTTTAATGATATATTGCCTACTATCATTTTCTGCCTCCTGGCTCCTCTGCAGCCTCTGCTCAGAAGAGTCCAGATCAGATTGGGCCTTCTGTAATGCCATCTGTTGCCTATTTGCCAGATTTTGGCTTTCAGCACATCTGTCCTGCATGTCTCCCATATATAGGTACAGGTATGCTGCTATCCTGGCAATCTTATTGTGTTCCTCTTTGGCTTTAGGAGCCATATATAGTTCACTCAGGGCCACATGTAAGGGACCCTGATCTCTATATATATCTGACCCTGTTTCAGTGACCTGTTGTGTGATGGCCTGCAACCACACATCCTGGCCCTGTTCGGTCCATTCACCTCTCACAAATAGCTTATGCAAGAGGTGCTCTCTGGCTATTTTCATGTCTACTAAGGTCGTCATTCTAGAGATTGGTCTCTGTCCTGACTTACAGAAGTTTGTATTTTATTTTTGCAGAACAGAACTTTTCTTGGAGTGTCCCTTTTGAGGAATGCTTCACAGCGTAATGCAGCGTGGTGATCCGACCTGATGTATGTATCCCGTCAGTTAGCACACTGTATTAAGCTGCACAAGTGGTAAATCTAACCCAACGTCTCGGCTCGAGCCCCCAATTTGTAAGAGGATTCAATTCAACACTACAGCGAAGTCAACGCCTAGTCTATAATACTGAATGAAAACCCTTATTGATATATCTTTATGTCCAGTTCATGCGTTCTGGATGACTACCCCTATATAACACCCCTCTCTTGGAATCCCCCTGTCCCCACTGAGCCAAGAAGTAGTTCTGTTTTGCAAGTTTAAAAGGTTTATTTGATAATTTAAAATATATATATCACACTTTATAATAAATTAATAATTGAATAGCACACTTAATCTGATATGATAAAGATCAACAACGGAGAATCTGGCACTAGCACACTTCTTATAATCACTAATGAGTTGACATGAAATGGATAAGGTAGCACACTGGTAAATAGGAACAAAAGTATAATGTGGTAGAGGATGCTTTATGTAAGCTCAGGTGGATGCAATATTCAATGAATGCAGTACAGAAAATACTCAATATGATTTCAACCAAACAATGTAATCACTTTTCTCTGGCAATCCCCTCCCCCCCTTGATGCAAGGCAAGGAAATGGAAGGAAGCACACAGTTCTCAGAAATGCAATCAACTGTAATTCAGTTCACCCCAGCAAGCTTAGACAACAGAAGTTTGAAAACACAGATAGGAGTTTTGAAAACACAAGCCCAAATGCTTTGATATGTGCTAGCAATGGATGAGAAATATGCTAAATTTGCTTTTAATTCCCTTTCAGAGGTTCAGGGTGAGTGGTATCTAGTTAATATTAGTCCAGGCTCACACTAGCAATGATGCAGGGATAGTTAACAGGTTAAACGAATTTCTGGCAAATGGAAAAGCAAAACTGCTGTCTTTTTACACGTGAAGAAATTGCAAATCGCGGCAAAATTCGCGGATGCGCCGAGCGCTATTACAGAGGAACCGCAAGGACTATCTCTATCGTTTTGGGGTCCTAGGAAAGCCCAGGATCTCAGCTTCCAAATGAAAGTTATTACAAGTCTCTAGCCCAAACGGTTGCGGAGATATGACCGATTTACTGGAGGTCGTTTTTGGTTTTTGCAAATTTTAAACGCACACTTTTTCAGCTTTAAAAATGATGGCAGGATAACACAATTGCTAAGCTGCAGTTCTACTTAGGTTAAAAATGGATTGAATTATATTATTTTAACTAGGAGATTGGTTCTGCACAGTTTTCTAGGTACTCACACTATATTCTTGAGTGAAATGGGCCTCATCACGGATCTGGTCAGGGTTTTAAATTCGCCTCTGGTCTCTGCACTTCACAGTGATCTGGGTCAGCTCTCTCTGGTTCTCTGGTCTGGGTCTCTAGTTCTGGATAGATTGAAGTCTCTAGTTTGGCTCTCTGGAGGTTTGATGGAGGTAAAGCATGGATTTTTCCGGCAGAGCGTCCCGCTGCAGATGGAATTGAAAAAGTCCCTATCTGTCCTGTCTGTCTGCTTTTATGTGTTTAGAATGTGGGTGTGTTCTCGCATCACTGACCCTACCTCTCTCTCAGCTTCTAATTGGTCAAACTTCCATTTATCATTTGATTGGGGAATGAACTGTGAGTCAGAGTGATGTCATTTTACAGCCTGCAGAAAGTCCACTCCTCCTGTCAACTTACACACAAATCTAGATTTGAAACAAATACATGTTTGCAGAGGTACATATTGTTTTAAAATCATATGCACCCATCATGCATTACAGGAGGTATCCCCTGTTCAAACTCTGCTCTTCCTGGGAGCTTGCATTCAGAAACGGCACATATTTCACTTTTTAACTGATTTTGCAATTTCTGACATTGACCCAACTTTACATACATGTGCGCGGGGAGTACGGACATTCACTGATGAAGTTTCAGATTTTTAACATGCATACATTTAGAGTTATCCCCACTTTTCCGCTAAAACCCCCCTGAACACGCCACCGGGTCGAAAAACCTCTTAAAATGTGGGCAGAAAAATCACAAGAATTATGGTATCATTTATAACATTTTCACATGTCCGCTCTATGAGTTATTCATCTTTTTAAAGTTATGTTCTGGCTCCAAAGGGGTGTGGTTTACCCTCAGCACAAGGTTGCATTTCTGGTTTTTCCAGTTCTGCCAAGCCAGCTTGCTCTCACAGGCAGTGCTCCTCCCCTTTCCTCAGGAGGAAGCCACTTTTTACGACCATTTACGACTCCTGCCAATAAAACCTTTGCCTGAGCAAGGACAGGGCTTTGTTCACTTTCCTGCAGAGCACAGGTAATTCAATTATCAGATAGATGGCATATCCTTAGTGTGAGCAGCAAAAGGGCAGCTAGGCCTGGGAACACAGCTGTGACTCAAGTTTCACTCCTGATGGGGGTAGTTGCCAGGCAGAATTCAGTTCCTTAAGCCAGGTTTCAGATAAAATGTCACTTTTTGTTCCCCAGTTTCTGCATTCAAATAAAACTAAACATTTTCACATATGCAGCTAGAAGGCTGATTCTAAGTTTAAAACTATGACATTTAAACAATTGCAACCTATGTGACACTCAAAAGTAGGTCACTCAGTCAATCTAAACATTTTCGATTTTAGTGTCTTTAAATCCAGTGCAACTTAAACTGCTGACTCCATAGCTCAGCCAGTTTTGTTATAAGCATTGTTCTGGGCTCTTCATTTCCCAGATTTTGTAGGCACACAAAACTCCATTCTACCAAATGTCTGCTGGTGTCCAGTGAATATTTTGCACATATTGCAATGTTTGAAATAGGCACTTTGGCTTGCCTTCAGAGAAACACAGGGTGGTTTTAAACTGCCGGCTTTTGGATAGTGGTGAGTACTGGTACTGCACCCATTTTTGGGATTTAAGAAAATGAATTCCCAACAATTCTAGGTTGCATTTGGCAATCAGCATTGCCATTCCCAATGGTTTCAGACTACTGTGCGGGTAGTCCAATGGTGGTTTTAGGCAGTGTCCTTCTGTGCCCATAACATCGGCAAAAATGGGTGGCAGCCTATTCTTCATGCATTTCCCTGTGCATTTTCTGGGAAGCTCTGGCCATCATGATGTTTTCCATGTCAGTACTGCACAGTTTTGAGGTAGGGCTCGGATGCATGGGTAAATACATCCCACAATGCACAGTAAAAAATAAATAAAAAAAAGGTTGGTATCCCGATGATCATGCACCAGTGTTTACTGTGACTGTTTCTTCAAGTTTGGTGAGGAACAAAACTTCAAGGTACGTGATCTTTTTATTTTGCCAAGTGATGGGGAAGTGACGAAGTGAGATGAGTGAATATGCAGTTTTACTATTCCCAGCACGCTGAGATAGAACCATACTCTAGAACAAGTGGCATCAGTGCTAGAAGCAATGTTTCTGGATCAGTAACAAATGTTAAGATGTCATTACCCTAGGCTGAAACTTTAAGTCTGTGCTCTCTAGCTGTGAAGCCTTGGATGTTTGGTGGTTAGTGAATTTGTTTAAGCAGGGGTTTAAAGGATGATGTGAAGAGAATCTGGGAGAGCGGACATCCATGCCCAGTTCCCTTGGTTAAAAGGAATACTGTAAGGAAGATTTGCCAACATGCATTGATCATCTGGGATTATAGTGAAGAGATTTAACCATGCCACAGGCTTGGATTTCCTTGTTGGCACATTTCATAGTATCTGAGTCTTGTCATAAGAAAGCCAAAGATTTACAAACCCCACATGGTACAGCAATATTAAGGTAGGTATCTCACAGCAATATGTTTAGCGAACACTTTACATTTAAAATTATTAATGGAAATAGGTCTATACTTTTTGATGCAAGTAGCTTCCTTCCCTGGTTTAGGAGATACTATTATGAGCGCCGCCAGGAAGGAACCATTGGGCCTCATTATAAGTATGTCATGCCAGAAACTACAGTGCCGTTAAGTTTACTGGCACCATTGTTTCCGGACCGGCATATTATAGGTCTGCCTGCCGGAGCCACCGTGCCCGACAGGTCTGACCCTGCCATGCACATCAGTCACGGTAGGGAGACCATCACCGAAGCACCGGCACCATTTGCAATGGTGCTGGTACTTCTGTGGTCCCCACTCCCATAGAATTCTTTCCGGGCCGCCGTGGTTGTAATCCCCCTGTGGCACCGGAAAGTCAGGCGCTGGTAAGTATTCACGGGTCCGGCGGCAACCCGCCGGTATCACTGGCATGGTTACCGCTGGACCCGTAATGAGACCCATTGTTATTTTGGCTTTGGATTCTGTTATTGAAGAGATCGAGGAGCTTCTATACCAATGTTTGTCAGAGCATGCATTACCATTCAACTGGACGGACATCCGATTTGGGTGATTTCCCTTTATTTAATGACTTGATGATTTCATCTATAGTGACCAGAGGATATGATTGTGTGGTAAGGGGGAGAATGAACAAAATGAGAAAAAGTATTTTCTATATGGGAGTATATATGGGAGTCATCAGTCACTATACTATTCTTGCGCAATTGTGTCTAGATTTTAGATGGCCTACCCTCCACTCATATTTTTCCCAAAGTTCAACTTGGCATGAGCATTTACGAGCACAAATTGAGCACATGCAGTGAGCAGTGTATTTAGATCACATTTCCAGCTTATTTATCACATGATATTAGCAGTCACAGCAAATCTCCTTTCCAGTACCTTAATTTCTCTTTTTAGGGCAATCATTTCTTTATGCTCTGATCGTCTCGTCTGAGCTACATTGCAATAAGATGCCCAAAGTGAGGGCTTGTGGCATCCCAGAGGAAATGGGGTGATAAATGTCAAGTGGTTTATTCAAGGATGAAAGCTCTAAGAAGTGGCCTATGATGAGGTTTTTGGTGTCATTGATCCTTAGACCTGAAGTGTGTAGGCATCTTCTAGAGGGTCTTTTCCTAGGTGCATGCAGGTCAAAGATGGACCCGATGGGTTTACGGTCAGATATAGCCATCACACCAATGGCTGATTGAATCCGTCTCTATGGTACCACTTTGTTTAGAATGCCCTATTGCTCCTGTTAGAAAAGGGAGTGTAAAGAAAACAGGGAGACCTGATCACATTGAAGATATTTGGACTCATTGAGAGAAAAATGAGTCTCCTGAAAAACACCTATATCCTTGGTGCATTTCAAAGGCCTAGAAAGGCTCTAACTGTACCAGACTATGGGCCTCATCCCGAGTTTGGCAGTAATCCTTAAATCCGGCGGTCGCGCTATTACCGCCAGATGTAAGGGTCCGCCAAATCAGGGCTTCAGCGGATATATCTGCTCTGAGCTGGGGGGAAATCCGCCAAAAATGTGCGCTATTACCAAGGATGTGAGATGAAGGCGTAGGTAGGCAAGCTAGTTTTTTCAGTTTCTAGAAAAGGCAGGTGAGTGAGAGAAGCAGAGTAAGTCGGGAAGGGGTGTAGTGCCCTGGTAAATAGTGAAGACAATTTACCATGGGGAGAGAGGACAGTGCTACACTCACTGTGTGCCAATAATTCTGTCATTAGCCCTAAGAAATGAATGAAGTGGTAGACCATATACTTTAAAACAAACCTAACTTTAATTTGCACTTTTGGACAAGCAATGCTATGCCATAAAAGCAAAAGAGATGAGCCAACATTTATCAAACATTAATTAAGATAAGAGCAATAACAAGAATATTTTTTTTTAATACTGCAGAGAGTAAAAACTTTAGCCCCTGGAGGCTAGAATCAGTAAGGGTAGTCACCATATTTGGGATTCATGAGTGAGCCACTAAAGAAAAAATGTCAGACCATCTTGTACATCCTTGGATCAAGTAGTGTTGTGCATGCAAGGCTACAAATAATGACTAGCTATCTCAGGTAGGTCTTGTAGCAAAGCATCTCTTTCTCGCTTCAGTGATAGAATTGGAGAAATCTAGGTTGAGGTACATTCTTGTGCTATTCCATTTATGTTGGCCTGAGTTTATGGCAGCTTAAAGGATCCATGCTAATTTTATAAGTCACAAGAGGTTTAGAATGATTCTGAGTGGTTTATTGGATGGGTAATGGGTGTTGCAATGCCCTTGGTGGTGAGCCCTTTCAATTTTCAGGGGATGAGAGAAGGAGAGGCCTAGACGTTGGATCCAAAATCTTTGAAGAAAACCAGTCATGTCACCTCCATTATACAGAGGTCATTCTGTCAATTTCTACCATCCATGTTGTCCTGCTCATTTCTGTTGATCTTGATGAAACCAGTGACTTCCTTGTTACTTCTTTGTTTATCTGTATTCTAATTTTCTTATCCATGAGATGAGAGAAATTGAGGGGTCAGCTCAATGACCATGGTATGTGTTGGGGCTGGATCCAAAATCAGAAGAACAATTCAGTGGTTTACACAATCACAATCTTAAGCTGATAGCAAACTCTGAATTTCCCAGTTGAGCATAGTCTAAGAATATGATGTGCCAAAAGGCCCATGTGATCCTACCCGAGACTAAGCAAAAAGCCAGACTTGAGTATGTCTCATGAGTAGTTGAGTACAGTGTACATTCTCGTCAAACTAGATTCTGCAACTTCCAGGCATGCTCCTTCATGAGGCTCTTCAAGGCCCTGGCGTATTCACTCTGCCACAGTTCCTAGGTCCAGATGGATCTTTTTAATACATTGTGAGCAGATCATTGAAGTCACCCCCCCAATATTAGCAAGTTGCACCTGATGCCATAGATATGTTGTGCAACCTTACGAAAAATGCTGAGTTCCTACAGGAAGGGGCACAGATGTTACATGAAAGGATACTTTTGTTTTGAAAACTAATTTTGACTGAGATTTTTCTGCCCCCAAGATTATGAGTGGGTGAGAAACGGTTGTAAGTAGGTTCTTCTGCAAAATACTGATAACCCTGAGCCTTACAGTCATTCCAGGATACAAAGACTTTGGCCACTGATCCCCAGATTTGTTTCCATGACTCCTCTTGCCACATATGAGTCTCCTGCAGGAAGGTGATAACACATGCTGTACTATTCAGGTACTGTAATTGTAATGGGTTATTTATAACACGGTTAATACCCAGAGGTTTTTAAGCACGGACCCTGGGATCGAACCTGTGATGCCATATGTAATCTTGCTTCCACGACGAGTGTGTTGCCCCTGAGATATCCTGCCGAGACAACTGCAGTACTTTCCCCCTCTGCACCATACAGTTGAATCCCTTAATATTCCAAGTTACAATTTGTATATCAGTTTTCATCACACCTTTGGGGCAGATGGGCCAGTACCATCACTATTTCTGCAAAGCAGCATGCTCCAATCCTCTCCCCGAGAATATCTTTAAAAATTGAAAGACAATCCCGCTGTTGAGCCCCTGCAAATCATCCCACAGAGTAACAACCAAAAGGCTTCCTGCATTAAAAAAGAACCATCAAAATGTACAATGCGACCCCAAAATCCCTTGTCCCCCATTGTGAAAGTAACATGGAAGTCCTGAGTCTTCATCAATTCTTATCTTACAGATTGGGATTCAAGTTCTAACCAACCCACCACCTCAAGAAACACCAGTGGCTAGAAGTCTGACTCAGAGCCCCCTGAGAAGGCACACATCCTGATACATGAGAGTTAAATCAAATCCAAGCAAACCCCAATCCCCTCCCAAATACTAAATATGTGTGTCACAAACACTAAATGGGGATATAAGTTTGAGACCAAAGGATACTTCAACAAACCTAATAACAACACCTATTTCCAAATCTGTGTTAGACCACACTGCATAGAAATGCACTATAGATAAGCTAAACTTGCCTCGGCACATCAAAACACACCCTAATCCTTTGCGATACCCAATGCCATAGAGCATGTCCACCTCCGCCACTACACATTACCCATTCAACCCATGAAAATCACACCTCATTCACACTCTCCACAGCTCAAACATGGGACCCTACAACCCACTGTTTGTGCAAAGGAGATGGCTTATGGGTAATAGCACCACCCATGCTGAAGTACCTCTAGGCCTTTGGAGCCACAAGTGCTTCCTAAATATAAGACTTGCTGCTAATTTTCAGCATGTTGTTTTATACATCCATAAACTGACCTTTGGTCTCTAAGGAGACCCACTTAAAATGTTTAGATCCAGCAATCAATTTGATCCAACAGTGAAATTGAGCAACAAAACAAGAGTGGCCGGGGGAATTTAGATACATGCAGGTCCTGGAACTAGCCATCTCTGATTCATCATCTAAAGGTACTCAAGCCCACATGATCTATGAACACTGCGTACGGAACCACTAAACTATCAGAGCTAGACACACGGTGTAGATAGACCGTTGATCATTCTCTTAAAGGACCATGCAACAGTCTGCCCTATGACGCCCGCTGAGCACTTGTGCCGCACGGAGACATAAACCAATGCATATAAATGTATGTGAACAGAAAAAAGGTTTGACTGCTTGGTTTTAGGTGTAATTATGCATTGTGAGAGGGTCAAATAATTCAAGTGGTATGCTGGTTACAGAATTATCCTTTCTGCCCAGTTGTTTAACGAATAAGCAACATTTACAATGTGTCCCCAAACCTCAATCAAGTGACATGCTGGTCACAGCATTATCATTTACGACTGTTTTTTTTAAAATTGAACTTCATTTCTTTATTACTCAGTTTCTGCTCCCCAATCCCCCATTCTTCTTTACCTCATATTGTACCCTTACAAGCCCACTGCTGCTGATATCATCCAACATATTGCGAGTGACCAAGGAGGCATTGTGCCTCATTACGGCCCAGGCGGTAAGTTACCGCCTGGGTCGTACCTTTACCGCCATGGCGTAAACTATGTTTACGCCATGGTGGTTGGCGGATTTACCGCCCCATTCCAAGGTGAGTGGGGCGGTAAATCCCCATTTCCCATTTACCCTTCCCCATTCTTGCCCCATAGGGCATAATGTGAGTGGGGAAGGAGATAATTACGCCACCGTAAATTACGGTGCCGTAATTATCTCCAAGGTCCCTTAGCGCCATGGATTTTAACGCCTGCAAAAAGCAGGCGTTAAACTCACCATGGCGCTAAGGGACCTTGTAATCAGGCGTTAAGGGTCGGCGCCATTTACGGCGCCGTAAACCCCTTAACGCCTGACTCGTAATAAGGGCCATTGTCTTCCCTCACTGCCTGATCTAAGGCCTTGCACAATGCATTACAGGACCCACTGACATTATTGAGCTGTCCCTGCACAGCTAACATTCTGGGTTGCTGGTGCTTTACTGTGGATCCCATGACCCTGCCTTTCCGCATATTTAGACCTGATTAGGCATGGGTGAATTTTCCCAAAAGTAATCTCTGGCTCCTGCTTTTCTGATAGAGGAATTGAGATAGTCTTATGGGTTACCGTGAACATTTCTCCCACATTTAATCTGCCCAAAACCCTTTTAGGAGTCATAAATCTTCAGGGAAATTCAGGAGAAGTTTATGCAGATTGAGGCTGATTTGTGGTAAGAAAGCATTACTCAAAAGGCTTCAGAAAGGGAGAGAAAGGTTGAAGAGGGGTTCGAGAGAAGCAGAGGGTTGACTGAGGCGGAGTGGTGTGGTTTGCAAGAAGACATGGAGACGTTTCCATCTGTGAATGTTATGCAAATGCTGCAGCAGATTAAAGTCTTCTTTTTCATTTAATTTTATTTTATTGTTCTGGTTTATTACAAACGTTTTGCAGTTTCTTCAGAATATGTTACATAAAACAATTAATCCAACATTTCCATGTCTTTAAAATACCATTCTACCCAATTCATACAATGTTAACAATGTTCATCAAAGTATAACACATGAAATACAAAAAAGGTACCAGGCGCCCCTCCCTAGAAAGAACATGGAATTATAACCTGTTCTGTGGTTTTTGCCCACTTTGAGAGTCTGCAGCTATCGCTTTTAGCTCACTCTACTTTTCACAAAGGAGGAATAATCATTTGCATATCAGTCTTTGTCCCGGCCACAAGGACAGTTCAGCACCGAAATGCCAGGCAAACCTCCTTTGAAGAGTACCAGCAGCAACCATGTTATCATGCCATGTTCTTTCAGGAAAGGGGCGCCTTCTACATTTTTTTAAACAATTTTGCAAGGAACTTGTGGTTGGTCACCCTGAGTTACCTGGGTGAAACCAGACATGGACTCCCTGGTCACTTTGCTTGGAGAGGCACAGCTCCACCTCACTGATGAGGCCCAACAAGACAGAAATACGTGTATGGAGTTACTGTTGGTACTCTTGTTCAGAAGGGAATTGCCATAGCATTTTGCTGCTGGACTGCCCATGTGGGCGGGACAAAGACTGATATGTAAATAGGTATTTCCCATCTGTGAAGGGTACAGTGAGCAAAAAGTGATGGCTGCAAGCTCTCAAAGTGGGAAAAAACCACAGAACAGGTTATCATGCCATGTTCTTTCAACAATTTTGCAAGGAACTTGGGGTTGGTCACCCTGAGTTACCTGAGGGGAACCCAGACGTGGACTCCCTGCTCACTGTGCTCAGAGAGGCACAGCTCCACTTCACTGATGATGCCCAACAAGGCTGAAACAGGTGTATGGGGTTGCTGTTGGTACACTTGTTCAGAAGGGAATTGCCATAACATTTTGGTGCTGGACTGCCCATGTGGGCGGGACAAAGACTGATATGAACATACTTATTTCAAATCTGTAAAAGGTACAGTGAGTGAAAAGCAATGGCTGCAAACTCTCAAAGTGGGAAAAAAACCACATGACAGGTTATCATGCGTTGTACTTTCTGGAGAAGGGCGCCTGCTACCTTTTTTGAAACAATTTAGCAAGGAACTTGGGGTTGGTCACCCTGAGTTACCTTGGGGAACCCAGACGTGGACTCCCTGCTCACTGTGATCAGAGTGGCACAGCTCCACCTCACTGATGAGGCCCAACAAGGCTGAAACACATGTATGGGGTTGCTATTAGTACTCTTGTTCAGAAGGGAATTGCCATAGCACTTCGGTGCTGGACTGACCATGCGGGACAAAGACTGATATGCAAATGAATATTTCCCATCTGTGAAAGGTACAGTGAGCAAAAAGCACTGGCTGCAAACTCTCAAAGTGGGAACAAACCACAGAACAGGTTATCATGCCATGTTTTTTCTGGAGAGGGGCGCCTGCTACCTTTTTTGAAACTATAACACATAAAACAATTCATCCAACATTACCTCATCTTTAAACTCCCATCTCTAAGTAATTTATACAATGTTCACAGGGAGTAATTAAAAACACCTCAACATCATTTTGGTCGTTCAAACACTTAATTTAATAATTTCACTAAAGCAAATATCTCACCGCCTGTTTCCCCTTCACCAAAGCAATATTCCACAATTCATCAGCTGAGAGTGAACTAGCATTAAACACTTGGAAATGTAGGCAGGTATTTGGGACCTGTATCAAGCAGTCTATTTTCAATCTTAATAGTTTTCATCAGTTTATATTGGACTCTTTTCTCTTTTGTATCAATCCAATCCTGGTGCTGCAATTTCTTTTTCACAGCGATGGGATTTTTTATCAAATGTTCAATCAGACTACCCACTTTTTTTTGGGTATCCACACATTTAGCCTTACAATTGTCCCGAGGCCAGTCCACTTTATTACTACTCCTTAAGATCTCCAGAGAGAGGAGTAAATTCATCAAAATGGATTTCCGCAGCAGGGGCAATGACTTCCACAGGACTACTGAGTACGAGTGGAGGCCTAGTTCGTATCTGATAAGGGCCAATTGCAACCGTTTCCGGAGGCAGAGTATTATCTTCCCACAACTTTCTTTGAGAGTATCCCAAATCTGCCACAGGAGATTTAAACTAGCCTCCACTCCATATGAACAAATTGGAACGCCCTTTAGCTGATAGAAAGATCGTACTAGTAAAATGGTAAACTTGCCATAACTGAGATGCAATGATACACCTTAGGATGTCAAACTTTTAGTTTTAGCTCTCAATTCCATAACCCAAGGTTGATCATTAATGTTTTTCGTTCACCTGAACCTCCAGATAGATCATAGCATTCACAATTTCAAGGGGTTCCTGCCCAACATGCCATTTAAACATGTGTTTTAAATTTCCTCTAGATGCTCTAAGGATAATTACTTTAGATGTATTCACATTATTCCTCAGATAATTTGTTGTCATATATTTCTGTAGGCCATCCAATGTACATTGCAGGCCTACAGGAGTCAGATCAATGAGGATCAAATCGTCAGCATAGAGCATCCATGGTAGGCTTATAGCGTTAACTTTTGGAGGGAAGTTGTTTATATACTCCTGACCACTACCCCAGTCTGAAAAATATAGATTGAACGATATTAGTGTCAGGGGTAGCCCTGTTTCAACCCCCTGTATGTATCAATATGTGCTGATAATTGTCCCTGTAAGGTCAATCGGTCCTGCATAGTAGTTTCAAATGGACAGGGCAATTCCAATTTGCCAGTTTCGTCCATAATCTTTTTCTATTAACACTATCAAACACTTGCTCCAATTCTACAAATGGCAATAATATTTGGAACCCTTCTTAATAGCCTGCAATTTTAACAAATTCAGCAGGAAGAGGTTAAGACTGGCCCAACACCATTAATGAACCCAGCCTGACATGGGTCCAACCTACATGAAGTATTTGCCCATGAGTTAAAATGCAAGAGAATAAATGTGGCAAAGATTTTCCCCAGGATTTCCAAAAGAGCGATAGGGTAATACATTTTGGGATTTTCCCTATCAATCTTTTTGAATATTGGTATTATTATAGCCTGCTTCCAGGAGCTCCAAACCTTTCTTTCACTTATTATCTGCTGAAACAAAAGAAAAGTAAATTCAGCCCATAGCAGTTTCCTTAAGTGTACTATTGGTGAGACTATCTGGACCCGCGGCACGTGAAGAGCTCAATTTTGAAATTAGCATCTCAATATCCTCATGGTCCAAAACGAAGTCCCATTTGTCCTGATTTCCGAGTTCTTTTTTAGGGATTCCCAATTTAATGGTTGCAAAGACAGCTAATGACTAATCCATTGCTCTTCTGAAACTGCATGAACTAAAAGAGCAGATTGAGGGGTACCATTGTTATTAATTAAATCCCATAGATTGTGCAGATTTCTTTTACACACTCCTCTCAGCATTTGTTCTACTTCATATTGCAGTCTTTGGGATTTGAACATTCTCAACCAATTTTTGTACTGCTCCTTTCTTTTCCCAATCAAAATGATGCTCAAGTTTCTTGGCAATTGTGTCTATTTTTGAAGGTCTCTACAACATATCGTTCTACACTCTACTTAGTCTTTGTTATAAGTGTGCTTATGGTGAAAGTCTGGTTTATTATCGCTGCATGTTGTTACTTCAAACTCCATAAAAGCAAAAGCATATTTCAGGCCAGAACCGTCTTTATCTATCACATCCTTGAATTTTGATAGAATGTGAGGCATCTTATACTTGTGAGACTTCAATATCAGCTGCCATTACTTTTTTGCAGGCTCTGCGCTCGCCTCTCCGCATCATTTTCAACAACTGTGATCACTGTTCTTCATAGAAACCCCAGTCAGTGAATCAACAAGAGAAAGTAGGTCAGTGGATACAAAGAAGTATGGCTTTTTAGCTGCCACAGGCCCAAGTTGACTCCCCAGGGATATCAGCTCTGGTCCGACTGTTCAATAGATGCAATTCTCTAGTCTCTACCTCTCTCATCTAAACACTTACTCTCTCTTGTAAGGATGTAGCCAGATCCTTCATATGTCTAGTCAGTACACTGTTGTTATCCAAACATTTAATGTTAAGATCACTGCATATTGTAACATAAAAACATAAGGGTCTTTTAGATCTGCACAGGTTGCTTCCATTAGACTCATTACACCATCAATAAAAAATGTGTTAAAGCAATTTTGACTGGGATTCAGTAGAGGTTAAATACAATTCCCAATTTAATTCTACTAAGGTTTCAATGAACAATTTCCAAGACTAACCTTTAAAGCCAGGGATTAGGGTTCAGATTTTTAATTACTATAATCCCTTTTCCTGTTTTAGCCAATGTTAGGAGCCCTGAAAATGGTCTACCCTTCTCTCGTTGCATTTTAGGATTTAGGAAGGCTGAGTACCCATCACAGATTGAAGTATGCCGAAGCAAGGTTTCCTGGAGACATAAAATGGCAAAAAGCTCCAGGCAAAGGTCATCGTCATTAAATTCGATGTAAAAAGCCACACCATGTTCCAACAGCCAACTGTAACCTCCCCGCCGTTCAGCCCCTGTAAAATCTATTAATCACTTTACTGGTCTAAGACTCCCGGGACCAGTCTTGGACCTTCCATTGCAAGGGTTTGCACTCTAAAGTCATATCAACCAACCTTTCATGATTCTCTATGGATGAGAAGGTCACTCTGAATGGGCTGATGGTTTTTTAGTTAACCCTTCCAGGTTTGGCACCAAGGGTTTGGATACATTTCTAGGGATCTTAATGTAATAGATTTTGGAATCTTTTAAGGAATCCTTCTGGGCAACAGACACATTCTCAGTGCGTCCACCCTTGTCAATGGATCTCCCACACTGCAACCCCATAGATTCATATTTTAGTTCAAAACCCAAAGGTAGAAATGCCGAAGACAATTGCCACAAGGCCATTTTCACAAGATTGAATCTAAAATGAAGTCTAACCCAATCCATTCTTTTCTACATCACATATTCCACTACTACAATATCTTCAGAATCTATATAGCGCAATTGGGTTATATGATGCAGTATATTCAAAACATTTCTTCTGCTTAACATTAAACCATCATTGGAGTTGAGTAGGCGTTCCAACAACAAAGGCATGTTTCCACCTTTCTCTTTTATTTTGTCGGACAAGTTCTCAATTGGGTTTTGCCCAGAGACGTTGATGGAAGGAAGTGCTTTCAAATCATTCTTCCTATATTTTAAGTCAGCCAAATTATGTTTGTGAGCAAGAGTTAGAATGGGTTGCACACTTACAACGGAAGATCCTGTCAACTCCCCATCAGCATCAATAATGGTGGACCCCTGCTCCTTCCTTTTCTCTACTACAATAGGCATGGTTGCCGTTACTTCTGAATCATCAGTTAATAGAATAAGTGGAACAGTTCATCAGGCCATCCAGTATACTTTCAATATGTTGCTGATCCAAGTCTTGACGTACTAGCACTTGCTCCAGCAGGGGGAAATTGTGGTGCAGAATTGGATTTAAAAATAAAAGCATGATATGATATGATATGATATGGCATTTATAATGCGCCTATACACAAGTGTTTCAAGGCGCGACGAGGAAAGGGAGGGGGAACAGGGGAAGACAGACAACGGTCTTACTAGGCCCAGTGTCATTCAGATCGCGCAAGTGCATGGGAAGGGGGAAAGGGAAAAGTGCGAGGGGAGAGGGGAAGTGCGGTATATGGGATAGTAGAATAATAAGAAAGTAAGTAACGGCCAGAAGGTGCCAAGTTCAAGGTAAGTGCAGATAAAGTGCTGGTAGGGGGACTGTAGGGCTACAGAAAACAATCCCCAGGTGCAAGGGTTGCCAGGGAGGCAGCGCAGGTTTGCAACTGGTGGGGTATGGGCCGAGATCAGAAGGGTGGCCAGGTAACCAGTGCAGTATCAGCCAGGAATTCAGCAGGGGAGAGGGGGAGAGAAAGCAGAAGCAAAGAGGAAGGTTTTGAGGTGCTTCCGGAACCGGAGATGGTCCTCCTTGAGTTTAAGGGAGGCAGGCAGGCTGTTCCAGAGGGAGGCTCCTGCCAACGACAGAGATCTACCACCAACTCGTTGCTTGGAAAAGCAACTGACCCTGAGGGAGTTGGAGGTGGATGAGCGAAGAGCTAGAGAAGGAAGATATTTAGGAAGACAGAGTTGAAGATATTGCGGCCCCAGTCCCCAGAAGGCCTTGTGGACAATGCAGAGGGTTTTTAACTTAATCCTCGCAGCCACTGGGAGTCAGTGCAGAGATTTCAGTCCTGGAGAGATACGATCCCTGGGCTTGAGGCCAAGGACAAGTCTTGCAGTACTGTTTTGGATATGTTGCAGATGGCGGAGAGTAGAGGCAGGCAGTTTTAGATAGAGGCTGTTACAGTAGTCCAGCCTAGAGAGAACCAGGGCTCTGGAGACAGTGAGCTTCTGGGGGAAGGAGAGGAAAGGAAGAATACCTCTGAGGAGGTGCAGCTGGTAGTGTGGCTTCTTAGAGACGTCGGAGATGTGAGGAGAGAAGGAGAGTGTGGAGTCAAAGATGACCCCGAGGTTTTTAGCCTTGCAGGTGGGAGCAGAAAGAGGGCCAAGAGAGGCTGGCCAGAGAGCAGCAGGGAAGGAGGGAGTGGGTGTGCCAATGAGTAGAATCTCAGTCTTACTGGCATTACGGCAGAGGTCATTGGCGGCATACCACTCCTGGATAGCAGACGGACACTCAGAGATGAGAGAGAGAGAGGAGGAGGCCGAGGGTAGCCTGAAAATAAACTGGGTATCATCCGCATAGCACTGAAAATTGGGGCAGAGAGCGGCGATGCGGTGGGCATAATTTTGTGTCTCTTGTGCATGAACAGAAGAATTTCCTTGTAATGGAGGAGGAGTTTTCAAATTACAGAGACATTTTCTTGATCCATGTGATCTAATTTTCTTAGTTGGTTGTATGATTTTTACTTTTTTCTGTGGAGGGTTGCAAGTGGGATGGGTTTGGGTCGGGATCAAAGGTTTCTGGACAGAGTCTATGGGACATGGCACAGTTGACACCCTTAATCCTGCGTCCACCCACTGTCATATATTGGAAGTGCTATGAGCCACTACTCCATCCTTATTCTACGCTCTTCTTTGAGGTTTTTCTTTGCATCGAGATAGATCCCTAATGACATCTCCCTGGTCCCGCATCAAGGATGTAGTGTCCTCCCCAATGGTCACTCTTTCGTCCTTTTTGGGCTGGGATTTAAGATGCATAATCTTAACTTCATTACATTTTCTCCCCCATTTAAGAGATTCCATTATTGCCTCAATCAAGATGGTTTTGTGGGGCAATTCTCCTTTTGTCAAATCACAAAGGCACCCCTGTCATTGAGACGATATCTCAGCCTCATAGCCTCATAGTCCAACCTTGCTCGAGTGCATCATGGCAAATAGGGTAGTATGATCTTTATAATTATCATTCATTGCCTCATGCAATTTTAAGAATGGGGCCAAATAAATACATTATACTATTCTGTAATTAAAAGGCCGATCCTGCTGAGAAATGATAATCCGGAGGTCCAACAGTTGGAGTAAATACAGAATTATTTGATGTTGTTGAAGCCGACAAAGAGGAGGAGCCAGCATGCTTATTCCTGGTGGCTGATTTCAAGAGCGTACTTTGAGAATATGCCAGATGGGCTATGGCCCTCGAAGGGCCAGCTTTTCTCCATGTAATGATGTTGATAACAGCAGTTTCTCAGGGCGAGCGAACCTCTTTATTTTTACTCAAACTACCTTCCATTTCTCTACAGCCCAGGGAATGAATGACTCTCTCCACTCTCTTTCTCTACAGCCCAGGGAATGAATGACTCTCTCCACTCTCTCCTCATTTACACTCCTATGGCGTTCAAGAGTTGTTTTTATTGCAGCAATGTCCCTTGAAAGACATGCTGTCAGGAGTGAGGAGGGGCTCTCAATACCCACTGGCAGTTCTGGATTTGGGACCGGGGTTCTCGGCTCATTTACCCTGTCTCGTTGTGGTAATTGACAGGAGCTGCATCAACCCCTGATACCACAATGGGCCCCAGATGTTTCTGAGTCAACACATGCTCAGGGGATGAGATAGCAGGGGAGGCCTATGAGAAGTGACAATTAAGGCATCTGCTTCTTCAACCCTCAATCCCTTTATACTTTGTTTACACAGGTCTTCAAACAGATTTTCAATTGGTGGCACTTCCCCCAAATCCACAATGTTCGCATTTCCCACATTTCTCACCTCCAGAATCTCAATGTCTGTTAGATCCAGCATCATAGTGGGGGTTTTTGATAGTCCAATTGACGGGGAGTGCGGGGGAAGATCAATAGCTGGCACTACAGAAGAAGAAACAGTTATCAAAGCCATGCTGCCCTCTCTCACCTCATTCTCCATGGAGGCCGCTGATATTAAAATGTCCTGGAGCTTAAGTTGACGACGGGTCCGTAGGCCACCTGATTCCATCATAAGTAGAGACCCACTTAACACAATACTCCAACTTCAAACTCACTGACAAAGAAACGGCCTGCCATCAACCAACTGAGGGTGCCTGAACTCTGCTGCACTGCATGCGCTACAGTGTCTTATGCCACACTACCACCAGCAGTAAGCCTGCAACAAGAGGCAGCCAAGTATTTGAATACAAACAAAAAATAGCAACTAAGGAAGTCAGTGAGCCACATGCCATATTAACTGCCCATTACCTGCCACCCAGTCAGTTAGGACATCAAGGAAGTAAGGGTTCCAAGCAGAGTCCTCCACTCCCACTCCCACCAACACAGCTCACAGGGCTCACAGGTCTCCATGTTCACTGCACACCTCTTCACACCTCTTTACCGCCACTATACTGATCTGAATGGTCTCTGAGTTGCCACACCAAGTAGCTGTGGAGTAGTTACCTTGAATGCCAAAAAAGAAGCTAGAGAAGCGGTCCCAAAGAACGTGTCAAGCTGCACTGTTAGAACCTGCCCAATGGCTTACACATTACACTCTTCAGTAAGAAATCTGAGTAGATTGATGTACCTACTGCAGAAATCTATGTGTAAACTGCAGGTTCCAGGTTCTGAAGTTGCTCAAATGTGTAAAGTAGAAATGGGAAATTATAACATTGCATGTCAGACTAACAGAGCCAGTCAAGTATGATAGGGTCTGCTTTTTATCATTCAGATGTTGACACGTTGTATAATATTCAGGTTTACAATATTACAATAAAGGGAATTGATTACAGACCTGGTCCTCTGAAATCATCATTGACTGGGGGAAGAGTCAATCATTCATTTATGTATTTATTTATTTATATACAGAAGAATGAATGCTCTTTTGATCATAAAAGAACATGCATAGGTTAAGGACAACAAACACTGGACATGTTATAGTGCAGGTAGGCGGTACGGCTAGTTGTGCCCTGGATGTGACCATGTCGGTTGAAGTACTAGAGTGGAGGCAGAGGAAATGAGGCACAAGGGCAGGTTAGAGGAGAGAGAGACAGATGACAGGTAGGTTAAGAGAATAAATTGGAGGCAAAGAGGTAGGCTTTTAGTTTGGTTTTGAACAAATCCATGAGGACTGTTTCTCAGATGTCTAGAAGAAGTGGATTCGATGCCGGTGGAGCAAGAAGAGAGAACGAGCAGAAGCGAGAGGAAGCACAGTGAGAGTGAGGAGCCACAAGGGTAGTCGAGGAGGCAGAACAAAGATTAGAAGAAGTCCTGTAGAGCTGGATAGAGGAGGATAGATACAGTAGTGCCTTACCTTGGATATATTTGTGAACCAGGAGAAGAAATGTAAAACTGGCCCTGTTTTACATCATCAGCTATCAAGCCTGGTGGTAATACAAGGAAGTAGGTTGGAAGTGAGGGAGTTCAAAGACAGTCCTGGTAGCGTATTTAATGGTCTTGTTGAGAGGAGAGAAAACATATATGGGGAGACCAAAGCGGATGCTGACATGGTTGTCCATTTTAGAGAAGACAAGAGATGTTAGGAGATGCTAGGCTGTGTTTAAAGGAAGGAGGTGCCTGAATTTACTGATATTTAGGAGGTTGAGGTGAGCTGCAGTTCCAGGTTTGAAGACGAAAGTAGAGAAGGTGTGAGAAGGGTCATAGATGATGCTGAGGCTTCTAGCTGAAAAAGAGTCAGAGAGAGTGTCAGGTGGGAACTGAAAAGGCAGAGGAAGAGATGAGAGAGAAATTTTGTCAGGGAAAAAGAGCACCTATGTTTTGGTAGAGTTTAACATCAGAGAGTGCAAACCCATCCAATATTTAATGGCAGAGAGATAGTTGGAAATGTTCATATGGAGATCAGAGTAGAGCTTAGGAAAAGAGAAGAAGATTTGGGTGTTGTCTGCAAAGAGTTGGTGCGTGAACCCAAAGGAGATGATTAGTGCCCCAAGAGCAGAGGTGTAGAGTGTAAAGAGGAGGCAACCCAAGATAGAGCCTTGCGGAACACCAACAGTTACAGGAGTGAGTTGAGAGGTGTTGTTTTTGGAGACAGAGAATTGGTGAGGTGCAAAGTAGATTCCCTCCAGGCCAGGACTCAATCGCGAATCCCAAGACGAAAGAGAGTATTAAGGAGATCAGAGTGATGGACAGTGTCAAAGGCACCAGGTAGGTCAAAGAGAATTAGGATAGGTTGGAGTGCTTAGCAGAGGCAATGAAGTTGGACACATTCTTGAGAACAGTTTCCATGGAGTGACAGGAGCAGAAACCTGCTTGTAGGGGGTCTTGAAGGTTGTGGATGTCTAAGAAATTGGTAAAATGGTTGAACACAACCCTTTCAAGTACTTTAGAGTAGTGCAGAAGGAATGACATAGGACAAAGGTTAGCCGGTGGGTTTGAGTCAGCTCCTTGCTTTTGTAGGAGAGGAATGCCTGTGGCTGTTTTGAAAACAGAGGGAAAGCAAGTGGGGTCGAAGGACCGGTTGAAGAGTTCAGCAAGGTGAGATGCCACTAAAGGGGCAATAGGCTTGACTAGCTGCGGAGCAAGAGGATCTGATTGGGCACAAGAGGGATTGGCCTTCATCAGTACAGTTAGCACGTCATAAGTATTAATGTTACTAAATTGGGAGATAGAGGCAGAGGATGATTGTAGAGTAGGCAGAGTGTAAAATGTAGGAGGAGGGAGTGTGAGGAAGTTCAGGAGATTAGGTGTCATCACACATTGTGGTGCAAGTTTACCTCCAGGAGGACCATTGAGGTTATTTGTTTAATCATAAGGAGAGGCCACTTCATGAACACTGTACCTCGGACAAACACATAACATACATAACATATACCTCCTAAAAACCATCAAACCCTCTAATTGTAAGGGTGACGCATGTAAGACTGTGGCTCGACCCTTTCCCCCTTTTTGACAGCATTTATTAATGCTTCTTTCCAGTCTGGCCATGTCCCAACCGACCTTAAGGAGGCCTGGGTACGACCGCTTCTCAAAAAGCCATCCCTTGACCCATCGGCACCTGGGAACTACAGGCCCATCACCACTGTCCCCTTCCTGCTCATAATTCTGGACAAAGCAGCTTACCTGCAAGTCCAAAAATTCCTTGAGGACCACCGCCTTCTTAGCCTTTGGCAGTCTGGCTTCAGACCACGACATGGGACCGAAACGGCCTTCCTCGACCTAAAAAATCAAATGGATGATATCAGAGACGACGGCAAACCTGCACTCCTGCTGCTCCTTGACCTATCGGCCGCATTTGACCTTGTGGACCACAATACTCTCTGCCATCACCTCTCCATTGCAGCCAACTTCTCACCCAAGGCGTGTGCGTGGATCACTTTGTTTCTACAGGAAAGGGCCATGAAAGTCTTCTCCGACTCAGCGTGTGCTTCTCCTAGTCACATTACATGTGGGGTGCCTGAGGGCTCTTGCATTGCACCTATCCATTGCAACCTATTCACTAGGCCCCTCTTTAACCTTCTGGACTCCCTGGGCATCTCATCCACCAACTATGCTGATGACACCCAGGTGCTCATCCCTCTCACTGGTGACTATGAGACTGACAGGACCACCCTTAATTCGATTTATTGCACTATCCAAGCATGGATGGCAGATAACTGGCTGTGCCTCAACAGTGACAAAACCGAGCTTCTGCTGATCGGCTCACCAACCATCTTGGGTAACCTTGACAATAACTACTGCTCTTTCACCATTGATAATATACCCATTGCTGTGTCCGATACAGTTAAGACCATGGGAGTCTATCTAGACTCTAATCTCACCATGAACAGGCAGGTCAACGCCATTGCCTCCTCGTCGGCATATTATGCTAAACTGCTCAATGCAGTTAGACCCTTCCTAAACACACAGAACTGCCTTACCATTGCTAGGGCTACTATCGGCTCAAGACTGGATTACTGCAGTGCTCTCCTCGGAGGGACATCTAGCAAAAACATTGCCAAACTCCAACTTGTCTAGAACAACGCTTCAGGGCTGCCACAGGATTCTCTAGAAAGGATCACATATCTGACCTGAGGAGACAGGTCCACTGGCTTCCCGTTAAACGGAGAATCATTTTCAAAATCCTCTCCCTCACCCACAAATGCCTCCATGATCTGGCACCCCCCTACCTTGCCCAGCGTGTAGCCATGCCAACATCCGCTAGGCCATCCAGACTAGCCTATACCAACATGATCGCCAAGCCCATAACACGCAGAGTGCGTGCAGGTGGCTCCAGCTTCCCAGCCATTGCTGCCACCCACTTGAACGCCCTACTTACGCATATCAGGGGAATCGACTGTCATCTAGCGTTCCATAAAGCCATCAAAACAAGGCTATATGTCTGAACTGTTAATTCCTAGCTCTTACTCTGTACACTATTGTAACCAAACAAGAACACTCCCAACTGTACTTTGTAACCTAGCCATATGATGTAACCAAGTAACCGCATGTCTCAATTGTAATCCTACTTACGTACACTTTCATGTAAAAAGCGCCTCAATGCCTTTGGGCTGTAGTGCGATCTACAAATGTAAAAAATAATATATATATATATATATATATATATATATATATATATATATATATATATATATATATATAAATATAGTAAGAGGCATAGGGGTTCAGAAGCTCTATATATGCTCAAGGTCTTGATGTATATGAGGTGGCTTGTCAGCACATAATTTGTGCTGCTGCACAGTCACCTGGAAATGTGCAGGCACCTTTGTGAATATGGTGACCTGAGAAATTATCAAAGTAATGCAAACAAAGAGTGAATTTTCGTTTCTGTTTTAAAAGGTTCTGAACTTCTGACCTGTTCCGTAAACGTAATACTTAGTTTGCTTTGAACATGGGCTGGCAGGAAAAGGTCTGACCTCTTCAACCCAATGTTTAGTACAACACTTCTTCAGCATGAATTGTTATACTCTTCAACAAATATGTCAACCCAATCCCTTAAAAATGTGTCTGAACCCAAATTATACTCGACATGAGGCTACCCAATGTGGCCATTGGACGTAAACACCATGTCACCCTGACCATCGATGAGTTCATCGTTGACCTTACGGGAGCTAAAGTATTTAGCAAGCTAGATCTAAGGTCATGCTATCACCACTACGCCACGCAAATGAATCAAGATACATACCAACTTTTTCATCTGACTTAGGCCTTTGTAGGTATAAGAGATTAAACTTCGGCATCTCCTCTGCGGCAGCAGTCTTCCAGAACGAGATTAGGAGAGTACTTCACAGCCTTGCTGGAACCACTAATATCAGTGACGACATCCTGGTTTATGGCACCACCACGAGCGAGCACCACGAGCGACTAGCAGCAGTCCCCCAATGACTAGAGGAGGCCGGACTCACCCTGAATGCAGAAAAATGTAAATTCAACAAAAGTGAGCTTAATTTCTTCGGGTATGTACTCAACTCTGACAGAGCATCGCCGGACCCAGCCAAAGTGAGTGACATAAAAGGCAAAAAAGCTCCCACATCAGCGTCCGAAGTAAGAAGCTTTACGGGCATGGCGGCATACTGTGCAAGATTTATACACCATCTAGCTACCCTTGCAGCGCCATTGAAGGAGCTGACAAAGAAAGACAAACAATGGGAATGGACAGAACAGCATCAACAAGCATTCCAACACATAAAGGACTCACTGTCCAGCACTACAAGAATGGCGTTCTTTATCACAGAGCGAAACACAGAACTCCTAGTAGATGCCAGCCCGGTTGGTTTAGGGGCAGTCCTCACCCAAGTGGACAAAGACAGCAGCGTGGACTGCATAGCCAAACATACTCTGGCTGCTAGCAGTAAGTTTCTGGGAGAGACTGGGACAGGAAAAGAAGCCATGGTAACAGATTCATCTTGATTGTCGTGAATTTCCAAGCCCAGGAGAGTTTTAGCTTTGACCATTTCTGGATGTCACTTTCAATTGCTGTCTAAAGCGGGGGATAGTTCACCTGAAATAATTCCCCTAGCTGTTTTGTGATAGTAACCCCTACGTATTGAATGCTCTAATGGACTTGGTTTCAACCCCCAAGAGTCTGCAGGTTTATGTACGGGGGATCCGCCAGTGTTTAGTGATAGGGCTAACATTTTGCTCCGATCAACCCGGAAGCCAGAATGAGAGCCATATTCCACTATTGTAGCTAAGAGTGCTGCTATAGACCTAGATGGGTGCGCCAAGTAGACCAGGACATCGTCGGTGAACAATGGCAGGTTATATTCCTTCCCAAATTTATAAAACCTTCTGACTAAGGGATTCTTCTGCATAGTCTGGGCTAGTGGTTCCATTACCTGAGCAAAGACTAGGGGCGATAGGGGGGCACCCTGCCAAGTGCCTCAGCTCAGGATGAAGTGGGAAGATGCTACACCGTTTACCACAACCTTCACCCGTGTGTTGTGATACAGAGCCAGCACCCCCATGATCCAATGAGACCCTAGGTTAGCTTTCCTCAAGACTTGGAGCATAAACTGCCACTCCACCCTGCCAACAGCCTTTTCCGCACCCATTGAAACTAGTGTTGGGTCGAGATCGCTGGAGTCAATTGACAGAATTAGATCTAATGTTTTGCTGACATTGTCCAAGCCCTGTCGCCCTTTCAAATACCCAACATGATCGTTGTGTATGAGCTTCAGTAACACCTCGTATAACCTATTAGCAAGGATTCTAGCATAGATTTTGCATCAATGTTCAGCAGGGAGATCAGCCTTTATGAACTGCACTTGAGCTTGTCTCACTCTTCATTGGGAGCACAACTATCCTTGCCTCTGTGAAGGATTCTGGACCCTGCCCTGATTCCATGATGTCATTAAACAGAAGGGTTAAAATGGGTGTGATGGCACCCCTGAAGGTTTTATAAAATGCTGGGGTGAAACCGTCTTGCCCCGGTGCTGACCCTGCTCTCAGTCTGGAAATGGCACCATCAAATTCCTCTGCTATTATGGGTGCACTCCGTTTACCCAAGTCAGGGCTTGGCAGTGGATCGCAGACGGAAGAACCTAAGCATTTAGAAATACTTTCTTGGGATGATGTGCAGCTAGAGGAGTATAGTTGCTCGTAGAACAGAGCAAAATGTGCTGTAATATCAGAAGGGTTGTCTAAGGTCTTCCACTCTGACATTACAGGGGTGTTTATTTTATATGCAGCCCTCTCTGCTCTTTGCCCTCATAATTTGGCTGCCAGCAGTGTGTGGGCTTTACTCCCATGTTCATAACATTTCTGTTTTACAAACCAGAGGTGAGTCAATGGCTTCCAATTCCATCCTTCCTTCAGTTCCTGTCTGAGCTCTTTTATATCTGCTAGCATCTTAGCCTCCTCCCCGCTACCTCGGGACAAAGCGGCTTCCTTGTTCCTTATTTCCCCTTTCAGGAAGGATTCCCAATGGATCCTAACTCTTTTCATGTGGATCCCTTGTACTATCAGCAATCCTCTAGTCATTGATTTGGCCGCCTCCCACACAATCGCTCGAGAGGGATCACCTATATAATTTCACTGGAAGAAGTCCCTGATTGCGGTGTTTAGTAATTCCCTGAAACTCAAGTCTTCGAAAAATGTATCGTTACAGATCCACCTTCTGTATGTTTTCATGCTTGAGATTAGGTGGAGCTTTATGGTGGTCATATTGTGGTCTGACCAGCCCACTAGTTCAATAGATGCTTGCTGAATGTAATGTTCAAGAGCTGCTTCAACGTGTCCACCAAGAAGAGTTCCTGCATAAGGAGTTGGAATGACCCTTTTCCCTGGGGTGGGACTGCTCCTTCCCTATTTGAGACCCAGTCCAAAGCAGGGTCCATCGTCATGTTGAAATCCCCTCTGCAAATCAAGGCCCCGGCTCCCCACTCTCTAAGAAAAGCGAAAAGCTCCCTACAAAATGTAATCTGCTGGCTATTGGGTGCATACGCTGAGCATAATGTGACTGCCCTCTTTTGGATGGTTCCATTCAAAACCAGGTACCTCCCATCTGGGTTTCCGTGGGTGTGTGTGATGTGCAACGCTAACGGTGCGCAAAACAAGATGCCAACCCCTCCTCGCTTGGCAGGACCTGATGCCCAGATGGCTCCTCCAAAATGTCTGCCCTTTAGAGCGAGTTCCTTCCCTCCCCAAAATGTGGTTGCTTGCCCAAAGAGTATGTCTAGGTTCGACTGGGTGAATGCTCTCAACAATATTGATCTCTTCTGAGGCGAATTAAGGCCCTTCACGTTTAAAACCAAAACCGAACTACGTAATTCGCCATTTCCCTGGGATGTGATGCATCCCCTATGTAGCCGTGTGTGTTCACTGTTGCCTGCTTTATTTTGCCCCTGTTTGAGTGTGCCTCTGTATGTGTGCGCCACATGCTATTTTGCTAAGGCATGACACCTGCCGGGGTTCCTTAATGGTTGACCCTCCCCTTATCCCTTCACCAAGCTTATTCTCCTTTGAATCTAACCCTCCACCCAATAACTCCTCTGAGAAACAACAAATACAAAATGGTTTCCCCTCGAAACTGGAGACACCCTACAAAAAATAGGGCTATACTACGGGGGACGCCCCGTAACCCACATTTTTCTACCACAACATAGTAGCTTCTTGTCGGCGTGTTTGCACGATTAACAATATTTAACTATTCAGCCGGTTGGCTCAAAAATGAGCGGACAGCGGGGGAAAAAGGGGGAGGCCCACTCCTCTGTCCATGGATGCTACTTCTGTATTTTCTGATGTCTTCAGTGGTGATGATGTGGTCTCTTCCTCCCACCTCCAGAAACAATCTGGTGTTCCAATATGTACCTTCCTGTGTCCCTGGAGATTCAGGGAGTATTCTATCTTTTATATTTTCTTGTGCCCTTAGTGCGTCCTCTCTTGGGCCAGGGGTCGATCGGTTTCCTAGGTGAATCAGAGGATGACAGGCCTCCTCTCCCAAGATTACCATGTGTTCCTCATTGCCATGCTCAAAGGCAAGTGCAAAGAGAAAGCCCCAACTGTAGCAAATGTTTTGTTATTGTAGCCATGTGATGAGCTGATGGCAAGCCCTTCTTTTGGAGAGGGTGGATGCTAAGAGGTCCTGGTAGATTCTAACCCGTGATCCCTCAAAGACAATATGGTCCTGCTCTCTGGCCCACTGCACAATTTTGACCTTGTGTCTTTAGTGATGGAATTTGGCCAGTATGGATCTTGGTCCGTTTGGTGGGCCCCCTGCTCGATGCAACCTTCTTAAATTCCAGGTCCGGTATCAGGGGAGAGGGGAAAAGAGAGTTGACTAAGGCTTTTACTTGTCTCTCCAAGCTTGCTGGCATCGCATTAGGCAGTTCACAAAGGCCCTGTATTCATATATTCGATCTCCTCTCGCTGCTCTCGAGGTCGTCCACGTTGGCAGCCAGATCTGTGTTCCTTTGCTCAAGATCCTGAAAGCGACCATTTGTTCTCATCTCTACAAGGTAAGTGGACAGCTGATAGTTTTCCAGGACTTCAACCTTATCTTCGATTTTTTCGTAAACCCGTTCCTTGAGGGTGCTTAGTGTTGTTGTCATGTTAACCCTTAATGACCTGATTTTGTCTAACAATAGGCGGACATCCGCTTTTGTGGAGGTTTCCTGGTCTGCCCCTGGTATGATCAAGGGATTTGGCGGGGGCTGTGATGCCATGGTTAAACTAGGGCGGTGGAACTTCGAAGCTTCAGTGCAGTTGTAAGGTTCCGGTTCCCTGAAATATGCTCTTGGTTGCCCTCAGAGCTCCTGGAGAGTGGCTGCAGGCTGCGTACCTGCGCAATTGGGTTCTTCTGAGTCTCTTTGCCTAGTGTCCAATGAGCAAGGGGGGGTCACCCTGATGTTGATGAGTGGCGTGCAGGTGTGCGTTGTACAGGTCTAGCTGTGAGCAGGGCTTCTGATGCCTTAGAGGGGGGCTGCTTTAGGATTTGTGCTGACTTCGCTCTCCTAGGTATAGGGCACTCCCTGTTCTTCCATTCCGAGCACTTGAGGGGGGGTGATAGGTCTGCGCTGTTTGCTACTCTGCCCCCCCCACCCCCGAGCTGCTTTATTTGACCCGGTTACCTCACCTCTCTATATGAATCCACACGGTTCGCCCTGTCCGTTCTGGCCTGGTGATTTCAGGGACTTCCTTGCCTGTTCACTGCAGTTGGGAGTGTGCCTCCAAGGCCAGCACACACTTGCTGCCCTTCGCTCAACTACTGCTGTGCGAGATGCTCCCTCACGTTGGTTCCACAGCAAATGGATTCAGGGGTCACAGTCTGCCACTGATGCTTTGGGTGGGGGAGGGCTTCAGGAATGCCCTAGCTGTTTATGCCCTGGTGTACCTCACCTTTACGACCTCTACAATGGCCAGGTGACCCTGTGCTTTAGCTCTGGGGCCAAGCTAATGATTGCTAATAGTTGCAGGGGGTCGCAATCCACCGCTGTTGCCTTGTGTGGGGGAGGGCTTCAGGACTGCACTAGCTGTGGTATGCTCTGGTTGGCCTCTCCCTTTCAACCACCAATGCAGCTGGGTGGTCCTGTGCGTTAGCTTGGAGATTTAGCTGGAGATTGTTAATGGTTGTGGGACCACAGTTCACCGCTGTCGCTATGAGTAGGGGGCGGGCATAAAGAATGCCCTTGCTGATCCTGCCCCAGTTGGCCTATCCAACTCCACCATTAATACAGCCGGGTGATCCTCTGTGTTATCTTCGAGGCAGGCTGTTGATTGAAGAACAGCCCGGCCCTCCAAACCGCTCCCTCTTAGAGGCTGGCCGTGTTACACCATTGTCAGCAGTAACCCGGGTCCTGCAGGAACTGTGCCTCTTTCTCCCCCTGCTCCTTGCCTGGATCTCTGCTATTTGCCCGAGGGCCTCCCGCCCCGGAGCTCTGGGCGACACCTATCTTCTGGCTCTGTGCCTTCTCCCTCATCGACGGGACGAAAGGTCTTCGCAGACGTCCTTTTGAGTGCATTGTCCCGAGGGTGAGCAGTGGCGACGTCTTTGCTTCTCCTAACTCCGCCGTTCCTTGCTGCTGGTTCCACGGCAATGGGGCCTCTGTCACTTTGCTTTGTGGTGCAGGGTCTCGCTGGCAAGCGGTGGTGCCGCTTTCGCGGCTCTCAACCCCGCTGTCGCTCGCTGCAGGCTCCACGGCGCACGCATCTTGCAGGGCTGCAGGTGCACTGGAGGCCACGGTGCCAGGTGGAGCTCCTCTTTCTGGTGGCATTTCGGGGGAATACCTCAACGCCCAAAAGATGACCTGTCTGATGCTGGCTGCTTCCCTGGTGAGCCTGTCTGCTTACTGCTGATTACGGTTGAAAATCTCACAGTACGCAGCTATTTCCTGGGGTTGTGGGACGACGAATGCTTAGGCAGCCATTTTGCCTGCGCCCCCTGGCGTTCTCCCCAATCCACCATTTTAACATATTATCTGACTTTTAAATATTGCTTAAACTGCCAATTAAATGGCACAAGTGGGAAATCTAGAGACACCACAGATCTGTCCTCAGAGATGCAAGCCAACCCCAGCTCTGAACTATGCTCAACCACATACAGGATGACACAGTCATCTCTCAAGGACATCGAAAGTGGAGGGATACATGCTCACAGGCTACAACACCATAAAACTACAAAGAAATCAGGAGATCTGAACAGGATAATAACCATGACCTGTCATTTCCACCAATGAACTAATAAATCAATGTCTTTAGCCTAGATTCTGATCCATGCCACTGCATGGTTGGGTCCATTATTATTCTGATCCCTCCTGTAAAGAGCTTTTCTAAGGTAGCCTGTTTAGTCAGTAGTGCCCTTATGTTTGTATCCCTAGTAGGTTGTTTGACTTCTTCAAATTCCACCCTTTGCCCCACCACCTAGTTGGGAGAAATCTAAATACAATAAAGTCTATATTTTACTGAATAGTCTTTGCTTCTTCTCTGGATTCACACAGAACAGATTCGCACATGAACGTTCAAGATCTGTCTGGTTTTTCCCAGCATTTCCTGATCCGCCACCTCCACCGAAGCAGCACCCAATAGCGTGGTTATTGTTCACTCACTTCAAGAGACTGACACTAAATGGTAGGTCTTGCCTCTCTAACTCTCTCACAAAGCTGATTGCATAGAAATTCGGATTATTCCAGATATGTCTTAAAAGGTTCATCCCTGACTACTGAATGGCAACACCTCTGGCACCCAATGCTAGCTGAGTTGCATAGAGGAGGCCAGGGCCTGACAGACGCCTTAGCTGAGCTATGAAGAGGCCATCTAGTTTACCCGACTGTAAAGATTTTTGAAAAGATAAACCTTTGTATTTTATATGAAAATATGGACAAATCTGCAAGAAAATGCTTATGTATATGACGGGACTACTGAACACAATGGCCCTCATTACGACCCTGGCGGAGAACCATGGTGCAATTTGCACCATGGTCCATGGCGCTAAGCTGCCAACTCCGCCATGGTGGTTGGCGGACTTACCGGCCCATTCCGACCTTGGCGGGGCGGTAAGTCCCCAATCCCCATTTACCCTTCCCCATTCCCATTTTTGCCCCATAGGGTATAATGGGAGTGGGGAAGGCGTTAATTACGCCACCGTAAATTACGGTGTCGTAATTAACAACAAGTCCCGTAGCGCCATGGATTTTTCCGCCTGCAAAAAGCAGGCGTAAAAATCACCATGGCGCTACGGGAACTCGTACTCAGGCGGAAAGGGGCGCCATGGTTTACGCCGGCGTAAACCCCTTTCCGCCAGGGTCGTAATGAGGGCCAATGTGTGTGAAGGTGAAATCAATGTCCAGTTAATGCCAATTAAAGCCGATGCTTCTTTTTTAAAATTTACAATCAAAGTGGGTCATGCTGTGTGTCGTAGAAAATAACACATTTGATCCCAGGTTTTGTAGGTTGCTGTAGTGACACAACTGGTTTTCATCAAACTATGTGATAATTAGCATCGACACAGGGCACACGGCAAGCAGAACATAAACGTACAAAGTAAACCACAACTGTTGCCATCATTCTAGCACTAGCTGTAAATTAACAGCAGAAAGCAGAGTTAAATCTGTGAATTCTTTAAATTGGCTCTGACACGAGCGAATTATGTCGTTTCAGTCGGGCTGCCACCACAAACACTCCAACTGCATAATTAATTGTAATGTTTTCTTTAATGAGGGTGTATGATGGGGAAACAAACGTAACCTGCCGCCAACACAGGCTCGAAATTGTCGTTGTATTAATAAATATGTCATTGCATTTCCAGATTTGCAAAGAGAGAAAGGGAACAGAAGGCGCACGCATGGATTGCTGAGCGGGATGCAGGAAGCAGGGCTGGGCAAGGGAACAGAGTGAGCAAGTCACTGACTAGAAGGCCTCAGAAAGAAAGTATAGTTCATCTTGTGCAGCTATGCAAATTGTAGGTTATTGAACAATGCGTGTTCCCGATGCAAATTATGTTCTGTCCAATACCGACTGTTGTGTCATAGCACTTACCACCGTATGCTAAGAGAAACATTTACTGGAGTCCTTAAGTGTAATGGAGAACACACGTATTTGTTATTTACAAAACCAGCGTTGATAGATTTGGGGGCTGGGGGTGAATGGCGAGGGAGATCAGCAGAGTAGGACGTAGACCTTTGTGTTGAGGGCTCTCAGAGAAGTGTGTTTGATTTGATGAAAAGAGTTAGTTCAGTAAGGGCAACTACAAACATTTGGTCTGTTCATAGTTCAAAAGTCATTATCCTTGATAATATGGTGCATAGTCAGGGAGAATTGTGTTAGTAAAGCTGAGAATGTTTACCAAACAGCTAAGATTGAGCACTGTAGCTGAGAAGCCTCTGAGATACCATAGGAGTAGTCATGAAAGCAGGGTACCACTGGGTGGATAATGGATAATGTCATTGACGACTCATCCATAATGGGTGAGGAGGCGTCGACTCACCAGGTCTTGGCCCCCTCTTGCCCATTATGAAGGGGCCAGCCCAGTGTAACACAGATCACCCTCTCATCTGTTTTTTCAGCTGAGGCAGTGCTCTTAATTGTCAAAGTGAAACATTGTTTCCCTTTCACAGTTACAGTTCCCCAGCCACGCACAGCTTGCAGCGTTTTGCATGGCTGGATGTGCAGGGGTCACTCCTACACCTCATCACACATGCAGACAGAGAAGGCTGAAGTGAGGTGTCTGTTCACCCACGCTCAGGGCCCTGCACGCATGTGCAGGAACCAGGAAGCTTCCTGATTCCTGTTCATGTCAGCATGTGTTGGAGCGCTGAAGAGGAAACTTCAGGACCCATGGCAGAAGTTGTTTGTTTATGTTCATGGATTTTCTATTTAAATTATGTGCATGGATGCGTGCATGCATGTGTTTTTAGGTGGATGTATGATGATGGATGCTATTGTGAATGAGGGAGGGCTTGCTGTGTTTAGGTTGTGTAAATGTGTGTTTGTATGTTCATTTATTTATTTTTTAAATATTGTATGGATGAGTGTATGCTTGTGTTATCAGTCAGTGCATGATGATGGGTGCGTGTGTGAACGAGAGAGTGCTTGCTGTGTGAATGTTTTAATATGTGTGTTTGTTTGTGTTGGTTCATGGATTTGATTTTGGCGAGTGGGGGGAGGAGGTTTGTACAACAGAGACATTAAAAAAATGCCTTTGTTGCACAATCCCGCCCCCCCCTGCTCCCCCATCAGCCAAAATCAGCTCTCCTTCTGAAGTGCTGTAGGTCCCAGGGGACAGGGATGGTATATTTTTACTGGACATCTATGATATATGTCCATGTAAAAAAGGCCATACCTACCCCCTTGTCCCCCCAGCGCCTTGCATACATACATAATCACTTTGATTTTGTGTGTGTGTGTGTGTTTATGTGTTTGGTGCTGTGGGTCCCAGGGGACAGGGATGACATTTTTGTTACTGAACATCTATCATAGATATCTAGTAAAAAACGACCATGCCTGCCCCCTAAGCAGCCCAGCACCTCGCATAAACGCATACTCATGTTGATTGTGTGCCTGTGTTAAGTGCTGTGGAGCCCAGGGGACAGGCATGGTATTATTTTTACTGGACATCTATGATAGATGTGTCGGGGTGATTTTCCCGGGGCCGGCAGAGCCGTCCATAGGCCGCCAGGCTGGGGATGCTCCAACTCCTCCCGTGTCCCCAAAAGGAGTATTAGACACACACAAGGAGCAAGGTGGTTCTGCTGTTTATTATAACAACGGCAGGGATGGGTCTCGGATCGTACGCGTCCGATGAGACTCTCACTCTTAGTGGGGCTCACAGGCCCTTTTTACAGCAGTATGACGTCACCTGGGAAAGTTAGCAAAAAAACTATCGCCACTCTGGATTGGTTCCCCAAGTGGTAGGGTTAGTATAGGTAGCATATGGAGAAGGATATTAGTGGGTAAGGATGGGTCAGGTGGTACACTTGGGTTGTCCCTAATAGTTGTTACTTTAGAATCGTTACAAGGGGACCCATGGTGATTGGCTAACACTAATGGCATCAGTGATGAGCCCCCCTGTATTCTGATTGGTTCTCCTGCGAGCCCCAAGCCTGGGACCATCGTCGTTCCCAGCTCGCGGTGTACCTGTCATTAGCAACAATGTGCAACTATGTGTTTGTGCAGGCAACGGACAGGTCTGCTCATAGGCTTGTGAGTGGGTCGTTCCCATCACTGTAGGTGTCCATCTTGCCGCTTCGTTGTTGCAACCTGTGTCCCAGACGTGGGACCCAGGCGGCTTTCTGCCTCGTGAGCCTGGCACCTTGTCAGTTCGGCTTGAGACCGTAGCTGGAGCAGAATTATGAGCATTAGATTTGTATTTCGCTTCTGTGGGCTTGGTATTTTACAGTTATAACCTTGGCGCTGGTCTCGCGGCATGCCACTTGCAACATCGTGGCCTTGGCTGTGAGCTCTTGCTGGGGGCTCGTTCTGCATGGTCAGCACTTGTACTCTTGTTCCGAGAGGATTTTCATGGCGAGGCTCTTGCCTGGGTGACTCTTGCTTGCGGCCTACCCGGTCCTAGTACATGGGTGGGGGTACATAATCCATGGTATGGGGGTCTCGGGTTGACAGAGCGTCACAAGCAGTATTAGATATACATGATGGTATCGTCATATGGGTGGGTGGCGGGAGAAGCGTCAGCAAGCGTGTACACGAGCTCTTCAGGCGTCTTGCATTTCTGCTGTATTGTGAAAAGGCCTATGTGAAAAATAACAACGATGCACGTCAGTGGGTGTGTCAGTCACCTACGTCATAGCACTGTGTATGTTCTTCGTGTAGGTTGGTGTGTGAGTAACTGGTGTGCATGGTGGCACGTGTGTTCTTGGCATTTGGCTATGTCGTTATGGCATCTCTAACAATGTGGATACTTGTGGCTGTTGATCTTAGTCAAGCTCATCCATGTCGCAGGCGTCGGCTTGAGCCAGGCGGGATGGTGCGGGGCGTGCTGGTGGGCATACTCCTCTTATGTGTAAGTTTCTGAACCAGGGTATTTTGTCATCTGGTAAATAGACAAACTCGTCTCGTGGGGGATGTCTGGGTCGTGATTCTCTTGGCTATGGTCTGGATGAGATTGGGGGGAGGGTGTTGTCCCATTCTCCCACTTCAGTTGTCAATATAAAAATACCATGCCTGTGCTTTGGGCCCCCAAAATCTGTCATACCCACATAATCACATTGATTGTGTGTGTGTGAGGAGCTGGGTGCCCAGGGCACAAGCATGGCATTTTTTTACTGGACATCTATGATAGATGTCTAGTAGAAATACCACGCCTGCCCCTGGGCACCTGAGCACCTCGCATATACACATAATCACTTTGATTGTGTGCATGTGTTTGGCACTTTGGGGTCCAAGGGTCAGGGATGGCATTTTTTTACAGGACATTTATCATAGATGTCTAGTAAAAATTAACATACATGCCCCTCTGTGCCCCACAGCGCCTGGCATACACACATAATCACTTTGATTGTCTGCATGTGTTTGGTGCTGTGGGGCTCAGGGGACAGGGACGGCATTTTTCTATTGGACATCTATCATAGATGTGTAGTCAAACATGCCATGCCTGCCCCCTGGGCACCCCAGCACCTTCCATACACACATAATCACACTGATCATGTGTGTGTGTGTTAGACGCTGTGGAGCCCAGGGGACAGGCATGGTAATTGTTTAGTGGACATCTACGATAGATGTCCAGTACAAAATACCATGCCCACCCCCCTAGACACCCAGTGCCTGGCATACACACATAACCACATTGAGTGTGTGCATGTGTGAGGAGCTAGGGACCCAGGGGACAGGCATGTCATTTTTTATAATTTTTATTTTTATTTTAATTTTATCGGTTTCTTACAAACCTTTAAAATGGTTACAAACAAAACACAAAACACAACACATAATCAGAATACGTCATCCTTTAGGAGTCCCTTAGAAATACCCCTCCCAGTTATCAAATGAGCAAGCAATGCACTGTCGTCGTTACTCATCAGCCGACAATATATTCAGGCGTTTTTCAATTAACATTAGAAATCGAGTTAGTGGTAATATCAGTTTCATGTCCCATCCTTGAAACATATAGGCCCACCAGTCGTCGGCACAACAGGAGGGGTAATTTAAGCCCCAAGGCCCCAGGAGAATTGTCCTTTCTGAGCGTAGTGCCGTGCAGAATAGCACCAAATGCTTCAGGGTTTCCTTATCTTTAGCGCATAGTCTACACGTTAAGGTTGAAACTTTGTTTGTTCTCCATGACGCCAACCGCTCGTTAGTTTTAAATGCGTTCAGACGCAGCATCATGAACACTCTTCGAGCCTGTGAGTCTCGAAACATCTCAATATATCGTTGTAGCACGTTAAATGGCCTTGTTTCAAGCGGGGCGTCCTTCATCATGGAGGCTGTGGCACGTTGTGAGCAAGTTTGCTCCCAGTCCGCGCGCCAGATTTTCAATTTGGCAGCATTCGGGTCATTATGCAGCATATCCAGGCTAATTCCGTGATCACTCAAGATCTCTTCGCATCTTTTAGACCATAATGACACCATGCTATTATTAGCTGGCGATGGGTCATGAAAGATGTCAAATTGTGGTATGAGTTCACGCTGACGAGATTTCCGAAACAAACTTACTAGGGCCCAGCATACCCTAGCATGTAGCGAGATAAGCGAGAGTTCATACCTCACACAAGATGTCGGAATTCCCCTTGGCAAAGACAAAACTTTAGACCAAAAACAGTGCTCCAGCGATGACCATGTATCATGACTGCAACCCAAGGCGTTTTCAGCACCATATAATAACACTTTGATTACCTTTTGATGGTAAAAAGCTAGAACTGGTTTTAGTGAAAATTTCCCAAATTTGTTCTGTATGATGACCGCTTGACTGGCCAGTTGTTTGCATTTCCTTTTATTTTCAATAATCCATGGTCCATCGATGATTGATGAATTTATTAGCATTCCGAGATATTTAACGTTCTGAGTTATCTGAATGGCGTCCCGACCCAAGTGCCATCTTGGTTGTCTCAACTTGTTTTGACTTCCGCTGTTAAGATTCTTTAACACCAAATTTTCACATTTTTTTGTGTTTATCACCAAGTGGTTAGATGCAACGTATTGGGCAACCGCATTCAGTTTCCTCTGTAGGCCGACAGGTGTTAGGTCCATAAGAACGAGATCGTCGGCGTATAACAGCCAACTTAGACGGGTCTTATCAATCTTCGGGGGAAATGATCTTACAGAGTCAATTGCCAACCCAATATCTGAGATGAATAGACTGAATATTGCGGCAGCTAAGGGACAGCCTTGTTTTACCCCTTTATAGGTTTTGATTGGGGTAGTTACATTTCCAGATCGATCCAACCGGATTTTTATGGAGGTTTCGGAGTGCAATTCTCGAATTGCTGCCATTAAGTCAGCTGGACAGCCCCAACTTTGTAGTTTTGACCACAAGCGAGGCCTGTCGATGGTGTCAAAGGCACTTGAGAAGTCGATAAAGGCCAAATATACCTTAGATTTAGATTTTATCGCTTCCATTTTCATCAGGTTCAGGAGTAACAAGTTTAATGAGCAGCCCACTTGCTTCACAAAGCCAGATTGTCTTTTATCTACATGATTAGACTTGATTGCCCAGGTCACCAGTTTTTGCTGTAACATTGTGGCATAGATTTTCCCCAGAGTATCCAGTAATGCCACTGGGCGATAGTTTTTTGGGCATGTTCTGTCCCCTTTCTTGAATATCGGGACAATAACAGCGGATTTCCAGGATTTAGGAGTCTTCTGGGTTTTACATATTCTGTCAAATAGGGTTACGCATATTGATGCCCATAGCTCAGGCTGCTGTTTAATCGTGAAGTTGGTAAAACCATCCGGTCCAGGAGCTCTAGATTTTTTTGCCTTGTTAATTATAGACACAATCTCCTATCTTGGAAACGTCAAATCCCATGGTTTCGAAGTTGGTTCCAATGTAGTGATGCCAGGGACTTCTGCTTTGTAGAGGGCTTCGAAGTGGTCAACCCAAGCTGCTTCCGAGACCATGCAGGACTGCAATGCCGTTTGAGGAGCTTGAAAGTTATTAATGAGTCTCCAGAAGTCACTCAAGTTTTTATTCTTTAGGGTGGCTAGCATCTGTTCCGCGTCGTTTTGCACTAGAATGTGTTTATGCATTTTCAACCAGTTCTTATATTTTTGCTTCAAAGCCTTTGTTTCCAATTTGCGAGTGTCAATGTCAAGAGACTTAGCTCTCCTAATGGAAGCACGCATCTTTCGTTTTTGAATCAGGATCTCGAGATCGAAGTGATGGGCACGGACCATGTTGAGATTTTTTAAGCCCACTTTTGCAGTTCTAAATTGTGTCAATAGTTGATCATATTCAAGGTCAGCACTCAGTTGACAGTACTGGATCATTACGTCCTTGACTTCGCTCTCCTCCAGTCTTAAACCAACTCTATTTGATTCAACCTCAAGTTTATGTGCCCATTTTGACCTTTGAGTAGGTCTAACTGTTGCAAATTTCATGAGCAGCATATTGTGATCGCTATTTGCTTTTTCACAAATCGTCAGTGATTGTATGCTAGGATGCAAAGCTTCGGATACAAACATGTAGTCAATTGTTGAGGATGAATCCGCACGATGCCATGTTTGAACGGATGGTATATCGCCACAGGTACTGCCATTCAACATCTGAAAGTTGCGTAGCCTCATTTCGGTTAACCATGCCTGTGCTACTAAGTTTTGGTTTGTGTTTGATTCCTTAAGTAGATCGATATTTAGATCACCACACAGAAGTATCTTTGGCAAGTCTAATGATTCCATACGGAGATCAATTAGACCTGTTATCTGATCAATGAACTCCATTTTTCCTGCCCGTAGATGGTTCCAAATCAAATTCAAGATTATAATCTTGTCCTGCGCCGAATCCTATCCCCCAAAACTTTCGATGATAGTCTCCTGAATATAGGGAGAATGATTGATGGAATTTATAACACGACAACCTGATGCTCTTCTCACCATCGTTAAAAGGCCTGACATAGGGCGGCCAAGCTTAGACTTTATGGCCGGATTCATTACAGACTCAAAGTACAAGGTGACTGGTAACTCACTTAGCCATGTTTCTTGTAAACACACGATTTGGAGATTGTCTAACCAGAGTGTGTTAAACAAGTGTGAGAACCCTCGAGTGTTCCAGGAGGCTAAGGAACAAACCGTGGGAGCTACCGAATCCTGGCATTATTGGCTATTTTTTGCATTTAAGGCCCCTGCTAGCCAATGCCATTCATGATTTCCAGATGCAGATGTTGAGGGTTGATGAGACTCTTTAATGGTTTCGTCCGAAGGCTCCTTTCCTTTGATTGTGATTCTTATTTGTGCATTTAGGCCGTCAGATTTTACACTAACATCACTCGTTGGCAATTGGGGTATCCTTGACGGGCACTGTAATTGAATATAATTTTGATTTTGATTACTGGTGTGAATCAAGTGAGACGACCCTTCTGAAATCATTGTTGCCATATCTTTTGAAGGCATAAGTGTTGTAACTACTTTCGAAGGTGCCTCCTTTACGTTATTGGAGGTTCCTTTGTAATTTGGTCGAGGTACATCAGACTCGTTCAATTTATAGACGTCAAAGCCTAGTGAAAACAATGCTACATTTTCTTCTAATATTGATGTAATTAGAAGATTCGAGGCAAAATGGAGCACCACCTTGTCATTAGTTCCTTCTGCTGGAAACTCCACGACTTTTATGTCATTAGAGGAAATTGCACGTAAGCTTGGTACAAGGTGGAGTAGCTGAACAACCGTTCTTCGATTCAAGATCAAATTCTCGATTGGTTCAAGACTCTCAATTGTCAGCTTATATGTAAGCCCTTTGTTCAGCGTTGATTTTGAAGCAATTTCATTTAAGGTTTGAGGACGTCTATCAAACACCAGCTCTTGCCGCTTTCTTCGATTGCTTTCCAGGACGTCAACCTCCAAGCCTCCCATCTGCGTCCTATAGGGCTCGTTTTCCTTAACTATTTTGTTAGTTTGTCCTGACGTTAACAATGGCCTCCCTGGTCTAACGACTAGAGCGTTAGCTATGCAATGTTTTCTCTTCTCGTCCATAGTCATGAACACAGGACTGACTACTGGCAGAGACAATGAGGTCGTGTTATCACATACTTCAATCAGTTTGCAATATCTTTCATGAGACTTGTGATTAGTCGCGGGGTTTTTGCAAATGACCTCCACATTACATGGTTGCATTATTGCAGGATTATCCAAGACAGCATTGGCCATCGATCGTCCAGGTTTCTACTTATATTGAATCGGGTCCACATTTGGCAGAGATCCAGTGTGGAGGGGCATCTCAGAGCTTGTTGGTAAGTCGGTTTCTAACTCTACATGTTCTGGTTCATCATAGGTTGACAGGTCCAGAAGTTCCGTCACGTCCTCCTCAGATGGCGTGGTACTCTTTGTTTGGGTCTGTTTGACCAGAATTGAGAGAGCACTTTTTTGTTGATTTTTGGCATGGATGTTAGATGAAGCAGGGGCAGTAGAGGTCTTAACCAGGTCAGTAGGAACTGCCTGTACCATTTTTATGCAGGAATTTTCGTGCTCCATTTGAAGCATTATTTTTCTTTGCCTTTTGGTTCTTCGGTTTCTTGCTGGTTGCAGCAATTTTTGATTTTGATGGCAAAGTCACAGGTTTTTCCGTGGCATTAGGGCCGCCTTTGAAGATGGAAAAAACATTGGGTAGGCCCACAATGGAGGAAGTAATTGAAACTTCTGAAGTTGGTTCAGTTAAAAAACCAACACCTGAAGATGAAGCCATTTGGGGTCATGACAAATTTTATTGGCCGCACATCTTGCCTGTTCGAATGCTGTGTTAAAAGACAGGTCAACAACATTCGATACAAACGGAATAACCGACGAGGAAGGACCAGTCTTCGATGAAAGTTCTGTGACCTTGCATCCTGTATCTAGGGGAGCTTCAAAGACCTTTGCAGTTGCCAGTACTGGGTCCGCTTCCACTGAAGTAATGTGCGTTGATGTTAACGACTGAGGACAGTGAGGTTCTTGGATGGATATAGCATCAGTGGGAAGATGCCGTTGTTTTACTGACCTATTATGTTCTTGTTCAGCTTGAGGTTTGCACTTCGCACTCGGTTGCTTACCATCGGAGCTGGGACACCCTTCAGACTGCCTGCGTTTTTAGTGTCATGTTTAAAAAGGGCAAGAGTCTCTCGGGCCACTTCTGCAAACAGTCTTTTGTCAGATGAGTCACTTTTCCTGCTCTCGCTTAACAAGACAAACGCTGCATCCAGTCTTTTAAAGCACTCGTGTTGTTCAACATAAGAGCGATCGCAAGTTTTTTCCAGTTGTATTAATTTGGAATTCATCATTGCTACAACAGTTGTTAGATCCTTGGTGGCCTCGTGTATATTCTCATAAAGTTTCATAAACGGGGCCAAAGAGATCGACGAGGAAGCCATAAGAAGGGCTTGTAGTTCCATCGAAGATGACACAGCCGGTAAGACCTCGCTTGATGAATTTGCATGGAACTCAGAAGGTCTGGCAACATAGGGCTCCTTGTCGCTGCGAATTTTAGGAAACGGGTGTTCCATTAGAGAAGAGTCCATAGAATCGTTGTGTGAAGAGTGCTCATTGCAATCAGGTTCATCAATGACTCCATTAGTTTTCCAGTTAAGGGTGGCATGTCTTTTTTGGGAGGTCAGATGGATGTCAGATATCTCGTGCCTCGATTCACCCTTTGACGGGTGATCGATTGACTTTAGCCGTTTGTAACAAGATTCTGGCCATATGTCAGACGTTGCCCCCAACAACTGACTGTTGTTATGTTTTACGGCTGATTTTGCCTTAATTTCGGCAGGAAACCTCTGCTCTTTAGACAACTTGCTTGAACACGCTTTGTTCAGGAGCACTAGGTTCTGAAGAACATTGTTCACAACCCCGAGTGAGTCTCTTCTTGCAGTCATTAAATGGCTTGCCCCCGACTCACTCAGATTTCCATTCTTTGAGTTGTGGTCGCAACCATGCATATCTGAGTTTAAAATGCTTTGTTGGTAGCTAAGGTCATTCACGTTACCTTAATGCGAACCCACTGTTTCCAAGTTTGTGGTTACACACACAGGGGAACTTGCAGTGATCACTGCATCTGTATCCTTTGCAATGAGCCCCACGTCCTCACAGGGTAGGCTGGAGAGAGAACAATCCAATAACCGAGCTGCAGCGTTCCGTGCTCCAGCAAAGTTTCGATCTTTAAGTTGATCGTCAACAGACTCAGAGGGGTGCTCACCTCTAGGGGGAGCTGCACCCTCTTCTCTGCTGCCATGAACTACCTCGCGTTGCAAGCCGCTCAGGCCATGTAAGTTCAAAGTCACCCTCGCTCCGAGTCCCGCCCCCTCAGAGCCATCACTCCCAGAAGCGCAGGTCAGACAAGCGCACCCCGCGTCAGACGCCGGGATGAGAGCACCGCCGCCGCAAGACAACGCCCCAGAGACATCGGATGCACCGGACTCGGCGCCCGCCGCGGTCGCACACTGGGGGCCACCGACAGCCGGCACACAGAACTTGCCAACCGCGCCGCACACCACGTGAGTTCCATCTTGTGCATGAATGGCTTCAGTCATATAACTTGCAGTTTCGAACACATTGTCACAGAGAGGGAGTGTATGGGAGGTATTAACTGCTGCAGATTCAGAGGCCTGTGCATCCTGTGCATGAGAAAGTGCTTCATTGTACTCGACTGTCTCAGAAGTGCAAGTGTGATAACGACTTACTTTCTGAGGACGCGGAGGGCGCTGAACGACCGCAGGATCGTCTGTGACGGCCACACCATCTCGCCGCCTCTGAGCTCATGTCCTCAGAACAGGGGACAGGGTCGACGCCATTGATCACCGCTCACCACTCGCCAAACAGCAAAACAGCTTTACTTCCACAGCCCTTTCCACCTCAGGGCTTCACGCCGCAAGGGTCACCGAGGCGGCCTTAAGAAGTCAGCTGGGTGGTCAGCTGACAGCCAAGTTGTTTAAAGGCACATGCACCTCTACCCTCTTCCACGGGCTTCTATGGCTTCTCTGGGTTTAGAATGAAGATAGATAGATGGAGAGTCTCAGCTCCCTTTCCTTTCCACTCGCCACAGCAAAACAGCTTTACTTCCACAGCCCTTTCCACCTCAGGGCTTCACGCCGCAAGGGTCACGGAGCCGGCCTTAAGAAGTCAGCTGGGTGGTCAGCTGACAGCCAAGTTGTTTAAAGGCACACGCACCTCTACCCTCTTCCACGGGCTTCTATGGCTTCTCTGGGTTTAGAATGAAGATAGATAGATGGAGAGTCTCAGCTCCCTTTCCTTTCCACTCGCCACAGCAGAACAGGTTTACTTCCACAGCCCTTTCCACCTCAGGGCTTCACCATGTCATTTTATTTAATGGGCATCTATGATAGATGTCCATTACAATATGCCATGCCTGACCCCTGTGTGATTCTGGAAATGCATTGGAGGGACAGAGCCTCCCTGTCCTTGTCCTGTAGTCCTTTTTCATTGTGTCCTGTATTCTTTTCTGCCCAGGAGTCCATGTGGCACTCCTGGCAGTGCAGCTCTTCCTGTTTTTGGTTTGGTGTACAGACCCATGGGATACCCTTATGGCACCCATGGGTGGGGGTACAACCCTGTGCCCCTAGTGTATGGTTTTGGGCACATGTGGGTGGCCCACAGAGCAGGGTATGGGCTGGTGGCAGCTCCATGCTGAATTGACAGGTACTCTAAGTATCCTCCATTTTGGGATACCCAGGCCCTGCCATTGGAATCAGTTGATTCCTGGTGGAAAACAAGATGGCCCCTGTGGCCTCTTGCTTTCTATTGCCTGTTACCTTGTTTTTCCAAAGTCTTGGGAAGCCCTGACTCTGCCCCTTCCCCCTGACTGACTGTTGGGTGGAAGTTCCATATATGGTGTTGATGTGAAGTCCAGTCCAGACTGGCTGGAGCCTTCCCAGTGACTGTATGTTGTGGTTACAGCCTGTGGGTGGGACCTGGGTGAATGGAGTGTGAGACCAATATGCACTTCTTGTTGTGGTTGTCTGGTTTCTGGTATGAGAGACAAAGACTGAGACAGCCCTGCCCGAACTTGGCCTGAATGCAGTGTGTAGTGTTGAATGGCTGGGTACTTGTCCCAATCCACATTCCTTTTTGTGAGTGTCTGAGAGGGAGGAGGATGGCCTAAATGCACTGTGTGCCTGATTGGCTGACGGACTGCATGAATGCCCTTCTGTATGATTGGCTGCTGAGTGTGACCCAGCAGTGTGGATGAGAGGCAGAATAGTATATCTGATGACCTCTCACCACTGGAAATTGTTCAGAAGCAGTGTCTACACTTGAAGAGTAACTGGAACTGCTGATCCTCGACGCCCAGCTGGAAGAAGAAGACTTGCTGTTGCATTTGCTTCGACCTGATCTGAAAGCTGCCAAACTCGTCAAGGACTGATCCGAGAGAGGACCTGGTAAGGCGCCCTCTTCCCGTGCTCCGAGGGAACATCGAGCACCGCTAACCCTCGCTGAAGCTCCCTGGAAGTCAGACCCTCGAGACGGGACCGCTGAGGAGAACGAAGTGAAGCACCCAGACTTCGCCGCCATCGAAGTCCATTGCCGTCAACCAGGGTTCGCAGGTTTGTGTAACCGTTGGAGGCCCGTCGAAGCCGTGTTGCCCCAGAAGAGGGGACCGTTTGATGCCGTGCCGCCGACGACCGGAGCTACCCGCTCCTTTGCCTAAGAACATTTGAATCGAAGGACTCCCTTGTCCACAATGTCGACCGCTTTGTCCTGCCGAGAAAGTCAAGGCCGCTGATGCGCCGAGGAGAATCCGCCGGTGGGTTTCCTGCCACCTGAAGCCACAAAGACTTTGATGACTCGATGCCCCTGCTGGGCCACAGTTCTTCTGAAACTCTTTGCGGTCCTGAACAATCAATCGCCGAGGTGCCCCGCACACCTCATCCTCGCAGGACATCGCTGACGAGCACCGCCTGGATCGACGTTGTGGTCTCGGCACCCTCGAACTTCTCATCAATGCCGTTGATGCCAAGTTCACCATCTTTGACGCCTCTCGACGATCCGTGGCTCCTGCTTTAAAGGGAGTCACTCAGGAAGGATCCCTCGACACATCTTCGAAGAACTGTACTCCACCAGGTACATTGGGGGGGTAAAAACATTATAGGAGGAAATAAGACTATTGAGCAATATATGGACTGGGCTTGTGCTATATCTTTATTTTACAGGTTGCCCAGGTGGGGGGATCTCCACACAGAACTGTGTCCAGGGGTAGGGGCCAGTATTCTGCCTATTGTTTCAACCATCTTGCTTTCCCTCCTCTCTCTATTGCTGGTTTCCTCGTTATTGATCTGTGTGACATTTTAACCATATAGTTGATGCACTTTAATGAGATTTGATAATATTGGTGGTACCACTTTAGAACTGTATATTTGCCATTGTTGATTTCCGAGTACAAAGTGCGTTATTGTGATAGTGTACATACCTTTGAATATTAATTATATAAAGACTGTGTTTTCAGTAATACAGTGTGTGGACATTCCTTTTGTGGGGGTTTGGGGACTACACTGTACTTAGGAAACAGCCTGCATCACCTCCTGAGAAGCTAGGCCTTGATTGCTCGTCCATTGCTACCATAATAGAGACGCTTGGCTGGGGTCCTCTGTGCCTCTCCTCTACCATATAGAGAGCAGAAGAACAGGCACCCCCCACCAGTATCTCTACACTGGTGGCAGAAGTGGGATGCTTATGATTTTAAGAATCAGTGTATAACCATGCCACTTACAAAATATCTGCACTTTATTGAATTAAGGTTTGGTTGTGTACAAAATAACTGCATTACAAGCAATGGAGTCTATTTCAAATGGTAAATTGACTAGGATGAGCTTAGAGGCTCTCCAGAGTGCTTGTGAAGCCAGGGAGTTAGACTTTGTGGATAAGTCTAGGGCTGAGCTGATAGCTGCCCTGGTGGACTACTAGACTGATGGTAAAACTCTCGATGAGGGGGGAATGCAACCAATGAGGACTCTGCCCCTGGGGGTTCTGCTGAATCTGTTTCTGGGAATGCCACCATTCCTGCTGCCTCTGTTCCAAATCCCAGCACTGCTCTTCAGGGGGAAGCCCTGAAGATTGAACTTTTAAAATTGGAGCTACAACTGGAACAGTTAGCCTTTCAATACAAAAAGTTGGCAACCGAAACTGAGTTGAAGAAAGAGGAGTTGGCACAGCAAGTGATACTCAAAGATAGGGACACTGAGCACCAAAGAATCCAGCTAGAGAAAGCTAGAGTGGAGACTTCAGCTAAACCAGTTGAGAGTGGCAGGGCCCAGCCACTAAGTTTATGAAATATTTGGTTGGTGTGTTTGCAGAGGGTTCTGATATCCTCCAATGGATTGAAGCATTTGAAATGGCTTGTGCAATTCATGATGTTGACAAAAGAGATTGGGCTAAGTGTTTGTTAAGCAGAGTGCCTCAGACTGGGTATGACTGTATTCTGAAGCTGAGTGTGGAAGACAGGGGTCAGTATGAGTGTATGAAATCTGCTTTGATTGCCAAGTTTGGCAAGACACCTACCCAATACCTTAAAAGGTTCAGGGAATTTAAGAAAAGAGAGAATGTGTCTTGGGTTGACTGGGTGAGTGCTGCGCACATGAACATGATGGGGTGGATTGATGGTTACAAGGTGAAAACCTTTGCTGAATTGTCCCACCTGTTGTTTTTTGAGCATTTTTCTGAAGCCTGTTCACCAGAGCTGCATCAGTATGTTGCTGACCAGAACATTTTGGATCCCTTTAAGGTGGCTAGATTGGCTGACAAGTGGGTCTCCCACCGGGTGTCCCCTAAGGACTCCAGTGGGAAGCACAAGGACAAAGAGAAGGGGGCCTCTCAGAAAGTTGAGGAGTCCCAAAAGCAGTCACAGTCGGGTAAACCTAAACCCTCCTCTCCTAAGACCCAAAATTCTAGTGGGGATAAGTCATCTGTGGGGGGGAATAAGAGTAGTGGTCCACCTGCTGCAAAGCAGGCTCCCAGTGGTTCCAGTACCCTACCCCACACTCCCGGCACTTGTTGGGATTGTGGGGCTCTGGATCACAAGAGGGGTGACTCCAAGTGTAAAGGTAAGGCACTTGGGGTACAGGCTGTCAGCCTGACCTACCCTTACCCCATGTCAGAGGTGGAGGCCACTGTCCTCCCCTCCTCTACAGGGATCACATTTGGTTCTCCTGTAGAGATTTCCTTAGTGTCCCTTTGGGCCTGGGACCAGTACGCGGAGGTACTGGCGACTATCCCACAGAACACCCGTAGGTTTTTGAGAAGTGTCCTCTTGAACGGCCAGCCTTCTACTGGTTTGAGAGACAATGGGGCAAGCATGACAGTGGTGGACAGGACCCTGTTCAAGCCAGAGGACTATGTAGGTGCTCCTCTGAGAACCACCAGGTTAGCTGGTGGGCCTCCCAAATTATCGCCTGTAGCCTTAGTCACACTCATAATTGGAGGCAAGACAGCAAAGCTTCCTGTCCTGGTTCAGGACAATGTCCCTGCTAACATTTTGTTAGGAAATGATCTAGTAGAGTTGGGGTTGATCTCGGATGGTCTTCCCATGACTGCTGCTGCAGATACTAGGTCACAGGTGACACAGGGTCTGGCTGTGAGTCAGGTACCCAAGCCAACGGCGAGGCCTAAGGCAAGACGAAGGAAGAACAAGAAGGCAACCTCTGTGCCAGGGGCCCCTTCTCTTCCAGCTGTTCCTACAGCACCCATTGGGATCCATGCTCCAGATGGGCTGGGTCCAGTGGTAAACCCTGTCTCAATTCCTGTGGGAGAAGAGCCAGAAGACTCTCCTGTGGGAGAGGTTCTCAACCCAGAGGATCATCCCGATCTTCAATGCTTGTTAGCCGAAGGGGGACCCTCCCGGGCAGACTTCTGTAAGGGACAGAGAGAGTGCCACTCTCTCAAGGGTCTGAGGAAACAGGCCCTGTCCTAGGCACAAGGAGAAGTGCGAAGGACCTTCCGGGATATATTGGGAGGGTGAGTTCCTTGTTAGTGAGCCCACTAAGCCTGAACCTGGTGCCCTCAAGAGGTTGGTGGTACCCCAGGCTTACAGGCCCTTCCTGCTGCAGTTGGCGCATAAGGTTCCTTTGGCTGGTCTTCTTGGTACCAAGAAGACTAAGCAGAGGCTCTCTGCCCATTTCTACTGGCCTCAGATGTGTTTTCTGGCAAGACTGGAGGCAGTGTCATTGCCCCACTGCAGCCATTGCCAGTGGTTGGCACACCATTTGAGAGGGTGGACATTGACATTGTCGGTCCCCTGGACCCTCCCACTTCAGGTGGACATCGGTTCATCCTGTTCTTGGTAGATCATGCCACAAGGTACCCTGAGGCTATACCCCTTTGGACTGTAACTGCCAAGGTGGTTGCCAGGGCTCTCCTGGGCATTTTCACCCATGTTGGATTCCCTAAGGAGGTTGTCTCTGACAGAGGATCCAACTTCATGTCTAGTTACATGAAAACCATGTGGAAAGAGTGCGGGGTAACCTATACATTCTCCACCTCTTACCATCCCCAGACCAATGGTCTGGTTGAGAGATTTAATAAAACTCTCAAGGGCATGATAGGTGCTTTGGAAGAGCCCCTAAGGAGGAAATGGGATCTCCTCCTGCCATGCCTGCTGTTTGCTTACTGAGAGGTACCTCAAGAGGGTGTTGGTTTCAGCCCCTTTGAGTTACTTTTTGGACATCTCATGAGGGGGCCCCTTGCCTTGATCAGAGAAGGTTTGGAGGCCACCCCTCCAGGTCCCGCCGAGCAAGTGTTGGGACTATGTGTTAGGCCTCAGACGGAGGATGACACAGATGATGGGTCAGGCAACAGCAAATCTCAAGGCCAGCCAGGAATTGAATAAGTACTGGCATGACCTTAAAGCATCGAAAGTGGATTGGACTCCAGGACAGGAGGTCCTTGTGATGGAGCCCACTAAGCCGCAGCCGTTGGCAGATAACTGGACTCGACCCTTCAGGATAATCTCCAAGATGGGCAAGGTCAATTATCTGGTTGACATGGGAATCCCAGGGGTAGCCCCTCAGGTATTCCATGTTAACAGACTCAAGCCTTTCCAAAGGCAAGCAGAAGTCTCATGTCTCTTGCTAGCTTCAGAGCAAGAAGAGGATGAGAGTGAGCCCCTTCCTCATTTGCTGCATGGCAACCCTCAGGATGGCTCAGTGGAGGGAGTGCATCTCTCTCCAGATTTGACAACAGAGCAGCAGAGGGCCTGCAGGACTTTGCTCCATTAGTATTCCTCTCTGTTTTCACTGATGCCGGGCCTTACACCGTGGTTTAAGCACGAGATTGACACTTGTGACAGTGTGTCTGTCAAAAGCAGGAGCTACCGCATGTCAGATACTGTTTAGAACCACACCCAGGCTGAGGTCGCCAAGATGTTGGATCTGGGTGTTATTGAACCCTCAACCAGTCCCTGGTCCAGTCCCGTGGTCCTTGTCCCCAAGGCAAGTTCCCAGGCAGGTACCAAGGTTTGGAGGTTCTGTGTGGACTACAGAGGAGTCTATGCCGTCACCAAGACTGACACGCACCCATTGCACAGGGCTGATGAGCTTGTGGGCACCATAGGTGCTGCCAAATTTGTGAGCACCTTTGACCTTACCTCAGGCTATTGGCAAATAGCTCTGACGGACCATGCCAAGGAAAAGACAGCGTTCTCAAAACCAGAGGGACTCTACCAGTTTAGGGTCATGCCTTTTGGGTTGAAGAATGCCCCTGCCACCTTCCAGAGATTGGTCAACCATGCGCTCAGTGGGCTGGAAGCCTTTTGTGTGGCTTACTTAGACGACATTGCCGTCTAAAGTTCCACTTGGGAAGCGCATTTGACACATCTGGATAAGGTGTTGCAGGCCTTGAGAAGGGCTAACCTCACTATCAAGGCCACCAAGTGCCAGATAGCTCAGGGGAAAGTCACATATCTTGGTCATGAGGTAGGAGGAGGTCAAATCCAACCTCTCCCCAGTAAGGTACAGGATGTACAGGACTAGGAGACTCCCTCTACTCAAACCCAGGTGAGAGCCTTTTTGGGCCTCACTGGGTATTATCGCAATTTCATGGCAGACTATGGAACCATAGCTGCACCACTGACAGCTCTGACTTCACCCAAACAACCTAGGAAGGTTAATTGGACTGAAGACTGTCAGAGGGCCTTTGATGGCTTGAAAGAAAGTCTGTGTAGGGCACCTGTGTTGTGTGCGCCTGACTAGAGCTGACCCTTTATCGTCCAGACGGATTCCTGCGACACCTGAATTTGAGCTGTCTTGTCCCAGTTAGATGACAAAGGGAGGGCACATCCTATAATCATCATCAGTAGACAACTCAAGGGTAGAGAACTTAGGTGGGCTACTGTTGAGAAGGAGTGTTTCAGTATAGTTTGGAGCCTTAGGCGTTTTAGGCCCTACCTTACGGGGTCTACTTTCAAGGTCCAAACAGATCATAAGCCCCTGAAGTGTCCTGCCGGAGAAAGTCAAGGCCGCCGACGCGCCGAGGAGAATCCGCCGGTGGGTTTCCTGCACCTGAAGGCCACAAAGACTTTGACGACTCGACGCCCCTGCTGGGCCGCAGTTCTTCTGAAACTCTTTGCGGTCCTGAACAATCAATCGCAGAGGTGCCCTGCACACCTCATCCTCGCAGGACGTCGCTGACGAGCACCGCCTGGATCGATGTTGTGGTCTCGGCACCCTCGAACTTCTCATCGACGCCGTTGACGCCAAGTTCACCATCTTCGACGCCTCTCGACAATCCGTGGCTCCTGCTTTAAAGGGAGTCACTCAAGAAGGATCCCTCGATGCGTCTTCAAAGAACTCTTCTCTACCAGGTACATTGGGGGGTTAAAAACATTATAGGAGGAAATAAGACTATTGAGCAATATATGAACTGGGCTTGTGCTATATCTTTATTTTACAGGTTGCCCAGGTGGGAGGATCTCTACACAGAACTGTGTCCAGGGGTAGGGGCCAGTATTCTGCCTATTGTTTCAACCATCTTGCTTTCCCTCCTCTCTCTATTGCTGGTTTCCTCGTTATTGATCTGTGTGACATTTTAACCGTATAGTTGATGCACTTTAATGTTATTTGATAATATTGGTGGTACCACTTTAGAACTGTATATTTGCCATTGTTGATTTCCGAGTACAAAGTGCGTTATTGCGATAGTGTACATACCTTTGAATATTAATTATATAAAGACTGTGTTTTCAGTAATACAGTGTGTGGACATTCCTTTGTGGGGGTTTTGTGACTACACTGTACTTAAGAACCAGCCTGCATCACTTCCTGAGAAGCTAGGTCTTGATTGCTCGTCCACTGCTACCATAATAGAGAATCTTGGCTGGGGTCCTCTGTGCCTCTCCTCTACCATATAGAGAGCAGAAGTACAGGTACCCCCCTCCGTTATCTTTACACCCTGTGCCCCACAACATCTTGCAAACATACAATCACATACTTTGTGTGCATGTGAATAACTGGGGCCCAGGGGTCAGGCATGACATTTTCTACTGGGTATGCCACTGGGATTCCTAGCTCCTCACAGTGCCTCGCATGTACACATAATTGATTATTTGTGCATCTGAGGTGCTGGAGGGCAATGTGGAAATTATGCCATTTATTAATGGGCATCTGATAGACGTCCAGTAAAAAATAACATAACTGGGCCCCCCAGCACCTCACACGCACACATAATCACATCATGTGATTATGTCTGAGTGCAAGGCGCTGACCCACCATGGAGCAGGATTGGAATAACCTACTGGGCATGGATGATAAAGCAAGCCTGATAAGATTTATTATGTAGCTAGATTGGAATGTTAATGCAGTCAGACTAGCCATTTCTTATTGTTGTACGACATTTTATATTGGTCAGCTTTAATAAAGCAAGCATGATCAGTGGTATTATTCTTTCTGTGGCATGACATTTTGTGTTGGGCATGTTTGAGAAAGCAAGCATGATAAATGTTAATATGTAGCTAGACTGGCATGTCAATGCAGCCAGTCTAGCCATTTCTTATTGTGGTATGACATTTTGTATTGGGCATCTTTGGTAAAGCAAGTATGATAAGTATTATTATGAAGTGAGACTGGCATTTTTAATGCAACCAGTCTAGCAATTTCTTACTGAGGCATGACATTTTGTATTGGGCATCTTTGATAAAGCAACCAGTATCAGTGGTATTATTCTTACTGTGGCTTGACATTTTGTATGGGGCATCTCTGATAAAAACAATCATAAGTGTTATTATGTAGCTAGACTGGCATTTCAATGCAGCCAGTTTAGTCATTTCTTATTATAATATTTCAGTTTGTATTGGGCATCTTTGGTAAAGCAATCATGGTAAGTGTTATTCTGAACAAACCCTCGCACATTTATGCAATCAGTCTAGCCATTTCTTATTGTGGTATGACATTTTGTATTGGGCATCTTTGATAAAGCAAGCATGATAAATATTATTATGTAGCTCGACTGGCATTTTAGTGTAACCAGTTTGGATATGTTTTCCTACTTTGGCATATTTTATTAATGTTAAAGCAAACTGGAATATGTTCTTATGTGTGGATACCGCCATATATTGGCAGAACAAACATGGACATGTTTTCTTGTAGTATCATTACTGGCATAATGCGCAAAGCAAACATGAGTATGTTCTTATTTGGGAATACTAGGGTATAATGGTGCAGTCAGCATGGACATGTATTGGCATAGCCAGTGTGAACATGTTTTAAACTCTGGGAAATGCATCGTGAAAATGTGTTGAAGAAATGCTCCTGTGCACTGTTGGTGACCTACAATACCAATTGCCAACTCTCTGGGTTTTTACCCAATTTTTCTAAAAAAATGTGCTCTAAAATGCCCTATTTTAACCCATCATTTAAAGAATTATCAGGGGGGGAAAACCCCTCCAAACTTCCTTTGATTGGTGCGAGCTTCCTTGCAATGATCAGTCACTCTGGCATATCTGGGACAAATATTTACGCCCCAACAGTTACAAAATTCACCAGCCACCACTGGATAATGGTGAAATGTCAGAGCAAGAGCAATAGTGGGAAAATCCCCCTGATGAGCTGTAGATTATTGAAGGCATTGTTACTTGTGAGATGAATGATAATTTACCATCAAACGTGATACCCAGTATTTAGGAGGTGAAGCACCAAGTTATCTGTCTCTGACACATCGAAGCAGAGCAAGTGTAGAGGCATCCTGGGAGGGGTATCAGTGAGGCAACCCTTCCCTTAATGATGATCTCCAGGTTCCTTCATAATTTTGATGTGAAGTTGTGTATTGTCAGGGCACATACGATATCAGAGTTTATGGCTGTCAGGGTTACCATGTAGGCATTACAAACAATCATTGACAGAGAGCAATCTTGAGACCCGTATTAGAAGTACAGGGAGGACGGATGCTAATTTAAACTGGTGAGTGCAATTCTTAAAAAGGATTAGAATAACTGGAAGACGTTCACCGGAATCCATCTACATTTGCCAAATTGATATATGCCAAAATATAATTATAATGGACTAAATACAATTGCCCCCAAAATGTAGTTCAGAGCCCCCCACTGGTCCTCAGAAGGAAGAAAGTGTAAAGAGCAACATTTCTGCCCAGTGGAATCCCATCACTGTGACCATCCAAATGAGCCAGTTCTGAGGAGTAGACAGGACACTAGATTTCAAAGACCAAACTGATTGTTGGGATTGGCCTCTAATACAGGGCCAGTGGGAATGCAGCATTCTACAGATACATTGGAAAAGTGGGCTAGTCGGTGCCATCCATTACCACAGGGCTGAGGCACAGTCAGTCACATGTGAAGTATTCATCGTGTAAACTATGACATTCCTAAAGGAATACCATTTACTCAGGTAGGATTGCATTTCATGAACTCTATACCTAGGACAAACATATAATATGCATATACAGTAAGAGGCATAGGAGTGTAAAAGCTATATATATGCTCAAAGTATTGATGTATACAAGGTGGCTTGCCAGCACATCATTTGCGCTGCAGCACAGCCCCCTGGAAATGTGCAGGCCATCAATGTGAATATGGTGACCTGAGAAATTATCAAGGTAATGCAAATAAAAGAATGCATTCTCTGCAAATGTTTTAGTTGCATTACTTTTTTTGTGAATTTGGTAATACATGATTTTGTAATGAGTACAATTTTTATCAACTGCAAACAAAGAGTGAATTTTGGTTTCTGTTTTAAACGGTTCTGAACTTCTTACCTATTCCGTAAACGTAATACTTAGTTTGCTTTGAACATGGGCTGGCAGGAAAAGGTCTGACCTCTTCAACCCAATGTTTACTACAACACTTCTTCAGCATGAATTGTTATAATCTTAACCCAAATCTGTCAACTCAATCCGTGAAGTGAATCAAGTACTCACCGCCCCTTGGTACAGGTCAGACCAAACTTTGCCAGTTTAGTTGAGGTCGCTTGTAGGATCGAGCTCTGTAGTTTCTCTGCGATGCAGCTTTCAGCGGCCCAGTAAAGGACGATCGCCCGTAATGGGACAGGAGCCTTTTCTTAGCTCACGAAGAAGAAAGGAAGAAAATTCCATTGCAGCAGGTTTCAGGACACAGGAGGGCAGATTGGGAAAGCACTTACAGTGACTACCACCACATTGTAGTGATGTATTTGTAGTTGTGTTTATTATGTTTATAAAGCGCTTTACGCCAAAGCGCTTTACATTATAACAAGAATACTAAGAATATCGAAAATAGAAGCATAACTACAAACATGAGACAAACCATTAAAAACAGTATGTAGAACAATTTACCTAGGTCAAAAGCCAAGAAAAGGATGAAGGAGGAGGAAGGGGGAGAGATGAAGGGAGTCAGGATAGTTTCAAGGGGGAGCGGAGGAAGCATAAGAGGAAATGGAGCAGATATGGAGAGGTACGTAAGAGGGAAAAGAGGGAAGTGAGAGAGAAGTAAGTGAAGTAATGAGGGTTGTCAGGGCGGGGAATGGAGAAGAAGAGATTTCAAGGAGGTGCAGAAAGAGGAGTAGGTGGGGCAAGAAGATGAAAGGAGCGGAAACGAGAAGAGGCACAAGGGGACGGAGGAACAGTGAGTAGGAAGAGGTCAGCAGATCAGAGGGAGCGGGAGAGAGTGTAGAATGAAAGGAGAGAGGAAAGATAGGGGGGAGTGAGATCATGAAGAGATTTAAAAACGAGACAGAGGAAGTGAAATTTAAGTTGGGAGTGAAAGGGAAACCAGCCAAGATAAGAAAGCGAAGAGGAAATGGAGTCATGAGGAGCGAGAAGACAAAGGGTACAGATGGCAGAGTGGTAGTTGTTCACAACCCAGAGGAGCTAGGGAGGGAGAGGGCCCAGGACCACAAGCTAACGATTCATCAAGTCTTGCGTTGCAACTCGGGATGGCAGCGCTCCTATGCTATACCCCAGAGTAGAGCTGGTCATTTCACTGGATGGCCGAGGAACACTTCTGAGAAGGCTCTTTTGGCAGTTTATCAGGAGGTGCTGAGAGTAGTTGTTTCCACTACTCCAAAGGGTCAAAGCACCCTTGCAGGCCTTCAGGATCAATGACAAATGCAGAAGTCCGATGGGACAGCAACAGGCTCTGGATGCCAAACCTTCCAGTGTGTCTTCGGCTGGTTCACCGTTGCAGGATACTTGACTCCTTTTGTAGTTCGCAGTAAACTTCAGTTGATTGACCTAGAATGGATGCAGAGCCCCTTCTCTTGTCCAAGATTTGGTTTGCGCTCAAATCTGGAATAACCAATGAAAGATCTGCTCTCTTGCATGCACACCAGGCATGGGACAATCATGGTCCATGGTGGTCTCAGTCATTCAGGCATACCAGACATCCTGGCACCAGAAATGTGGATTGGGACCAGACAGTCCCAGTCCTCTTCTTGGGCACTAGCAAATGAGACATGCAGGAGCCCGCAAAAGATGCCGTTTCTGCGGGAGGTTGCATGCCCAAATAAGGAAGTCCTGGGTCAGCTCGACCTGGGTGAAGGCTACCAACAAGATGGCCAAAGGACAGAACAAAAGACTTTGTTCCACAGCCATTTCCGGCAATTGGCACCATCATATCCAAACGCAATAAATGCGTTACGGTACAATAACAAAACGTAAAAATACCAGTAAACAAACTGCTTTGACAAGTTCTTCTTAGGCATATTTGTCTCACCACCAAAAATCTTTACAGAGTGCCTAGGGACATACAATGAAAAGACCCATATGCGCGGAACAGTAAGATACTTGGCACACAGATTAAACATTACCAAGAAATGGCAACATAGTGAAAGACTAAGGGAAAAATAGTTTCCCAGTACTGACAGTGTGAAGGATGTGTTAGTTTCCCCATAAAAAATTAGCAAAAGCCCAGTGGAGTACACCTGAAGGCTGTGCTCTGCTTGAAAAGTCAGGTTTGGTCAGTCAAACAAAAGCAGAAAGTTTTGGGGGTCCATAATATGGAGGGAAAATTTCACTCAGAAAAATCTTTCCTAACACTCACCCCCCGGCCCAGACCAAGGACAAAGGGGAACTAATCCACCCTTGGATGGGATTCTTGTTCAGGTCAAGTAAACATTCTGGACACCATTCTTGCTATGTTGAGCACCTGAAATGCGCTTAATGGTGAAGTCAAACTCTTGCAGGCTAATGGACCACCTGAGGAATTTTGGATTATTGGATTATCTTCCTTTATGTTCTTTAGCCACTCTAAGGGTTTATGGTCAGTTTGCACATTGAAGTGGGTCCCATAGAGGTAGGGCCTCAGCTTCCTTAGGGCCCACACAACAGAGAAACATTCTTTCCTTACAGTGGACCACCTGAACTCTCTGTCCTTAAGATGACGATTTATTAATCCAATTAGGTGTTCACTGCCTTTCTCATCTACCTGTGATAGTACAGCACCTATCCCAGTGTCAGTGGTATCTGTCTGCACAATAAAAGAACGTTTGTAGCCAGGGGCCCTTAGAGAAGGGGCCTGGCAAAGAAAGTCTTTTAAGCCTTGAAAGGCCTTCCCAAACTCCTCTGACCAAGAGATCTTCTTGGGTTTCTTCAGAGTAGTGAGAGCAGTCAGAGGGGCAGCTACGGTCCCATAGTCTGCTTTCAAATTCTGGTAATACCCATTGAGGCCCAAAAAGTCTCTCACTTGGGTTTGGGTAGTGGGGGTAGGCCAATCTTGTACTGCTTGTACTTTGCTAGGTAAAGGCTGTATCCTCCCTCCAGCTATTTCATGCCCAAGGTAGACCACTGAGCCCTGACCGATTTGACACTTGGTGGCCTTTATGGTCAGGTAGGCCCTCTGAAGCGCCTCCAACACTATTCTCAGGTGTTTCACATTATCTTCCCAGGTGGCACTGAAAACTGCTATATTGTCCAACTATGCTAGGCAAAATTCACCCAACCCAGTTAGTAAATGAATCACCAGCCTTTGAAAAGTGGCAGTTCATTCTTTAATCCAAATGGCATTATCCTGCACTTGTAGAGACAATCTGGAATTGAGAATGCTGTCTTCTCCTTGGCATGTTCTGCTAGGGAAATATGCCAGTACCCTTCAGTGAGGTCAAAGGTGCTGAGGTACTTGGAAGCACCCCATGTGTCCACCAACACATCAGTTCTTGGCAGAGGGTGAGAATTGTTCCTGTTGACAACATTCAGAGCCCTGTAATCCACACAGAACCTCCATTCAGAAGTACCTGCCTTTGGAACAGAGCCAATGGACTGGACCATGGACTACTGGAGGGCTCAATCACCCCTAGATCTAACATTTTATTGACCTCTGTTTTAATGTAGGTTCTTACTTTATCTGACATCCTATAGCCCCTACCTTTGGTAAGAACAATATCCCCAGTGCCAATGTCGTGTTTGCACCAAGGTGTCAAACCTGGAGTTTGTGAAAATAAGGGGAGAACTGCCTCAGCAAAGTTCTTACTTCCTCTTGATGGTTAGGAGTCAGGTAAGGGGCCACTTTGACACCCTCAATGGTGCCATCTGAAGGACTACCCTGGAATAACTCAGGAAGCGGTTCTGATTCCTCCTCTTCTATATCAGATGCCAGAAGTAGTGCAGCTATTTAAACCTTAGGGATGAAAGCCTTCAGTCTATTTATATTGAACTTGTTAGGGGCTTCACCAGGCCTCCTAAGGTCCACTAAATAATTGACCTCGCCCAGATGCTACAAAACTGTGTACAGGCCGGACCATTTATCCTGGCGGGCTCTAGGCCAGATAGTATGCCTGATAGGGTCTTCCTAGCCTGGTGTTAAGTGAACAAGAGAAGCTTTCTGGTCATACCAGTGTTTGACCAATGCTTGAACAGCCTTCATCTTGTTACTGGCCTGAGCCATCAGGAGGACCATTCTCTCCTTTAGATCTAGCACATAATCTACTACATTGATAGCAACAGGAGCAGTGGGGAGCTCCCACTCTTCCATGACTATTGCTAGAGGTCCCCTCACAGGGTGACCAAAAAGAAGCTCAAAGGGGCTGAAACCAACACCCTCTTGAGGTACCTCTCTGTAAGCAAAGTGTAAGCATGGTAACAGGAGATCCCACTTTCCCATTTGGGTTTCTCCCAGAGCCCCAATCATGCCCTTGAGAGTTCTATTAAACCTCTTAACTAAGCCATTATTTTGTGGATGGTAAGCAGAGGATAACTTATATGTAACCCCACACTCCTTCCACATGGCTGGCATATACGTAGACATGAGGTTCCTGCCTCAGTCTGACACAACTTCTTTAGGGAAGCCAACCCTAGTAAAGATTCCAAGTAAGGCTTTAGCAACTGGAATGTCAGTCACTGTCTTCAGTGGGATGGCCTCAGGATATCTGGTGGCATTGTCAACCAACTCCAAGATAAGTCTGTTGCCAGAGAATGTCTGAGGGTCAAGGGGATCAACAATGTTCATCCCTACCCTCTCAAAGGGCACTCCCACAACGGGGAGTGGCAACAGTGGAGCCTGTATTGTTGTACTACTCTTCCCAGAATTCTGGCAGGTGGCACAACTCCTGCAATGGTCTTCTAACAGGACCCCCACCTTGAGCCAGTAGAAATTAATCAATATCCTTTGCTTGGTTCTCTTGATCTCAAGGTGACCAGTAATGGGGACGTCATGCACCAGCTGTAGGACGACAAAAGGTCTTACTTGAAGGGGGACCACCAACCTCCTATAATCTTCTTCAATAAACTATGTGGGTTCACTGTACAGGAGCCCACCTTCCCAATGAATCCTATGGTCCTCAGGAGGTTCACCCTCAAGCTGGACACAGGCCTGTCTCCTTAGGACTTCTAAAGATGGGCACTCACGTTAGCCTTACTAAACTCTTTCCTATTAGGACCTCTTTCAGCCAACAAACCTTGGAGTTCAGGACTGTCATGTGGGTTAAGAATTCAGCACTGTCTCTTCCTCGTCAGGTTCAGGTGATTGGCCAACTACCTCCACCTCAGTGGTAGGTGAGTTAGGGGGAATATGTTCTTTCCATCTTCTGGGGTTCTTGACTACCTTAGCCTTGGGTTTCCCCTTTTGATTTGGCTCAACTTTGGTCTTGGCCAAAGCAGCCTTGGTGTGTGCCCTTGTGCGTGGTCTGTCGGCTGTGTCTCCCACAAGACCTAAGTCTCTGAGATCATTCCCCAGCAGCACTTTTCCTGGGACTTGCCTCTATAAACTCACAGGTATCCTTACTACTCCTCCATTCACAATTAGAGGAATAGGCATTACAGGGGGCCATCAGCTACCTTGGTGGGCATCAAAGGATCTCTGGCAAGCTCCTCCTGGTTTATCAATGTGGAATCCATCACAGTTCTGCTGGCCCCACTATCCCTAAGGGCAGGGGTGTCAACCCCATTCACTGACAAAGGGTATATATAGTCCACGCTGTAAGAATAAACTACTGAAAATTCAGTATTAAGTAATTCTAAGAAAGGACCTGCATTAGCCATGATGTCACGTCTGGTATCCTAAAACTCAATGAACACTGTTGTGTAAAAATACACACGAGAGTGATGATGTTAGAAAATCCCTGTGCACCTTTATTGTTCAGATATGATTAGAAAGTAATGATGGCATATAATATAAAACACAGAAAATTTAGTGAGTGAAAAAAGAAAAAAATTAAACTTAAGTTCATTCAGAACAGAAACAGTTATTCAACTCAAAAAAGTCAATCGTTCAATCCGAAGAAAACAATATTTACAGTGCACAAGACAAGAGAAAACAAATCTGAGGTACATTCATCAATTTCGCTGATCCATAGATGTATAATTTGTCACATCTAGAAATATTCATAAAACCTCTATTGGACATGGTACTCGAATATCCATGTTCTAGTCTGCCAAATCTAATTCAGAATACATGAACGTGTTCAGGTTTGGGATACTCTGATATGGTTCAAAAACATCTGCCCATTTTGTCACAACTCCCCAGGTCTGTACGTACCATTCACAAGCAGGAGGAAGAACAAGGGTAGTTACAAAAGGAGTAGAGACTTCAAGGCAGGGGTCACTGCATAGTGGAAAAAGGCCTGGCTACTGAGTCTCTGATTTCTCTATGAATGAGAGGAAAATCAACGGCAGAGAACCTATTATGAATAATCTAAGCAGAGGGCGAATGCATAGGTTACTTGCATTAATTACAAGAATGAGTACCTTCTTAATATGGTCAAAGTCTATTTGTTTTTTATGAATGGTTCCCTAGAGTGGTTGAGAGCTAGAGTGTACAAGGTACGTTGGTCAAGAGCCTGCAGAATAATAACATGTGATAGTTACCTGTCTGGGAGTGGCATATAAACAGCCTATGTAAAAAAACATTTTCCCGACAAAAATGCATGTGTGCATACCTGAGAAGTAACCAGTTGTTGTGTATATTTTAGGTTTCCAGTTGGGATGAAGCCTTCTCCAGTCCTCGTTTAGGACTTGATTGTGGGATGCAGTCAAATTGCTGCAACAGAGAGAGAGAGTTTTTAAAAACCAAAGTAGAATAGCTAGAATAACAGTATTCTGACTCCCACCATGACTACCCGCAAGGGCACCCCTTTAGTTGTTATACTGAACCCCATTCACTAGTACACTGCCTTTAAAGTAGTGCTTGGTATTGTCAGGTATACAGTCATAGGCCTCAGCTATTCTAGGTTCCCAGGATCCCAGGGATCCTAAAACTACTTCAGATTCTACCCCACAGGGGATGAGTCTGAAGAGAAGGATGCAGCTGCCACTATTTCTTCATCTTCATAGGAGGAGAAAGGTCAGACTCACAGAGTGGCCCCCCAAGGTTTTGGCCTTACATTTGGGTGGGGTCTCCCTTCACATGGCCACTTGCTCCACAAGCTACAAAAGATTGACTGAGTCTTGGGACATAGGGAGGCTTACTGTAACCAGAGCTATGCTTGGGAGGATGACTCTCTCTATCCTGAACATTTTCTCGGGACCTACCCTTGTTAGACCCTTTGTGGCCCTTATGGGAGGATGATTTATCAATACACCCACCCTCTTTCTCTTTGTGCTTCTTTCCATCCTCCTGATTACGAGGAGCAGGCTTGTCCTTATGGGACACTCTGTGGGACACCCAGAAATCTACAGCAATGGCCAACCTCTTAGGATCTATCTCCTTAGAATTAGCCAAATGCTGCTTAAGTTCAGGGGAACAAGAAGCTGAAATATGTTTAAGCATGACTAAACAAATCATACCCTCAAAGGTTGTGACCTTGTAACCTTAAACCCAACCATTCAAGTTCTTCAAGGAATCAGTCACATACAAAATCCAAGTATGACCTTCTTTCTTTTTGTATTCTCTAAATCTTTTCAAGTATTGGGCAGGAGTCTTCCCAAACTTAAAGATCAGATATTGCTTTAATTTTGTAAAGTCTTCTCTTTCAGCCTTAGACATTTGCATAATAGCAGTGTAGCCAGAGATCTTTAGGAAATCTTGGATGAGAGGAGGAGCTAGACCCATTACCAGATGCTCTAATGTAGTAATGTGTAGCCTGCAACTTTTCAAGCTCCAATTGGTGATCTCTATCCTTTTGCCTTTCTTCTTTCTCCAGTTCTAGCTTAGCCATATTAAATTCAAGGTCTCTGCTAAAACTGCAGTTCTTTTCTCTTAAATTTTTATAGGGCCTCAGCCTCAGAGCCAGCAAAAGAGACTTGGGAATCTACATCATCCCTATATATACCAACCCCTTCTATGACGGCAGCAACAGATATTTTTTTACTGTTACTGGGAGCAGCCCCAGCACTGTATGGACTATTTTAGGAGGGTAAAGCTGTAATTCGGATTTCCTGCCAATCCATGATCTTTTGGATCATTTCCGATTGGGTCCAAGTGGCCGACAGGCCTCTTTCGGCACAAATCTTTCTTAGTGTCTCGGACCTCGAGGCACTCACAGTGATGTCAGTAATTGAATTGACTCCATGTTATGTGTGAGGCAGGAGGTTTACAGTTACGAATTAACAAAAGGTCACTGTATTTCATGTGTAAGTGTAGCCCAGGTCCTTTACCAGTGTGTAACAATGGGTACCTCTGATCTTATCCCACCGCTGTACACAATTTGTTAAGATGGATTTCTAAACTCTGATCTGGTGGGCAGAGGTTTAGGAGGCCATCCTAGTTTAGTGGAACAGGGGAAACGTCTGGACAAGGCCGACCAATCAAGGTAGCTTGGCGGCGTTCAAGAGGTGGGCTGAGAATGATCGGAAGCCCACAATGAGCTCACACAGTAACAAGCCACAGAGTACTCTTAGACAGATGTATATAAAAAATACATATACATTTATTATAGGACTTATAATCAAACATGAATAACCACAGTAATTAGAAACAATTACCACATAAATTATATATATACAATTGCTTTTAGCCTAATGCAAGATGGGGGAAAACACATCCACAACCTGTAAGAGAAGGGGCGGGGGTTAACACAAGTATTGCAGTGGGCGATCTTCAGAATCCAAACTCTAACTTAAGCAGTCCAACCATACGAAGTGGGGAGCCTTGCGCTCAAAAGTACAGCAGTGCATTAACAATGCGCAGTCGTGATCAAGAGCCAAAACGCTACTTATTCAGGGGGCTGTAGCAGTTCAGGAAGGGGCTTGAGGTGATGAAGAATGCGGTCCCTTTATTCAAGGAGGGTCGACCCTTGTAGGTGGAGTGACTTTTGAGGTTCACAAATAGCTAGGGAGTGCAGGCTAGCCCAGCCAATTGAGGATCTTTTAAGGGATTTCCGTACATAAAAATGTATCAGCTCTGCCAAGGGCAACGCTAAGTGAAGTAAGTACTCACCGCCCCTTGGCACAGGTCGGACCAAAGTTTGCCAGTTTAGTCGAGGTTGTTTTTAGGTTTGAGCGCTGCAGTTTCTCTGTAATCTGGCTTTCAGCGGACAGGACGATCATCAGCGGACAGGACGATCATCTGTGACGGGACAGTAGCCTTTTCCCAGAAAAAGAGAGCAACACAATTGCAATGCAGCAGGCTACAGGATACAGGTGGGCAGATTGGCAAAGAACCTACAGTGACTGCCACCACAAGGTAGCGATGTAGGAATCACAAAGGCTTGCAGCGTGGCACACTCTCTTTGTTCATGGCCCAGAGGAACTAGGACTATGAAATTTGGTGGGAGAAGGCCCAGGATCATTAGCTAATGATTCCTTAAGTCTAGAGTTACAACTCAGGACAGAAGCGCTCCTATGAGATATCCTGTGGTAGAGCTGGTCAGTTCACTGGACGGCCCAGTAACACTTCTGAGAAGGCTCATTTGCCAGGTAATCGGGAGGTGCTGAGAGTTGTTGTTTCCACTACTCCAAAAGTTCAAAGCGCCCTTGCAGCCCTTCAAGATCGTTGACTAAAAGGCAGCAGTCCGTCGGGACAGCAACAGGCTTAGGGTGCCAAACCTTCCAGTGCATCTCTGATGGTTCAGTATTTCAGGATACTTGGCTTCTTCTGTAGTTCAGAGTAAGATTCAGTTCATTGACCTGGAATGGATGCAAAAGCCCCTTCTCTTATCCAAGATTTGGTTTGCTCTCAAATCTGGGAAAACCAATGAAAGATCTGCTCTCTTGAATGCATGCCAGGCATGAGACAATCATGGACCAGAGTGGTCTCAATCATTCAGACATACCAGGTAGCCTGGCACCAGTAGTGTGGATTGGAACCAAACAGCCCCAGTCCTCTTGTTGTGCACCAGCACATCTAATATGCAGGAACTCCCAAAGGGTGCAGTTTTCGCTGGAAGCACATGCCCAAATAAGGACATCCCAGGTCAGCTCGACCTGGTTAAATGCTATGGACACGATGGTCAAAGGACAGAACAAAAGACTTTGTGGCACGCCCTTTCCGGCACTGGCCACCGCCAGGGTAGCAAACGTGATAAGCAGGGTATGGTACAATAAAATGAAGTAAAAATATGAGTAAAGTAAACTGCTGCCACCAGTTCTTCCTAGGCATACCACCAAAAATCCTAAGAGAGTGTTTAGGGCCATGAAATGAAATGATAACTGTGCGTGGTACAGTAAGGTACTTGGTGCACAGAGCAAAAGTTACCAATAAATGGCAACATAGTCAAAGGCAAAGGGAAACATACTTTCCCAGTACTGACAGTCTGAAGGACGTGTCAGTTTCCCCATAACACATGAGCAAAAGCCCAGGGCAGTACAGCTGAAGGCTATGCTCCACTTGAAAAAGTCAGGTTAGGTCAGTCAAACAAAAGTAAAAGGTTTGGGGGTACATAATATGGAGGGAATATTACAAGCGTACATGAGGGGCCAGGGACGGTTACACCAACCCCACCCCAAACCACCATTTAAAAAAATAAAAATGTTATGAAGACCAGCAAAAGCAGAACGGATAGATTACGTTACAGTTGTTGAACATTGGAAATGGATAACCTGGTTTTTGCATATAACCCCCTTCCTGTCGCACTCCCTTACCTACCCCCTTTCCCTCCCCCACAATTAACAACCCATGTGAAATAAAGAAGAGACAATTAGAGCAAAACAATTAACATAATAAAATCAAAGGACCCTGGCAGGCCGCTGGACAGTCGCCACTGGACAAGTGCACCTCAGACGTTGCAATTCAGAATTGTCTTGTTCAATTGTATTTTGGGCAGTACCTCTGGATGATATAGGATGTGGTAGACTCTGCGGGGGTGAAAAACAACATTGCTGTTAAGTTTTAGGGTGCTAGTTTGTTCTAATCCCAGAACTCCATAAAAGGAAGCCATGATATGTCTATATGTGAGTGTGATTCTAGGCTTTCCATGTCATATATCTCCTTAGCTTTGTGCATGCACTCTTTTTTGGATGGCAGGGCTCCACCCTTCCATCTTATAGTCAAACATACTCAGACTGCTAGCAGTACGTTTCTGCACAGATGGGGAACGACTAGGTATTGTTCTTCAACTAGCTCTACCCGCAACAGAACCAGAAGGGGGATCATGGGCCTCCTGATCCCCTCTATGTCCTTTATCTACCCCAGGATGTCTTTCAAATAGGTTTGGATGCTGGGGCAGCCCCAACAATGTTGCCAATAATCACCAATCTGGATGCACCACTGCCAACAGTGGGGGCTTATCCCCAGGTACATCTTTGCTAATCGCTGAGGAGTAGGATGCCACTTCATAAGCATCCTACAGTTGTTCATTTTGTATTGGACTGCGATTGTGGAGTTCCAAACAGCTCTGAATAATGCAGTCCATCCCTCAAGATTTCCCTCCCACCCTATATCTTTTGCCACCTAGCTTTTGTATGTGGCGTTAGTAGGTGTCCCCTTTCCCATAGGGCGCCGTAGATCTTTGTGACTAACCCCTTAGAGCCCATGTGTGTGTTGAGTGCACTTTCAAATTGAGTGATATGCCTCTGAGGTTGGGACTTCCACTGTGAGTCTGTAAGAGCCCCCTTCAGTTGCAAATAGAGCAAAGGTTGGATCTGTAGCCCTGGTTGAGCACTTTCTAACTCTTCTTTGACCAGGAAAACCCTTTCTTTCCACATTTGTCCCACCCTAACAAGACCCTGTTCGTATTGTGGCTGGAAGCGGATAGGGTCCGTTATGAGATCCCTGATTGGGTGCGCCCAATTGCAACTTAATGGGGAGGGCCATGTGGTGACACCCCTTATGCCTGGTTTCCTTTTCCAGAGGTCTGTAACGGTTTTATAATACGGCACACTCCAGCCAGGGACTTCTTTCACAATGAATGTGACACACAATAAAAATGCTTTTTATTTTAATTTGAATCCTGGGTTCATTCTTGAGAAGGCCCCCAACCCGTCTCACACCCACCTTATCAAGCACCCCATGTCGCAATGGACTATGAACCAGGCTGGTGTGTAACAATGAAATATTTATTAATTTAGGATTCAAGGAAAAACAGAGCAAAATCAAATAATAGGGCAGCAGCCACCACTGTGTGGTGGTACAATTGCAAGAATACCACAATACAGTTACTTCAAATTCCTAACATAACCTACATACGCCTTTAATAGAAAATTGAAGCACAATCGTTTTTCAGAACAACAGATGGCATTCAAGTTCAGTACTCCCCCTGAAACACTTCCCCCAAACATCTGCTGACTAAATTCTTTGTGGATGGAAAGTAGTGGCACATAGTAAGTATGAAATGGAAAAAATTGAATTTTGAATCCAGCCCACCACCCCAAGATGGGAGGTCAGAAACAAAAATGAAAACTTGCTTTAGGAGCAAAATGGATTACTCTGATTTTACTTGTTACGTGTACATCAATTCACAATTGAAGTGGGATAGCTAAGACAGAAATGTGTGTGGCTGCACTTTAAGAGACAAGGAAGCTTACAGACTACTGAGCAGGGCACCAGGGCAAAGTGAACACAGCTGAGAAAATCGATTATGGGAAGAAAACAATGCAAAAGAAAACACACGCGACAGAATGGCAATTCGTTTCTACACAGATCTACACAGAGAAGGGCTGAACTGTTAAAATCGGTTTGTAGGATCAGAAACACAGGCACATAACAGATAGGATTCTGATGGAAAGGCATTACTCTTGCTGGGATAGTAGTTTGGGTTTTTATATGGGAAGAATGCAAATCGGAATTTATAGAAAAACACACTACATGGGCAAATTTGTCTTTTGTTGCACAATGACTATTTCTGTTGACACTATATTATAATGGCTATAATTAGTAAAAACACTCAACAAAATTGTTGATTTCAAATGGCTATAATAATGAACGTGAATTTTCAATGGGGAAATTAATTGATTTACTTCAAATGATACTAGGGACTTCCACAGATAACTGGAAAAAATTATAAAATGAATACGCAAACAGACATTGGGCCTCATTATAAGTTTGCTGGTCTGGTAACAACGGTACCGGTAAGCTTGCCGGTACCGTTGTTACCGGACTGGCGAACTATGAGTTCTGCTCATGGGTGCCTTCCCACCTGCCACGTCTGACCATGCAGGCATACCGGCACCCGCGAGCAGAGCATGTAGGATGCACCGGCACCATTGTAAATGGTGCCCGTGCATGTGACCTCCCCATTCCCATTGAGTTCAATGGGAATGGGGAACATTTTTTTCCGGCACTCGCAAATGGGCAATTACCGGGTCCAGTGAGGCCTTAATGCTAAACTTGTAATGAGGCCCCGTGACTAACACAGATTCTTCTATGGAAAAGGTGAACAGATGATTGTGGCAAATTGGGGCTTGACTGGGATTTCAATGGGATTTGAATAGGATGCAATGGTCAAAGAGCGGGATATGCAGTTTGAGGACTGTGTGATGTAATACCTACAAGGTAAGCTTGAGTTTGGGAATCTGGACAGCAAGCAAGGTCTCTGGACAGCAGGGCCAAGGGATCTGGTCACTTTGACGGTGGTGCCAAGAGATCTGGTCACTGGGACAGTTGGGCTCTCCTGGATGGGATAAGCTAGTCAAGGGATCTGGTCACTGTGGACAGCTGGATGGGTTTGGTCACTGGGCTCTCCTGGATGGGATCAGCTGGGCAAGCAATTTGGTCACTGGGCTCCCCTAGATGGGATCAGATGCCTTTCATCCTTTTTCCCTGAATTCTTGTGTATGCCTGGATCTAGATGGGTGGATCCAGCCAGTCAAGTGGCACAGCGAGTAGAGCGCTCGCTTTGAGATCCGTGCAGAGCCTGCTAACGCAGATTCGAATACCAGCAGGGCCAAACTCAGCCTTTCATCCTTCCGAGGTCAATAAATGAGCACCACACACTGTGGGTAATAATAAGCAGCGCTCAGATACCTGAGGGTTTGTAGTGCTATATAAGTACCTAATTATTTAATATTATTTATCTGGTTTTGAGTCTGAATATTCCCTTGTCTTCCGCTGTCTCCCTCTTATGTAGCCAAAATGACATATTCGGTTTACAATCTGGGGGGAAGTACTCTGGAATTATTCCTATCCTGGGATAGGCCAGGCTACTGGTTCTCCCTCCTCCCCCGGGGCTGATTGGTTCAGGGGAAATTACATCATTTATGTGTGCGCATTTATGACCTTTCTTTGTCTCACAAAGTTACTTTTTATCATGAATGAGTCATGCAGTGCAACTTCAAATGTATACTAGTCACCATTATAAGAAGCATATATACGGATTCCATAAGTCACAGGGAATTGGACATTCCAATCACCACCTCTGTGTGATGTTGCATCACCCTTGGCACAATTTTGCCATTTTTATGAAAAGCATAATATTTAAAACTCTTCAAATGGCTACACATATGCCCACTAACATTGCACATCGGGGGCGTGGCTACGAGAGCCATGTAGGAGGACGCGTTCCAGCGGAGCTCCCGAGATCCTGAACAGATCCGGGCAAATCAGTGCAGTACGACTGCTTATTGAAAACCGACGACATGCATGCCAGCGTGTGAAGGTGCTGCCGAAGTACTGTGAACTTTTGGAGGTCATAGTAGCTACGACGACTGAGATCGGAGAAGAAAAGTCGAGAGACGCTGAGAACAAAGGGCGACTCAAAATGGCCGACATAGACTTGAGACGGGATTGAAAAGAGTCGCGGGAAGACCTAACCAGGTCAGCGCGCAATGCGCCCACTCATCATTCGGTAGACCTGCACATCCTCAGAACCATGTCCAGTAAGGCAGTGCGACCTAAGGCGAAACAACCCACGCTGGATGACTTCACCAAAACGTCCCCGGGCTCGGACGCCACCAAGAATAAGGATGCACCGGCCGTAGGTAGCGCGACGACTTCGAGCTCTAACCAAGAAATCCTAGCAGCGATTGCGGACCTGAGAGCGGCCTGGGAGTCGAAATTAGAACAGGCTGTCTCTGAATTAAAAACGGCATTGGACCTCAAAGTTGGGGAGGTCCAGGAAGACGTCAATCTACTGAGACAAGACGTTAGGGTTCTGGCAGAGCGCACAGAGTCCCTAGAAAAAGAAGTCGGCCCGAATACGGCGGATTGTGCCACTCACAAGACAAAACTGCACGCCCTAATCCAAAGGGTGGGCAACCTGGAAAGTAGAGCGGAGGAGGCGGAAGGACGGGCCCGTCGCAACAATATCCGCATTGTGGGCCTACCGGAGGGGACGGAGGGCCGTGACCCTACTGACTTCGTTGAGACCATGTTGCTACAAGAGATATCCGGAGGGGCCTTATCCCAAGGCTTCGCAGTGGAGAGAGCACATAGAGCCCTAACGAGGAGGCCGCCTCCTGGAAACCCGCCCAGACCCATCATTGCCAAAATTCTTAACTACCGTGATCGGGAAAGAATATTAGAACATTTTCGTAAAGGAGGCACGATCAAGAGAGGAGAAGCAAACATCACGGCGTATCCGGATTACACCCTAGCTGTGCAGCGGAGCCGCATGAACTTTGGAACTGTGAAACGGAGGCTGAGGGAGGCAGGTTACAAATATATGTTGCTTTACCCTGCAAAACTGAAGGTTATACAGGCGCATAAGACTTTATTTTTCGAGACCCCAGAGGACGCCATGGAGTGGCTCGACGCACAAGGGTGCCCTCAAGAATCGGCGGACCGGCCCCAGAAGGACTCGGAGGAGCTACGGAAGACGTAAAATGGCGTCGCAAGATGGCGCGACACATGGACCCTAAGACTTGATTATAGTCGGTTCGGAACCTTCGGTATGGAAGGTCAGTTGGTTGCACTGTTTGCCACAAACATTGAGATTATTATTGAACGGGAGCCCCATGGAGCGATACTCTCTCCCCACAATAGCTTAGGTTAGGTGGCCATTAGGGCGACCTCACCCTACTGGGCTCCGTGTACGGACTGGTGTTTGCGGAGCCAGATGTGGGGGTGCCTGAGCTCTTTTGTTGAAGCTGGGCAACAGTTGGGGAGTGTGGTGTTGGGGGGAGGGTGGGTGAGGGAAGGGAAAGGGGGTTGGAGTTTAGTTGTGTGTGCGGTTAGTTTGGGAATGAGCTTATTTGCGGAGTGGCCGCAGTGGGACGCTTTCTGTGTCATGAGAACTGCTGGAGGTTCCCGTAAGGGGGGTGGGAAGACACATAGCTGCCATGGGTGACTTCAAGATTGCCACCTGGAACGTCCGAGGCCTCAATAATTACTTGAAAAGAAATAAAGTCATGTTGTATCTTAAACGACAGAAGATCGACATTGCCCTGCTACAAGAAACGCACCTGGCCCAACATAAACTAGACCTTATAAAGAAAAAATGGGGGGGTACAGTGGTGGGCTCCCCGTACTCGGCCTATGCCAGAGATGTGCTGATCTGGGTGGCCCCGCATGTCCCACTCAGAATTGTACGAGAGGAGGTAGACACGGAGGGTAGGCTGGTAATACTGAGGGTTCTGATTGAGAACAGAGGACTGAGTATTATTAATACATATGCCCCCAATCAGAATACTGCTGTATATTTCAGGACTCTATGTACACGCCTGGGCCCGTGCGCAGGAGAACCGATCATCTGGGGGGGGGATTTTAACTGTGTTCTTGACCCCAAGATAGATAGGTCCGACAGGAAAGTAGACAGGCCCACCCCAGCGGCCAGGGCTCTATGGGTACTATTAGACGACTATGGACTAGAGGATGTCTGGAGATTGAAACACCCCACGGCCTTGCAGTACTCTCATTATTCGGCCCCTCAACAGTTGTACACGAGACTAGATTACTTCTTTGCTACGCCAGAAGTGACGATAACAACTACACAGGTTGAATACAGAGCGAGGGTCCTGTCGGACCATTCGCCCTTGGTGATGGCCTGGCAATATGGCCGCCCTAGAGGGCGGATTCCAACATGGCGCCTCCGGGCGGAGGCGCTCAGAGACCCGGCCTTCAGAGAAGATATTAGAGAGACGATTACAAGGTATTTTGAGGAGAACACAGGCAGTGTGGATTCGGCTGGTACACTTTGGGAGGCCTTCAAGGTGGTAGTGAGGGGCGATGCTATTTCTAAATCAAAGGGCCTTCAGGGGGGGTTTTAGCTGAGCTGGGGAAAGTGGAGAAAGAATTGGAGCGTGAATGTACCAGAGGGGGAGGGGACACAGACCTAGTACTCGAATTACAACAACGATGCTCAGAGCTTTGGGAGCGGCTTTGCGACCTCAATTACAGGAAATACGTGGAGAGGCAACATGCAGGAGGTGACAAAACTGGTCGCCTACTGGCATGGCTCTACAAGAGGGAAACCCCCAGGGCCCCGGTCATGATGATAGAAAGGGAAGACGGAGAGGAGGCTCACACCCAGGAAGAGGTTAACGCTGCTTTCTTAGATTATTATAAAGCGCTGTATGAGGACAAAGGGGAAGACAATCTGGATAAAATCAGGGACGCACTGGAAGATATAGAACTGCCCAGGATTAGTGCAGAGGAAAGGGAGGAGTTAGATGGCCCCATTACGCTAGATGAACTGGAAGAGGTGGTGAAACGGCTGCCTACTTGCAAGACCCCGGGCACTGATGGACTCCCGAGTGAGTTCTACAAAACGTATAGCGCAGAGATACTCCCCCCTATGCTTGAGATGTACAACGAATCATTCGAGGGAGGCCGATTGCCAGACACGCTCAGAGAAGCGCTGATCGTACCACTGCCCAAGCCTAACAAGCCGAGACAACACTGTGGATCGTACAGACCGCTGTCGATGTTAAACCAAGACAGTAAGATTCTGACAGCGGTCTTGGCGGATAGGCTGCGCAAGGTCATCGGCAGGCTGATACACTCGGATCAGACAGGTTATGTCCCTGGCAGGAACATAACTCATAATCACAGGCGGCTCCACCGAGTGATAGAAGAAGGGAACAGAAGAGATGAGGAAATGGCAGTGATCTCCCTAGACGCAGTTAAGGCGTTTGATTCGGTGAGGTGGCCATGGCTGTTTGCGGTCCTGAGGGAATATGGGTTTGGGCCAGGCTATATCAGATGGGCGAGACTACTGTATAGCCAGCCTACGGCTAGGGTGCGTACAGGATCAGTGATATCCGACAAGTGGCACCTAAGTAGGGGTACTAGGCAGGGATGTCCTTGGTCCCCGATGTTATACATATTGGCCTTGGAACCCTTAGCGGTATATCTTAGACAGCAATATGACCTGGTGGGCATTGAGGTGGGAGGAAAGAGCCATTTGATATCCTTATATGCCGATGACCTGCTGCTGTACCTAAAGTATCCTGAAGAGAACCTCCAGTATGTTTTGGAGGTCATGCAGAAGTATGCCGAATTGTCCGGCATAGCGGTTAATCCTGACAAGTCGAGCATGTTCCCTCTAGGGTACTATTCGAGGGTCCCCACGGAACGCTTGCCGGTATTGCCCGTGCCTTGGGCAGCCGAGTCCTTCCGATACCTCGGAATAGACATATATCACACTGTGAGAAACGAACATCTGCACAACACCGAGGTTGCTGTGGATAAAATCCGTGCGTCTATGCGATTCTGGGAAAAACTGCCGCTAGCGATGATAGGGCGAGGGGCGTTGCTTAAAATGGTTGTCTTGCCTAGACTGCTGCATTTCTTCAACAACATACCATACTTAATAGCTAGGAAGTTCTTTACCAAACTCGACAGTATGTGCAGGGACTTCCTATGGCACGGCACTCGCAACCGAGTGGCGCTGTGGAAGCTACAAAACTTCTACGATAAAGGGGGAATTAAATTACCACATTTTGAGGCCTATTATGTAGCGAGCCAATTGCAATATGTTACACAGTGGCTTTCTGATGAGGAATCTCCCGAGCCCAGATTGGTTGGGACAGATTGCACCTCGTTTTATTTGAAGGAGATCATCTGGGTCCCCAGACAAGACTTAAACCTTTGCCCTGGTATGCTGTTACTTGGGTGGAAAATGTGGCGTAGAGCATGCCGGTTACTGGAAAGTCCGGATCCGTGTTCGCCGCAGGTGCCACTGGTTGCCTTGACTGCGGGGGATGGTCAACTTAGAAAATTGATCAGAATGTACTGGGAACCGGTTGGGTTGGCCACGTTAGGAGATATATGGCAAGATGGGGCCATCAAGGATTTTGCAGACTTAGAAGAAGAAGCTGGGTTACATGGGGGCCAATATGTTACATACTTCAGGTTGGTACAGATTATCCAAAAATCTTGGCCTGAGACGGTGTTAGCGGAGGATCCGGATGCCCTGATTGACACAATATATGACATATCAGAGGGCGGACACGAGATCTCCAGATTGTACGAGGTGGTGATGTCCCGAGTGGGAAAGGACTTGACAGACTTGAGACTAGAATGGGAAATGGAGGTGGGGGTTCAGATGACGGATGGGGTGTGGGAACGGGCTCTGGGATATCATAAAAAAGTGTCCAGGAATGCTAGATTACAGCAAATCCAACTATATATCACACACAGAGCGTATTTGACCCCCAAGAGAATAGCTAAGTTTGCTAACTCGGGCAGGCAAGCATGCCCGAAGTGTAACGAGGAGAACGCGGACATGACGCATATGTTCTGGTCCTGCCCAGTAATTGAAGTCTTCTGGGGAGAAGTGTCACAGAAGTTGGCTGACAAAGGGGTCCCGATAAGCATTGACACGACCTGGGCTTGCCTTCTAGGGGGGTTCTCCAGACCAAAGAACACCAGACATCTGGGGAAACTGAGATACCTAGCGTATATACTCGCTAAGAGGAGGATAGCTATGAACTGGAAGCAATGCTACAAACCTAGGATAGAGATGTGGTGGAGGGATCTCCAAAAATGGGCGGAGGCTGAAACCATGGTCTGGCAAGAGGCATGTAGTAAATGCGGGGAGGAGGATGTGGGCAACTTAGTAGCCTGGAGGTCATTAATCACTGGTCTGTTTGGGGTACGAGGAGAACCTACTGCCTCGGAGGAGGAAGTCACCCGGCCACACCAGGTCGATACGGAACTACCCTGTGGATGAGCTCTTGGGGGGGAGGGGGGGAGTGTAGTGTTGTGCTTTGTTAAGTGTTTTATTGGTTTATTGTGTATAATGTCACAAGTTTGTTTATACTGTTTTCACTTAAAATAAAATAAAAATATTTAAAAAAAAAAAAAAAAAAAAAAATATATATATTTTTTAAAAAAAAAACATTGCACATCCTTTCACCAAGTTTCATGCCTGTGCCATTTATAATTCACACTGAAATGCGTTTTTCCTGCCATTCATGTTCACTAAGTGCTAGAAACATGTGCTTGGTCTCTTTGTGTTTGTCCACAACTCACATGAAATACTGGCATTATGTAACATTACTGCTTATTCAGGGTATTGGGGGACATGTCTTAATGTAAATAGTTCTTTAAAGTCAATGGGCTGGATTAGTCACATGGGTGGCCGGTCCCATAAAAACCCACAGCCAAATTTTCTCCTCCTGGGTCAGTCTGCGCAAAGGACTTTTATGAAGCCCTTTGAAGCGCTGCAGTTTGTCCTGGGAATGTGTGCAGGAGGAAATCGCACCTCTCAGTGAAATACTAGTTCCACTGGGTTTCTTTGTTCCCTACTGCAGGGATACCAGCCAGTCTAGTAGGGCAGTGAATTCTCACACTCTTAGTAATGTGCCCTTGTGGGCTGGTTCCCTTATGGATGCAACTTTTTCCATGGGAGGCAACGCATCCTTGAAGTCATTGCCAGTTCTGCTGATTTCTGTTTTTTTTTTTCTTTTCAAACCAAGTCTGGGGGATAAATATAATGTACATTTATATAACAAAACCCCCACCCAAAGATTCAATCATGTTTCTGTGCGAGCACAGGCTGTCATTTATAATTTACTTTTAAACGGCATTCACCTGCTTTGCAAAAACACAGTTTTACACGTGTGTTCATTTTCTTTCAATTCTCATTTCCCAATGCGTTTTTTGCTGGCCACAGTTTCACTTCTAGTAATCTTCCGGGGCTTTGGCATATGCGGTTGATTTATGGACAAAAAGGATGCTACACAGGATTTCCTTGATCTTTGATATGGGAAAAAGAAACGCCATGTCATTTCTTTCATTTGCTGCAATTTGAGTGTGCTGGATCATAGTAAAAGGAAACCGAAGCCGTTTTGAGAGGAAAACAGAATTCTTTGGAAGAGAAGATGAGAACAGAAGAAGGAAAAGTCCTTACCTGCTAAATCCGCATCCCGGAGACATCTCGCTGACAATCCTGAAAAGGAAGACTTTTATTTAAAAGCTCATCGCGTCGATCACTGCAGCGCCGCATTCCACTCACCTTTACTGGGCGCCTCCATGTTCAGCAGCGATCATCCGGATTCGCAGTCACGCCCCAGCGCCTAGGGAGAAAAAGACCAGAACAAAAGGTGAGAGAGAGAAGGGAATAAGGAAAGCTAAATCTCCATGTTAAGACTTACCTGTTGATTCATTCCCTCTTCATTTCGGGTCCGCGCCGCATCCTGGCATTTCTGGACCCCGGCCCCTAAGGGGAAAAAAAGACATCAGCGTTAATGAGCGAATGAAAAGGCATTACCAAAAAACGCTCATTAAAGACTTACCTGATTTCTACAAGGATTTCACCTCTCATTTCGGGTCGGTGCCTGTTCCCCGGCATTCCGTACCCCGGCCCCTATGGGGAAAAAGACACTAGCATTAGTACATTAATGCATGGACACAAGGGGAACCTCTTATCAAAAAACTTACCTGGAAGCCAAGCAATTTTGGTTCTCACCAATCCGAAAATCCAGTGAAGTAACTGGATACCAACGCGCCCCTGCATCAGAAGCAGGATGGAGAGCTCGTCCTTCCAGACCCTAAGGTGAGACGCTACGAGGAATCACAGAAGGGTTTCGAGGAGGGTGAGAGGGGAAAGTGGGAGGCTGATTGCATTACCCTGCAGACAGTTAATCCCCTATTTTCGCCTACAGAAGGATACTTCTGCGAGCCAGACAAGCAAGATTTGGGGGCCCGGTCCAGTCCGTCTTCCGAACCCTGCGCATCACCTTAGAAGAGGTCACAGCAGCGCGAACCAGGCCAGCGCCTCCGTGGGAGTCAGGTGAGCGTTACAGAACGCGAAGCCTTCCTACAAATTCCCACCCAGGCGCTATGGTAAGTTCTGAGACTGATCAGTTGGCCCAATTACTGGGGGAATTACGGGCCAAAGTACATGCCGCTTGTCAAGAGACTAATGCCCCCAGGAGGGAATTAATAATATCAAAGGAAAGAACTGATGACCTGGCCAGACAGCTTTTGCAAGGTCAAGCTGGGCAAACTCCTCTACCCGGTTCCGGAGGGAACCCCGCTCCTGTGGTTTCCAGTAACCCTGTGCAGATTAATCTACCTGGAAACATGCCGCTGGCCCCACCCGAACGCTTTGCTGGGGACCCCAAACGATTCGCCGTATTCATGAATCAGTGTCGTTTGCACTTCCTATGCAGACCTGGGGCCTTCCCTAATGATCAGACCAAGGTAGCCTTTGTATTGTCATATCTCAGTGGCTGCGCTGCCGATTGGTCAGTTCCACTGGTTACTCAAGATGACCCGATTCTCCGTGATTTTCAAAGGTTTCAAGCAAGCATGGAAAGGTTATTTGCTCGACACTCTCAGGGGCAGGCTCTGGATGACGAACTTCTATCCCTGCGACAGGGCAATCAGGACCTCCTATCCTACATTGCAACCTTTAATAGACTAATTGTGGAAACGGGATGGCCAGAGGATAAAAGAGTCATGTTGTTTTATCGAGGCCTACGCGGAGAACTTAAAGATGTCTTGGCCCAAGTTGTAAATCCGCCCCAAGAATGCACAGAGTATATAGACTTAGTGGTCCAATTGGATCACAGACTTCAAAACAGAAAAGCAGATCGGTCCAGGTTTGAGACCCGGGTGTTGGTCAAGACCCATGCTAATCCCAAGGGAGTTGATGTCTCTGAGCCTATGCAAATTGGAGGGGTTAAAGGACCCTTAACTCAAAAGGAACGTGAAAGGAGGCGGCAGTTAAAATTATGTCTTTATTGTGGGAATTCTGGACACTTTCTACGAGATTGCCTGGCAAAACCGCCCCGAAAGGCGGTAGGAGCCGCTGATAAAAACCATGAAGACTCTGTTTCGGGAAACGACTCCGCCCGACAAGTGTAGGGGTCCGCTTGCCAAGCTTGAAAACTAACTCTCAGACCTCGCATTTCATTGTGCCAATGGTTCTCGTAGATCCAGAACAGCCTAAGCGGTTGCATGCAATAAAGGCATACATCGATAGTGGGGCTATTGGAAACTATGTGGATCGTGAATTGGTCTCTAGGATTAACCTCCCTCTCCGTCCTAAAACCAGCAAAGATGTCATCACCACAGTCGATGGAACTGAAATTGCCTCTGGACCGGTAACACATTCCACTACTGAGGTGACTCTTATTGGTCCCGACGGCCATCGGGAGGGTGTTGTGTTTGATGTAATCAAGGCTTCACAGTTTCAGGTTATTCTTGGAATCCCTTGGTTAGAGACACATAATCCTCAAATTGATTGGCGAGCCATGAGAATAACCTTCCAGGATTGTACACAAACCTGCTACCCAGAAAACCTGAAGATTAATATAGTATCTGTAACCTCTGCCTCCATGCAACTACTTCCGGAATACCAAGACTTTCAGGACGTCTTCCAAAAAGAACAGGCCAACACGTTACCTCCTCACAGATCGTACGATTGCCAAATCAATCTGGTGCCCGGTGCACAACCCCCTTGTAGCAGGATTTATGCCCTTACCGAACCTGAGAATCTGCATTTGAGACAATATTTGGATCAATACCTAGCTAATGGTTTTATTCGCCCGTCAAAGTCCCCGGCATCCTCGGCTTTGTTCTTCATGCCAAAAAAAGAAGGCGACCTTAGAACTTGTATCAATTACCGCGCATTGAACCAGATAATGGTTAAAAACCGTTATCCTCTGCCTCTGATCCCTGAACTCCTTGACCAGGTGAAGGACGCTTGCATATACACCAAGTTAGATCTCCGGGGGGCTTATCATCTGGTACGAGTTAAAGAAGGCGACGAATGGAAAACTGCCTTCCGTACTAAATACGGATTATTCGAGTACCAGGTGATGCCTTTCGGATTGTGTAACGCGCCGGCTGCCATCCAATACTTCATGAATGATGTCCTTCGGGAACTCATCGATGTTTGTGTTGTCGTATATATCGATGACATTCTGGTGTACTCCTCTTCGGAATCTGATCACAGAAAACACGTCAGGGCAGTACTTGAAAAACTGCGCCAACGCAAACTATTTGCTAAATTGGAGAAATGTGTTTTCCATACCACAGAAGTCGAGTTTCTAGGTTTCATCCTGACACCCAAAGGAGTCCGAATGGACTCAAGAAAAGTGGATGCCATCCTCAAATGGCCATCACCTAGCTCTGTAAAAGGGGTTCAAAGCATGCTCGGCTTTGCCAATTTCTATCACAGGTTTATCCCGGAATTTTCACGCGTGGTACAACCCATTACTGCACTCTTGAGGAAAAATAAATGTTTTGAATGGTCTGAAGAAGCCGAGCAGGCCTTTAAGGATTTAAAAGCTAAGTTTACCTCCGCACCTATATTGAAACACCCGCGTCCAGATCTCCCTTATGTCGTCGAGACTGACGCATTCAGCCTAGCCATGGGAGCTGTCCTGTCCCAAAGAGATCCCGAAACCAACCAACTGCATCCCGTAGCATTTTGGTCCAGAAAGTTCTCGGCACCCGAGGTTAATTATGCAATCACGGACAAAGAACTGTTAGCCATTAAGTCCGCTTTTAAAGCCTGGCGGCATTATCTGCTTGGCGCTCGACATACCATCACAGTGATCACTGATCACCGGAATTTACAGTATTTGAAAACCGCCAAGGCTCAGTCATCACGGCAGCTCCGATGGGCTTTGTTTTTCGCTGAATTTGATTTTATGATTACCTATCGACCTGGCTGCAAGAATGGGAAAGCAGACGCCTTATCCCGAATTGGAATGGGAGAATCTGATACAAACTCAGAACCAGTACCAATAATTCCCGAACAGAGGATTCTAGGCATGACTTTGTTACAGACGCTTGAAGACATTCAAGCCAGAGTGAAACAACTCCTGGACCCTACAACCTTACAGGATTGGATACAAAAGGGATCAGACTTTACCATAGATAATGGTTTACCTTATTTTCAAGGACGCTTTTTCCTGCCACATAAGGAATTACACAAACTAGTTATTTCCGGTTATCATGATGCATTAATAGAGGGACACCCCGGTATTGCCAAGACAGAGGAAAAGGTGAAACGACAATTTTGGTGGCCCTCTTGGCGAAAAGATGTTAAATCTTTTGTGATGTCCTGTGGTGTTTGCGCCCAAAATAAAAGTCAAAAGAAAAGACCAGCCGGTCTCCTTCAACCTCTAGACATACCGCCAGCACCCTGGCACACCCTATCAATGGATTTTATTACGGACCTCCCTCCTTGTTCGGGGTACAATACTATTCTGGTAATTGTGGATTTGTTTTCCAAAATGGCCCACTTTATTCCTTTGAAAGGTTTACCTTCAGCTTCTGTCCTAGCCAAAGAATTCCTCGAAAATATTGTTCGGCTACATGGATTCCCATCTATACTAATCTCTGACCGGGGAAACCAATTCATTTCCCACTTCTGGCGCAAATGTTGTCAAATGGCGCAGATCGACGTAAGATTATCGACCAGTCACCACCCTCAGACCGATGGTCAGACCGAGAGGACAAATCAGACCCTTGAGCAATACTTACGGTGTATGTTACAGCAATCTGAAAGCAACTGGAAAGACATTCTTTGGATAGCCGAATACGCATATAATAATTCCGTACACTCTGGAACTGGCCACAGTCCTTTTTATACTTTGTTTAGGCAACACCCTCAAACCTCAAACCTTGACTCACCTCAGAACCTCAGAATGCCTGCAGTAGAACATCTGCATTCTACAATTACCCAAGCCTTCAAAGAGGCAACTACGCATTTACAACAAGCCAAGAGAAAATACAAGAAGAATGTTAATCTACATCGGAGTGAAGCACCTCCGTATCAGATTGGGGATCAAGTGTGGTTAGCTACTAGACATTTACCACTCAAAGGGCCTCGAACTTTTAACCCAAAATATCTGGGACCTTATTCTATTACGGCAATAATTAGCCCAGTGGCTCTTAAACTTGATTTACCAGCTAGTGTGCGAATTCACCCTGTTTTTCATGTGTCACTTCTGAAACCAGTGGTACCCGGAACCCGACTACTCAAAACTCCAGAACCTATTCTAATAGATGGGGAGCCCGAATTCGAAGTGAAGAACATCTTAGACTCAAAAATGTTTAGGTCAAAACTGTTCTACCTAATTGATTGGAAGGGGTACGGACCTCAGGAGAGGTCGTGGGAACCCAGCGACCATGTGCATGCACCTCGATTAGTCAGGAAATTCCACCGACTCTTCCTAGACAAACCATAAATAGCCTTGGAAGAAGTTCCAGGTATGTATCCTTCCTCCAATCATGTATGTATCCTTCCCCGACCACGCCCGGATGGTAAATTAGTCCCACAGGTAAAGTAGTTCCTTTCAGGCCTCAACGAGGCCGGGATCCTGAAGCATGGTCTGCATCAGGTAAGTGCACCCAAGCACTTCCATAATGAGCCTGGCGCCTATGGTGCCAGGACTGATGTCTTTTATGAGCCTGGCGCCATAGGCGCCAGGACACTGTCCAAAGGGCCCCTATATGGGGTTGCTGGGTCCTTCCTTGGGGACTGGATGTCCGCTTTCGGGGACGCAGGGCTTGAACCGGCTCCCCGGGAGCGGGCATCATGACAGGTATGGCCTTATGCAGAAAGATGTTGAATTCATTGCCGGAGTTTATATATCCGAAGGGAGTCCAGGTCCATGTGTACTGTTATCCCCCTGAAAGTGAAGGCCAGCTTGTACTGGTCTTCCCTACTTACGGGTACTGTCCAGTATCCATTGGTCAGGTCAATGGCGGTGTACACTTTTGACCCCTGGATCTAGGCCAGCCCTTGGTCAATGTAGGGAACAGGCCATCGGGACATGTGGACCCATTTGTTCAGATCCCTAAGGTCTGCGCATAGTTTCCACTGACCATTTGGTTATAAAATCCCCAGTACCGGATTATTAAAGGTACTGTGGACTGGACGAATTATCGCAAGGGATATCTAGGTTTTTATGATTTCTGTATGGGACTTAATAGACGCTAGAGGCAATCAGTACTGCTTCATGAATACAGGAGTTATTCCAGGGTCCGTGGGAATTGAGGTAGAATGTATCTCGGTGCGACCACCGTCGTATGAGTCCACAGCAAAGATATCTTGAAAATCTAAAAACACCTGCTTCAACTTTTGCTTTTGTTCCTCAGTCTCACAGGCATCAGCAAGGATGACCCGTTCTTCAACCATCTACCGAAAGCCTGTGAATACCTCAGGTTTTGCTATCTCAGCGGTCACCTCCAGCTGTGTAGCGAGATCCCTGGTGAGGGTGTTGACCCGGACAGAAGGTTTCAGGTAGGAGAGGCCGTCATTGTGGACCTGGAAAATCATCTCATCCTTCCTGATTTCACAGGTCACCTCTTTCACCCCAGTAAGGGCAGGAAGAGTACACCAAGAAATTCCCCCTTTGGCGGATGAAGATCTTTTCTGGCAGTATGTCATTGTCACAGTCATAGCAGCCATTAGGGATTGGTCCTATGATTTAATTACCTAAATCCATGGAAAAATGCTGGTCAGCCATTCCAATAAAGGTGTCTGCGCCCAGAGTGATACTCCTAGGGTCGCTGTTATCCACCCCTATGAGAATGGTGTTGTGTTCTAAGTCAACTAATGGTGTTGGGTTCAACCCAACCCGTGCTGTTGAAGATGGTAATTGAGGTGTATATAAGCGTCTGGGTTTTGGAGTTTCTGTTCTCTCTCAGTTTTTAGGGTAAAGTATGAATTGGCGGGTCTGTCCTGGGATGGTGACCTCCTCTCCAATTTGAATTTCAACTGCATACAGTAGCAATTGAGCTGACCGAAATGCCTTTTCAGATTCATCAAAGCCCATAGGATTGCCCCCCAGTCGGGATCAGGCCTTGTAATTTATAAGGTCCAAATTAAATCATGGGACTTGGATTTTCAAATTGGGGATCGGTATAAGATGTCAAGGTATTTCCTTCCAGGATGGAATGCCACTTTAAACTGGAAGGAAGGTTGATTTTCAGGAAAGAGAGGAGTTCCCATCACCAGTTTGTTGTCCTACAGCAATTACAGTAATGTCAGGTATTTTATTATTTTGAAAATGGAACGTAATTTGGTCAGATTGTTGTGCTACCATGTGGCATGTGCCATTTAAACTGACATAGTTGATGCTTTGTTTTAATTTTATTGGCCAGTTAGCCTGAGTCCAGAGTACCTTGTTCACATAGTCTATTAGGGGAGACAACCTCCGAAGGAGGTCATTCCCTAATAGACAAGGGGTCCCTTCTGGAGTCACAACTATGACCTGGTGTTTCGAGGGGGGCGTGGCCTGAGCACATGGAGGAGAGTGGTGTCTTGACGGAGCTCCCATCATGATCCTGTTGCAGATCCTTTAAACTATGTGCAAATGGTGATATACCTCGAGCCAAACACACCTACTGATGCGTAAAGCGATTCACCAGCCCTGTAAAGCAACGGCGATCAAAATCGGAGCTGAACGTCTGAGGAAATAGCCTGGGTGGCGGTGCCCGTGGAGCACAAGATGGCGACTGCTGCCACGGCTCAGCGGTGAGGTGGAGGAGGGGTTGAGACTGGCGAGGAGCTTCTCCGGCCTGAAGCAGCGGAGGACGAGCACTGCAACCCCTGCTTGGGTGAGTGTTGCTGAGATCACACGAGGAGTGGGAAATGTAGACCTGGATGGACTGACCCTGCTGAGACGGCTTGCCGGGTAGAAGATGGGTGCCTGCTGTGAAATCCATAACAGAGTGAGGCTGGAAGACTGGAGCTCCGCAGTGGACTAAGCGAGGCTGACGCGCCGTCTGAAGAGACTGGAGTGGTGCAAAACAGGCATCTTCTGTGGCCAGATAGACGCTGGTAAGTGAGGGCATGCCCGGCCAGAGTGGAAGGAGGAGCGAGCACATTCAGGGTTTTGACCCCGCTGAGCTGTGGACTGCGACTGCGACACAGCCGACGGCATCCTTGGGGAAGAAGCGCTGCCTACCGGGCGAATGCCAAAACACGCTGCCATAGCCTCGAGCACTGCGATACCTAGGGCACAGTTATGGAAGCGAGGCGCCTGAGACAGGACAGGCTGAGGGTGGACGATTCACGAACTAAGGGACATGAGCCATGCACAGGAATACAGGTTGGGAACCCAACTTTAAATGCAGCATATTAAACCTCAAGCAATGATACCCAGGACTACACCAGTAACGGACGCGCGCAACACTGGGACACATAACGCGGCCACACTTTGATCTGTGAGGCTGAGATACTGCAGCACTCGCTGACCCTTAAGCCAGAGGAACGTCCCACGGAGACTGCATGCAAGATAGAACCTAAAGATGACACATCTAGACAAGCCTACAGAGCGGAATTGAGAGGTTGCGCGCCAGGCTGGATGTGTCGGTAGGCAATAACGCGGCAGAGGACACGCGGCACGTGTCAATCAGCACAGTGAACACTGGGGCATAAACGGATGGTCTGACAAGACTTTCACTCAAGAGGGGGCCCTGGAAATGAACAAGAAGATTCCAGACTGTGCACAAATGGCATAATGTACCCCCCTTGTCAATAGACACAGGCACATAGAAGAACAGCGCTGGTGGACGCATTACTAAGCCAGAGTGAAACAGTGCAGCACAAGCATGCTATAACACCAGGGGCAGCAACACCACCACCAGAATGGTCTCTGGGTAATGAGGCAAGTCGGATAGGGGGAACATGTGATACTGGGACTGGTGCTCTCTGTGCGTGGCCCACACTACGGGAAACACCCTGACGAGGAGGGGTATACTATCACATCTGGAGGGAGACTGATTAGACAAGATGGAATGAACTGCTATATTCGTGGGGGCATGTGCTGGACATCCATGTGTAATAAACCAGTCACACATTAAGTGGTCAAAAAAACTCACATAGAACAAGAAATAGCGCAGCACTGTGCCTACCTGCAGAATGTCCGGGTTTGCTGGTCAGGCAGGAACCCAACGCAAGAGGACATGTAGACTCAAGCCAAACTACACGTCCCACTACCGTCAACGTAACTACAATGGCACCAAAACATGAACAACCCAGCTGCAGACGCAGGGGACCAGGATGAGAGCTATCACAGTTGGTGCTCATCTCTTGCACGCCTAGAATACGCATCAATGAGAAGTCTAAGCAGCAGACTGCAGTCAGTAGCCTTCACTGACACAAGTGGAGAGGGGCATGTCTCCATCGAAAGGGAAAGGGAAGGCCACAATCATGGGCTCCTTCACTGCAGCTGGACCGGACGAACCGTAGCAGAGCAACGATGAAGTACAGAGCGACCATATGCCCCGAGAAGATGGCAACAAAGAAGGCCAAGTGTTGGAGGCCATAGCGGCGCTGCAATCCTTTATAGACACGAATATTGGAGAGGTGAAGACGGATATTCAGCTAATGCGGCAAGACATCCACAATCTGGCAGAAAGAGTGGCTGTCACGGAGACTGGACTGAAGGAAACAACAGAGACCATGGTAGATTTGAAATTAAGAGTGCAAGAACTTGAGAGGAGAACTGCAGCATTAGAAGCACAGTCAGAGGATGCAGAAGGTTGGGCCTGACGCAACAATGTGCGCTTGCTCAGAGTTACTGAGGGGATGGAAGGCCCAAACCCTGCAGAATTCATGGAAACTCTATTACTGCAAGAGATTGGCGCCGGTAAACTCTCACAGGGATTTGTGGTTGAGAGGGCCCACAGATCCTTACAAAAAAGACCACTGCCTGGATCACATCCTCACCCAATAATAGCAAAAAATCAGAACTTTCAGGACAGAGAAATTATACTAAAATTCTCGAGAGAAGGTGGGCAGATTGGCCGAGACCATTCCAAAATCGATATATACCCAGACTACCCGCCTGCAGTCCAAAGGGGGAGGAATTATTTATTCCCGATTTAAGCCAGGCTCAGGCAGTTAAACCTTAAATATATGTTGATGTACCCATCCTGGCTGAAGGTGATATATAAGGGAAGGGCTGTCATCTTAGAAACTCTGGCAGAATTCACATGAGCTGCATCCAGTGCTGTGGAGGCGACCGGAACTGGGGTGCAGGGTAGATGTCCTAAAATTGCTGTTTGGGGTTAACAGAAAAATGCCTAATGTTTATTGTAGACTAGTTAAGTAATTACGATTGACAGGAGGACCATTGGACCGTCCTGACCAGGGCTCATCGGTCTAACCCACGAGTGACTAGTGCCGGCCTGTTGCCGACATGACACAACCCGCACACAAAGAACCGGATGGGCCATAGCGGTGCAGGGGCACCCGAGCGCCACAAGAGCGTATCAGCAGCTGGGTGCAGTTGTTTAGTTATGTTTGTTGTTAGGAATGTTATATGTACTTCACATGAAATGACAAGAAGCAGAGAAATGGTCAACTACGAAAGTGATGGGCGGATGGTGGCTTGGCTTGCTGGGATGGGGGAGGAGGACAGTTGTGCTTTCGGGGAAAGGATAGCGAATGCGGGGAGGGAGGGAGGGGGATGTAACACTGCAGAATATGGCTACCAATATTAAGGTACTAACATGGAATATCAGAGGGATGGGCTCATACTTGAGGAGAAACCGGATTAAATCCTTCCTAAATCGGAAAAAAGTGTTGCTGCAAGAGACACACCTCACGAAAGACACTATGGCCAAAGTGGTAGAATATTGGGGGGGACAGGGATACGCAGCCACGCACTCCAGGTATGCCCGATGTGTCTTCATCTGGATAAATGCTGCTGTACCCTTCCGGTTGCTGGGGAGGCAGACACGGAGGGCAGGTACCTGATACTAAGAGGCTGCATTGAGCAGACGGAAATATGTATAGTGAACACTTACTTCCCCAACCATGGGATCCCAGCGCACCTTAGCACATTGTATGCCAAAATAGCCCCATTCCGGGATTGTTTCTTCATTTGGGGTGTGGGGGGGATTTTAGTTGTGTTAAGGACCTGGACCTAGACAGGTCTACCCTACCAAAGAACCAGGTGGCGACGGCCTCAGAGGCACTGAACGCGATAACAGAGAACCTAGACTTAGCGGATGTATGGAGGAAGCTGCACCCCACATATTGAGGCTATTCTTATTTTTCTCTGCCCCATGGCTTGTACACCAGAATTGATTATGTATTTATGGGCAAAGCCCAACTGACACAAATAGATTCAGCCCAATATCTCGGAGGAACGATCTCAGACCACTCTCCACTCCTTTTGGATTGGAGAATGCAGGGACCCAGACCCCCCATTCCGCAGTGGCGCATGCCTACAGAGGCGCTTACAGAACAGATGTTCAGAGAGGATCTCAAAAACAAATTAGATGAATACATTGAAAGGAACATCAGTAGCGTCCAGACATGGAGCACAGTGTGAGAGGTATTGAAAGTAGTGGTAAGGGAGGAGGTTATCGCTAGCACAGGTGGTATTAGAAAAACATTGAGGACATATCTGGAGCAGTCGGAGGAGGACATCCAGCAAATGAAGGCTAACACCCATGGAACCAGAGAGGAGCAATTCAAATGAGCAGAGACTAAACGCAGCTGCCAGGATGCCTGGGGAGATTGTTGAAATTTTACTAGAGTACAAAAACCACCAGGGCCCATGCAGAGGGAGACAGACAGGGTAGGTTGTTGTGGCTGTGCAGGAGGGAACACCCGAGGCACTTAACCACAGTACTTAAGGACGCTACAGACACAGCCCATAGATCACAACAAGCGATTAATGAAGCATTCATGGAATTCTATTCCCGCCTGTACAGCCATGATGCTATGGTGCCCCAGGAGGACAAATTGGGCACCTTGGAGGAAATACGACTGCCCAAGATAGGCAAAATGCAATGTGAGACATTAGAAAGAGAAATATCTGTTGAGGATGTGCAGGAGGCAATTAAATCACTGGCCACCAGCAAGACTCCTGGCGATGATGGACTCCCACCGGAGTTCTATAAAACGTATGCACTGACCCTGACCCCAGTCCCACACAAGGTATTCAAGGAGGCGTATGATAAAGGGATACTTCCGGAGAGCATGAGGGAAACACTAGTGATCCCAATCCCCAAGCCAGGAAAAGCCACAGACAAATGCTAAACTATGATGTCAAGATATTAACAAACATACTAGAAAAACGACTATCGCAGGTTGTGGGAGAAATAGTACATAAGGACCAGAACGGTTTCATACCAGGTCGTAGCACGGCCGAGAATTTTGCAGAGACTGCAGCATATTATGGCACAAACAGCAGATAAACTTGCACACTATGCAATAATTTCAATAGACGCAATAAAGGCATTTGATTTGATATATTGGGAATGGCTATTTGCAGTGTTTAAGGAATTTGTGTTAGGAGAATACTTCATTAGGCGGGTAAAAATACTGTACACCACATCAGTGGTAAGAGTTAAATCGGGTAGGGTAGTGTCACCGTACTGGGATATTCAGAGAGGAATGAGACAAGGATTCCCCCTATCACCCATATTATATGTGTTGGGACGGGAGCCGATAGCAGTTTACTTTAGAAAGCAATTCTTTGAAGCCGGAATTTTGGTTGGAGGAACTAGCCACTTGATTTCATTCTATGCGAACTACGTACTACTGTACTTGAAAGACCCGCATCTCATTGTACAGGTAATACTGGAGGTGCTGGATAACTACGCAAAGGTATCGGGAATCTGTTTCAGTAAAGAGAAATCTTGCATTTTTCCACTGGCAGGACTGAGGGGAAGAGCGTGGAAGACTTACCGAGGGTGGGACTAAAGTGGCAACTAGAAATGTTTAAATACTTGGGAGTGAACCTTAGACACACACCAGAGCTGATGCACAAAAGCAATACCGCTACTCTGGTGAAAGGCATACAGAAATCCATGAAGTTCTGGTCTAAGCTGCCACTATCGGTAATGGGCAGAGTGGCCGTCACTAAGATGCTTATCTTGCCATGGTTTATATACTACTTTCACAATGTGCACTGCTATATCAGGGTCTCGTTCTTTCAACTGCTGGAAGTGCTACTGTGAGAGTTCATGTGGGGCACTGCATGGCACAAACTGTCGCTGGCCACCCTGACTCTCCCATACGGGGAGGGAGGGATACAGTTACCGGTTGGAGAAATATTACCTAGCGGCTTAACTCAGCTTTGTGACCAGATGGCTCTCAGATGAGACCACGTCGGAGACTATTGTTCTGCTACAGCAATTAGTGGCCCCAGCGCAGCTAAAAGAAGCATTGCAGGTGCTATTGGTTTGCTTGGGGAGTGCCCCCATGATTGTAATACTGGGAAGGCAAGTGTGGAATAGAGTCAAGGTGCTAATGCAGCTCACGCAACCCTACTTGCCTGAGACCCTGATAGCCGCTGATGTTTGTAAAATAGCAGCAGTGAGGTATTGGGAAAGGTGGGCTATTCACACTTAGGGAAATGTGCATGATGAAGGAGTGTTCAGAGGGTTTGAGTCATTTCAGGACAAATACGGGCTGCCTGGGGGGCAGTTCCTTTGGTACGAAAAGGTTAGACCGATGGCCAAGAGGAGATGGGATAAGTGGCCAGAAGTATCAGAGGAGACCCCCTTGCTAACCCGACTGTATAGTCTGAATGACGGCTGGAGGCCAGTGCCCAGAATATACAGTCACTTGGCAGATAGACCCAACCCCAAGAGCATGACTTTGAAAGCCAAGTGGGAAACTGATCTGGGAGGAGATATAACTGAGAAAGAATGGGAGAGAGCATTGATGTACCCCCGCGAGGTGTCTAGAAATGCTAGATTTTGATTGATTCAACTTAATGTTTTACACCAAACATATATAACACCGCTCAGGGTGGGCAAATTTAAAAAAAACTGCTCGCTCACTATGCCCTTGGTGTAACGCGGAAGCAGCAGGTCTGAGCCTGCAGAAAAGCCGGGGTAATGCGATACAAATGGACACCGGAGGAATGCTTACTAGGCATCTTCACCAGAATGAGTACAATTAAACATGTGGTTAAATTCTTGGACATGGTATGCATTTTGGCCAAAAGTACTATTGCCATGGCATGGAAGGCTGCAAGTGGCCCGCACTATGTGAGATGGCACAGAGAGTTTGAACATTGGGCTGAGGCAGAGACCAGGATATGGGGGGAGGCTGTATCCAGATCTGAGGAAAGCGCGAGTGTTGCATACGAAGCCTGGAAAACCTTGATATGGGACATGTTTCACCCATCTGATGACAAGCCTCCTTGAATGCACACAAGACCCATATGAGAAACCTATCAAAAACTGGAAACGAATGAATAAACTGTGCTCCCCGGCAGCTCCCCCCTGCCTAGGAACGACGATAATTGTCTACCACACCCCCAGATAATAGAGTCAAAAAGGATAATGGTTATAGCCCGCTGACTAACATGTGAAGACAGTTTATGTTTGTTAATGTGTTATTATGTTACTGTAAACAGTTTTTGCAAACATGGAAAGTAGTGGCAGTATCCGAGTGGTTGTAATACAGTATTTGTCTTATAAATGCCAATAAAAACAGTTTTAAAAAAGACCTGGTGTTTCACCTTGTGTCACCCAATTTTAATCTCCAGATCCGCAGTCCACTCGATGGGAATTTCATTCCCGTCGAAGTTCTGGAGTTCTCCAGGAAGAGGAGTGAGAGGAATCTGGTGGCTCTCCCTCCTTCCTGAATTTAGCTGCTCAAAGGCCCTTTTGGACAGAAGAGTGGCTTCGGATCCGGAGTCTACAAGTGATAAAACTGCACATTGCCCTTGCACCCGGACGGGGCATAAAACTTACCTTCTTTCTCCTCAAAGGGGCAAAGGAAATGGGCATTTTGGGCAAGCTGGACCGTTATTTTCTTAATTTTGGACTCCAAGACTGTGGGATCTTGGGCAGTTTTCTGTGTCTGAGTTCGGGAATCTGAAAATAAAATTTGGCATCCTGAAATAGGTGAGGTTTCAGAATCCCCTTTTGCCCTTAGCTTGGAGCTGTCCCCCTTTACCTGGAGACAGTCACCAGAACCAGTTTGTGGGGAGGATCCCTCAGTGATTGTTATGCTCTCTGGATGACATACCTGGGGTTCAGGGATGGGTGATTCTGAATCAGTCCCCAAACCTACCCAGTCCGGGTTGTGGTCTTTTGGGACCCATTTTTCTTTGGGAGGAATACCCCCATCCTTGAAGCAGAAGACTTGCTTCCCAAAATCCTCCAAGGATTCTTCCCCTTCAAACTGGAGGACACTAATCTCCTCCACAAAATGAGTCTTCTTTGTCTCTTTGTTTGTCCTACCCACCCTATGGTCCCTGGGTTGAAGTTTTTCGGGGTTATGATATTTAAGTTCTGGTTGCATGGTGTCTAGGGGCTTTTCATGTGTAAGGAAGGAAGCTTCCTCTAGGGCTTTGCATCCCCCTTCCTCCTGTGCCTCCTCCTCTAGAACCGGTGGGTTATCAGGGTTCTCTCTCCGACAATGTTCCCGGGTGCCAGACCTTGGTTTGAGTTATTCTGAGCTCCCATGTTCATCTGAGGGTTCTGCTGATCCCTCAACATGCACCTCAGATCTTGAGTTAGGTTCTGGACCTGGCGCTCCAGTTGGGACATCCTCTCTGGCTGGTACAGGGGTCTTGAATCAACTCTGGCTTGCTCTCGGTAAGTGTAACTATCTCTTCTCCCAGAGTAACCTGGGTACTGGGGGTTTCCCTGGTACCCCTCTCCCAGATTTGGTGGTCTGTACTCCTGAAAGTGGGGAGAGTAAGGAGGGTTGTCCTGAATGTTGAGGTTTGCAGGGTACCTGGGGAAGAAACTTAAACCAGAACTTGGCAGATTACTTCCCTCCTGCGGGAAGTTAGGAGGGAAGTTTCCTATGGCCGTACTCACCTGATTAGATCCTCCCCTGGGCCGGGGGAGTCCACACGTACCCCAAGATGAGTCTGTTACCCTTGTAGCTAGGGCTGATGTAGTTGACATAGTTAGGGGGCACATTTGTGGGGTACCCTACCTAACTACCACCTGTATGTGATTAGTTAGAGGGTCTTCTCTGCCTCTGATTTGGTTGGTTTTGGGAAGGTGTATTTTTAGGCCCCCCATTTCTAGGTCCAAAATGGGGGTAACCTTCACCTCTGCCACCTTGGCAGCAGCGGGGATGTTGGTTGTTTTGGGGGTTTTTGGTTAGATTTTTGTTTTCTACTTGCTTTTGGACCTCATAGATCCGAGTAGCTTGCTCTATTATCCAGTCCAGGGTCCTTTCATAAAGGAAGCCCTGTACCAACTGGGTCATGATGTACTTTGGGAGTAGGTATTTATAAATTCTGTACTATTCGTGCGCACCCGCCTGAAAAAATTCTCTTGGGGCCTGATCCGCCCAACACTGGTGGTTGTATGCACCTTGCGGACCTCCTGGGGGTTTCTGTGCATGGAGAAGTGCTTCAAGATGGCTGCCTTGTAGGTGGACCACCTTGAATGGTTCTGGTCTTCCAGTCCAGCAAAGAATCTGGAGTACTCTGCAGTGAATGTCCATTTTGCAAATTCTGTACAATTCTGATAATTTGTATGTCAAAAGAGGTAATCATCTGTTCCTTTAGCTCTGGATGATCCCAGACTGAATACTTGACATTTTTATGGTACAAGGTCATGAAACTCATAATAGTTTTAATCAGTTTAGTGTGGTCTTTCACCAGAGTCCTCTTTTGTTTGTTAGCCTTCTTTTGCTGCTGCACCTGAGTCCATTCGCCCTCAGACTCAGAGCTGCTGCTATTTGAGGTCCCTTCGCTATCCTCTAGGTGCTCCCTAATTCTTTGAGCATGGGAGTCTCTCCCTGAATGATGGGGCCCAGTCTCATCTCCCCTGTTATATTTTGGGCTCTCTGGGTCACTCCCCTGGGACTCCCTCTTTCACACAGGAGAGTAGTCTTCAGGCTCCTCCCTGCTTCCAGGGTTGGTGGAGAACTCCCCCCACTTCCCTGATTGGGTGGAGGTTTTCAGAATACACTTTTGGGGCCTCAGCTCATACTTATTTTTCTCTGCAAAGCAAACTAACTGGTTCATATGTAGGTGGTGTTTATGCAAGTCTAGCTCCCTGATTTTCTCCTCACATGAGTCTTCCAGATCAAATCCATCCACCATTATATTTTTGAACCTGAACAGTGATGCCCGTCCATCAATCTCTGATGAGCGGTGGCATTCCAGCTCCATCATGCTGGACCTAGTTGAGTCTGGATGCCTCCTGCTTCCAGGTTCTTGTACACTGGTGGACATGAAGTCAGCAGTGCCTTACGCACACAAGGTGGTAAATGGGTTTTAGGCCCTTGGTACAGAGGGCATCACACTGTAATCAAGGGTTGCCCTGCCACTCCCTGACTGTTCGGGGTCCTTCAAGTTTTGATTTAATCTAGCACATTCTTTTTCTAACTTCCCAAGTTTTTCCTTCTCAGACCCTACCTCTTGATAGTATGCAAAGACCTGAGCATTGTGCTCTGCTATCAGGGCTTGACTGACCTCTGTTACCTTCCCTTGTGCTGCTACCTGGCTCTGGAGTCCACTACTCTCATCACAATGGGCCTCAACTTCTTTTTGTGCTTCTTGTATTGTATTGGAACACTCAGACCATTTTTGTTGCAGGAGATGCATCTCCTGTCTCTGCACATCTTTGGCCTGGGTGGTCTGTTCTAGATCACCTTCAGCTTGTCTTATATGCCCCATAAAATGTTTGTACTCTACTTTTAGTTCAGTCAGTTCCTGGAAGCCTGACTCACTTCTCTCCAGGTCTGCCTTTAAATTTTGCACTTCCTTGCATAAGGCATCTTTTTCCCGGTACAGGGTGCCAATTTGTTCCGTCAGGTTATTCCTCTCTTGTTTTATAGCGCCTAACCTCTGGTATTCTTGGTCAAATTCTGTTTTGGAATGGAGTTCCTTAATTATTAACTTATTATTCTCCTCTTCCAATTGTTTGATTTGATTTTGTAAAGTGATTATCTGCCCTGTACAGGTGCTTTTGTATGTCACTTGTTGATTTCATTTTAGTTGATTCTCTTTCAGGGAATCAACCTTTTCCTGACACTCCTCTGTTAATGTAGCTAATCGGGCCTCCTGCTCTGAGTTGGTGTGTTGATGTACTGGCAACACTTCTTTTAACTGTTTGATGTGGTTTCCCTATTCTACCTCAGAATGTTGGCTCTCTCGTATTTTTTCTTCTACCTGCTTTAATTCACTCTGGGTTTGATTTGAGAGGTCAGACTGATTTTTCCTACAGGTTACAATTTCTTGGTATTTTTCTTCCATAACTATCATAGGTAGGCAGTGAGTTGGACCATCTTTACCTGCTCCTCTTTGTTGTTCTGATTCATATAAAACTCAGTCAGGGCTTGATGTAACAGGCTACTGTCCTGCCACACATCCATGCTTATGGAGGCAACCTGTTGCATCATCCTAGTTAGCCAGGCCTCCTGTTCCTGCTCTGCCCATTCCCCTCTAGTGAATAGTTTGTACAGAAGGTGCTGTCTAGCTATGTTAATCTCCACAGTGGTAATTATGAAGAGTGTTCTTCCTTTGTTTAGTTATCTATGCAAGGACAAAATCTCTACCCTGCTCTTGTCTAGTTTAGTGTTACCTTTACTTTATTTTGAGACACAGGCCTGATACCTATGGATTTGGGATGGCACTTTTACAGTGTAACACAGTTGTCTAGCCCCTAAACATATCACTACCTTCAATGGGTTAGCCTGCTGTGTTAGAATGTCACGGGTGGAAGCTCTAAACTCAATCAAGGCACAAGCCCCCACTGTGTAACGGTTTATAACACGGCACATTCCAGCCAGGGACTTCTTCCACTGACAGTGAATGTGGTGCACAATAAAAATGCTTTTTATTTCTATTTGAACCCTGGGTTCTTTCTTGAGAAGGCCCCCAACCCGTCTCACACCGACCTGAACAAACACCCTGTGTCGCAATGGACTATGAACCAAGCCGGTGTGTAACAATGAAATATTTATTAATTTAGGATTCAAGGAAAAATCAGAGCAAAAACAAATAATCCGGCAGCAGCCACCACTGTGCGGCAGTACAAAATGCAAGAATCCCACAATACATTTACTTTAAACTCCTAACATAACCTAAATAAGCCGTTAATAGAAAGTAGAAGCAACATCGTTTTTCAGAACAACAGATGGCCTTCAAGTTCAGCATTCCCCCTGCAACACTTCCCTGAAACACCTGCTGACTAAATTCTTTGTGGATGGAAAGTAGTGGCACAGAGTCAGTATCAAAAAATTGACTTTTGAATCCAGCTCGCAACCCCAAGATAGGAAGCCAGAAACAAAAATGAAATACTGATTTAGGCGCAAAATGACATACTCTGATTTTACTTGTTACTTGTACATCAGTTTATAATTGCAGTGGGATAGATAGGACAGAAATGTGTGTGGCTGCACTTTAAGAGACAAGGAAGCTTAGAGACTACTGAGTAGGGCACCAAGGAAATGTGAGCACAGGTGAGAAAATCGATTTTGGGAAGAAAACAATGCAAAAGAAAACATGCGGCAGAATGGCAATTCTTTTCTACACAGATCTTGTGATGACAGGCAGCCACAGAGAAGGGCTGAACTGTCGAAATCGGAAATCGGTTTTTAGGATCAGAAACACAGGCACATAACAGATAGGATTCTGATGGAAAGGGATTACTCTTAGTGGGATGGTAATTTGGGATTTTCTATGGGGAGAATGCAAAACGGAATGCATAGAAAAACACAATACACAGGGAAATTCGGTTTGTGATGCACAATGACTATTTCTGTTGAGACTATATTTTAAATGCTATAATTAGTAAAAACACTCAACCAAAGTGTTGATTTCGAATGGCTACAATATTGAACGTGAATGGGATACAATATCCTTATTTTTAGTAAAGGCTCTGGAATCAGCAGGGTAGGGGATGAGAACTCTATCAGACCAAAATCCCAAGAACAACACAGGATGGCCTTTAATAACAGGAGACCTGAATTCCAGGGGGAAGAGAGTCAAGGGTGGAGATGGCTAGCCCTTTCACTTAGGGAATCGATTTTCCAAATAAATCTTTGCACCAAAAACCTTAACCTCACCAGTAGCTCGAAAGTAAGGAACTTTTTGTCCTGGAATTCTAGAGGCCACAGTAACCTCCTGACGTCTGAAGTTTCGTGCAGAAAATGTAAAAAATGTCAGCTGATCTGTATCCAGGAATCCTGGGTGACATCAAATCTTCAATTTCTCCATCAGTTTGCTAACAAAGGTAATCGGGGAAGAGCCTCTGGAGAATTGTTAATCACAATTAAGAACGAAGCAGGAATTAAAATCTTGGAATCCTTAGATATCACAAATGGAGCTATGGTGGTGATCTTAGAGTTTTACTTCGACCTAACTCCATCTAAGGTTTTTGTAATAAACATTTACTGGAATCCTATTGGGGTTCTGGCAGATTGTACAGCAAAAATAAATGCATGCCTTACTAGCATGATGCTGAAATTTAAGGGCTACAAGTCATAGTGGTCGGTGACCTTAATGCCGAGATTTATTATGGCAGCGGACTACTAACTACAAATTACGGGGCAATTTCATTGCAGAACAGGGCATCAAAACAAACAATTTAGGGAGCGCCTCTTGGCAGTACAAGGAAACAAATTCAGGGCCATATTTGGTGGCAATTTTTTGAAAATTGGGGTCTTCACCATGTAAATGCCCTGTGTATCAGTACCAGCATGGCACACACATGGTCCCTTGGTTAAAAAAATTCTTGCATAGACCACATGTTTTTATCTACAAAATTGCACTATTGTACAGACTTTGAGGTGGTAGACACCTCCTTCAGTGACCACAAATTTCTCCAAGTGGATATGAGTGGTGAATTGTACAACTATGACAACAGTAAAATAAAAAACACAGGGATAGTAAACTCCCAAGGTAACCACATTAAATGGCATGAGGGAAACGTGAGTAAATTAAAGGCAACATTTGTTAATGAACATCAAATGAATCCATGGGCTAAAAGACAACTTTTGTTTTCAGTTGCCTTATTTCCACAATATTTTAAATCTATGATATCAAATTCTATTAAAAGTTCAGACTTTGGAGTGAATAAATCCACCAGGTTACATGTATTCGATCCGCTAATAAGACAGGGAAAAAATCGATTAAACAAAAAGATCAGGAACATTTAAAACAGCACAAAAAATCCGGAACAAAAGTCTAAAAATCTGCGAGCAGCAAAACAAGCTTGGAAAAACTGGCTGAAGTCTCATAAGGCTTCCATGCTACAAGCTGACAATGAAGCAATGCTCAAAACCCTGCAAGACACCTCGGCACGCCAATTTTGGATTCTAATAAATGAATTGGAATCCTCACAGGTTACTCTCCTTTCTAACAGCATTACGGAAGATACGTGGACTTTGCACTTCGACTTTTTACATGCAGGTAAATACGTCTTCCCTGAGGAATTGATTGCAAGCACAAACCATCCATGGGAATGTGACTTAACAATATCAGATAACGAAAAACAATATCATTTCTTCGAATTTTTCCAGGGCCTGCGGCCCATATAGTTTGGCAAATGTAAATCTTAAAGCTAACCCGGAAATTTGGCCGAAAGCGCAATTTTTGATTCTTTCCAACATAAGGCTGAAACGACAAATTCCTACCTCCTGGAACATTTCGTATATAGTACCCATTTATAAGAAGGGATACAGACAGTCTCCTTTAAATTATCGGCCCATTGCAATTATGGATCCTGAATCTAAAATATTTGGAGGACTAGTTCTTAAAAACGTAGTAGCTTGGGCTGATTTTAATAATATCCTAACTAACAGACAGTTTGGTTTTCGGAAAGGAATGGCGACACAAATTGGAGGCTTGATTTTCAACCTTTTATTGGAAAAAGCATGTCAAAAAGCAGCCCCCCCCGATATATATGGTGGTGATCGACCTTTCCCTAGCATTTGACAAGGTCGACAGAATACTGTTGTGGACCAAGCTTATACATCTTGGTCTTCCTTTGGGAATTCTTGCAATCCTAATTCACCTTCATGAGGGGTCTACAGTCCAGGTCAGGCTAAATGTAGAAGGAACACTATCTAGCCTAATAAAAAAATATAATGGACTTCGCCAGGGATGCTTATTCGGGCCAACACTCTTTAATCTTTATTTGTCAGATTGAGGTAAGATCCTGAAAGAAGCTTCATTAATTTCACCCAAGATGGAGGGAACCAAAATAAATCGGTGCTCCTATGCCGATTACTTTTTGTTAATCAATGGCACTCCTACAGGTTTACAATGTAAACTTTCTGCTTTTTCACATTATACAAAGGAAAATGGATTAATAATAAACGAGAAAAAATCGGGTATAATGTGCCTAACAAATCGGAAAAAAACTCCAATCTTTAAATGGAGTATAAACAAACAAATTCTTATAAGAACTTGGTCCATGAGCTACATGGGTTTCTCAGTTTTTGACACTAACAAAATCTATCTGTACAGGAACTGTGTGTTTGAAAGAGTACTAAACTCAGTACCGCAGATGAAAAAAGTTGCAAACAAGTATTGTAAGTATTCTTTCACTCCTTTGCTTAGATTTTATAGTCAAAAAATTATTCCTAAAATCACATACGGGCTTGAATTACTACCGATTATTTCTTGCTTATTTCTCCATAAATTAGAATCCAAAATTTGGAGAAAGGTTATTCATTTCCTCCGAAAAGTGTACCGCTAACTGCCTTGAGATATGAATTGGTTTTGTTATCAATAGATTGCATGGTACAATGATATGATATGATATGATAGTTTAATTATATAGCGCCTATACACAATGTGTTTCAAAGCGCTTAAAGGCAATGGAGGGAACAAGGGAAAATATATTGACAGTTTTACAGGCCATGAACAGTAAGGATGTGAAATTAACTATCGTACTCGGCCTGACGACATTTCAGATAGTGCAAGAGCTAAGACATAGGTAAGGAAGGGAGGGGGAGAGTGGGAAGGAAATGGAAACAGGGAAACAGGGTGTAGGGGTGCACAGATCAGATTGTTGACTCATTCAGAGTTTATTATTTCACTAGACATTCATCAAAAGCAAATTCAACAACTATATAATGGCTATTTCAGGTGCAGGCGGGCTAAAGTCATAAGGCCACTTGCGTCAAAAAATTACATGAAAACCAGAACCATGTATTGCTACACATTGAGCCCAAATGCACTCCAAAGGGAATCAACGTCCACTAACAGATTAGTATTTAGCATATGTATCCTCGGCTATGAGGCTGGCGTGAAGACTTAATATTTCTTTGTCTTTCATCAAATTTAATCACTTAACTAGTTAGTAACTACCATTCAAAAATTCAATCCCAAAGAGTGTTATTTGTGACAACAATAAGATTCTTTATGTGTATCTTGTAAAAAGAATGTACAGGTAGGATTTACGTGCGTTTAGCACGTCTGCACTATCAACTAGAGACTTACGTGTTATCTGGCACTGACCATTTTGTTACATTTACGTTCTTGAGATTAGGATCATATTACGTGAAATAAGAAATTAGTGACTTTAGCTAATTCTATGCCTTCTTGCTGAGCTCTACATGTGACCCACTCTGTCACACTCAATTATAATCCATTATTCTAAATGATAATATCATTATTGAGTCAATTTGAAACCAGGGCCCCGATCCTTAGGTGAAGGGCTGATTTAGCAGATTTTAAATATCTGTGCTTACGCTCATTACAAACAAGTGATTTTGCCTCTCCTAGGGCTCTACCTCACCGCACTCTGCTGTTACCCAGTCTATCAGGAAGTTCGCCTGAAGACTGGGTGAGTAGATTGGTCTCACTCAAACACTAATTTAAATACTGTCTTGTCCGTGTTAGTATTGACAATTGACCTTCAGATGCTCTGACACTTCTCCATCTTCCTGTATTATTATTAGGTCCATCACGTGGCCCCACTACATCATTGAAGAGGTTAGTTGGTTTGACTACTTACCTAACACTTTAGACGTATTCATGTTCACTCAAATTCTTTAATAGCTATTTGTTCTCATTGCCCTATAGGGTCCACACAAAGGAAGTGTTTTTTTTATTAGGAACATTGAAGCCCTAACCCTGAAGACGGATCGATGATCCGAAACGCGTTGGTTATTTTTGACACCCAGAAGGGGCTTGCTTTTGGATATATGAGTTATCTCAAGAGACTGACTATGTGAAATTGTATGAACACTCAAGTCTGTTGACATTCTGTCTGAAATTTGGACATTTTCTGTTTATTTTCTATGCTCTATACCCAACCGATGGAGTTGGGAGGTTTTGATGTACTTTTACAACATACACATAAATAATCTAATTGTTGTCACGAAAAACATTGGAAATTATGTTTGATCTGCAATTAAAAATGATTTTATGTATATGTTCCACTATTTGGGATTGAATTTTTTAATGGTAGTTACTAACTAGTTAAGTGATTACACTTGATGAAAGACAAAGAAATATTAAGTCTTCATGCGAGCCTCATAGGCGAGGATATATATGCTAAATACTAAACTGTTAGTGGGACATTGATTCCCTTTGGAGTGCATTTGGGCTCACTGTGTAGCAATACATGGTTCTGGTTCCAAGGAAACGGAAACAGACATGCGACTTCCCTACTAAGCCTGACAACATTTCTTGTAGAGCTGGAGAAAAACAAAAGGTGAGGGAGAGGGGTGCAGAAAGGTAGGGGAGGAACAAAACAAGCGACTATCATACTAGGCCTGACGACATTTCAGATAGTGCTGGAGGAGAGTGCGGAGGAAAAAAACAGTAAGGGGACGGGGGAGGAGACAGACAAGGTTGCTATCATACTAGGTCCAGGGACAATTCTGATAGAGTTAGTACAAAGAAGAAAGTAAGAGGAGGAGATAGGAAAAGGGAAAAAGGAGGAGAGAACTGAGATTTAGCAGTCAAAAGAGTGGAGAGCAAGAGGAGAAAGTAAATACAATTGCAGAAGTCAGTAGTAACACATAATGTTGCAAGCCAGGATACAAGAACATGATGGGAACAGCATGATTCAAGGCCACCAGTACAAGATGCAAAGAAAGTTCAGCATGAGAGTTGAGAAAGGGTGACGCACCGTGAATGAATGAAGTCCATAAAAGTAAAATCAAGCATTGGCCACAAGCCAGTGATGGTGAAACCAGAATTTATCAGGACAGACTCCTGCAAAAGTAGGCTTGAGGGGGACAAGGGGGGAACTGGGTAGAAGAATCAAGCAAAACAGGCAACATCTGTGTGCGAGAATTGTGGGGGCACAAGGGAACATCACGGTGGGACAAGGGGCGGTGGGGATGGCCTATGGGGACAGAGGGAGTAACACATGTTGGTGCGTGCTTACTTGCTGTCTGAACATGGGGTCGGGCCCTGGGTCCTCCAGGTCTGAACAGGTCCAAACAGGAAATGGCCTTTTCTTCGTCTCCATTTGCTTCGGATGCCCGGGCGATAGACGCCCTTGATCTAATAGTAAAGAGCAGGAAGGAAGAGGCAGGGCTAAGAAGGTGGGTGGTGCTTAGGCTAGGTGACCTAGATTCACTTGCACCTGCTCCCCATCTGCAAATGAAACGAGGCTGGAGGGCTACTTAAGTAAGGAAAAAGAGCGGCAAGCAGGAAGGCACCAGGTGGTCAGGGCTTGCTAAGTGGTGAAAAATAGCGGCAAGCAGGAAGGCACCGGATGGCCACCAGGTGGGTGGGGCTTGCTAAGTGGTGAAAAAGAGCAGCAAGCAGGAAGGCACAAGGTGGGCGAGGCTTGCTAAGTGGTGAAAAAGAGCGGCAAGCAGGAAGGCACCAGGTGGGCAGGGCTTAGGCCAGGTGACCTAGAGCCACTTGCACCTGCTCCCCATCTGCATGGAGAAGGTTGACACTGTATAGAAACCTGGTGGGCTAAATTAATATGGTTAACAAGCCTTCATCTCGATTGTTTTTAAAATACTAGAAAATATTGGATCCTCACATCCAACCTTGATGTCCAATCCCAGTAAAACCAAACGTGCTCTTCAGAACAAAGATTGGGCTTCTACGATTGAGAGTGTACAAGCATTGAAGATATACCACCATTTAGTCCCCAATGGAAAACTCATGGGGAACTCAGAATTATATCTCAAAAAATCTCCTGACGCTTGTTGGATAACAAGGGGTTCCTGGGAGACTCTCTGCCAGACATGAGTCCTGGTTACAAGAGCCTTACCCAGAGTCTTTAGCTCACTATCTTTCACAGAGGAGAAATATCCCAAACATATCAGTCTTTGTCCTGCCCTGGGGCAGTCCAGCACTGAAATGCTAGGCAAATTCTCCTCTGAACAAGACTACGAACAGCAACCCCAGACACGTGTTTCAGTCTGGTTGAACATCATCAGTAGGGTGTAGCTGTGACTCTCTAAGAAAAGTGAGCAAGGGGTCCACGTCTGGATTCCCCTAGTAATTTAGGGTGAGAACAAAAGTTACTTGAAATATGCAAATAACAAGGGGGGTCCTGGGAGACTCTCTGACAGACATGAGTCCTGGTTACAAGAGGCTTACCCAGAGTCTTTAGCTCACTAACTTTCACAGAGGAGAAATATCCCAAACATATCAGTCTTTGTCCTGCCCTGGGGCAGTCCAGCACTGAAATGCTAGGCAAATTCTCCTCTGAACAAGACTACCAACAGCAACCCCAGACACGTGTTTCGGTCTGGTTGAACCTCATCAGTAGGGTGTAGCTGTGACTCTCTAAGAAAAGTGAGCAAGGGGTCCACGTCTGGATTCCCCTAGTAACTTAGGGTGAGAACCAAAGCTACTTGAAATATGCAAATAACAAGGGGGGTCCTGGGAGACTCTCTGCCAGACATGAGTCCTGGTTACAAGAGCCTTACCCAGAGTCTTTAGCTCACTATCTTTCACAGAGGAGAAATATCCCAAACATATCAGTCTTTGTCCTGCCCTGTGGCAGTCCAGCACTGAAATGCTAGGCAAATTGTCCTCTGAACATGAATACCAACAGCAACCCCAGACACGTGTTTCAGTCTGGTTGAACATCATCAGTAGGGTGTAGCTGTGACTCTCTAAGAAATGTGAGCAAGGGGTCCACATCTGGATTCCCCTAGTTACTTAGGGTGAGAACCAAAGTTACTTGAAATATGCAAATAACAAGGGGGGTCCTGGGAGACTCTCTGCCAGACCTAAGTCCTGGTTACAAGATCCTTACCCAGAGTCTTTAGCTCACTATCTTTCACAGAGGAGGAATATCCCAAACATATCAGTCTTTGTCCTGCCCTGGGGCAGTCCAGCACTGAAATGCTAGGCAAATTCTCCACTGAACAAGACTACCAACAGCAACCCCAGACACGTGTTTCGGTCTGGTTGAACCTCATCAGTAGGGGGTAGCTGTGACTCTCTAAGAAAAGTGAGCAAGGGGTCCACGTCTGGATTCCCCTAGTAACTTAGGGTGAGAACCAAAGTTACTTGAAATATGCAAATAACAAGGGGGGTCCTGGGAGACTCTCTGCCAGACATGAGTCCTGGTTACAAGAGCCTTACCCAGAGTCTTTAGCTCACTACCTTTCACAGAGGAGAAATATCCCAAACATATTAGTCTTTGTCCTGCCCTGGGGCAGTCTAGCACTGAAATGCTAGGCAAATTCTCCTCTGAACAAGACTACCAACAGCAACCCCAGACACGTGTTTCGGTCTGGTTGAACCTCATCAGTAGGGTGTAACTGTGACTCTCTAAGAAAAGTGAGCAAGGGGTCCACGCCTGGATTCCTCTAGTAACTTAGGGTGAGAACCAAAGTTACTTGAAATATGCAAATAACAAGGGGGGTCCTGGGAGACTCTCTGCCAGACATGAGTCCTGGTTATAAGAGCCTTACCCAGAGTCTTTAGCTCACTATCTTTCACAGAGGAGAAATATCCCAAACATATCAGTCTTTGTCCTGCCCTGGGGCAGTCCGGCACTGAAATGCTAGGCAAATTCTCCTCTGAACAAGACTACCAACAGCAACCCCAGACATGTGTTTCGGTCTGGTTGAACCTCATCAGTAGGGTTAGCTGTGACTCTCTGTGAAAGATAGTGAGCTAAAGACTCTGGGCAAGTCCCTCGTAACCAGGACTAATGTCTGGCAGAGGGACTCACAGGACCCCCTTGTCAATTTGCATAATTAAGTAACTTTGGGTCTCACCCTAAATTACTTGAGGAATCCAGACATGGACCCCTTGCTCACTATTCTTAGAGAGGCACAGCTCCTCCCTACTGATGAGGTCCAACCAGACCGAAACACGTGTCAGGAGATGCTGTTGGTACTCTTGTTCAGAGGAGAATTGCCTAGCATTTCTGTGCTGGACTACCCCAGGGCAGGACAAAGACTGATATGTTTGGGATATTTCTTCTCTGTGAAAGATAATGAGCTAAAGACTCTGGGTAAGTCTCTCGTAACCAGGACTAATGTCTGGCAGAGGGACTCCCAGGACCCCCTGGTCATTCTGACCCTTGTTGGCGCATCGTTTATCCGAGATTTTGTTTCAATGTCCTAATGACTGAAGAAATTCTGGAAATAAGAGAAGGTGATAAAGCTAAACAAATTCCCTGTCGCTTTTGTGAAAATTTCTCATGAAGGGGAACCTTGAGATACCTCCTACTAGAATGTGGCGTCATTAAGTCACAACGTATTTATGCCTTCGTTAAATTTGTTATCAACCGTGAGAATGTTGCTCTTGATGATGTATGGTGGGAAATGTTACACAGGAAATCTGTGCCTTTAAAATTGGTGATTGTTAAGTTTTTAACCAATGTGTGTGGTCTCACGACCATGTCTGGACATTAGATACTTATCTTGGTTATATGATTATTGTTCTTATTTGTCTAGTTTTTTAAGAAAGAATGTGTTTTTTTATTTTTAATTTGCTTATACTGTATTACTATATGTGACTCTGTTTTAAGCATTTTGATTTTTAATGTAATTTATTTTTGTAAAGGTTTTGTTAAACCAAATACAAATAAAAAATAAATAAAAAAAGAATGTGAATTTTCAATGGGGAAATTAATTGATTTACTTCAAATGATACTAGGCACTTACACAGATAACTGGAAAAATTATAAAATGAATATGCGAACAGACATTGACTAACACAGATTCTTCTATGGGAAAGGTGAACAGATGATACTGGCAATGTGGTGTTTGACAAGGATTTCAATGGGATTGGAATTGGATGAAAGGGTCTAAAGAGTGGGATATGCAGTTTGGGGACGGGGTGATGTGATACTTACAAGGTAAACTTGAGTTTGGGAATCTAGACAGCCAGCGTGGTCTCTGGACAGTGGGCCAAGGGATCTGGTCACTGGGACAGCAGGGTTCTTCTGGATGGGATTAGCTGGGCAAGGGATCTGGTCACTGTGGACAGCTGGATGGGGCTGGACACTGGGCTCTCCTCGATGGGATCAGCCGGGCAAGCGATCTGGTCACTGGGCTCTCCTAGATGGGGTCAGCTGCCTTTCCTCCTTTCTCCCTGTGTTCTTGTGTATGCCTGGATCTGGATGGGTGGATCTGGTTTTGAGTCTGAATAATCTCTTGTCTTCCCTCTTATATAGCCAAAATGACATAATTGGTTTACAATCTGGCGGGGAAGTATTCTGGAATTCTTCATATCCTGGGATAGGCCAGGCTACTGGTCCTTCCTCATCCCCCTGTGCCGATTGGTTCAGGGGAAATGACACAATTTTTGTGTGTGCATTTAAGACCTTTCTTTGTCTCACAAAGTTACTTTTTTATCACAAATGAGTTATGGAGCACAACTTCAAATGTATACTAGTCACCATTATAAGAAGCAGATATACGGATTCATAAATCACAGGGAATTGGACATTCTGATCACCACCTCTGTGTGATGTCGCATTGCCCTTTGGCACAATTTCACCATTTTAATGAAAAGCATAATATAAAAAATTCTACAAATGGCTACACATATTTCCATTGACACTGTGCATCTTTTCACCAAGTTTCATGTTTGTGCCATTTATAATTCACACCAAAATGTGTTTTTCCTGACATTCCTGACATTCCTGTTCACCAAGTACCAAAATGCGTTTTCCTGACATTCCTGACATTCCTGTTCACCATGTGCTAGAAACATGTGCTTAGTCGCTTTGTGTTTGTCCACAACTCACATGAAATACTGGTATAATATAACATTACTGCTTATTCAGGGTATTGGGAGAAATGTCTTAATGTAAAAAGTTCGTTAAAGTCAATGGGCTGGATTAGTCACTTGTGTGGGCGGTCCCACAAACACCCACAGACAAATTGTCTCCTCCTGGGTCAGTCTGCACACAGGACTTTTATGACACCCTTTGAAGATCAGCAGTTTGTCCTGAGAATGGGTGCAGGAGGAAATCGCACCTCTCAGTGAAATACTAGTTTCACTGGGTTTCTTTGTTCCTTAATGCAGGGATGCCACCCAGTCTGGTAGGGCATTGCATTTTCACACTCTTAGCCTTTCATGTGCCCTTGTGGGCTGGTTCTCTTATGGATGCAACTTTTTCCGTGGGATCCAGGGCATCCTTGAGGTCAGTGCCTGGTCCAAACAAGTTCTGCTGGTTTCTGAGGTTTTTTTTTCTTTTCAAAGGAAACCGAGTCTGGAGGATAAATATAATGTACATTTATATAACAAAATTCCCACCCACAGATTCAATCATGTTTCTGTGCAAGCACAGGCTGTCATTTATAATTCACCTTTAAAAGGCATTGGCCCTCATTACGACCTTGGCGGAGAACCATGGTGCTATTAGCACCATGGTCCATGGCGCTAAGTTGCCAACTCCGCCATGGTGGTTGGCGGACTTACCGCCCCATTCCGACCTTGGCGGGGCGGTAAGTCCCCAATCCCCATTTACCCTTCCCCATTCCCATTTTTGCGCCATAGGGCATAATGGGAGTGGGGAAGGCGTTAATTACGCCACCGTAAATTACGGTGGCGTAATTAACAACAAGGTCCCTTAGCGCCATGGATTTTAACACCTGCTAAAAGCAGGTGTTAAATCCGCCATGGCGCTAAGGGAACTCGTACTCAGGCGGTAAGGGTCGGCGAAGTTTACGCCGGCGTAAACCCCTTACCGCCTGGGTCGTAATGAGGGCCATTCTCCGGCTTTGCAAAAGCACAGTTTTTCTTTCAATTCACGTTTCCCAATGCGGTTTCTGCGAGCCACAGTTTCACTTCAAGTAATGTTCTGGGGCTTTGGCATAGATGGTTGATTTATGGACAAAAAGGATGCTGCACAGGATGTCCTTGATCTTTGACATGGGAAAAAGAAATACCAAGTCATTTCTTTCATTTGTTGCAATTTGAGAGTGCTGCATCATAGTAAAAGGAAACAGAAGCTGTGTTGAGGGGAAAACATAATTCTTTGTTCTTTAAGCACTTTATGAGCACAGCAATTCCGTTCTTTCAAATGTTTTGCCTCACTTCTTGTCAATTAGAAGAAATAAAGCATGTATGGGTGTTTTACCATGAAGTGCACACTTTGTGGTGTTTTAAAATGAAATCAAGAATACATTGCAAAGCTAATCATTTTCAGATGATTTACATGAAGGTAAAACAATGCAGAGCAATTCTTTGGGTGGCATTCTTGTGGTCAGTGCTGGCCACATATATGTACCATGGAAAGAAAAGCACTGCCGTTTTTTTCTGCATTATTTCAATGCATTTTTTGTTTGAAGGTGGTTTCTGCAAGAGTCTTAAATGTACCACACAGGTCACACAAGGCCGCCAGGACTGGGTGCTCACGCACTCTGCATGGCAATAATTTCTGAGGGACCCAGAGCCATTGTCCCAGTGTGACATGTGCCAAGAAACTGTTTTCTAAATGAACCCATTGTTTGCTGTCCGATTCCCTTAGGTGGTCCAACAGCACCCGGAGTTGGGCTGCTCTGTAATACTCATACATATCTGAATATGCCATGCCCCCTTACTTTTAGGGGGAATCATGGTTTTGTAAGCGATACAAGGCCTTTTCCCTTCCCATAAAAGGCCAGCAAGGCATGCTTAACCTCTGCAAGGAAAGATTCTGGGAGAATACCAGGGAGAGACTGTAACAGGAAGAAAAGTCCTGGTAACACATTTATCTTGATTGTCGTGAATTTTCCAGCCGAGGAGAGTTTCAGCTTTGACTGTTTTTAGATGTCCCTTTTAATTGCTGTCCAAAGCGGGGGATAGTTCACCTGAAATAGATCCCCTAGCTGTGTTGTGATAGTAACCCCTAAGTATGGAATTAACTTATGGACTTGTTTCAACCCCCAAGAGTCTTCGGGATTGCATGCAGGAGATCCGCCGGTGTTTACCGATAGGGCTACCATGTTGCTCTGATTAACCCGGAAGCCTGAGTGAGAGCCATATTCCTCTATTGTAGCTTTGAGCGCTAGTATAGAACTAGATGGGTGTGAATAATGCCAGCTTATATTCCTTCCTGAATTCATAAAACCCTGTGACTAAGGGATTGTTCTGTATAGTCTGGGCTAGTGGTTCCATTACCAGCATAAAGACTAGGGTTTATAGGGGGAACCCCTGCCTAGAGCTTTAGCTCAGGGTGAAGGGGGGAGATGCTACAGCGTTAACCGCAACCTTGGCCCATGTGTTGCGATAGAGAGCCTGCACCGCCATGATCCAACGACATCCTAGGTTAGCTTTCCTCAAGAGTTGGAGGGTAAATGGCTATTCCACCCTGTCAAAGGCCTTTTCCACGTCCACCAAAACTAGTGTTGAGTCGTGATCCCTGGAGTCAATTGACGTAATTAGATCTAATGTTTTGCTGACATTGTCCTAGCCATGTTGCCCTTTGACATACCCGACCTGATCGTTGTGTATGAGCTTCGGTAACACCTCGCATAACCTGTTAGCAAGGAGTCTAGCATAGATCTTTGCATCAATGTTCAGCAGGGAGATCTGCCTGTATGAACTGCACTCAAGCTTGTCTCTCCCTTCTTTGTCAGCACGATTATACTTGCCTCTGTGAAGGATTCTGGAGCCTGCCCTGATTCCATGATGTCATTAAACACGAGGGTTAAGAAGGGTGTGAAGGCAACACTGAAGGTTTTATAAAACGCTGGGGTGAAACCATCTTGCCCCAGGGCTGACCTTGCTCTCACTCTGGAAATGGCGGCATTGACTTCCTCTGCTATTATGGGTGCGCTCAGTTTATCCAAGTCTGAGCTTGGCATTGGATTGAACACTGAAGACTCTAAGAATTTATAAATACTTTCTTGGGATGATGTGCAGCTAGAGGAGTATAGGTGCTCGTAGAACTGAGTGAAATATGCTGCAATATCAGAGGGGTTGTCTAAGGACTTCCCCTCTGATATTACAGAGGTGTTTATTTATATACTGCCCTCTTCGCTCTTTGACCTTGTAATTTGGCTGCCAGCAGTGTGGGGGCTTTATCTCCATATTTATAACATTTCTGTTTGACGAACCAGAGGTCAGTCAATGCCTTCCCATTCCACAGTTCCTTCAGTTCCTGTCTGAGCTCTTTTATATCTGCTAGCATCTTAGCCTCCTCCCCTCTAGCCCGGTACAAAGCGGCTTCCTTGTTCCTTATTTCCCCTTTCAGGAAAGATTCCCACTGGATCATAACTCTTTTCATGTGGGTCCATAGTACTATCAGCAATCCTCTAGTCATTGCTTTGGCCACCTCCCACACTATCGCTCGAGAGGGATCATCTATATCATTTCACTGGAAAAATTCCCTGAATGCGGTGTCTAGAGATTCCCTGAATCTCCGGTCTTTTGAAAAGTGTATCATTACAGATCCACCTTCTGTCTGTTTTCATGCTTGGGACTAGGTTGAGGTTTATGGTGGTCATATCGTGGTCTGACCAGCTCACTAGTTCAATAGTTCATTAGTTTAATAGATGTATATACTTTTGTATGTGAGTGACAGGCTCTCCACGTCTCCACCAAGAAGTGTTCCTGCATAAGGAGTTGGAATGACCCTTTTCCCTGGGGTGAGAATGCTACTCACCTATATGAGACCCAGTCCAAAGCCGGGTCCATCATCATGTTGAAATCTCCTCCGCAAATCAAGGCCCCAGTTCCCCACTCTCCAAGAAAAGCGAAAAGCTCCCTAAAAAACATGATCTGCTGGATATTGGGTGCATACGCTGAGCATAATGTGACCGCCCTTTTTCGGATGGTTCCATTCAAAACCAGGTACCGCCTATCTGGGTTTTCATGGGTGTATGTGATGTGCAACCCTAACGCTGCTCGAAACAAGATGCCAACCCCTCTTCTCTTGGCAGGGCTTGATACCCAGATGGCTCCTCCCAAATGTCTGCCCCTTACAGCGGTTTCCTTCCCTCCCCAAAATGTGGTTTCTTGCACAAAGAGTGTGTTTCGGTTGGACTGGGTGAATGCTCTTAAGGACATTGATCTCTTCTGAGGCAAATTAAGGCCCTTCACGTTTAAACACCTGAACCGAACTACGTCATTCACCATTTCCCTGGGATGTGATGCGTCCCCTATAGGTGCCGCCCTTGTGCGTGCTTATACATGCTTAGGTTCACTGTTGCCTCCTTGCTTTTGGCCCCATTTGAGTGTGCCTTGTGTATGTGTTCGCCGCATACCATTTTGCTAAGCAATGCCACCTGCCGAGGTTCCTTAATGGTGACCCTCCCTTATCCCTTCCCCCAAGCGTATTCTCCTTTGAATCCCCCCTGACACCAATAACCCCTCTGAGAAACAATAAAAACAAAATAGTTTCCCCTCAAAACTGGAGACGCCCTAGAAAGAATAGGGCTACACTACGGGGAACTCCCCGTAACCCACAACTTTCTACCACAACATGGTAGCTTCTGGTCAGTGTGTTCGCACGAATAACAACATTTAACTGTTCAGCCCGTTGGCTCAAAAGCAAGCAGACACCAAGGGGGGAGAGGCCCCCTCCTCTGTCCGTAGATGCTACTTCTGCATTTCCTGATTTGTTCAGTATCGATGGTGTATTCTCTTCCTCATACCTCCAGAAACAATCCGGTGTTCCAATCTGCACCGTTCTGTGTCCCCAGAGATTCAGGGGGTATTGTATCTTTTGTATTTTATTGTGGTCTTGGTGCATCCTCTCTTGTGCCAGGGGTCAATCGGTTTCCTTTGTGATTCAGAGGATGACAGGAGTTCTTCCATTTTGGCTTGGCCTGCTCCTACTATTAAGGCTTGTAAGACGATGTTGGCCTCCTCTCCCGAGACCACCCTGTATTCCTCATTGCCATGCTCAAAGGAAAGTGCAAAGGGAAAGCCCCATCTGTAGCAAATGTTTTGTTCTCGTAGTCATGTGGTGAGCGGACAGCAATCCCTTCTTTTGGAGAGGGTGGATGCTGACAAGTCCTGGTAGATTCAAACCCATGATCACTCAAAGTCAATATGGTCCTGCTCTCTGGCCCACTGCACGATTTTGACCTTGTGTCTGTAGTGATGGCATTTGGCCAGTACAGATCTTGGTCCGTTTGGGGGGGCTCCTGCTCAATGCACCCTCTCAAATTCCAGGTATGGTGTCAGGGGAGAGGGAAAAATGAGTTCACCAAGATTTTACTTGTCTCTCCAAACTTGCTGGCATCTCATTAGGCAGTTCATGAAGGCCCTGTATTCGTATATTCGATATCCTCTCCCTGCTCTCGAGGTCATCCACGTTGGCAGCCAGAAATGCGTTCCTTTGCTCAAGATCCTGAAAGCGACCCTCTCCTTTCGTCTCTACAAGGTCAGTGGACAGCTGATAGTTTTCCAGGGTTTCAACCTTATCTTCAATTTTGTGAACTCGTTCCTGGAGGGTGCTTACCGTTGTTGTCATGCTGCTCCTTAATGACCTGATTTCGTCTAACAATAGGTGGACATCCGCTTTTGTGGAGGTTTCCCTGGTCTGTCCCTGGTATGATCAGAGGGTCTGGCGGGGGCTGTGATGCCATGGTTAAGCTAGGGCGGCCAAACTCTTGAAGCTTGAGCATAGTTGTCCAGTTCAGGTTCCCTGACATATACTCTTGGTTGTCCTCAGAGCTCCTGGAGGGTGGCTGCAGGCTGCGTGACTGCGCAATTGGGTTCTTCTGAGTCTCTTTACCTAGTGCCCCAAGGAGTGAGGGGGGTACCCTTGGTGTCGATGAGTGGCGTACAGACGGGCATTGTACAGGTCTAGCTGTGAGCGAGGCTTCCGATGCCTTAGAGGGGGTTTGGGCTGACACCGCTCTATTTATAGGGCACTCCCCGTCCTTCCACTCTGAGCACTTGGAGGGTGGGGGATGGGTCTGCGCTGTTTGCTTCTCCACCCCCCTGTGCTTCTTTATTTGACCCAGTTACCTCACCTCTCTATTGGAATCCACACTGTTCGCACTGTCTGCTCTGGCCTGGTGATTTCAGGGATTTCTGTGCTTGTTCACTGCAGATGTGAGCGTTCCCCCAGGGCCTACACACACTTGCTGCCCTTCGCTCAAGTACTGCTGTACGAAATGCTCCCGCACCGTGGTACTGCAGCTAATGGATTCTGGGTTCACAATCTGCAACTGATGGTTTGAGTGGGGGAGGGCTTAAGGAATGCCCTGGCTGTTTGTTCCCTGATCCACCTCTCCCATTTGACCTCTACAAAGGCTGGATGACCCTTTGCTTTAGCTTCGGGGCCAGCCTAATGATTGCTAATAGTTGCAGGGGGTCACGGTCCACTGCTGTTGTCTTGTGTAGGGGAGGGCCTCAGGACTGCTCTAGCAGTATTATGCTCTAGTTGTCCTCTCCCTTTCAACCGCCAATGCAGCAAGTTGGTCCTGTGCGTTAGCTTGGAGGTTTAGCTGGAGATTGTTGATTTTCACGGGGCCACAGTTCACTGCTGTCGCTATGAGTAGGGGGGCATAAGGAATGCCCTTGCTGATCCTGCCCCAGTTGGCCTATCCCTCTCCACTGTTAATACAGCTGGGTGATCCTCTGCGTTATCTTCGAGGCCAGGCTGTTGATTGAAGGATAGGCCAGCCCTTCAAACCTCTCCCCCTTAGAGGCTGAGCCTGTTACACTACTGTCAGCAGCAACCCTGGGTCCGGCAGAGACCGCGCCTCTTCCTCCTCCTGCTCCTTGCCTGGATGTCTGCTATTTGCCTGAGGGCCTCCCGCCTTGGGTGTTCCGAGCGATCTTCTGGCTGTGTGCCCTCTCCCTCATCGACGGGACGATAGGTCTCTGCAGACGTCCTTTTGAGTGAGTTGTCCCGAGGGCGAGCAGTGGCTAAGTCTTTGCCTCTCCTAAATCCGCCGTCCCTCGCTGCTGGTTCCACGGCAAGAGGGCCTCTGTCTCCTTGCTTTGCAGTATGGCATCTTGACGGCAAGCGGTGTTGCTGCTTTCGCTACTCCCAACCCCGCTGTCGCTCGCTGCAGGCTCCATGGCACACGTGTCTGGCAGGGCTGCTGGTGCACTGGTGGCCACGGTGCATGGAGAAGCTACTCTTCTGGTGGCATTTCAGGGCGAATACCTCAAGGCCCGTCTCAAAAAGATGATCTGGCTGATGCTGGCCCCTTCCCTGATGAGCCTGTCCGCTTACTGCTGATTACGGGCTGAAAATCTCACAGTACACAGCCATTTCCTTGTGGGGTTGTGGGACGACAAACGCTTAGGCAGCCATTTTGCCTGCACCCCCTGGTGGGTTCCCCAATCCACCATTTTAACATATTATCTGACTCATAAATATTGCCTAATCTGACAAATAAAGGGCACAAGGGGGAAAGTTAGAGACCCCACAGATCTGTACTCAGAAATGCAAGCCAACTCCAGCCCTGAACTAAGCTCAACCACATACAGGATGCCACAGCCATCCCTCAAGGACATCCAAAGTGGAGGGATACATGCTCACAGGCTACAACACCAGAACATTACAAAGAAATCAGGATATCTGAACAGGATAATAACCATGACCTGCCATTTATACCAATGAACTAATAAATCAATGGGCCTCATTACACGTTATGCGGTAAACCATGGTGTTATTAGCACCATGGTTGCCGCCGGTACCATACCGGTACCACCATGGAGAAAAGGGGAATCACCACCCCATTCCAAGGTTGGCGGGGCGGTAATTCCCACTTTCTCCATGGCCCTTCCCCATTCCCATTTTGCCCCATAGGGCTCAATGGGAATGGGGAAAGAGCTAATTACGGTACAGCAAATTGTGGTACCGTAATTAGCACCAAGGTCCCTTTGCGGGTCCCAACTTTAACGGCTGGTCTACACCAGGTCGGGTCCCGCAAAGGGACCTCGTAGTAAGGCGGTAAGGGTTTACCGGTACCGGTGCCCTTACCGGTACCGGTAAACCCTTAATGCCTACCGTGTAATTTAACCCCAATGTCTTTAGCCTAGATTCTGATCCATGCAACTGCATGGTTGGGTCTATTATTTTTCTGATCCCTCCTGTAAAGAGCTTTTCTAAGGTAGCCTGTTTCCTCAGTAGTGCCCTTATGTTTGTATCCCTAGTAGGTTGTTTGACTTCTTCAAATTCCACCCTTTGCCCCACCACCTAGTTGGGAGAAATCTAAATACAATAAAGTCTGTATTTTACTGAATAGTCTTTGCTTCTTCTCTGGATTCAAACAGAACAGATTCGTACATGAACTTTCAAGGTCTGTCTGGTTTTGCCCAGCATTTCCTGATCTGCCACCTCCACCGAAGCAGCACCCAATAGCGTGGTTATTGTTCACTAACTTCAAGAGACTGACACTAAATGGTAGGTCTTGTCTCTCTAACTCTCTCACAAAGCTGATTGCATAGAAATTTGGATTATTCCAGATATGTCTTAAAAGGTTCATCCCTGACCAGTGCTGGTCATTGGGCCGGCTCTCGCCGGATCCGAGATCCGGCACCAGATGTGATGCCGGATCTCGGGATCCGGCCAGAATCAGCCGCCAACACCAAACCCATGCTATGCAGCTGGGTTGAAAAAAAAGAAAAAAAAAAAAACTCAAAAACAAAAAAAAAACGCCCTCAATGTCGTGGTGTAGGGGGGTGGAGCAGCTCATTGCCGCCAAGAGCGCTCTTCTGGCTCCGCCCCCCTATTTGTACACAACAGCAGGACACCAGGACAGGCCTTCTTAAGAATGGCTGGGCCTGGCCTGCACTTACCTTACGCCATCTTGAGGAGACGGAGTTGCCACGTCGTCGTCTGGAGCCTGTTGCTGCCATCGTCCTGGATCCTGTTGCTGGAGCTGCCATCACCGGATTCTTGAGCCCGACCTCGGCGACACCGTCGCACTGGTAAGTTTTGTTGTTTTGTTGTTTTCCTCATCCAGGCCTTAGCATGTACCAGTGAGTAGTTATCGGCGTGGTTCCAAACGTTTCTCCACAAAGCGCTTTTATCTGCAGGCTGGCGAGTTCAGGCTGCATGTCCGACAGATGTGACGTCCCGTGTGTGCACTGGGCATGCGCGAGCCTCGTTTGGGCCCGCGCATGCGTAATTGAATAAAGGAAGTCCGTGCGGCAGTTGCTGCCGGGTGATGCAACCGGCAACATCGTGTCTGGCTCGTCTGTGCATGCGTGTGTGTGTGCACGTGTGTTTGGGCCACCCACACCACGCTAGGCCACACAACAACTGGCGACGAGGATGGGATGCCAGACGAGCGCTTGTGGAACACATAGCACGTCGTAGCAACAACGTCACGGCGGATGAGTCACGGACCCGGCGGGTGCATTCCGGCGATGTTGGAAGCAGGAGCACAGTGGTAGCGGCCTGAGAAGGTGCTCGTGCGCCACTAGCTCCACTTCGACCCATTTTCAAATTTTGGGGCTATCCTCCATACCCAGAGGATGACCCATTGATGGCAGACACAGCACGGAGGGGACCTGAAAGCAGCAGAACGCAACAAGGGGGCCACCACATGCAGTAAGAGAGGTCAAGGTACGTGCAAGACCCTCCAGAGTCAGGTTTGCGGCCTCCAGCCCAGCAGGAGGTGCCTGTGCGACCTGTGATCATGTCGGACAGTGAGGGAGAGACAGAAACTGCAGTGGTGGCGGCGAGAGCACAACAGGGAGCCTTGCTACCCATGCAAGAATTTGATGTGTCAGGACCCCTTCGAAGTTGGGCCCAAGATGGCGGCTCTGGATCAAAAAACTGGACATGTACTTTACAGCAACGGGGATTAATGATGACAATGCAAAGAGGGCCACCTTGTTGTACTCAGCAGGCTTAGAGGTTTTACGCATTTACGAGTCCCTCAACTTGCAGGTAGAGACATACACCGAGGTGAAGAAGGCGCTGGAGAACTATTTCATACCGCTCTCGAATGTCGATTACGAGAGGTTTCTCTTCTGCGGGGAAAAGCAGAGTGAGGAGGAGTCGCTCGACCAGTTCTGTGCCCGGCTTCGGATGATGGCCACCTCTTGTCGATGGGACAATGATGAGTGCATGATACGTAATCAGGTTCTACAGGGTTGCAGTTCCAGCAAACTGCAGAGCCAGGCTGGTCCCTGCAGCAGATATTGGAAAGTGGCAGAACATTTGAGCTGGCCGAGTCCAGAGGGGCGAAAATAGATGCGGCGGTGCATCCAGGAGCATCGGAGGAAGCTTTCGCCATGGGGAAGCGGTCGATGTCGAGAGACAAGTGGGGGCAGAGAAAGCAGGAAAGTCGCGCGAGTGCGGGGTCCGACAGCATTTGCCAGCAATGCGGCTATGACCTACCCCTCTCTGAAGAATGTCCTGCCAAGGACAGGTCATGTGGCAGATGTGATAGACCTGGACATTATGCCCGAATGTGTCGTGCCCCCACCCCGGTGTCAGTGCAGAGAGGCCCAGCCAGAGCACGTGGCGGTGGCTCAAGAAAATTGCGGAGCATCGCGGCGCTGGAGCAGGAGATACAGAGGCTGAACATGGCAGAAGAGGAGGAGGAGGATGAAGATGAAGAAGTATTCTTCATCTCAAACATTGCTTCAGGTGCCAAGAGCAAGAGACAGCCGAAATGCGTAGTCGGCATCCATGGGGTGCCGACGCAAGTGCTCATCAATACCCGTGCATCGGTCTGCGTGCTGGCTGCAGACCACTATAGGCGGATTCCGGGACCTCCGGCACTATGTGCATCAACTGCCAAGATCTTTACGTTTGGAGGGGACACCCCCCTTCCCATTGATGGTGTGTTTATAGCGCCCGTGTCCAAGGACGGCGTCACCATCAAGGCACGCTTCTTCGTTACGGACGTGAGCCACCACTCGTTGCTCAGCTGCGCAGCGTCCGAGGCCCTGAATTTGGTCCATTTCACGAGGGCAGTCTATCAAATGGACATCGAGGTACTGTTGAACAAATTCACAGGCATTTTTGAAGGGATTGGAAAGTTGAAGGCACCACCGGTGCGGCTGCACATTGACAATACGATCAGGCCGACTGCCCTGAAGCACAGGCGGATTCCATTCCACCTGAGAGGGAAGGTGGAAGAGGAGCTTCGATCGCTGGTCAACAATGACATTATTGAGAGGGTAGAAGGGCCGACACCCTGGGTATCCCCCATAGTAGTGGCGCCAAAGCCGAAGCAGCCAGGGGCAGTGAGGATTTGTGTGGACATGCGTCTTCCCAATGCCGCCATTAAGAGGGAGAGGCACCTCACGCCAACGCTGGATGATATCATTGGCGAAGTACAGGGGGCGAAAGTATTTTCGAAGTTGGACTTACGAGCGGGCTATCACCAGCTTGAGCTTCACCAAGACTCGAGGTTCATCACCGTCTTCACGACGCACGAGGGGCTTTATCAATTTAAACGCCTGAGCTTTGGTATCTCCTCAGCGGCGGAGGTTTTTCAGAACACGATAAGAGGGGCACTCGCCGGCCTAAAAGGGGTGTTGAACATAAGTGACGATATCTTGATGTTTGCGGACACAGAAGCCGAGCACATGAAAAGGCTCGAGAGCACACTCAAGAGGTTGCACGACCTAGGCCTCACCTTGCACCGCCAGAAATGTGAGTTCCTCAAAGATCGGATCGGGTTTTTTGGGTTCATATTTCACGCAGCTGGTGTGTCCCCGGACCCAGAGAAGATCAGGGACATCCGGGAGGCAGCGGCGCCAACATCCCCCACGGAGGTAAGGAGCTTCCTGCGGATGGTGAACTATTGCGGACGCTTTATCAAGAGCCTGGCCTCCTTATCGGAACCCCTCAGAGCACTGACCAGAAGTGATGCGGTGTGGAAATGGGAAGGTAAGGAACAGGAGGCGTTTCAGGCGCTCAGGAATGCCCTGTCGGATGGGGACACTATGGCCTACTTTAATCCCGCCGTAGAGTCGGAGATCGTCGTCGATGCCAGTCCGGTGGGAGTGGGAGCAGTGCTCTTACAGCCGGACGAAAGGGGTGATATGAGACCTGTCGCATACGCCAGCAAGGCCCTCTCCGATACTGAAATGCGATACTCGCAAATTGAGAGGGAGGCGCTCGCCATTTTGTGGGGATGCCACCATTTTCGCCTGTATATTCTGGGTAAGCCCGTGACAGTGGTGACAGACCACAAGCCCCTACTACCAATTCTGGCGGGTCTATCCTCGAAGCCGCCACCAAGGATAGAGAGGTGGATGCTGGCCCTGCTGGAGTACGGGGTGCGTCTAACGTACAGGCCAGGCACCAACAACCCGGCGGACTACTTGTCACATCACCCCAATGCTGGGGGTTCCAACAAAGGCGGAGAGGTGGCAGACTGCCAGGGTCTACTCTGTAATGTGGTGGACGGGGCACTCCCTGTAGCGTTGTCGAGAGCAACCATTGCCTCTGAGTCATCCAAGGATGAAGTCTTTGACATCACTAAAGAAGCCATTAGAAGTGGAGATTGGAAGGAAATGCTGCGTAACAACTCCCGGCGGCAGCAGGAGGCCCAGAGAGATCTTCAGGTACTATGGCGGGTGAAGGAGGAGCTCTCAATCTCTGACGATGGCCTGCTACTAGAGGTAGGCAAATTGTAATCCTGCAGATACTAAGGAAGCGGGTGCTTGAACTGGCACACATCGGACATCAAGGGGTGGTCAAAACGAAAGCGAGACTCTGACCGAAGGTGTGGTTTCCGGATCTAGAAGAAAAGGTCGAAGGCTTCGTGAAAAGGTGTTTGGCTTGCCAGGCGGCGACCCCGGGTGACAGGGCTCCCCCCATAAGCTCGATGGAGCGGAGTGAGAAGCCGTGAGGGACAATCCATGTAGACTTTGGTTCGACGGGTCGGGGCATGTACTTCCTGGTGGCCGTTGACCAATGGTCGAGATACCCGTAGGTGGAGGTGGTAGAATCAACGGCAACAGAATTCACCATGAGGGCATTCGACAGAATGTTTGCGGCACATGGGTTTCCAGAGATGCTCTGCTCTGACAACGGACCGCCGTTTACCGGCAACCAATTTGCGCAATACCTCCGTGATAGGGGAATCCAGCACCGCAGAGTATCGCCACTGTGGCCTCGTGCTAACGGGGAAGCGGAAAGAATGATGCGCACGCTGAATAAAGTGCTAAGGATCTCGGCATACGGAGGTGACGACCTGCAGAAGAAGCTAGTGGAGTTCTTGAGGGAATATCGGACCACACCCCATCAGTCCACGGGTGTCGCCCCGGCGGAGGCCATGTTTGGGCGCTGCCCCAGAGGAATGATACCTGAAATGGAGGGGAGGAGTCCGGGCGTCATAGACAATGAAAAGGTACGACAAGAGCGGGTCACACACAACCAGAAGGAAAGTGACAGGCGCGGTCTGCAGGGCAAGGAGATCCGTGTCGGAGGTTCAGTGCTAGTCAAGAACCGACACCCCGAAGGAAAGCTAGCTCTACCGTTTGAACCGCACCCGTGGAAGGTCACCCATGTAAAGGGGACTATGGTGACAGCCGCCTGCGAGCGCGGTACGGTCACGCGTAATGTATCTTTCTTCAAGAAGGTGGACACGTCAACAGGAATGTACAGTGCCCCAGCCATGCCCACCCCGGAAGGAGGCTCTGAAGATCTGGGCGAGGAACCCATGAACCTCGGAATCCCCGCGGCGGAAGCAAGCACGGAGACCCCAACAGTCTCGTCCAGGTATCCCTCAAGAGTGTCCAGGAGCCCGCCTGCCCGTCTCAAGGACTATGTTTTGGACTCAGGGGACTGAAGTCAGGAGATCCGTGACTGTCGGTAAGGGACGGGAATTAACCTGCTCCCAGTTCGCTCCAGTTAATGTTTTATAAGTTAAGTTCATGTCGTTGTTTGTCATTAAAGATAAAAAGGGATGTGACGTCCCGTGTGTGCACTGGGCATGCGCGAGCCTCGTTTGGGCCCGCGCATGCGTAATTGAATAAAGGAAGTCCCTGCGGCAGTTGCCGCCGGGTGATGCAACCGGCAACATCGTGTCTGGCTCGTCTGTGCATGCGTGTGTGTGTGCACGTGTGTTTGGGCCACCCACACCACGCTAGGCCACACAACAACAGTGTTCAGTGCCCTTGGCCCCATACAGTTATTTTACGCATTTTTGGAAAAGTAGCAGGCATGCATCAAACACTAAACTGCCGGGCCCACGAAGGTGGGGGCTGGAGCTCCGAGCAGCTCAGCCCCCACCTTCGTGGGCCCGGCAAATCCAATCTGACCTCTGCGAGCATACTGCACACAGAGCAGATTACTTTTGCTTTGTGCACAGTGCTCGCACAGGGCAGAGATTGTGTAAACATTGCTTTTAATGCAACATTCAGAGTATTTATTCAAGTTTACCTCCATACTCTCATGGTACTAAGGTAAACTTGAATATCTTTAAATTACCCTTAATGTTGCATTAAAAGCAATGTTTACACAATCTCTGCCCTCAGAGACGTTTTTATGGGAGGGCAAAAGGGGCACTTGCTCAGGGCCCACACCTAAGAGGCAGCCCCCACAAGGCTGCCTGATCTAAAGTGAGATTCCATTGTGCACCAGACTGCTGTTGCGCTAAACCTATTATATCTGTTTTGACAAGTACTTTATGTCTTGATAAATTAATCATGTAATGCTTTCTGTGTTCACTGTGGAATACATAGTTTGTGTGTTCCATACAGCACAACTTCTGTAGCATTCTTTCCTGCCTGTGGGAATTATGTTGATCATTGCAATAGCCAAAGTTGAAATACATATTGATAAATTGAGTGCCACAATGATTTGGAAGTTAGCTCAGTGTGTTAATCACTCATTGCAGAGATATGTGTTCATATGAAGGATTAGAAGAGCACATTACAGCAAGGCTGACTGAACCTTTCATATGTTTGAAGTTTATAGACCTACCTGCATATGTACTTGGTTTTACAGCATAAAATGTGCTATTATCAGCAATGTTCCTGCACCAGATAGGGGTTGCTATAAAAACAAACATGTCATTCGTGTGGTGAAGGTCCAGAAATTGGTTTGTTCAGATGGGGCGTTCTAAAACCTAGGCAATCCCCTCCAAATTTGAGAATAAACTATTTGTCCAAGAGGTGAATAAGTATCCAAATTCAAGACTGTGGAACCAAAGTGTTCATGCTTGTATCTTGGCTTTGCCAGCAGACGATACAGTGATCCTGGTCAAATAATATAATATATCTTGCATTACTGTGCTGTCTTCTGTGAGGTTTGCCTTCTTGCATGCTGCTGGCATTGTTTAGCTCATTACTTGATCTTTCTTCTTATGAAGGCCATTTGAGTGGAAGTGGTGGTAGACGGGAGAGAGCAGACCAAATGTTGTAGATCTTGTGCAAGCGTATTTTAAGGTCTGCTCAATTGACACAAAAAACATTTAGCTTTTTGTATAAAAGTCAAAGGTTTTTCTGCACGTTTATGAATGACAATTTCACAAGCCATTGTTTTGGAAGTATTTAAAGCTTAAAAGTACAAAAGACATACCTAGATTAAATCTGCTAAATCACATCTATTTGTGTGCTGGTACTTGTATACTGCCCTTGATGATGGAGAGAATGAAGCTAGAATCATTTCCATTTTGCGTAACACCCTTCTGTAATATTTTGGTTTTAAAAATGGTCAGGTTTGGAAATGTGATTTGTGTACTTTGCAAGTCCGTTTTATAAAATGAGATTGTTTTAGTACACAGTAAGAGCTGGAAAAGAAAGTGTTCAAATGCATAAATTGCAGAGTTGGCACAAATCCCAGCTTCACCCCTTAAGCAATATGTGATACTGGGCATCTCATGTAGTAATCTATTGCCTAACCTCTCAGAATTGTCAATCCATAATTCTTTAAAAATGGGCAGCCCTTTATAGTTCAAAGGCTCTTTCTTTGGAGAGTCAAAATAATCCTTATCTGTGCCTTTGTTTCCTCTCTGTGGCACTCAACAGTGGTGAAACACCATTGAGCGTATTGTTCTCTAGGGCCCCCCTGTCCCCTGACATTTTGAACTATGGTGGCTTGCATGGCTGACCCACAGAGTCATGGCAGGACAGACATTAAACAATGCCAGGGCTTCACTGTTGATTTTTTGGGCGATTGAAATTGTGATGTGGGGTGTGTACTTACATGCCCTCTCCTGTCCTCCACAAGTGAAACATGGTAATGTAGTACATGTAGTAAAATATTTCTATACTTTGTCCCGTTCATTAGGTCCAACAGTTCTGTGACGTATAGACAGTGCAGTCAGGTGGCCTGACCCGTACACTTACGTGGAGCAGCCTTAGAGCCTGGAAAGCCGTACTAAGTACCCCGCAGGGATGCAAAAGCAACCATCTCTCTTTGCATTTTTCCCTAAACGGAAACGCGAAGAGTCAAATTGTGCATCAGAAAATGCAGCTTCAGAATCGGCATCCAACAAGAAATTCTGTCTTGGCCCAGCAGCCATCCGTCTAGCTCCTTTGACAGATCCAAAAGTATTTGCAGACAGTGAAGAAATCATTGTCACTGTCCTCACCTATGGTTGGGAGGATGATTCCTCCAGGGGCAGTGATGGTACCATTTCCAGCTGTAACACTGAACTTGAATCAGATCTACCAATTGGCTGGACAGAAGAGCAAGCTGCATACTTTAAGGCACAGCATCAGTGGCTTGTAATTAAGAAGGGGAAGTTGGGATGCAGTGTGTGTGCTAAAGTTAGCCACCATGGTTTTTTACGCACTGGAGTACTAAGAGTATCCAAGGAATGGATTCAGTCCCTTGTTTGCACGGCCTCCACAACAAAAAAAGGCCAGCAAACTGCCCTTCGAAAGAAGATATACGAGCACAAAGCTAGCCATAGCCACCACGAAGCAGAAATGATTGTTCTGCGAGCAAAAGATGGAGAGTTTGAAAAAAACATAGAGAAACAAAATGCATGCCAAGAGGAAGTAACCAATCGCATTTTCCAGACTGCATATATGGTAAGCAAACTAGATCGGCCATTCACGGATTTGCCCGTTCTTGTGGATTTGCAGATTGCAAATGGTTTATCAATGGGCAGGGTTTTGCAGAGCAGGAAAGGTTGTGCAGATATATGTGACTTTATTGGTAAAGAAATGAAAATGAAACTTACCAAGTACATTGTTGAAGAAGACCTGAAATTTGCCATTTTGATCGACGAATGCACAACCGTGAGTCACCTCTCAGTGCTATCAGTTTGTATTAGAACAGCATTTGGAGGTGAGCCCACATCCATTTTTTGAGAGCTGCTGGAATTGCAAAAAACAAATGCAGAAGCAATCACAAGAGAACTACAGTCTTGCCTCCTGAAATATTTTCCACAAGAGTTCATTAAAAAAAACCTAGTCTCATTCACCGCCGATAGTGCATCTGCAATGATGGGACGTGTGTCGGGGGTTGCAGCACAACTGAGGAAACCAGAGAACTATCCAGGTCTACTTGTCTGGCATTGCTGCAACCATCGGCTAGAGCTGGCTGTGGGGGATGCCTTAAAAGAAGTATGTGGTACAAACAACTTTAAATCTTTTATGGATGCTCTTTATGCCCTTTACCACTGTTCACCCAAAAATCGAAGGGAATTGCAGATATTTGCTGATCAATTGGCAGTGATTTTCCGTGCAATATGTAGAGTTTTTGATACTAGATGGGTGGCATCTAGTTGCCGCACTGTGAAAGCTGTTTGGGACCTCTAGACAGCTCTTGCAGTTCACTTCCAGTCAGCAGCTGTAGACCCAAACCGTGGAGGTCCTGAAAGGGCAAAATATAGAGGACTTCTGGAAAGGCTGACTGCTGTGGAGTTTGTTAAGAACCTGGGCCTGATGAGGGATGCTCTGTGTGAACTGTCTGAGCTGTCTCTAAAATTACAAGCAAACTCTGTCACTCTCCCAGGGGCCCATATTTTAATTTGTCACCAAATTAAAGTTTTTGAGGTGCTAGCAGGAGGCTGGCAAGCAGAATTTACCAAACTTGCCACAGAATCTGCTGATACTCTAACCTTTCAAGGGGTTAATTTGCATGGAGGGAGAAAAGTTGATGTCGAAATCAATAGACCGCTATTTTTCCGAAGTCTGGCAAATGCCATGCAAAATAGACTCCTTACCACAGCCTCCTTGCATGTTCCAGGCACTTCAGGGGAAGCAATGGCTTCAGAGTTTCACAATTTGATATCGGCATGCCAAGTAGTTTACCCTAGGTACTGGCCAAATGATTATGACATATTGTATGGGGAAGATGAAGTGCAGGCACTCTGCAAAAGGTTTCAGCTACCAGGTAGAGAAATAGTGAGTGGCTTCCGGGAATATAAGGACAGTGGTGGAAAGCGTGTGCCAGAGGAAATGCTTCCACTTATGAGAACACTGGACACCATAGCCATATCCACTGCCGAATGTGAACGTGTGTTCAGTCACATGAACAATACACTTACACCCCTTAGAAACTCACTAGGTATTGTAAGAGTGAGCAATTTATTGTTTGTGCACCGTAATGGCCCGCCCCCGGCTGACTTCAGTCCAGAAAAGTATGTAAAAAAATGGCTACTTCAGGGTCGACGTGGAGCAGACCACACAGCTTGCCGGGCACGGGAGAACAAACCGGATTGCAATGGAAAAAAAAGAGTTTGGTCTCTACTGTGAACTATCGCTGCAATTTGGTGAGAAGTAACATCTTCATTCTGGCTAGTGCAATATTTTTGTGGTTGCCCCACAAGACAATGTACAGTTTGGACACAGAGTATTTAAAATGTAGTATATTCTGACTAATAAATGACATCTGAGCAACACATCACATCTGCCAAGTTTGTTGGTTTGAAGACTGAAGTATACTATGTAAAGAATGTAAATGAAGTACACATTAGTGCTGTGCAAACACTAAAGAAAACCTTCTCAGTGTGGCTCCATCCTTAATCCTGACTGCAAACCCTACCCCAGCGGTTTTCAAGTGGTAATGATATCACATTTGGGGTGCACCAGTGCCATGGAAGTGGTTTAAAGTGGAATTGATATATAGTTTGAAGAAGAAGCAGCGTGAAAGAAATTGCGCTGCTTTAAATTTATTTTGGACCTTAACTTTGATTGGAGGTCACCTGCCAGCTCCGCCCCTCTAAACCCCGCCTCCTCGGACTCCGCCCACCCCAAAACTCCGCCCCCACCCCAGGCCTTGTGGGATCCCCCACCAGATTTTTTCCATTTCCACCACTGCTGACTACTGAATGGCAACACCTCTGGCACCCAATGCTAGCTGAGTTGCATAGAGGAGGCCAGGGCCTGACAGACGCCTTAGCTGAGCTATGAAGAGGCCATCTAGTTTACCCGACTGTAAAGATTTTTGAAAAGATAAACCTTTGTATTTTATATGAAAAGGTGAAGAAAGCTGCAAGGAAATGCTTATGTATGATGGGACTGCTGAACACAATATTTGTAAAGGTGAAATCAATATCTAATTAAAGCCGATGCTTCTTTTTTTAAAATTTACAATCAAAACGGGTCATGCTGTGTGTCGTAGAAAATAACACATTTGATCCCAGGTTTTATAGGTTGCTGTAGTGACACAACTGTTTTGATCAAACTATGTGATATTTAGCATCGACACAGGGCACACGGCAAGCAGAACATAAACGTACAGAGGAAACCATAACTGTTGCCATCATTCTAGCACTAAGCTGTAAATTAACAGCAGAAAGCAGTTACATCTGTGAATTCTTTAATTTGGCTCTGACACGAGCGAATTATGTCGTTTCAGTCGGGCTGCCACCACAAACACTCAAACTGCATAATTAATTGTAATGTTTTCTTTAATGAGGGTGTATGATGGGGAAACAAACGTAACCTGCCGCCAACACAGGCTCAACATGATCGTTGTATTAATAAATACATCATTGCATTTCCAGATTCGCAAAGAGAGAAAGGGAACAGAAGGCGCACCCATGGATTGCTGAGGGGGATGCAGGAAGCAGGGCTGGGCAAGAGAACACAGTGAGCAAGTGACTGAGCAGAAGGCCTCAGAAAGAAATAATAGTTAACCTTGTGCAGCTATGCAAATTGAAGGTTATTGAACAACGTCCGTATGAGTGTTCCCGACGCAAATTGCATTATTTTCAAGAACGACTGTTGTGTCATAGCACTACCAATGTATGCTAAGAAAAACATTTACTTGAGTCCTTAAGTGTAATGGACAACTTATGTCATCAGTCTGTTATTTACAAAACCAGCCTTGATACATGTGGGGGCTGGGCGTGAAAGGGGAGGGAGATCAGCAGAGTAGGACGTAGAGACCTTTGTGTTGAGAGCTCTCAGAAAAGTGTGTTTTATTTGATGAAAAGAGTTGGTCCTGGAAGGTCAACCACAGAAATCTGGTCTGTTGCTAGTTTAGCAGTCATTATCCCTGGTAATATGCTACATAGTCAGGGAGTGAGGATTGTGTTAGTAAAGCTGAGAATGCTTACCAAACAGCTAAGGTTGAGCACCACAGCTGAAAAGCCTCTGAGATACCATAGGAGTAGTCATGAAAGAAGGGCACCACTGGGTGGATAATGGTGGCATGACTCATCAATAATGGGCAAGGGGCGTCGACACACCAGGTCTTGGCCCGCACTTGCCCATTATGGAGGGGCCAGCCCAGTGAAACACAGAGCGCCCCCTCAGCTATTTTTTCAGCTGAGGGAGCACTCTGAATTGTCAACGTGTAATATTGTTTCCCTTTGACAGTTACAGTTCCCCAGCCGTGCAAGCTCAATGAGTCATGCCTGGCTCGGGATGTTTTGCTTCACCAGCCTTGCATAGTTCATTGGAAATGATGGCTGGGGAATTGCATGTCTGTTTGTGCACGGGTTGCTCCTGTGCCTCATCGCACATACAGACAGAGCAGGCTGAAGTGGGGCACCTGCTCACCCAAGCTCAGGGCCCTGCATGCATGTGTGCAGGAACCAGGAAGCTTCCTGATTCCTGTTCATGCAAGCACAGGCTGGAGCGATGCAGAGGAAACTTCAGGACCCACCGCAGAAGGTAAGTTTGTTCATGTTCATGTCTTTTTTATTTAAATTATGTGTATGGATGCGTGCATGCATGTGTTCTTAGGTGGATGTATGTTGATGGATCCTGGTGTGAATGAGGGAGTGCTTGCTGTGTGTAGGTTGTGTAAATTTGTGTGTTTGTATGTTCTTTTATCTATTCTGTAAATATGTGTATGGAGGCATTTATTCTTGTGTTATGAGTCAGTGCATGCTGATGGGTGCTTGTGTGAATGAGAGAGTGCATGTTGTGTGAATGTTGTGTTAATGTGTGTGTGTGTGTGTGTCTGTGTGTGTGTGTGTGTGTGTGTGTGTGTGTTTGTGATGGTTGAAGGTGCTGTGGGGCCCAGGGAACAGGGATCATATTTTTTTACTGGACATCTATGATAGATGTCCAAGTAAAAAATACCATAGCTGCCCACTTGTTCCCCCCCAGTGCATTGCATATGTGTCAGTCTAGAAAAATGGATACCTCTACTTTGTGACCACAAACGCATTTTGGTGGCCGTGGGCCAACCGTCTCATGCACGAAATGACAGAATATATGTTTTCGAGTTTGCCAATGAACGTCCATTTTGATGTAACAAGAATCGCCATTTTGTTTTCTAACCATTGCTCATTGCTTTCTGTTCCTATTGCTTCACAGTATATTTTCCGCTTACACTGCTCGACTGTAAAACATTGTTGTCTGTATGTGAAAAGGACAAGGCCGCAGGGCCGAGAGGATAACAAGAGTTCGTTGAAACACAAACGTAGGCAGCACCAGGAAGAATGCCCGGCTCCCTCCCGAATGTAGCCTTGAGGCAGAGCTGCAGGGCATTTAATCATTTTGCAGCTGCCAGCCAGTCTCGTTATATGGTAGAATATGTTAGAATAATACAGCCAAAGGCTTGAATTATGCTTTTCTTACGGCCCCCCTTTGCTGAGCCCGCTAGAGCCTGTCGGCTCCCAGGACACGAATAGCACCTGATAGATAGCAAGGTACAGAATGCAACTCTTCCCCCCCGTATGCAACCCGCTTCCAAGAACAGAAGCGCTGTGTTCTATTCAACAACTGAAAGATGCCTTCGCACTCACAAATTGCAAATTGTTACTAGAATAGATGTTTGAAGGTGTCATAGTTGTCGGAGATGTCCATCATCACACCAAGTTCAAAGAAACCCAATAAAAGGGGGGTGTTAAACATGTCATAGCTGATTGTTTGATATGCATTTTGTATATATGTAACTGATGTACGTAATTCACTCTCTTGCGTCCCTCGAGGTCTAGAGATACACGTCGCGGGGCGTGAGACCGAGTTGGCCAACTGAGACTTTTGCTTTGCAATAAACCCTAGCCTTGGGAATACAACCTTGTGTCTGGCGTATCTATCGTGTGTGGTGACTCGCCTTGTTTCCATAGACGTCAGGGTCCCCTAGGGGCCCCTTTCATATGCACATAATTACTTTGATTGTGTGTGTGTTTGGTGCTGTGGGTCCCAGGGGGATAAGGATGGCATTTGTGTACTGGACATCTATCTATCATAGATATTTAGCAAAAAGTGCCATGCCTGTCCCATTGGCACCACAGCATCTCGCATACACAAATAATCACTTTGATTGTGTGCCTGTGTTATGTGCTGTGGAGCCCAGGGGACAGGGTTTGCATTATTTTTACTGGGCATCTATGATAGATGTCCATTAAAAAATATCATGCCTGCGCCCTGAGCCACCAGAGCCTGGCATGCACATATAATCACATTGCATGTGTGTGTGTTTGAGGAGCTGGGGGGCCAAGGGGACAAGCATGGCATTTCTTTTACTGGACATCTGTGATAGATGTCTAGTAAAAAATACCTTGCCTGCCCTGGGCATGCCAGCACCTCGTAAACACATATAATCACTGGGATTGTGTGCATGAGTTTGGCACTGTGAGGCCCAGAAACAGGGATGGCATTTTTTTTATTAGGCATCTATCATAGATATCTAGTCAAAAATGCCATGCCTGCCCACTGGGCACCCCATCATCTCGCATATACACATTGAGTGTGTGTGTGTGTGCGTGTGTGTGTGTGTGTGTGTGTGTGTTAGGTGCTGTGGAGTCCAGGGGACAGGCATGCCATTTTTTTATTGGGCATCTATGATAGATGTCCAGTAAACAATACCATGCCTGACCCATGTGCCCCACCTGCATCTAGCATAGACACAATCACATTCATTGTGTGCATGTGAGTCACTGGGGGATGGGGTCAGGCATGCGATTTTCTACTGGGTATGCCCAGTAAAGAATGCCAGCTCAGTCCACTGGGATTCCTAGTGCCTCACATACAATGTCATGCCTGACCCCCGAGCCCCACAGTGCCTCGCATGTGCACATAATTGATTATATGTGCATATGAGGTGCTGCAGGGTAACGGGGAAAAGTATGACATTTATTAATGGGCATCTGATAGATGTCCAGTAAATAATACCATGACTGGGCCCCCCAGCACCTCACATGTACACAATTAATGTGTGCCTTTAAAGAGCTTGTGGCCATTAGGGGGTGGGCATGGCAGTTTTTACTGGGAATGTATGGCCAGTAAGAAATGCCATGGCTGTACCCTGGGACCCCGTTCCTGGCACGCCTCTGCCCCCTCGGCCCCCTAGTGCCTCACACTCACACATTATCACATCATGGAGCAGGCATGGCATTTCTTACTGGGCATGGTTGATAAGTGTTATTATGTAGTTAAACTGGCATTTGAACGGAGCCGTCTAGCCATTCCTTATCATGGTATGACATTTTTTATTGGTCAGCTTTATAAATCAAGCATGGTCAGTGGTATTCTTTCTGCGGCATGAACATTTGTATTTTGCATATTTGATAAAGCATGCATGATAAGTGCTAATATGTAGCTAGACTGGCATGTCTGGCATGCAGCCAGTCCAGCCATTTCCTATTGTGGTATGACATTTTGTATTGGACATCTTTTGTAAAGCAAGTATGATAAGTGTTATTACAAAGCAAGACTGGCATTTTTAATGCAACCAGTCTAGCCATTTTAACATTTTGTATTGGGCATCTTTGATGAAGCAAGCAGGATCAGTGGTATTATTCTCAAAGTGGCTTGACCTTTTGTATTGGGCAAGCATAAGTGTTTTTATGTAACTAGACTTGCATTTCACTGCAGCCAGTCTAGTAGTTTCATATGGTGGTGTGACATTTTGTATTGGGCATCTTTGTTAAAACAAGCATGGTAAGTGTTATTATGAAGCCAGTCTAGCCTTTTCCTATTGCAGCAGCATGGTCTGGGGAATGAAAGGCCAGGGAGGCTGGCCCAAAGAAGTTAGTTTAGTTAGTTACTTAACTGGCGGAATTGCTGGCATCAGGGAGACCATGCAAGTGGTGGGGCAGTTCTCTCGGCAGCTCGTAGACCACAACTAAACTCAGCACGGTGCACAGTGTGAGAAGGTGGTGGCACGCATGTACCATCACCACGCGTACGCCAAACCCCATCAGCCCACCAACACTCAATGTCATTGGCGGCAAACAGCCAATGACTTTCAGAATATTCTGTTGCAATGGGCCTAACTTTAGGAGCGATATCTTGATCAGATTATTATGTTATGTTAAGTTATGTTATGTTATGTTAAATCTATTTGTAAAGCACGCTGTCACCCGGAGGCATCATGGTGCTAAGGTGAGAGGTCCTGGCCTGGCGCCACGGAAGCTTAGAATAAGTATGTTTTTTACGGCTTTTCTAAAGGCTAAATAGTTAGGGATTTTCTTAATGGTCCAAGGGAGATCATTCCACAGCTCTGCCGCTGCAACAGAGAAAGCATGTCCTCTGACCTGGGCCCACTTGTATATACGCACTGTTAACAAGTCAGCAGAGGCTGAGCGCAGTGGCCGGCGGGGGGCGTAAGGCAAGAATTTCTCCTGGCGATATTCAGCCCCTTGGCCATGAATGTCACAGTAGACAATACAAAGTGCCTTGAAGTTAATTCGCGGAGTCACCGGGAGCCAATGTAGAGCTCGGAGGACTGGGGATATATGGGCTCCATAAGGAGAGCCAGTAGCAACGTGGGCAGCCAGATTCTGCAGTCGTTGCAGCCGATTAATTAATCCCTTAGGTTGAGCGAGATAGAGGGAATTACAATAATCCAAACGTGAAATTACCATAGCCGCCAACACCGTGGGGAGCAGGGGAGCTGGGATCATAGGGAGCACCTTTTTACATTTTTTGAGCTGAAAATGACCGGCTTGGCATACAGCTGCTATTTGCTTGTCCATAGACAAGGAAGCGGACAATGTTACCCCAAGAATATTTACCTTATCCACAGGGATAGGAAGAGGGCCCAGGGAAGAAGGCCAAAAGGAAGACACCCAGAGTGAGGGATCCTGAGTACACCCTACCACCATCACCTCAGTTTTTTCCCCGTTCCATTTGAGCCAGTTGTGGTCCACCCACTCACCCACGGCTGCCAGACACCTGCGTAGGCAGGACGACACCTCCGCCTGATCAAGATCTAACCGTATCAGGATCTAAGTGTCGTCTACGTATGAATAGCACCTGACGCCAAAGGAGCGGATAAGACACACAAGGGCCCAGATGTAGATATTGAACAGGATGGGAGACAGGGAGGAATGATGTGGTACTCCACAGCTGAGGTGACAGGGAACAGAAGAGAAAGGAGGCATAGGGAAAGTCTGGGTACAATCTGCCCAGATTGAGGTGAACTAGGCTAGTACCTGCCCAGATATTCATAGCTGGGCAAAGCGGGACAGCAGAATGGGATGGTCGACTGTGTCGAAGGCTGCTGAGAGATCTAATAAAATTAGAGCACCCACTCCACCTGCGTCCACCAGCTTGGCCATATCATCCTGGACAGCGACCAGAACACTCTCTGTGCCTCTACCAGGGCGCAACCCAGATTGTGCGGAATCAAGTAAGCATGAAGATTCAAGGAAAGTAGAAAGAAGAGGAGACACCAGTGATTCAAGCAAGGGGCCACACCTCTAGCACCCCACCATCAGTCCAGATTGTGATGCATTATGTAGAGTGCTTGGAGCTATAAGATCCACATAGTCCACCTACAGTACAACAAAAGTTTTGTAGAATGGGCCGAGCCCTTCAGTAGCTGCTGGCCCAGGCCCAGCCATGAAGACGCAGCACACCCTTACCCCCGCCGTATGGAAGCGGTCACCACTGTACCTCTTTTTTATATGCCTCAGCCTTGAAGAACCCCCGCCAAAGAACTTCAAGAACTGAGGCACGGCCACTGGCATGGTAACAGCAAAGCGTACGTAAAACAGCCCCCACCTACTCACTGTGCATATCTTTATATTTTGTAAAATTGGTTCCATTTGCTCTGACATTTTAGAAGAAACTTCTCCTGGACTTATGCAACTAACCCATAATAAGGTATTGCATAGTAAGTTAACCATAACCTTCTAGATTTAAAAAGAAAACACATCAAAAATATACATTGCAGCTATCATTTAAATGCATACAAAAGTCGTTTTTATATTATTTATTGACTGATGCGGTCACTTTCCTAAACATAACAGTATTAAAGCAACTAGTTTTTAGAATTGGATTGTCGGGCAAGAGCACCTTTGATCTGAATGTTCCTTCAGCTGCCATGTCACCTGGGGAGGGGGCCGAATGTCTCTAGCAGCTATCTGTTGTGGCATAAGGCTCTGCTTTGATCCCGGAGTCAGTAGTCCAGAGTGCTTAAATGAGCTTGAAAGGAGCTGGGCTTTAGTGAATTTAGGTGAAGCTTTGAAAACACATTCTGATTCCGAACCTTTTGATCGATTGAAGGTGCAGGCATGAGCTAAACCTGGAGTTGAAGACATGGGGATAATAAATAATAGTAATAACAAAGGAGCTTTTTCATACTGTTTTGAATGTGTGCACCAGTGGGATTTCTGTTGACGGTTTTGCACTTCTATAAGAGTAACTCATGGGCTACACAGGCTTGGAGCCTAGGACATATGAAACGGTTACGCTCACCTGGTCTCTGCGGAGGCGTTGGGGCACGGTTGCAGCACTCCCTGAACTTGAATCACCCCCTTCAGGCCTCTCCCTCAGTAGAAAAGCTGTGAGCAGTGGTACGTGGTGATACTGCTCCTGCGTGGAGATAAGAGTGTGTGAGTGCGCCAATCTGTGATTGTTGTACCTCTCAAACCGTTCACCCCAAAGTATGGTTTTGTGAGCATACGCCGGCCCATAAAGCTCACCTGTGAATTATAGAAGATAAGCTCTCCGTCCTGCTATATCTGGCAGGGGCTTGTCGAATGGGATCTAGTTTGTTCACTGATCCCTGATAAAGAATAGTCCAGTCCAGCTGCGACTATGCTTCTCCTTATGATTGGTAATTCTTTCTTGAGCTCTTGTGATGCTGTTTGTTCTGTTTAATGTCTTTATATGTTGCTCCTGTGTATGCCTGCAATAATGTCTCTCTTCTGTTTTCTTCCCTTAGATGAATATGTTGCATCAATTTAGCTGTGAGACACGGCCGGTTGGAAGATGGATGCTACCACAATGTTCGACGGCAGGTAAGTGATGGTTTAAGGAAAAGCGCAAAGTATGGCGAAGCGCAACCTTAATCTGACTGTTTTTTCGATGTCTACCCTTGTCTTCTGTTTTTCCTTGCAGGTGCTGCTTTTGACGATGGAGCGTGTCATGCTGTGGTGCCAAGATGAAGATCACGGCGTTCCGGAAAGTGTAAAGATGAATACTTGGTTCACCGAAGAGATGTACAGGTAAGAACAGCTTCCCCGAGTTGGTAAGTATGCTGGCAGGATGTCCAGGAAGCAGGATATGCAAAGGTAAGTCTGACCTCAGATGACAGTGAGCTGCTTGCAAGTGCAGAGTAACGTGAAGCATCTGTCTTGAGGATCGGGCAGCTTATATAGCTGAGATCCTGGGCATGCCCATTAGGGCCGGCTTACCAGTAACACCCTGCCACTCCTAAAGAGTGAGCACGTGCAAAGGCAATCCATTAGCAGCCACACCCAAGAATACACCTGGGGCTGCTTAATGGATGGAATGTTCAAGGTTAATGCATCCTGCTTAATGGATGGAATGTTTAAGGCCAATGCATTTGAGGTGCTATGTCCATAATAAAAGCGTTTTGGTGTTAAATGGATGTTCTTGTTTACTTTTGTTCATGAGCCTGGCACCAAAGGCGCCAGGACAATGTCCACCCAGGTCTCTTGTGCATGCGACCCATGCATGCCTGAGCCCCTGACTTCATGACAGGGACACTTGTGTACAGGCACGTTACAAACGCCATATCATTTCATATCATGTACAATGCAGTTGGCATATTTCTTCATAAACCTCACAATTGTACACTTCACAGTCCCTTTCACATTTTACCCTAACTGAATCTGTCTGAAGAATCTTCTACTGGGGGCTGAGAAGAGGTGGAATCTCACCATTTCTCTGGTTTCAATTAAGTAGCGAATAATTGAGAGGCTACCGATTGATTGAAGGAGTCTCATTAGTTGGAAGTAGGAGCAAAGGGTAATATCCAAACTTCAGTCACTCAACACTGAGCATCTCAAGCCCTTAGCAATGGCAAGCTTGTGCACACTATGTGACAGGTAGATCCGGAAAGGAGAATGTGTTAGACTGGCTCAATGACAATCTTAAAACCTTGAAACAAGCGTGTAAAGTGGTAACATGAAGATGGTTAGTCTTAGCCCTAGGAAGGGATGGCTGGATCAAATGCCTGATGGTACTAAGTGTTCTTCTAGAAATATTAAGTACTTGTATAGTGTACTTAGTAAGTGTATCTTAAGTACCAGTGTCAAGGATAGATCAACCAAAAATAGTGGGCTTCTCTGGTTGTTCCACCCCTTAAAGTCTTAATGATAGAATTAAAATCTTTATCTTAAGAGTATTTGGCCCTCATTATAAGTGTGCCGGACTGGAAATAAGGTGCCGGTAACAACGATAACGGCACCTTTTCCGGACCGGCTCCCTCCGAGTCTGCCGGTAGAGTCTGTATTACAGAGATATTGAGCAGCGGAAACAGTAAGCCAAGGTTTCCGGTAGGCCACTGGTATTACCGGCAGCCTACCAGCAACCTTGTAATGAGGGTGTGTTCCCCCATCCCCACTTTGCAAAGCAATGTCCTAAATGATGTGGCTACCCTGTTCCAAAGCCTAATAAAATGAGTCTTTCAGCTCCTGTCTACCCTATACTACTAAGTACAATGTTCTAAGATTTGATCAAATAAGAGTTCTCAAAAACCTAATCTCAAATATCCATCCCTAATCCAATCAAAAAAGCCAGACAAACGACTGTTCTTGGGGTGGTTCCTTCAGGAGTTGTTCAGAGTCTGGACCTTCCGTTTGTCTCTTAGCTTTATTCAATGGTCTTTAGAACCTCTCCCAGCTATGCATTTATGTAGCTTCCGCTTACTAGGTCTCTCCAGGGCTTTTCACCATTGACATGTAGGCTTATTTTAGGCTCTGCCCACCTCTAGGTTTTCCGGATTCACAAAGGATCGCTCCAAGGTCTTGACTTTCTCAAGTTATGCAACAGACCCCTGGACCCTAGTGTCTCAGTTTTTTCAAAGGGTATTTACTCCACCCTAGCTTCTCAGGATTTACAACTGGCCCTACCTGGAACTTAGCTTTTCTAAGGTTCAGACCCGGCCCCCCTGGACCTTGGGTTTCACACAAGGATAATTGGTCTTTCTCTTAACACATTCAGGGTCCTTGTCATGTAGTGAATATTGTATCCCCCCTGTATTGGGTCAGGTTTTACTTCTTTCCCTGGGTCACTGGTGAGATGACCTGGATGCCAATTCGCCTGGGGCTCTGGTAGGTGCTGAATTACACCACAGGGCATCCCACCTCCTCAATGCTTTCATTTCTTAGCAGCTCCCAGTCTCTGCTTCTAACCAAGGCTTTAGGGCTTGGGCTGCCTTCCTCCAAGCACTGCCTTTTATTAAAGCTTTTCCAAACTTCAGCCGTTTCCGTAGGCTGTCAACTTCTCCACTTCCCTCGATCAGCGCTCTCCCCTTTTATTGAGGGAGCAGTGTTGAGCACGTCTGCTTTTATCATGGCCCTCTTTCCCTAGCCCTTTCCCACAGACTTGATTGGCGAGGGTTACCTAAACCTTCATTTGTATGGTTATTCCCCATACCCTTTTTAGTTCTCGCTTGTGATTGGGTATTTCCTTGGTGATTTCTAATCACACCTATTGTATTATTATAAGTCCAAGTCAAACATTGGTTAATTACCTGTGAATCTAAATGTTTATTGTGAGACTGTGAGGCTTGAAAGGCAACCCTGGTATGCAGTGCCATCTTGGATTCACTTCTCTTTTGGGAAGTGTCTCTCCAGCTTTCTGTGTGCTCTCCTGTCTGCGGTCTTTGAGGTAGCGATATGTGCGTTGGTGCCCAGGCTCCAGACCGCTCTGATGGTTCTTCCAACTCTGGTAAGATCTGCCTCGGGGTTCACGAACTCCACAGGTTCGCTCTCTTTGATCCTCCCTTTGTTGTAAGTTGACTGTTGTGTTCCTGGCGGTGCTATGGCCCGTGGCATTGCATTCTGGTTTATTAAGTCATCATGAATAGTAGCATAAGGGCTTCCTTGGGGAGGGTTTACTGTGTCTCTGAGGGGACAGTAATCCAGCAGGATTCATTTCCATCCACCTTCTGGGAGGTACATTGGATAGCAGCTGGACCAACCTAGTTGCTCACTTCCCCACATATCAGAATGGGGTGTTCAGGCAACTCACCACCGGAAAGACTGCAAGGGAACAGAAATGTAAAGAATCTCTGGGCTGTTTAACTAGATCTGATCGGCAATACTAGTATAATGACTCAAAGGACTTAATAGGTACTTTGATACATAATTCCGCCAAGGTGCGTGCCAGGGATGTTGTTTTGAGCTGATAGTCCCGAAGCCAAGGGAAGGCACTCCATTGTTATCCATCCTTGGAAAAACGTATCCTTTCCAGAAATGTTTGATAGATTGCTGTGAATTCTTATGTTCCCAAAATGCAATTTGTTTTTATGCAAAGCAGATAGCATCCTATATTCAGGGCATACACATCATTTGAAACTCAGCTCCGCCCCCAGTTCCGCCTCCACGCCACTGTCAATACGCCTCCACCTCAGCTTGTTATAGCTTATCAGCCCTCTCCTGGAACCTATTTTTACTTCATTTTGATCTTTACGCTAGGTGTTGTTGATAGTGACTGTATAAATAAGAAATGGGTTATTAGCCATAATCAACTGGCACTTATATTAGTGACCAGCAAAGATCACAGGCAAAGGCAACTGGGAGTTGGGTGCTTTGGTCTACTGGCTACACGATAGGAGCCCCTTAGCAGGCACAAAACCTACTGAGTTATCTCGAAAAGGTCTAAAGGGGCAAAAGGAGGAAGTGCATTATTTTGGATGGGCTATTGTGTAAGCAGTGCTACGTTTTTAAGACTGCGGTTCTCTATGTTTTTAAGGTATGGCGTCACCCAGCCTCTCGCCATTAGTGAGCAACACTGTTTCTTTAAGGTGCTAAAATCCCACCCAATTGATGAAGGGGCATGGTCCTAGCCAGTCGATGAAGGGGGGCGGGGCGAGGGAAATGATCATCTAGTACCCCAGCCTCTTGAAATTGTCTGGGCTGTAGCCTGCCTCTGCCAGATGTTACACAATGATAGGAAACATCAACTTTACGATTTTAAAAACAACAGTGTGATCTTCCTGGGAAATAACAATAATAATTTCAGTCCGCTAAAATTGTTTATATTGCTGTCCAAGGTGCCTTAAGATGTTAGGAGCCCTCTTTAAATACACCTTACTCTTGAACTCCTCATCTAAGCTTTCGCGGTTGGGGGCCTGCGTGGGGCTCTTGAGCGTGTCCAGCCAGCGATCCCTACATTTGGGCATGATTAGCAGATGCGGGCAGGTTCCCTCTGGCAGCTCTGCAGGAGTTGCTGGCAGTGGGCAGTATTATATAGATGCCACCGTGTGTCAAGGGGCTGCAAGGTGGGTGTGCATGAGGCCAAGACCTGGCATGGATTTCGTGGGGTATTACCACTGGATATGGAGTAGATTTCAAGAATGTCTTGCTGATTTGCTTAATGCTTTTGACACTCCTCATCTTCCCATGACAGCTGAGACCAAGATGCGCTCAGCTCATGCTTTCAGTCGATTTCTTTTGTTTTGGGGCCATGATCTTTGGCTGATCCCATTCACTAATGCAAAATTACACAGACTGTCTTATCTCTCTAGCCGCCTCTTGCCCCCATCTCCCTACTTTAACATTTATCAGGCTCTCACCCCCCCCCCTACTCCCATGCCTTACCATCCTTTGCCCTTCCTCTGCATTCCTAATTTTCCTCACTCAAGGGGTGCAAAGAAAGACCCTTCTTACTAGACTAGCCGGGTCCATTGTAGTTGTTAGTACAAGTTAGCACAATGGCTCAAAGTACCAGGGTCAAGCAGTAAATGTGATTAATGCCTCTTTTCTCCGTTACCTCCTTTCTGATGCCCTTTGAGATTTCTTACAAGCATCTCAAAGCAGTTCTGTCTGATTTACATTTTACACCCGCCACCCCACTGCAATGCTTAATATACACACCTAGTTCTATGAGGTCACTTCTTTTATATTCAAGCATTCTTGTCCATACGTCTCCCCATCCCCAGAAATTCAGTTCTCATCCGCTAGCAGGTTATGTTCCAAACTGCTCAATACACATGTAGATAAGAGATTCACCTCCACTCACTCACAAACTGGGTCATATTCAAAATGGACCTCTCAGCCACTCCCCCCTATCCGGCCTTCCTGGGGTCTTTCAAACACCTCTACCCCTCAACCAGCTTTTTTAAGAGGCATGGATCTCAAACCCCCTGCACAAGTGCAAGCATTACAACCAGATACTCTGGATGCTAACTCTTGCACGATTCGCAGGAGGGATGCAGGAGATTCTCAGATACTTCAGGTGATTCTCCCATCCGGAAGAATCCCAATGATCTAATCTCAGAACCAGAGGCGTTGCTAGCGGGGGGCTGGTCGTAGCCCCGGATAGAATCTCAGGAGCTACAGCCAAATGGCTAGCTAGCTCCCAGTCCCAACTGTTCCGACATTAGCATAGCCCCGGGTCTTTTCCAGACCTAGCAACACCCCTGCTCAGAACTGACAGATTTTGCTAACACTGCTGTTTTAAAGTGAAGGAGGCAGTCCAACGGCTCTACTAAAGTGTTTGCTAGAGCACATCACTGGGTGCAGAAATGTAGCAGGCAGTTCTGCAGTTCTGCAGTTTGGCAGAATGTTGGAACGGCAGGACAGCACGTGCTTTCAATCTTCTTTCAGGATAGGTCTAGGGCCGCATGTTTTCTCGGTCACCAATGAAAAATTGGCCTACAGTTGCAAATGGTAAATCATTCCTTTTGTGACAGACTGTTTGAAGAGTACCCAAGGGGGATATTTTTCATAAAATGTGATGAAAATTGTGCATTTTAAAGAATATGTATTCAGCAATGCTGGCAAAACTGCTAGCCACATGGTGAAGTAACTGATCAAACTGGACCACACTGGCCAAAAAAGTGCCCCACTTTCACCCAGAAAACTGGCCCAACTAACATTTTGCGTTTTTGGTTTCGGGCATTTCCCTATTCTGAGCCTGTCTTCTTTTGGCAGTAATTGCAGCAGCTTTGGACGGTGTTGGATACCCTGTTATTTGTTGCCCATTGCTCCTTTTTTGAAGCTGAGGAAAATAAATAGGTGAAAGTGAAAGGAGCTTCTGAGACCCACTGGCTGCTGTGTGCTGCTGTTACTCAACAATTGTAAGCATGGCATAACCTAGGAACTTTATTATTATTTTTCACTTTCCACTTTGCCTTTTTTGTAATGGATGTACCCCCCACTATTTTATTTTTTGAATCACACCGCTACATGTGATTGTATAGTTTTTATTTGAATTTATATTTGATATATTACAAGTAATAGGATTGCCATTTGCACAGTTATAGATCATCGACACGGTATGTCGATTGTTCACATTGGTTCAATGTAAAGGGATTACGCAGTGGCCAATTTAAGCATATCAAAAGTATCTGGTGAAAAGGAAATTAGTGATTTCCCTGACTGGAAAATCAGCGGGCAACAGGGACCCAGCCATTGGAATACTGGATGTATTCCTAAGAAAGGCGTTTGGGGAGCTGGAACCCCAAATTACTGCAGTGGGTTCTAATACTTCTAATTCCTCCTGTGTGCAAGCAGTTTGTCCTATCATACAGATTATGGGGATTTCTTACTGAAAATTGTCCAACATTTTGTACCTCATCAAATGCAATGAGTGCCTGCAAGAAACAAATGTACGTGAAACCTGGCAGAATTGACCGACAGGGATATATCATCTCCAAAAACAAAACACAAATACCACTTCACATAAGGCAGGGACAATCCAAAGGATCCCTCAGTTTGGCTATTGAAGGGAGAGCTCCCAAATATAAGACACAGAAGAACATGGGAACTCAAGTATTTGAATATGCTCACCCCAAAGAACAGATGTTTGGTTTGTATAGACGCATGCATTTCATGCCTCATTATGGTTTACCTTGAAGCCTAGGTCATAATGCCTCATACCATGAAAATAAAACATAATTATGTAACGGGAAAATCGAAAAAGGGCGCAATATAAAAGAGTTTGTGTCCCGTTTGTTCAGTGTCAGTAGAATCTCCATTAAATGTTTTGCTTTTTTGTCTTCAATGTGCAATAACCAAGTAAATGTTTTATATCCTATGTTAACACCTTGCTGTGTTTTGCATTCGACCTACCTGCAACCACTGAGTGACTTTGAAACCTTCCTGTGTTTTGCATTTGACCTACCTGCAACCACTGAGTGACTTTGAAACCTTCCTGTGTTTTGCATTTGACCTACCTGCAACCACTGAGTGACTTTGAAACCTTCCTGTGTTTTGCATTTGACCTACCTGCAACTACTGATAGACTTTGAAACCTTGCCATGTTCTGCATTTCATCTGCTGCATCCATTGACTGTTGTTCGCAGCCTCTGCTGTGTTTTTCATTTTTTAACCATGAGGTGGTACTTGATGTAACCGCTGCACCATGTGGTGAGGATTTCCCAAGATGTCCACCCACTCTTCATTCTCTTTGAGGCGTAGAACTGCCTACCTGTTTCATTTACTGTCATTGTCCCTGCTCTCCACCTATTGTTCCTCCATTGTTGTTGTAGCCCCCCACAATATAATCGAGGACACAATATAAATCAAAAGAGGACAAGTATTAAGAGGACATAAGAGGAACAAGCAAAAAGCAAGCAGAATAAGGACCTAAACAAAGTGTAAATAATGAGCACATGAACAGACTGTAAGATATTTATTGCAGTGAAAAGAGGACACAAATAATTCAAAAAGAGGACAAGTATAAAGAGGACACAAGAGGAACAAGCAAAAAGCAAGAGGATAAAGGACTTAAACAAAGAGAAAATAATGAACACACCAACAGACTGTAAGGCATTTATTACAGTGATAAACTAAGTGCATAACTGCAAGACACTTATTGCAGTAATTAGTAACATGTATGCTTAATAAAAAGGCGCAATTTCAATCAATACAGTATTGTTCTGTTGTTTTTTACACTAAAACTAATATTATTTTTGTTTACACAGAAATATCCAGTACTTTGGAATGGCTGGAAGAACATTTTCCTCGAGATGAAATAAGTGAAGGCAGTGTTGCTAATGGTAGACACTACACTTCTCTATGTAAGCCAATTAATAACCATTACTTTATGTGTACTTAACACATTTTTTTATTTGTATTTATTGTATTTATATAGCACCTTAATCCAAGGCGCTTTACAGTTTAACAACAAGAATACATCAAACATGGAACAGTAGAAGCAACAATATACATGAATCAAACCAAAAAACAGTATGTAGAACAATTTGCATATGAGAAGGAGGAGAAGAGGAGGGGGATGGGGAAGGAAGGATGAGGGAGAGAGATTAGGGAGTAAAATAAATATTAGGAAGAGAGGTCATAAGAAAGAAGGGGGAAGATAAAGAAAATTAAGATGGGGTAGTAGAGGGAGAGAGAGAGGGAGAGAAAAGGAAAAAAGGGGAATAGGGTGTCAGGGAGGGGAATGATGAAGGAGTGATTTCAAGGAGGAACGGAATGAAGAATAGGTAGGGATGGAGCAGATAGAAAGAGGCAGGGAGTTCCAGTGTGAAGGGGCAAGGAGCTGAAAGGAGTGGAAACCATATAGACAATAAATACAATAACAGACCATACAGACAACAAATCCAATATACCAAGAGAGCCATTAGAAAATCCTGTGCAGCGAATGGAGCTAAAAATGGATATGTTTGTTTGTTTGTTTGTTTATTTATTTAGTATGGCGCACAAAACCCAGGGGTAACAGGGCGCAACAGAGAACAGGAAGGTAAGATTACATAAAAACTTGGTTACAGGATAAGGCATACATGAATAAGAGGCATAACATTACATTGCGTGGACTGTACATATATATATATAGAAAATAGATAGTTTACATATTTACATATTTGATGCTGTGCATAGCGGCGGTCAGGTTGGATTGGGGGCGTAGTCATGTGGGCAGGCTTAGTCAAGGGAATCATTGGACCGTAACCAGGTGAGGGTGTTTCTCCTGAAGCAGTAATAGGATTGGTCTGTCCTAATGTTGAGTGAGAGGGCATTCCAGTGTTGGGCTGCCAAGACAGGGAAACTACTGCCACCGGTTTTCTTTTGTTTGAATTTGGGTACCTGCAGGCAGTGGGAGTTAATCGATCTGGTGGGGTGGGTGGAGGTTTTTTTTGCTATTCTGGCTGCTCGATAGGGGGTGCTGCATTATTTAAACATTTGAAAGTGAGTGATGCTGTTTTGAGAGAGATGCGGTCAGAGATATTGAGCCATTTGTTTTCATTAAAAATGTCATTCTTATAAAAAAACTTTGTGCAGGGCCATATACAAGACAAAATTAAATATCACTGTCCCACATGTACCTGTTCCCTTTCTCCGTGTCCCAGACAACTATCCCCAAACCCTCCCCAGCAAGAAAAACATTACAATGGGATTTCCATCCCTTCCTCCCCTCCCATCCATCATGTCCAACCCCTAATTCCCCTGTATTTGTTTCAGCTTCTGCTTCCCCCTCTCTTTCGTCATTTTTACACTGTTATACAATAATACAATATTAAGTGTGTTGTTAGCATATTCCTTTGTGTCTTATTTTTTTAAAAAGGCAGTTAGGGAGTCCGCGGACAGCGCGGCTTTCCGGGATGTCCTCAATTAACCAAAATGGGGGTGTCCTAAGGACACTATCCCTGTTTGCACTGTCCTCAATCAAGATGGAAGTGTCCTTAGGACACACAAGATGTCCACCTGTCTGTAATTAACCAAAATGGGGGTGTCCTAAGGACACTATACCTGTTCGAATTGGCCATAGTCAAAATGGGGGTGTCCACAGAACACTAAAGACGTCCGCATGTTCGTAGCTATGCAAAATAAAGTGTCCTGAGAACATTCCACCTGTTCGCATTGTCTGTAACCAGAATAAATATGTCTGTAGAACACATAGCCCGTCCGCCTGTCAGCAAAGTTGTGACGCACATTTGTTTTGTTCGGGGACCTGAACACTGTCCATAGAAAACCTGCACGCATGCGTAGCACACCCTTGCCCCCAACTGTCCGCCGCACTTGTGTCACACTTTTAATTCATTAGGGGACTTCAACACTGTTTGTAGAACACCCGCACAGATGCGTAGACCCGACCCCATGCATTTGGTGTCCTAAGGACAGCCGTCCCATTCGCCAATGCGTAGTTGACGTTATCATGTGACCGCACCCGCGCTAAGCGTAATGAACACTATTCGGGACCCCGGACACCTAAAAAGAGTTTTTTTCAGCAAACCAAGGTATTTTCCTGGGAAAATTTTAGCCTTGCACATGTCCCACACTATGTCCCTGGCGATCTGCATACTTTTTGGAATTGTCTGAGCCCTCTCTTGGTGTTCGAAATGTTTGGGGACAGCGGAGGTCTCCGTGGACACATCGAAACATCTGAGTGTGGGGAATTAAAATTTAAATAGTGTGCCCCATTTCCCCTTTGAGGTTGGCTCTGGAAAGAGTCTTTTTTTGTTTTTTTGCAGATGCTTCAGAAACACCTTTTATTATGTATTTTTTCTCTCCTTATTGTTCTCCAAAAATCTTCACATTAACTTCTCCAAAGCAACCCTTATGTTCCAAAGCAGTATGGCATTTCCCACAAAAGATAAAGACATGCCATCTTCTTTAAAGTAATCAACAGTTCCAGAGTCAGTGTTGTCATTGTTGCAAAAGAACATGCCAGCTCTAAGCATAAAAGCAAACATGCCTTGGTTGATTAAACACCTACCAATATTTTGCTGAGGACAAAAAACAGAATTATTGTCCCATATTGCCCTATGTACCAAACCAGAAAAAACAACTTTGGCATTTGGAAGTAGTTTCATTGCTGCCTAAATCAAGTTTTCTAGATCTTTTAAAAAAGTAGGGGCACTGACATAACCCAAATGCAAAGCAATACAGTGCAGGCCAAACACATGTGGACTGTTAACTCTAGCCATATCTTGGCAAACTTCTACCATTGCTTGCAAATTCAAACCAGGCACAGTGCTCCACACCACCTCCACTCCTTTTACATCAAAATTCTTTCCCACATTCCTACGTTTTGCCTACTGCTCCAAACCATTCACAAACATATCTCCAAGCACCACCACCCTGACTTTCTCCACCTCCGCCATCTTCACTACACACAGCCTCGCTCAATATGAAGCAGAACCTCAACACCTGATTGGCTAATCCTCAAAATACACTCCCATTTCATGCTTGGATTCCCCGGATGTGGCATGTCCTGTCTGCGAACAGCTGCCCTGTCCACGGAGGGCGTAAGTAACACTGGGGCAGCCCTTCTACCCTTCCCTCATTGGCTACTGTTAAGCAGTCACACAACCATCCACCAATCACATGCAAGACCTCTACAGCTAACTCCATCATCACAATTCAGCACTTTAGATGTACTGTTGATTACTCCGAGTACAATTGAGTTGTGACGGCAAAGCACCTACAGCAACTACTAGTAAACTCTCCAACATTTCTACTTGCAGATTCATGCACATCCACATGCATGAACACAAAGTGCAGGTATGAATATTTTTTGCACAGTACATCATACATGCCAACATTCCGAACCACCTGCGAAGCACATTTCCTCCGAAAAATCGGGAGACAACATTTGTGTCATAAGAATGCATTGGGCAAAGATGTATTTTCGGCGGGAGAACGTGAAAATTAACAATATTTTTCCTGGAAGAATTGGGAGGCTTCCAATGAAATCAGGAGGATTGGCATGTATGGTACATGTACATCTCTTGGATAAATGCATATAAACAGAGTAACTGCCACTTACCCAGTGTAACCTGTAAAACAAGCTTACTGTAATTTCTCTCATCTGCTATGATCAAGTGTCACTTGCAAAGCTGTCTGCTCTCCAAATTTTTATTTACCCATGTTATTAACTGCAATGTGCAAACTGCTATTTTCTTCATTAATTCTATCCTTTCTGTAACCACTGCCACGTGTTAAACCACATTTCAACCATGCTAGCATTTAATGCATTATAGTGCATAAAATGTACATACAATTTGTTTTCTATGCATTCTGCATACTTCACATACATTCTATCATTTCAACTTCCTTTATAAATGACTATATTAGTAATCAGACACAACACACACAGCTATCTAACAAAGTGCCATTTCATGTTAAAAGATGGGAGAAATAACAGTATAATTATGGAAAAAGGCTTTCTCGTGTGTTAAAAAATTACACACATCCAGGATGAGTACATGCATCTTTATTTATGCACACAGATAGCCAATATCATTTGAAAGGCTCCCAGCTGAAACAACACCACTGCCTATACAACTCTTCTTCCAATCTACACAGCTCTCTTATTCCAGCTGGTTGCCCATTCCGTTCTAGATTTCACAACAGCATTCAACTATGCACAGGTGCAGTCATATCTATCACATCATCTACCACTATGTGCAGTGTTGTAAAGCATCTCTCCCCTTCCATTCAGTCTGCAACACAAGCACCAGGTCCTTCCTTGCAACCCTTACCTTATTTCAGAACTCTCCCATCTCCAAGCACCACAGAGTCACAAAGTACTTTAGTAATCAGTTGCTGACCCCATCAAATCCTTCTGATTTATTTCCCACACCTTCACAAATACATACATTGCATACTTTTCCAAATAGTTCTTGCCATTTCCCCTGTAAAAATAGCAAACAAAGCATATGATTATTTCTTCTATTTCCTAGCATACAATAACACTGCCTTACAAAGCCAAGTGTGCTCTGTGTGCTTAGTATTGTACTAATTTCTAAAGCACATTCAACTAACAGATTCTAAATAAAATATACAGAATGCACATAGGCAAATACAAGTGTATGTACATGTTATGCACAGTTATCAGAAAGCACTACTACTGCAAAAACAAATCCATGTGTACATTAACAACAGAGCTATTAATACACATATTTACTAACTTCTTTCTTTCACAATTTCAGTGAAGACCACTCTCCTGAAAAGCAGCAGTGTCTGAAGTACGAACGAGAACTCAGAAGAAGCATACTCTTTACATCCAAAAAAGTAAGTACAATACTGCCATAATGTTCTGTTACTCAGACACTGTAGAATTCTAGTATTCTAGAACACACAATTGTATTAACCCTGCAACATTAGATTCCGTATTAGTGCTTCCCCTCACCAGCACCATACTTTCTTTTGCAATCTGAACACCAGTATAGTAACACACAATTACAAGAATAGCCTTCCCAACCCGATGTAGCAGCCCATTGCACAATCACACACCTCTACATACATCTTTACCATCATACCTAGACACTCATGCACAAAGCACTGATACACTGCACAAAATCCCAACCCACCCTTTCTTTTTTTCTCCAACAGACACCAAAGAATGCCTACCAAAAAGCAACTCCTTAGAAAGCAACACAAAAGTAAACAAAATCAAATTAAAACTCTCCAAAATAAGCATCCACCTCTAGCAGAATTTGTGCAAAAGGTTCAAACAAAACAGCTAGTACAGTCATTAAGCGAAACAAAACAAGCTTCCAGTATAGAAACTTTGCCTCCTCTAACAAAATGTAAAACAAAACAGAAAGTGATTAACAAGACGGCAGCTACCACTAATGCTAACACTGCACTAATAAATCTTGATGTAGTGTCAAGTAAGCATACCAAAACAATTATTTTACAAAAAATGTTCTGCCACAGAGTCCTTCAGAACATTATAAAAACAGGAGAGTAATCATGCACAACCCTTAAAACCTACCGTAGAAAATGTATCCTAGAAGCTCTTATAGACAGTGCAATCCTTCTCAAAAGGACAATTATTTATTTTAGTTTTAAACAGAAGGAAACAACTAACAAAACTAAGTACTAAACTACAAAAAAGACTTCTCAATAAATGGAAAATCAACAAAGATAACTTCGCAAACATCTGTGGAGGTGCATGGATTCACAAAAAGAGCACAGAACCATATTTCAATGAAGAAGCATACAAACAAAAGTAAACAAACCCAATTGCATTACATAGCAGTGGACGAGGGTATGAAAAACTTACTAATACCATTATGGACCAAGAAACTCTGCTCACACAAATATCCCCAGAAAACTCATTATCACCTGTCAATTCCACTCAACCAATACGTCCAGTCTACAAATGGCCGTGCACATCAATGTGTAACATTGCCAAAAAATGTTTCAAATCTTTACGCCAGTTCCTCAATCAGTATGTGAAAGGCAAAGACAAATTCAAAATTAAACTACTACAAAATCTGTCCCCCTTTCCAGTGCGCAAATACACAGGACTACAAGGACATTTCTTAGCCTGCATTTGTGGACCTATTTGCAAAAGCACCTTCCACCATATCGAAATGATATCAACACATCATTCAACTATAAGAAATCTGGTCCATAAACTGTACCATGCCAAAAGTCTTGCTTTAGCACTAGCCAATTTAAATAACAATCTTCTACATGGTACAGCCAAACAACTACTCAAAGAAATAGAGCATACCCGGAGAAAATATTTTGGAATTGAAATCCACTTACAAAATACAATAGATTTACAACAGTCTAGCAATAACTGTACAGATGGCAATCTTCTTTTACACACATACAAAACAGAAATCACCTAAGAACACATAATACAGAAAAATCAAAATACATCAATGATTACAATGCCATCATTGCCATCCTGCAAACATAATCGGCAGTACATTGCAGACAATTCCACTGCAGTTGCACGATATATCACAACCTACTTAACCAAAGCAGAGAAAACTACAAGTCAGACGGAATGGGTTAACGGTGTCCGCTAATGGATGCGGACCCGTTATTCCCATTCAACCTGATTACGAGGTCCCCTCGCGGGACCTGGTAAGGACACCTGGTAAAACCAGTCGTCGTTACCGGATCCTGCGAGGGGACCAGGGAGCTAACAACGGGCCGGTCGTAATCGGCCGTTGTTAGCTCCCTGCAACCATTCCCATAGAGCCCTAAGGGGGCTCGAATGGGAATGGGGAAGGTCCGGGCCCGGGTTGCCTGAGGGAGGAATTACCGGGCCCTCCTAACTCGGAATGGCCCGATAATTCCCCATTCAGGGAACCCGGACCCGGTTTTGGAGGCAGCCATGCCGCCAATAGCGGCATGGCTACCGCCAAAGCCGTAATGAGGCCCCATGTGTCTCTACCACGTAGCCCAAAACTTCACATACAAAAATAATGTTAAACTAGATGAAAAGAAAGGTAGATACAGAGTAGCAAATTGTGAAGGCAGCTTAGTGAAACTTACCAAACAAAGCTTTATTAATTATATCAAATTGTCATTAAATACTCCTCAACATAAAGAACAGTATTACATGTCCCTGCTACAACTTTTTAAACCATGGAGAAAAGAAGAAGAAGAGTTACTGGATACATATGACTCCTATGAAGACTCTTTCAAAGGAAATTAAAGCACTATAAGAAATGTAAACCATACACAGTACCAAACAATGTTGCACAATGAACAGCAACAGGGGGAATATCTCCAGGCCCAACTAGAGTTGGACACTCCTGACAGTAGTCAACCTTCTGTAACAGGAAGCCAAAAACCACTTGGGCAGCCACTAATAGCAAATGAGGCAGTATGAGCAATCTACAGAAGACTTTGCTGTACTGAAATCACAACTAAACACTGATCAGCATAGCATTTTCCAAGAAATAACAAAACAAATTGAACATGATATGCAACATGAAAATAAAAACTGTACCTGCCAAGATTACAAACCTATACTGCTATACTTGAGTGGTTAAGCTGGTTCAGGCAAAACATTCTTAATCAAAATCATCAGCAAGGTCCTCCAACAATTTACAAACAACAAACTGTCAGCTATTGTAACTGCCCCCACAGGTTTAGCTGCCTAGAATATAGGCAGTGTCACTTATTACTGATTACTACTCCTTCCAGTAGAACACCAAAACAAATTAGACTATTACAAACTTTCTACAAAAGCTGCAATGGAACTATGCAGAGTTTTCAAACAAATGAAAAAGCTGCTAATAGATGAGGTGAGCATGGTCTCCAACCTAATGTTGGCTTTAATTCACCTCAGACTACAAGCTCCTCAAAACAGACTACGAAGAGCTCTTTGGAGGAAAATACAGTATTGTTTTCGGAGATCTTCTTCAATTAACACCAGTGAAAGCAGAACCTATTTTTAAAACCTTAGGACACAAATTGTGCTGTAAAACTCTTGGCAGCATAGGAAATATCAACCATTGGCAACATTTCCAATAAAGAGAATTAACTGAAAATATGCGTCAGTCTACAGACCTGACATACGCCAACTTTTTAAAAAGTATCAGAGTTGGTGTACTATCTCAAGTAGCACAAACTATATTAAAAACCAGGCACATCCATGCACTCTATGGCCATAAATCATGTGCTACTGATGTCATAGAACAATTAGCACACAAAAATGTCAATTGTATATCCTTGATGCCGACTCTTGCAAGCTCTTCAACATGTAATGAAACAATGATACAAAAAGAAATGCAACCAATAGTTCAAATTGCCTCCACAGACAAACTGGACGTACATGGTATGACACTACCCATGTGTCAACAAGCCACAACAAGGCTAAACACCTTGGAAAACTCTATCTCTAACACAGCTGGTTTGGAGAAAATATTAAAATTATCTATAAACTGTAAAGTAATGCTTACACATAACCTTGAAGTGGACCATGAACTAGTTAATGGAGCACTGGGTACAGTTGTTGGCTTTCAAACATACCTATGTGACAACAATATTCAATTAGTCAATATTCTCTTTCACAAACTATCTGAAGTTAAAAGGATAGGATGCTCAACTGCCTGCTTCCTTCTTTTCAAAGAGATGTATGTACGCAGAGACCAATTTTCTCTAACTCTAGCATACGCAGTCACCATTTACAAATCACAAGGTCTTACCCTAGATAAAGCATAGATAGATATTGGTAGCACCGTCTTTAAAGAAGACATGCGCTATCTAGCACTATCACACTTACGTACACTTGACAGACTATTTCTAATCAACTTTGATGCAAGTAAAGTAAATGCTGATATTTCTTGCATTCTAGAATACAATATACTGCGTTCACTCTGCACCCCATCTAAAAACCTATCCTGTTCCGCAAAAAGCAAAACGTTGTAAAAGAAAATGACTTCAGACTCAACCAATGCAGGAGCTCACAGCAATTCCTACAAAGAAAGTAAAAGAAGGTAACACTTCATCAAGGACCACAACCAAAGAAGACTCTACTGCTCAAAGTAACTCAACTACCTATTCAAAGAAGCAATGCACACTCCCAACAAATGACTTGGACACAGAACTGTCAGGTTCATTCAAATTTTCAAATACAACTGGTGTAAATTGCTACGCAAATGTAGTAATAAATATTCTATTCCAACTGCCACCAATTATTGACAACATTTACTTACAGGGAACAGACCAATTGTGTTTGCAAATGTTAGTCCTTCATAGAAATGCAACCAACAATCCTGACAACATTTACAGTGTTCATGGAATAAGACAGGAATTGGACTACTGTGCTGTAGTGGTCAAATTCCCTATAAACTCACAAGAAGATCCACAAGAATGCCTAATGTACTTACTACTAGTACTAGAAAACAGAAACATGCCTATGAATTAAATCTTCCAGATTTCATACATGTGGAAACATACGTGCACTCTCTGCAGGCATGTAGTATACGAAGAAGTTCTTAATGAACACTTCTTGTATGTATCCATACCGAACTGTGAATCCATTCCATTTCAGCAATTTGTACAAAATGCAAACCATGGCAGATTATATACTACCTGCAATTCCGATAATCATTCCACCTTACAAATAGAGACACATAGTAAATATGTAATAGTAATGCTTTTACGTTATAATGCAGATGATATCAAAAACAACTGCAAGCTGACTGGATTCACATATGGTCAAGTATCACTTGGTAAGAAAACCATCACAACAATAGGTATAATCTACCACGCAGGAGCCACAACCAATGCAGGTCACTACACTGGATATATAAAAAAGAATTGTGGATGGTTCGAATGTAATGATAGTACCATTACTCTAAAGCAGGGATTACCAGCAAATCTTGAAAACGCTTACTTAATTCTCTTAAAACCAAAATGTAACAACTAGTCTGTGTATGAACATAAGCAAAACTAGAACTTCAAAACTATGACCAGTTAGAATACGCCAACAGGTATCTAATTGCCCCGAGAATCTGCAACAAAGAAACAGATAAATGAATACCACTAAAATTAAACAAGAAATAAACAGTTAGAATACGCCAACAGGTACCTAACTGACCCAAAAATCTGCCACAAGCCAACAGCTAGATGAATACCACTAAAATGGAAAAGAAATAAACAAATAGAATACACCAACTGCTATCTAATTGCAACAATACTACCACTTCTTCCAACTAACAAATCATATATCTATTCAATTCCACTTATTGAAATCAATAAAAGAAATGTATTGTAGCACAACGTAGAACGTTTTTTTTTTTTAACCAGCATGGATTTTTTTCCCACAGACCCAATGATTTAATCAACAAACACAGGAACTGAGCAAATTAAACAGTACACTCGTTTGAACTATAGTACTTCTAAAGTACTAATTATTAGGGTCCCCAAAATACAGAAATGTCTACTATGCAATGCAATACTCATTATAAACGACCTACACTAACATGTATTTTTTTCTTTTATCACAGTGATTGAAAAAGAATGTGTGCTCCAACTACCCATGGCATGAAAAAACTGTATACAACCACAAAAAGTCAAACAGTAAGTATATAGTGATTGGACTCACAAACACCACAGCATAACACACCCATTCAAGCAAACACCTGACCATAAACCACAATCCAAAATGTTTGCTTCCATGGGTATCATATGCTGCAACGCTTGTGGCCAAACACTACAATCTTGACTGCATGCCTGGCCAAAACTCTTCATACAGCCTCAACAAAGGAAACAGTAAATATATAATAATTAAACTCACAAACACCGCAACATAACACAGCCAAGCAAACTAACACCTCACCAATAAATACAACCCAAAATGCCTAGAGTCTTCAATACCAACAATCTGAACACAATACAACAAACAAACAAACACACATCATCTCACTATTCTTTAAACACTATTACACTACTACCAATCAGTACTTACATTTTTTAAAACATATCCCGTAAGCAGCCCACATACCACAATCAAAATATTTGGTCGCATTGTAGATTTATGCTGCAGTGGTTGTGGCCGGGGCCTAGAGTCTTGGGTGCATGGTCTTCGGCCATGCACCCAAGACTCTAGGCCCTGGCCACAACCACTGTAGCATAACACACCCAAAGAAACAAACACCTACCAAATGACCACAAACCAAAAACATAATACATCCACCTCAAAACTGTGCACTTCAATTAACATTCTAAAAAATATTTACAACCAATGTACAAACTCTTCAATACATACCCTCTTCACCCAATGCGACCCAAAACCAACATCATACTAAACTAAAATAGCCAGTAGTGCGCCCAGTGTTTAGTATGTCCGTGGACAACCGCGGTGACCGCAAACAACGCAAACACCCCGAACACATCACGGCCTTCTCCCACCTAAACAAATACAGCATTTGACCCATCTCTTACTCCCCCACCCTCTTCAAGCACTCATACACACCAACAAACACACTCCCCAAAAATGGATTTATGCTCACTTCCAGCGCATGTCTGCACATCCAAAATGGCGGGCGCATCAAAACAATTTGATGCACCTCACCCCAGCCTATAAGAGAGCACGTTGAGTGTCCGCAGACATGACGTGAGCTGATTATCCAATCGGTGTTCTGTCCGCGGAGCGAACAGGGAAGTGTGTCCGCGGAGCAGACATAGATGTCACTAATTTTTTTAGACCTACTTTTTGGTCATTTTAAAAAAAAACTACTGGATGGTTTTTCACCAAATTTACACAAGCACGCTTTCGGGACCAAGCCGCCGCTCCAGCTGCAAATTTGGGGAAAATACATCCAGCGGTTTGGGCTGTAGGCGCGACAGACATTTTTTCTCCATTCTGTCTATGGGAAAAAAAGAATGTTCGATTTTGTTTTATACCTTATCCTCATCACTTCCCCCCTTGTCTTGATGCGCCTTGAAACAAAATGTTGTAAAGTGTGTATTACAAATTCCAAATATATATATACATATATATTCCAAGGCCTGTAGTTATGGTTAAATTGCTCAACAAATAGGAAGAGCACATTTTAGACAGCTTATAACTTTGCCGCCCCTGTACTAATCTTTACGGAACTTAGCTAAAATAGAATACGGCCCTGTCAGATTGATACTGCCAAGTGTGACGAGGTTTTGTCCAGGAAAAGCAAATTATAGGGGCGTCCAAAAAGGTGTGGTTTTTCCCATACACGCAACGGAAAAATATTTGTGCTCACGGCTACATTCCAAAACGCTGAACGGATTTTCACCAAATTGGCAACAGGAGCGGGAAATTGGTCTTGAAAGCATTCTTTTGTAAATTTGGTGTACATTCGTCCAGTAGTTCTTTTTAAAACAACCATAAAGTAGGTACAAAACAAATTAGTGATATCTGGGTTTGGTCCACGGACTCACCAAACTGTTCGGTCTGATGATGAGCCTACAATTGGTCCAGAGGGCGGCGTGACATGCGCGGACATCGGGCGTGCCTGTTGATTGGATGGTGAAAAGAGTGAGGTGCATAATATTTTTATGAAACGCCTGTGTTTGATACGCAGACTGCGCCCATTGTCCACAAACATCGCAGTAAAAATATATTAAAACCACAACATTGCACTTGTCAAACCAATGAAGCTATATCTGGGGAGGTGAGGGGTGATGAGGATGGAATGGGATGTGGCCATAAAAAGCCCCAAAAATGGGCGTGTTTCTTCTCCGATGTCCGGGGCAGTCCTGTCATGTTCGGGAAAATCAGAGACATTCGGGGACATCTATGTTTATTTGTGCATTACACGGTTGATGAAAATTAGTTTTGGATGGCTTATATCTTGGCGCCACTAAAACTGCATGAAATTCAGGAATGTCATTCTAGGCCTTACCCTTAATGGTTCTGCAATGTGTGGTGCTGTTTTGTCAAGAGGGAAGAAAATTAGAGGGAGGGATCCCAAAATATTTGAAATGCTTATAAATGTGGTGCCATTTGACAAATCTGCACATATTTTTGCAATGTTTGGTGGGATTTTGTCAAGAGGGGGCAAAATTAGAGGGGGGTCTACACATTTCCAGATGGCTTATAACTTTGTTGCCGTTTCACGAATTTGGACAAAAGTTTTCACAATGAGTACAGCACCAACCTCGAATGTTTGTGCAAAGTCTGAATGGATTTTGTCTAGTGGGGGCTAAATTATATGACTATTGTATGTACATACAATTAGAAACGGGTGGATTTGCAGCAAGCTCATTTTAGGATAATTGGAAAGGACCTGAAAGGCTAGTTTTGGAAATGTGTCCGTGTTTTATTTTTTGAACAGTGTCATAATGTAGGTACACAAAATTGTGATATACCTTTTTGGTCACTGAGGTATAGCCTGTGGCCAAGGGCAGCGGCCAGATTGTCTGGGACATGGCCTAAGGCCAATCTGTCTACTGGCCATGACCATGAGGGAAAAGCAATGGGGATAAAGTGGGCATGGCCAGGAGGGAACGCCTATGTGGTAAAGTTTTTCAAAATTGGGATAAGTTTGAATGGGAACAAAAATGTTCTCGTGGTACAGGTTGAAGTGCTGGATGGAATTGCAGCAATGTGCACGGGGATGGTCAGCAAGACCTTGAAAGCATGGTTTTGCAAATATGTCATGTGTTTTTATTTTTTTCAAAAGTGTAAAATCTAAGTACACAACACAGTGATATAACATCAGTGTCTAGGCAAAGGGCCTGGCCGTTAGCAAGGAGAAATGTGTACTGTAATTTGGCTATTAGGGCATGCAAGATTGGCTGAAGTGGTAGGTTTGAATGGGAAAAAATATTCTGCTTGTGGTTACAACCTGAAATGGTGGAGTAGAATACAAAAATGTGCACAACAAGCATTAGCAAGGATCTGAAAGCATGATTTTGGAAACATGTCTCGTGTTTTATTTTTCAAAAGTGTAAAACTGTAAGTAGAAAAAGTAGTTTACAGATATCAAGTCTACGGGCTGTTATCCCCCGTTCCAGCCCCTGCAAAGGTGGATGAAGGCCATTAGCACCACGGGTTGCCAAAATGTTAACCCGGGATGCTAAAAAAAATGATTTTCCTTCCTACAGCGGGACGCGTGCTGCATCCTGCTATAGGAAGGAAAATCCTGTTCCAAGATGGCCGCCATGGAAAGGGACGGCAGGGACCCGTACAGAGCTCCTCTTCCCTTTCCATGGCAACCTGTCGCAGGCAAAGAGAAGGAGTGAGTGGTGAATAAGTTAAGTTGTGCCGATATGTGTTTCAACCTTAAGGTTTTTCTCATGGCAATAACATCTAATGTGTGGTCGCAGTTGGTAAGCGCCTACGTGAATTAGAAATTAGTGGACTGGATAGTTCCTAAACCCAGCTGGGCGGTGTTGTTGTACGTGGTCTTGCAGTGATCAGCTTTAAGAAACGATTCGAGGGTGGAAAAACCTTAAGGTTGAAACACGTGTCAGCACAACTTATCTGAAAGCATGTGGCTTTCTTCCAAACTTTTTTGGAACGCATGCTGAATATATTGTATATCACAAAGGTCACTCATTGCCATCTAAGGCACAGTGTAAAAAGCACAAATAATACACAGAAAAACAAGAATAAAACCGACAAATATTGAAAACACAACCAAAGTGTGGAAATTCATACTTACTAGTTATCTGGTATCACTGTGGCAGCGCCAAAGTATTAGGAATGGATCTCAGTCATCGAAACAGTGGTAAATAACTGCCACACCCATGATGCTCTCTGGGTGATAGAGGTAGGCACCTCCTCTACCTCATCTTCTTTGTCCTCTTTATTTTCTCTTGAAGTACTGCGCTTTTTTGGTTGCGTAGGTCCTCCAGCCGATGGTGGTGGTGGTGGCCCTTGGGGAGCCATTTTTAAGATAAATAGCAGTTTTGCTAATATTCTTCCAAGTATGTGCACTGTGCTAGATTGTTAATGGATAATGAGTATGAATATGTATAGGTGCTGTGCAAGGGTAAATTGTGAGCTACATCAGCAGGAAATGCAGTTGTGAACTGTCGGTGAAGTGCAGACCCATTTGTGAAGTGCAGACACGTTTGCGGACATGTCATCATGCCATGTGTGTATGCATGGTCCCGAAAGTCTGCGATGACATCAGACGTTCGCGGACATTCACAAACACAGAAAAAGTGTATAGAAGTGTTAAAGATTATGCTAGAAGGTGGGGAATGGCAGAGTTTTAAGGTGAAACTTTGTAAATTGGACACAAATGTTGATATATTGCGGTAAGTATGATATTAGGAAGTTGTAGGAAATTAAGGGTTCACTGATAAAAAATCTATGAAATTCACTGAAAAAAACTTGTTAAAAGGACTTTATGGTTAAGTTGCACTAATCAAAACCTATGAAATTCAACATAAAACATGCAAGCAAGCTAAGCAACCATAACTCATGTCACCACCGTGCACTGCTAACACTAACACCCATGACCTGCCTCGAGCCTCCCACTCTCTTGCGTGGCTCCATCGGAGGAGCAGGAGCACCAGGACTGCTGTTGGAGCAGCGGCCCTCACCCCAGGAGACAACCCGAGGCCCCCAGAGGTTCACATACCCTTCTGGTGAGAGGCCAGCATATTTAAGAAACGCTATTTCAATTGCGTTTGCCATCCCATTTTAGCACTTTCAAAGTGCATGCCGGAGGGAAAATCACCTTTAACATTTTTGCTTCATCTAAGGCTGCCCGTGCAGGTGCTGAGACCTGCACCCCAGAGCAACCACCATTGAGCACCACGACGATGTTCATTCCAAGGTGGCCGCCCCGATTTTGACCTTCACACTACTTGCCTAACCCAGCCTTGGCTGAGCCCGGATTGGCTGCAGGGTGCATTTGAAGCACCTATCACAGCCGGCAGGCGTGAGCCGGCCCACTTGAACGAAGGCTCAATGAAACAAGGCTTTCACCTGTCCCAAGCCTGTCCACAGCCGTACACGCCGTCAGCCAGACCCCCTGCCCAGGTTGGCCCGCCATGGCTGACTCCAGTTGTCCCCTCTCACGTATCTAAGGTAACATTCATTTCCTTGTACTGCTGCCCCACCAGCGTGAGCTTTCACCACCAAAGTTGTTATTCGTCAATTACCATGCCATATTGCAAATGCCCCACTGAAGCCCATGCACACCCAATCTATTATTAACACTTGGCCCAAGGCACCAACAACTTGCACAATAACTAAAGTATTCTGATCCGCCCCCTATTCATCAAGATACATTGGGCCTCATTCTGAGGTGGGCGCAAAGGGATACCGGGCACCGTTAAGGATATCAGTGCCGGTAATCCCTTTGCGCCCTATTCCGAGGTCCCTTAGCGGGTCCCGCAATGGGTGCCTGGTTTTACCAGGCCCCCTTAGTGGGAGCCGCTAAGGGACCAGAGAGCTAATAACGGTACCGCAAATTGCGGTACCGTTATTTGCTACTTCCCCATTCCCATTGAGCCCTATGGGGGCTCAAATGGGAATGGGGAATGGATTTTTCAGTGGGGACTTACCGGTTGTCCAGGGTCGGAATGGACCGGTAAGTCCCCATTGAACCAGGTCGGACCCGGTATGGGAGGTGGTCAAGGCGCAAATAGCGCCATGACTACCTCCATACTCGGAATGAGGCCCATTGTCACCTTTGTAACGGATGCCACCTGCCGCTTTCCCAGTTCAAGCCAAACGTGCACACTACAAGACCTAATTCGCTACACAGCAAATGAAAATCTGCTTTGTATTCCTGCTTGTCCTGATGACTGCGCTTTATCAAGTAATTTGCATCCTTCTAATGTGCCTTATATAACCTCACCATGTCATCACACATGCAGCCATACCCATCTGATTAATGCCAGCATATCTTGCGTTAGACAATATACTGCATAACTCTGTGCCCACCCGCCTTCCGTTCCTGCTCATTGTTCCTATTTGCCATGTGATTGTGTTCATTCACCTAGCACCATTTGAACCTGCTCATATTGCCCTATGGCCTTAGCCTCAGTCCCAAAATTGACACTAGCCCATTCCTGAAAAGTTGATGTTAGCCTATTTTGGTGGATATGATATTAGACTATACCTGTAAGTAATTTTAGCCCACTCCTGAAAAGTTGATGTTAGCCTTTTTTTGTGCAAATGATATTAGACTAGGGGGGTCATTCTGAGTATGGAGGTAGCCATGCCGCTTTTAGTGCGATGGCTACCCCCATACCAGGTACTGTGTACCGGGTCTGGGTTCCCTGAATGGGGAAATACCGGGCCATTCCGACCTTGAAGGGCCCGGTATTTCCCCATTCAGGGAACCCAGACCCTGTGCATCCCCATTGCCATTCAAGCCCCCATAGGGCTCAATGGGAATGGGGAGCATGCTAACAACGGGCCTGTTGATAACAGGCCTATTGTTAGCATGCTGGACTGCGCACGGGACCCGCTAAGGACGCCTGTCTTTACCAGGTGTCCTTAGCGGGTCCCGCGAGCGAACCTCGTAATGAGGCAGTAGGGGGTTAAGGGGGCCAGCAGCCCTGGGAACCCCCTACCGCCAGGGTTACAATGACCCCCTATACCTGGAAGTGATTTTAGCCCATTCCTGAAAAGTTGATGTTAGCCTATTTTGGTGCAAATGATATTAGACTATACCTGAAAGTGATGGTAGCCCATTCCTGTGGAAAGGATTTTAGCCCATTCCTGAAAATTCAATTCAGCCTATTTTTGCGCAAGTGACATTAGACTATACTAGAACGTGATTCCAGCCCACTCTTACACAACTGATTATAGCCTACTCTTGGAAAATTGATTTCAGCCTACTCTGATCCAAGTGTCACTAGCCCATACCTAAAGTAATATTAGCCTACGTCGTGATAACTTAACTTCTACTGGAAACAACCCCCCTTGTGGCCCTCCAAATAGTCTACTTTAGGATAATTTGTCCTAGCCAAGTCCACGAACATGAGCAACATTCCGAGGACCCAGACAACCCAATTTCTATTAGGCCTCCTCGTCATAATGGCCTTTGCCTCATTGGCTACATGCCCACCTAAGGATAGGAACTTGAGACTTAGATCAAGATTGCCCTGCCTTTATGAACTTAAAACAAACAGGACTAGTAGACACGCCATATGCAATGCTGCCCAACCTACAGAACTATCTACTAAACGTGCACAGCAGAACAGCTCTACAATCTGACCTCTGCACTCTCGCCATCACGCTGAAAACCTCTGCAAGAGTCAAGACGCCCACAACTAAACATCCCCCTACTACCAAACCTAAAAGTACCCTATCACTATCAGGGTCGCTTATCAATGCCAGATCTCTGGTGGCCCATGCCACTGATATTGCAGACACCCTAACTAATAAGAACGTGGACCTGCTTGCCATAACTGAAACCTGGCTTCACGAGGCAGCAGGACCCACCCTTATGGTAGCCGTACCAGATGGTTACCAGATACTCAGAGCTGATAGACCAAACTCCAGAGGTGGTCTTCTAGCCATTATCTCCAAAACTAATCTACCCATCAGACTTGCTACCTCTCCTTCCTACCAATCCTGTGAGATACTTACAGCTAAACTCCCCTTATCCAACAACCGTACCGTCACTATCCACCTGGTATACAGACCACCAGGACCATTAGGAACTTTTGAGGACGACCTTACCTGCCTCCTAGCCAATAACACCAAAGACGATGCTCAAATCCTGCTGCTAGGTGACTTCAATCTTGGCTTTAATCACACTGATGACAAACATGCCCAATCAGTCGCAGTACTACTGAAGGATCATGGGCTAATACAAAAAGCCCTCACCCCTACCCACATCAAAGGTAGGACCCTAGAATGGGTTGCCGACCTGAACTGTAATATTACCATCATCAACATTACCCTGCAATCTTGGACTGACCGATATCTAATTACCTTCTCTGCCACACTAGACCTCATCTGCCCAAAAACTATTTTGATGGTACCCCCAACTCCCCACTAGAAGCAAAAAGGATATTACAGCGGAAAAGGTACTCCCACACCTTCCTCCCGCTATTAACAACATAGCCAGCAATACAGACCCTACCTTACTAGTGGAGGTCTTCAACAGCGCTATGACCAAGGCCTCAGACACTATTGCACCTGTCAAAATCCATAAAGGTAGACAGAAATCTCACCTTAATGCTTGGTTGATGCCCCAACTTAAAGAATTAAGACTCCAAAAAAGAAAGCTTCAATCAACTTGGTGTCACTCTCCCACTGACGAGAATAAAGCCAAGCTAACTTACCTCTCCAAACTGTACAAGAATGAAATAATCAGCACTAAAAAGAATATATTTAATGACAGAATATCTAAGGCGAAGTCAGACACCAAGGAACTATTTTCTATCCTTCGGGAAATGGAATCACTGATACCTCAGGCTGACAACACTCCCAAGGATAAGTCTTGGTGTACGGACATACAAAATGCTCTATCTAATAAAATGACCTCCCTCCAACTTAAAATAGCTAAAAAGAAAGCTTCACTGCTCCTACCTGAGCAACAACCCCCTCTAGTCACACTGGACAGTACCACCCTACCCTTCAGCTTCAAGAAAATCTCTATCTCTGGGACAGAAAGAATCATACTCTCGTTAAAACCCTCAAATTGCAAAGGAGACAGCTGCCCTGCCCACATTATAAAGGATGCAGCTAGAGACTTAGCCCCTTTCATCTCGAAGCTCATCAATGCCTCATTCAAGACAAACTCAGTGCCTAACAATCTCAAAGAATCTTGGGTGCTCCCACTGCTCAAAAAACAAACATTAGATCCCTCCATCCCGACAAACTATAGACCTTTCACCACAGTCCCTTTCTTACTTAAAATTATCGACAGAGTAGCTTACCTGCAAATACAGGACTATCTGGAAGTCAATCACCTATTAGGATCACGCCAGTCTGGCTTCTGCCCTCTCCATGGCACGGAAACAGCCCTAATAGACCTCAAGACCCAAATTGACAAGTTGAAGGACAATGGGAAATCAGCTATGCTACTCCTTCTTGACCTATCCACAGACTTTGACCTGGTAGATCACGCAGTCTTATGCAACCACCTTAGGTCGGCTGCCCATTTCTCAAGTGATGCCATAACCTGGGTTCAGTCCTTCCTAGCTAACCGTACAATGAGAGTCTTCTCCCCATCAGCAGCTGCTGATCCTATACAAGTCTCCTGCGGCGTACCCCAGGGATCATGTGCTTCTCTTACCATGTTTAAAAATTGGTGACAAGGCAGGCGCTCTGCATTGTAAGGCATGATGGCCATGCTGCATAAGCTTCTCCTCCAAAGATTGATGGAATCATGAAAACGTGCGTTTGGAGGAGAAGCTAATGCAGGAAAACTTGACTGGCAACAGAGGTTTTCCCCCTCCCCCCATCAAGGGGAAGATTAGTGCTATTGAGGGAGTTGTTTCCAGCCACCTGCAAGAAAAATTAAGTGCGAAAAATACAAGTACCAGAATCCTTAGAGTCAATTAACTTGCCACACCTGAAAAGGAAATGAAGACCCGCCTGAAAAAGCAAAGAAGCACAGCCTCCCTGAAGATTGATGGAGTCATGAAAACATGTGTTTGGAGGAGAAGCTAATGCAGGAAAACTTGACTGGCAACAGAGCACCTGCCTGGTCACCAATTTTTAAACATTGTTCCAAGAGTCCCGGGCTCAAAAGGCAGCAGCAGCAGGGCCATCATGCCTTACAATGGAGAGCCACAACCATGGCTTTCCCCCACTCCCCATCGAGGGGAAGATTTGTGCTATGGAGGGAGTTGTTTCCAGCCACCTGCAAGAAAGATTAAGTGCGAAAAATACAAGTAGCGGAATCCTTAGAGTCAATTAACTTGCCACACCTGAAAAGGAAATGAAGACCCGCCTGAAAAAGCAAAGAAACACAGCCTCCCTGAAGATTGATGGAGTCATGAAAACGTGCGTTTAGATGAGAAGCTAATGCAGGAAAACTTGACTGGCAACAGAGCGCCTGCCTGGTCACCAATTTTTAAACGTTTCTCCTACCATGTATAACATCTTTACTAAGCCCCTGTGTGACAAGTTGGATAGACTGGGTGCCACCTACACTAATTACTCAGATGATACCCAGATTCTCATTCCCCTTTCAGGCAATTTTCTGGAGGACTCGGCCTTAGTAAATAAAATATACCTCCTCATTCAGGCATGGATGTCATCCCACGGCCTATGCCTGAATGACGACAAAACGGAGTTACTGATCCTACGTTCAGAAATGGGCATTAAAAAACTTAATCCCAGCTATGCCTCCTTCAACATTGACAATAAATCATCAAAGTGATGCCCTCAGTTAAAACACTAGGCTTCTACCTGGACTCTGCACTTACCCTTAAGAAGCAAGTGAACTCACTAGCATCATCAACAGCATATGAATGCAAACTGATCCGAGCCTGCAGACCATTTCTCTCTGAAACCAGCTGCATTACCCTGGCAAATGTCCTCATAATATCCAAATTTGATTACTGCAATGCTCTGTACGCAGGAGCCAATAAGTACATTATTGACAAAATGCAAAGACTTCAAAACAATGCCCTGAGAGCAGTTCTAAATATCCCTAACAGTGATCACATCTCTACATTTAGAAGAGATGTCCACTGGCTTAAGATCAATGACAGGATCCTTCTTAAAACATACTCTCTCATGCCCAAATGTCTGAACAACATAGCTCCACCTTATCTTGTAGAAAGAATAAACAAGAGACTTACTGCCCGCCCCATGAGATCTGCCAACCTGGATAAGAACCAGCGACTCCTAAACCTGTTGCTATCGACTCCTAAACCCATCTCTTTCTGTACTCATACCATGACTGCACTTGCTACCTAATGCCTGTCAGGCCTTACTGCTCTCAATGTATCTGCTACTATTGTACCATTCGGCTGCAATCATGTAATACCTATAGGTGACCACTAGTCTCTTTGCAAACTATGTGGCAGTAATTCTGTGTATTTCTTGTATGTACGTACCCTATTTACTCTGTAACTAAGCTTTAAGTATACTTGTAATGCTGCGTCCAGCTACTTGAGGGTTTGGCACACTTTATCAAATAAATAAACAAGCAAACAAACGAAAGATGACATCACAAAGGTCATTGAGGTCGTCTTTCTATCCTGGCCAGTGAACACGCCATTTGGCTGTGGTCACTGTATATCTTAAAACACTACTGGGCACCTAGCCATGGCCTTTGACCACAGTCAGTGGCCACAGCTTTCTACCTTGTCCACTATACATGTTACCCCAATATGTTTCTTTTTTACCCACTATGTGGCCACGGCCTACAGCTGTGGCCACTATACATGTCTTTTGAACACACTAGCCAGGGCCTTAGGCTTTGCCCACTATATATTTTCAAGCACTACCGAGCCACTAGCCATGGGGCTTTCCGCTATACATGTTCCCCCAATATGTTTCTTTTGGACCGATTAGGTGGCCATGGCCTTTGGCCGTGGCCACTATGCATGTCTTTTGGCCGTGCTCACTGTATATTTTAAAACACCACCGGGCCACTAGTTATGACTTTCGTCCATGTCCAATGTACATGTTCTCCTAATATGTTTCTTTTGGACCCACTAGGAGGCCATGCCTTTGGCCGTGGCCACTATGCATGTCGTGTGGCCATGCTCACTGTATATTTTAAAACACTACAGGGCCACTTGTTATGGTCTTCATCCATGTCCAATGTACATATTCCCCCAAAATGTTTATTTTGGACCCACTAGATGGCCAAGGCCTTTTGCTGTGGCCAATATACATTTCTTTCGTGGCCAGTGAGCAAAGCCTTTGGACGTGCCCACTGTATATTTTGAAACACTACCGGGCCTCTAGACCTGGACTTCAGCCATGGGCAGTGGGCACTGCTTTCTACCTTGTCCAATTTACATGTTACCTCAATATGCTTCTTTTTAACCCGCTACATGGCCACAGCCCTGGCCAGGGAGCATGGCCGTTGTTACTGTATATTTTAAAACACTACCTTTGGCCATGTCCACTGTATATGCTCCTCCAAAATCATTCTTTTGGACCCACTAGGTGGCCACAAACTTTGACCATGGCCACTATTCGCATCCTTCGGGCCCACTAGCTAGGGCCTTGGGCCCTGGTCAGTGAGCACAGCCTTTGCCCGTGCCCAGTGTATATTTTAAACATTTCCTTTCTTTCTTACTCATTAGCCATGGCCTTCGCCCATGACCATTGGACCCAGCCTTCTGTCGTAGCCCCTTTACATGCTACTACAATAGTTTTCTTCTGGTCTCACTAACCATGGCCCTCATCCATGGCCACTCCACATATTGTTCAATAGCTTTCCTAAAGTGGCATGCGATCCATGTCCACTCCACTAGTTTTCTTTTGTGCACACTAGCCTTGGCATTTGGCCATGGCCAGTGGCTGTGCCCTTGCGCCATGTCCACTTTAAATATTGCACCCCTTGACATGTTGCCCCAATAGGTTTTGTTGGGCCCCACTAGCCTTGGCATTGGGCCATGGGCAGTGGCCACAGCCTTTGGCCTTGTCCACTTTACATATTGAACTTTTTGGTTCATTAAAGTAACACAGTACTGTTATCCTTGGGCCACACCCATTACCCCACACCTCGATGTAGTAGTAAAATTCTTCTTTTTTTGCATTAATATCATTATTTTAACTCTAACTTAATTTTAAAACTTTTCCCCAGAACTGCAGTTATATTTGCTATGTAGTATATATAACCCCGGTTATCCATAAACTCTGGCAAATAAGTGAATAAGTGCAGTCATTTTCATGTGACACACTTTCATTCCTGATCCCTTTTTCTAGTATTACCCCAGTTATCATCAGTATGAATTTGATCCCCAGCCGCCCCTCACCTGCACATGTACTTATGGTGTCCTCTTTTCCCCTCTCCACCTTAAGCCTGGTGCCATTTCATCCTTTTTCCTCCTCTAAATGGCATTTACCTACTTTACATTTTCAACGAACCCTGGTTATACCCATTGTAACCCTGGTTATCTCTCGCATCAAGCAAAAAAAAAAGGCTTTTTTTCATTTCTGAAAAGGCTTGCTGATGGATTGTGGGACACATATATATACATCTATACTTCTGGGGGGGCACCCCCTTCTCCATCAAATATTGTAACAACTACTGGACGGAATAACCCCAGACCCTCTCCTGGAAATCAAGTCAACTCTTTGTGCCCAAGTTGTTTCATACCTGGTCCAATTCCTTCCAGCAAGTTTTGCTGTGCGCTGCACAGAAATTTTGACTTCTTCTCTATGTAAAAGTCAATTGGAGTAGGCTTTCTTTAAAACGTTTTAATTTTGAAGGAATCTTTCACAATATTTCCAGTCTGAGTGGGACTGTGCCAAACAATTTGTTTGTAAATTATCAGCCAAATCTGTCATGCAATTCAAAAAATATTAGCAATTACATTTTCGGGTGCCCTATCGAACTCAGTACTCAACTTAACTATAGTCGTGCTATTGGTGCACTATAATATATAATAATTCTCGAATTATGTCTGTTCATTGGGGACTGGCGTTCCCTGCTTAGCCCCCTCTTCTAAAACTCTGTGGCTGAGGCCCTCATGTCCTCACATACAAATTCAGACTATGGGCCTCATTCCGAGTTTGGAGGTAATCATGGCGCTATTAGCGCCATGACTACCTCCAATAACGGTACCGAGTCCGCCCTCGTTCATTGGGGACTTACCGGTCTATTCCGACCTTTGCGGGACTGGTAAATCCCCATTGAAAAAGCCATTCCCCATTTCCATTTGAGCCCCCATAGGGCTCAATGGGAAGGCGCTAATAACGGTACTGCAAATTGCGGTACCGTTATTAGCTCTAAAGTCCCGTAACGGGTCCCGCCCTTAGCACCTGGTAAAACCAGGCGTTAAGGAATGGACCCGATAAGGGAACTCAGAATAGGGCACAAAGGGATTACCGGCACCGGTGTCCTTACCGGTGCCCGGTATCCCTTTGCGCCAACTCGTAATGAGGCCCTACGTCTTAATGAATATATATGGTTCATAGGTACACACACAAATTATTGAGTGGGGAGAGTTTTATGAAAAAATTAAGTGAGCACCAATACCAGTCTGAATTATGTACTTACAACACTTTTATTGCAGACATATTTGTCAAATATACAGAGCTATTATTCTTATTTATCTCAAATGTTCTTTGATTTTATGTAAAGTAAGCATGAATAATAATGTGTGCTAAGTGCTCCAATCCCATTTATGGTAGTGAAATTTTAAAAGAACGCAGTAAGAGTGCTCCAGATTGTCTAACTTGGAATGATACATTTCCATCAGAAAATTGTTCATATGTTTAAATCTGGATGTTAATAATGTGTTTTGCACAATATGAGAAGTGCAATATTCTTGTCATGATTAAATATATGAAGTGATTATTAGAAAAGGACATTTTAAAATTTTAAGACGAGTTGGATGACAACTAAATACCTTGCTTTTTAATACCTTATTTTGCTGAGAATGCACACCAATTTGTCATTCAAAATGTTCTTTCTTGTAAAGTGTCATGCTCAGATTAACAACAATGATTGTTTTCTCTGTGCATACTAAAATAGTGTTTTATTGTGTGTGTGCTGACCTCCTATTGGTTGGTTTTGCTGCAGAACTTTTGTTGAAGTACAAAGAAATGCTAATATTTAACAAACAAAAAAGAAAAGTTAAATTGCTGTTGTAGTCAATGCAGCCTGGTCTGATGGTTTCTTGGTAGGCCTTTCAGAATTCTGGTCGAGGAAAGAAAACCTTGATCAGATAAGATACTTAATCAGGTGAGAAGTTAAAAAGAAAAGTTTTCAGATCCTTCTTGAACTTTGTTGGTGTTTCAACCGCTCTAATACTGGGAAGTAGCACATTCCATCTGCTGGGGCCTTGGGCATTAAAGCTGCGCCCTCCAGCCTTCACCAGCTTAAACCTCGGCTGAACCAATCTAAGATGGTGTTGTTATCTAAGCGGATGGGTCAGAACATATGGATGGAGGCGCGCTTTGAGATATTCAGGAGCAGCATTCACCACACATTTTTGTGTTAAGGTAAGAATTTTGTGGGTAATGCAGAGTTTCACTGGAAGCCAGTGTAGGCCCCTTCTGAACCAGTGGTGCGAGAGCATCTGGCCAGACCTCTGACGGCCCGTACTGCACAATTCTGGGTAACCTGCGGAGCAGCTAAAAAAGAATCAGCACAACCACTAAGTAAGCTATTACAGTAGAGACAAGTGCGTATAAGGACTGAGGCTAACGTGGCCAGATTCTCTTGTGTGAAAAAAGCTTGGATGTTACATAAGAGCTTGTTAATCAGACCACAGGTAGATTTGACAGAGGCCACCTGTTGACTCATAGAGTTCTGCGTCCAAGACCACATTTTACTGCAATGGGCGTGTCCAGGATTTGAAAGTTAGCATACTCTTCTGGGAGTAATTTCAGCGTTTGACTGGAGGCAACAATGTGAAGCTCAGTTTTGCTTGCGTTTAAAGCCAGAGAGTTGGCGGCCATCCAGAGGTGATTGGCTTTATAGATGGTATTCAGTTTTTCCAAGTCAACAAGATACATGCCTGAGAGGTTAATGATGACTTGTGTGTCATCGGCATAATTAGCCACTAATACACCCAAGCTAATCAGCAGATGCAAAAAAGGGATCATGTAGATATTAAGCAACTTCGGTGAGATGCATGACCCCTGTGGGACACTGCAGAAAACAGGGGACGGGTCAGAAGAGACATCACCTACATTTACTCTTGAGTTCGTGGGTCCAAAAAAGAAGAGATCCAGTGAGCAGCATTGGGCGAACAGCCCGCAACTGACTGAAGTCTATTGGCTATTAGTAACCTGGCGAGAGACAATTTGAATGCAACAAGCATTCTGATTGGCTCTTGCAAGGTCCCTACCCGGCCGGGAATCCCTCCATCGGGATTCCACGGCCTTTGTCCCCGGCGGGGGGCGTGGAAACCCTTTGCGCCCAGGTAGGTGCACCACACACATGTGAGGTACCGTTTACATCGAATTGTGCAAATACATGCAAATTGTGGTTTTTTTCACCAAATTTCAGAGACATTTCCCTCTGCGCACCCACCGAAACACGCCTCCAACAACAGATGTCCAACCTTCCCGCGTTCCCACAGGTGTCCCGACGAAAACGGTACCTCACATGTGTGGATGCACCTACTCGGCGAAAAGGGAAAAGGCTAACCCACTGATAACCCCAAGCCTTTCGGCAAAAGCAGATTTTGCTCACCTGGACAATCTACAGATTTGAGCTTAGGGTGTCGAAGCCACCAAGGAAAAAAGAGAACCCCATGCATTTCTGAAAAGAAGACACCCGTGGGCACCACCCTTTCCACTAAAAACATCCATGGTGGTTTAGTGACCCCCGCACCCACCCAAAACAAGTTATCATTTTTTTTATTTTTGTTTTTGTTTTGCCTCTTTCCCAGGGGCAGATTGTGCTAGCAATCTGCCCCCAGGGAGGGCTACATGAGATGCCCCCATCCATTTGGGGTGGGGAGAGAGGGTCACCCCCTTTCCACTAAAAACATCCATGGTGGTTCAGTGGCCCCCCACACCCACCCAAAATAAGTTATATTTTTTTTATTTTTGTTTTGTCCCTTTCCCAGGGGCAGATGGGCACATATGTGTGTGGCCATCTGCCCCCGGGGGGGTGTAAAATATACTGCTCCAGGCTTAGGGGTTGGCTCTGCCAATATTTGAAGTGCCCTCCCCCCACCCCAAATGGATGGGGACATCTCATGTACCGCTTCCTAGGGGCAGAATTCTACCCCCAGGGAAGGCTACATAAGGTGCCCCCATCCACTTAGGGTGGGGGAGAGGGCCACCCCCCATTTCAAACACAAAAAATCCTGGTGGTCTAGCAGGCCCCCCACCTAATACAAGTTATAATATATATTTTTGTTTTGCCCTTCCCTAGGGGCAGGTAGGCACATGTGTGTGACCATCTGCCCCCAGGGGGGGTGGCAAAATGTACTGCCCCAAGCCTGGGGGGGCGGGTGGCTCTGCCAATATTTGCAGTGACCTCTCCCCTCACCCCAAATGGAGGAGGCATCTCACGTACCCCTTCCTAGGGGCAGAAATCTGTCACCAGGAAGGGCTGCATAAGGTGCCCCCATCCACCTTGGGTGGGGGGAGGGACACCCCCCTTTCAAACACATACAATCCTGATGGTCTAGTGCCCCCACCACACCCCCACCCAAAACAAGTTAGAATATATATATATCTGTTTTGCCCTTCCCTAGGTGCAGATGGGCACATGTGTGTGGCCATCTGCCCCAGGGGGGATCAAAACATACCACCCAGGTTTGGGAGGGGTGGTTCTGCCAATATTTGCAGTGGCCTCTCCCCCCACCCCAAATGGATGGAGGGCATCTCGTGTACCCCTTCCTAGGGGTAGAAATCTGCCCCCAGGGAGGGCTACATAAGGTGCCCCCCATCCACTTAGGGTGGGGGGGAGGGCCACCCCCTTGCAAATATCCGTGGTGGCTAGTGGTCCCACCCGCACCCACCCCACCCAAAACTATGTTTTAAAATAAATAATCTTTTTTTTGTTGTTAGCCCCCCTTCCCTTGTGGCAGATGATCACCCATCTGCCCCCAGGGTATTTCCCCCATGCTTTGGGGGCCAGGAGGGAGAAGGCAGCTTACATAGTAAGCAGCCCCTCACCCCACTTCAAAAACAGATCCCTGCATGACAAACCAAACACATATTCTGGGGGAGATAAATGATATTACATCCCCCCCACTTAAAATTGTGCGGGGGATTTGTCCCCCCTGTCCCTCCCATGTCCTACGCCCATGGGTAGGTAATGCTTCCACCATATGAATGACGTCTTTCTTCCAAATTATTGCAGGAAATAACTCCAGCGGTATTTCCATTGAAGACAATGGGGGTCATTACGAGTTTGGAGGTAGCCATGGTGCTATTAGCACCATGGCAGCCTCCAAAGTCGTGTCCGGGTTCTCTGAATGGGGACTTACCGGGTCATTCCAACCTTGGAGGACCTGGTAAGTTCCCATTCAAAAAGCCTTTCCCCATTCCCATTCCAGCCCCCATAGGGCTCAATGGGGAGGGAGCTAATAACGGGCCCATAAATTATGGGCCCCTTATTAGCTCCCTGTTCCCTTAGCGGCTCCCAGCCGGCCTTAGTGGGACCCACTAAGGGACCTCGGAGTGTGGCAGAAAGGGGTTAACTGCACCGGCATCCTTACCGGTGCCTTTAACCCCTTACCGCCGCACTCGTAATAACCCCCAATGTCTCCATTAACTAATAAAGCCCTATTTAACCTCAGAATGGGGACTATCTGAAACTCATAGTCGGGTGAAGATTGAACAGTAATCACTGGTGGTTCTTGAATTCTGTTTTTCAGGGAATTAGCACTACTAATAACTCCAGACACGCAACGGGACCCAATGCGATAAACCTTGTCACCAGGGAGTTGCCCAAAGGACTGGAAGAGTTGGAATTTTATTAACATAAATCAAAATGGTTTCTCTCATACAGATATGGCAACCTAACCTATATTAAGTGTTAAGGACTGTGCTGCCTCCAAATGGTCTCCAGATGATCCCAATCTTAATTAAACAGAAAGCAGGTCACATAGTCATAGTGGCACTACATGCAAATAGGACACACTTTGGCAATAACAATATATCCCTGCTATATAAACCAGAAAACAATCACCATGTGTCAGCTATCAAAACGTAGCAACTTTCTAGAATTATGAAGAAACATTATTGGTGGGATGCCCACTTGGGTAAAGTAAACACATATGTTCTTCCTAAAATTCAAAAAGCAATACGTGGTCGCCCCCCAATGACAGCCCACTACTAAGCAGCATTGGTTCACTGACAAAACTGATCTCAGAACACATCGACCATTATCTTCCACCAATAGTTTTACATCAACATTACAAAATATATTCTCAGTATGGTTTACAAGTTGTCATGGTAACCCACGTTTATCTTGGCAACCCCAGGTTTCACCTCCCATACATGATCTTGGGAAAGATGCAATTGTACATTTTCTTCAGCAATCATTTGAGAGCTTTGAGGTGCACAATTTGGTGGCTTTGGACATGTTGGTGTTGACATTTTAAAACAAACATTTCACCTTCAATCAAGTTCTTTAAAAAAAAGGCAATTGCTGCACTTATGACCCAGTAGTGCAAAAATGTGCTTGCGCATGTTTGAATCAGAATATGTACATGCACCAAAAATAACATTTCCCACAGTATATAACGTTCTGGGACATTATGTTAATTATATTATTCTAATATGTATCAACTATCTCTCCAAACATCCCAAATCAACTCCTGTGTTGAGTACGTCAATGCAAATCATTTACTGCATTAAATTCAGCATAGTGCATCGCCCTAGTAATTTTAGGTCTAGAAAATATCAATGGTTGAACACCATGGATCGCAAGCTCATAGTGATGAATTCTGTCTCGCACGCCCAAGGATACAGCCGTGAAAGGTCATCAGAGGGATTCCATACTTAAACGCCATTACCACTCAACACATTTTGAAATTCAACTCCAAGGACCATCACAGGTTATCATTATTAAATAGTTATAGAAGCTTCAACTTATATCCACTGTAAATGTTGCACATGCATATTAGCACAAAACAACACAGACACAACTTCAACAAGAAGGATGGCATGGTTTGCTTAACTGCACAGTATAATCAATTAATCAGTAACGAAATACTAAACAAACAGCACAAGTTATAGCTTGACACAAAAGTAGCCAGCTTTTAGCACACATTCTCATGGTCAGCTAGAGTAATGTCTCTACAATAAAATCACTCATGTCAAAAGCCACTTGAAAGAAAGGACATTGTAAGGTACATTCTGACAAACTTTTCTGCCAGGGGTTTTCATAAATCTGAGCCTTGCAATCTGTGCTCTAATGAGATTGGGCCTCATTACAACCCAGGCGCTAATGGGTTAACGGTGCTGTAAAAGGCTGCGGCGCCGTTAACCTATTAGCGCCTAATTACGAGGTCCCTTTGGTGTAGACCAGCCGTTAAAGTAGGGATCCGCAAAGGGACCTTGGTGCTAATTATGGTGCCGCAATTTGCGGCACCGTACTTAGCGCCTTCCCCATTCCCATTGAGCCCTATGGGGCAAAAATGGGAATGGGGAAGGGCCATGGAGGAAGGGGGAATTACCGCCCGCCAACATTGTAATGGGTGGTAATTCCCCCTTTGTCCATGGCGGAGTCAGTAATTTACCGGCATGGACCATGGTGCTAATAGCACCATGGTCTTCCGCCAGTGTCGTTAAGAGGCCCATTGACTTGTTTCACCCCCCCCCCCAGCACTATATGAAATATCGAGTGGCCTAGTACGATAGTTACTTGTTTTGTTCCTCCCCTCCCTTTCTGCACCCCTCTCCCTCACCTTTTGCTTTCTCCGGCTCTACCAGAAATGTCGTCAGGCCTAGTACAGTAGTCGCCTGTCTGTTTACATTTCCTTCCCACTCTCCCCATCCCTTCCTTATCTATGTCTTAGCTCTTGCAGTATCTGAAATGTCGTCAGGCCGAGTACAATAGTTAATTTCACATCCTTACTGTTCATAGCCTGTAAGAATGTTATTGTATTTTCCCTTGTTCCCTCCCTTGAAACGCTTTGAAGCACATTGTGTATAGGCGCTATATAAATAAACTATCATATCATATATCATTAATAAAACAACAATGTTCAAATACAATACTAATATGGAATTGTATTTATTTAATTTATGTATTTATTGGATATTTGTGAGGCGCCTACATTACAAATGGTGTTTCAAGGTGACACTAAACAAAATACACCATAAAAAAATGATGACTTTCAAGCCACGCTTGGTATAGACGCGATTGTATCTAACTGTTCCTAAATATATCTCTTAGGTCTTTGTGTGATGCAAGCATTTTAAGCGAGTGTCTGTGATTTTCCTACAGGTGGATTCAGTATGCAGCAGGGCGTGCATTTTGCACATGCACAAATGCAAGCAGCAGAGCAGGGGTCCATCTCAAGCATACACAGTCAGTTGTAAGTGAACCTTTGGCTTGAAAGAGAGCGATGGCCATATTATCACCCGGACTACCACTTTCTCAATGATGACCACTAGTTATGATTATCGGTGGGAGGGCACCATTTTTCAATGCTTTCTTTTTCAATTGGTCTAATTGTATTGTATTATATTTGTTATTTATATAGCATCCTTTCCCCATTTGTATGGCCTCAATGTGCTTTGTGGTTGGAACGCCCTCAGTGACCGCAGTCCATGTGTAGGAGGTTCTAAGAGGTTAAATTACAAGGTACGTGTGTGCAGTTTTGCACCCAGTTAGGACTTAGGTGGGCTAGTTAGGCTCCAGTAAGCAGCCCGGAGGCCAGGCATATGGGTGGGTGCTGTTATGTTATGTTAAGGAGACTTGTAAAGCGCACGTTCGCCCAAGGGTGTCATGGCGCTCACTGGCAGAAAGGGAAAGGGGGAAATAACAGATTCAAAACAAAAGAGTTTTTAAAGACCGACGAAAGGAGAGATGCTCAGAGGTGGCATCCAAAGAGTGAGGGAGAGAGTTCCAGGCCTTTGCTGCAGCAACTGAAATAGCGCGGCCACCCATACGGGAGAGTCTGACCCACAGTACCCGAATCACGAAAGCGGATCGGGTGAGATGGAACATAAGGGAGAAATTTGGTCTGCAAATATTCTGCACCCTTTTTATAAAAGGCTTGATGCACAATGCAAAGCGATTTAAAAAAGAACACGCTTCTCAACAGGAAGCCAATGGAGCTGACAAAGTAATGGGGACATATGCGCACCCAGCGGAGGATAAAGTACAGACCTGGGTGCAGTATTCTGGAGGAGATGAAGACGGTGCATGAGATAACAGGGCTGACCAAGGTAAAGAGCATTACAATAGTCGATGGTACTGAGAAAAAGAGCCGCAACAACAGGAGCCTGAAATTGGGCAGGAATGAAAGGAAGAACTTTCCACAGAATTTTCAGTTTGAAGTGTTCAGATTTGCAGACAGAAGCACCCTGGTCACACATGGATAAAGATGAGGAGATTTTTACACCCATATTTTTTAACAGAGGGGATAGGCATCGGAAAAGGAACCAAAGAAGTAGGCCAGAAATAAGCCATCCAGAAAGACAGAGGGCTGGAGGTGCCAACAAAAAGAACCTCCGTTTTATCACCATTAAGTTTAAACCAGTTTCCAGCCATCCAGGAACCCAGGTCCTCAACGCAACCCCTAAGCCGTGCAGCAGTATCCGACTGAGTAAGATCAAGGCGGACCATAATTTGCGTGTAATCGCATAGGAGTAGTATCGTAAGTCATTGGGCTGGATAAGACGGAGAAGTGGCCTATTACTGATATCGAATAATGTAGGTGAGAGTGCAGAGCCCTGAGGAACGCCGAAGGATAATGGGACAGGTTTAGAACAGAAGGGGGAAATAGAAACAAACTGGGAGCGGTCCACCAAGAAGACAGCGAACCATGCCAAAACCTGGCCAGACAGGCCTGCCGCTGGTAGCCAGGAGATCAGGGTGGGATGGTCAACAGTGTCGAAAGCAGAAGACAGATCTAACAAAATCACTGCTCCAACACTACCCTGATCAACCAGGCAAACAAGATCATCCATCACAGAAGTGAGGACTGACTTGGTGCCTCTCCCAGGACCGAACCCCTACTGAAAAGAATCAAAGAACCCAGAGGATTCCAGAAAAGAGCAAAGGAGAGACAAGAGACTCCAGCAACTTCATAAGAAATTTAGAAGTGAAATTGGACAGAAATTTGAAAGCACGGAGGAATCCAAAGAGGGCTTCTTAAGCAAAGGGATCACAAGCACATGTTTTATAGCATTGGGGATATATCCAGCACGAAAGAAAGTATTGACTGCTGATGTGATCAGTGAAACAATTTCACCAGAGATCTCCTTAAGAAGAGCAAGAGGGGTAGGGTCAGAAAGCGAGACAGATTTTAGCTGATGAATAACCGTAAGAACATCCGGATCAGAAACATTTGGGAAGACAGACCAAGTAAAATTGGGCAAAAAAAGAGAATGAGAGGAGGAAGAAATAGCAGACTGCCCAACAGACTTCCTAATGTTGAGACGGATGGTCTCAATCTTTTTAAGAATAAAGCAGGACAGAGAATCACAGAGATCTTGAGATGGCACAGGTTGTGATCGCATCTTAGCAGGAGAGGAGAGGGAATTAACCAAGTCAAACAATGCCTTGGGCTAGTTGACGGCTGCCTCCACCTTCCAGCTAAAAAAAGATTGCTTGGCAGAGATAATAGCCTTATGGTAAACCACCATAATGCATCGAAAGGAAGTTTTATCTGCCGGAAAATAATTGGCTCGCCACTTCCTCTCCGACTGCCTACAAAGAGGTTTGCAAGCCCTAAGTTTATCAGAGAACCAGGGCTCAGAGGGATGTTTTTTTCGGTTTACAGAGCCTAAAGGGAGCCAGATAGTCAGCTACCACACAATAGGTAGCATCCAATGTCAGCAAGGAACATGGCACATCTTGAGCACACTGAGAGAGAAGAGAAGCTACTAGGTCAGAACCAGAGACCCAGTGTCAGTTATGCTTAGAAACAGCATGCTTGGCCACGGTCAAAGTAGGACCCAATCGCGGGATGAGAAAAGGCACCACAAAATGATCAGTCCATAGTACTGGATTAAGAGGAAGAATGGTAGTAGATGCCTCAGGGGCCAAGACAAAATCTAGGACATTACCAAGTTGGTGAGTAGGGTCAGTGATCAACTGAGGAAGACTGAGGTCAGACATAAGAGCTAACAAATTGGATACCTGCCAAACATTTGTTGTATGAAATGGGAGATTGAAGTCTCCAACGTTCAAAAGGTTGGGATATTTGATTTGAAGTTCCAACGCAAAGGCAGGAGATTCAGCACCAGAGTGACTATAGACCGCAAGGATGGACAGTGTTGAGATGGGAGACAGGGAGATACTGGCAAGAAGGCACTCCATCTTCATGGAGTGATCTGGCACAAAGCAGGAGGTTTTAAAGATAGTCTTTTGCATAATGGCTACTCCTCACCCTGGATGACTAGAGGAACGATCAACATGAACAAGCTTGTATTTAGGGGGAAGTGCTTGAGTAATAGATGGGCCTGACGTATCACAAAGCCAGGTCTCTGTCAGGAACAAGAGATCAGGCTGAGAGGTGCTGACCAAGTCATAGCAATCAGAGCATGGGCTACCAATGAGTGAGTATACAAAAGACAACAATGAAGGGCATCCGCCGTGGGTACAGATTTAGAGCATTTAAGAAAGCCAGCCGGCCATAGAGTGTTAGAAGGGGCCAGGGATACCAACATATTACGATTCAGGTAGCCATCTGCTGTAAGGGAAGAAACTTACCCTGCAGAGTGCGTTAAGGTAGAGTGCTGTTGCTAAATGTTTGATAAGGGCCCAGCTAGACCAAATTGTTTTTCGCTACTTGTCTCTGTATACTAATGGCAGAGGTGTTGAGGTACATCAGGGGTTTCAGTGTGGATGGCTATGTATGCTGCTAGACCAGAATAGCATAGCCATAGCTGCATTCTAGGGTGCCTGGATGGGTAGCTGTACCTGTGGCCTGTGTCCACAGATGTGATGCAAGGTATACATACTGTGTGTTTGGATGGAGTTTAACTTCAGTGTTCTTTTTCTTGGTCCAATGCGATTGGCTGGTCTCGCTATCCGTGGTCTCCCTGAAACTAACATCTGACCAGTGGGAGAGGGGCCCAGAGATAGGAGGGGCAGGGGATGAGGGAAGGATGATAGTTTGTTACAGTGTGCCTCTGCACAAGCTGTCGGAATCCATGAGGCATTGGTGGGTGGGAGTGTTGTGGTTTTCGGGAGGACAAATGTTTATTATGGTGTGCATCTGTCCATGATATAAAAGCAACTATTTCCCAGAAAAGATGTTTTCAGCGAGTTGGTGTCTTCAGATAACCTCTGCCCAACAACACTTTATACCAAGTTATCTCCTTAGTATTACTGATGCACCTCCTGCTAATGCTGTTCTTACAGTCAATTGAATGGGACATCTGTTATTACCTGAGACTGCAGCTCCACCTGTTCCAAGATTTTGTACCATTCCTTTGCATTCTTGTCTGCTCTCGATACAGTCTGAATATTCTTCATAAAATAATAGGACTCGTTAGCTAAGATGAGATTGGGCCCTAGAGTTGGAGCCGTCCTGCGCTAAGCTCTGGCTATTTGTTGCTTTTCGAAATGGTGATGCAAGGTCACAGGTATGGTTGAGGTGAAGCCCAAACCTCCTTGTATGATTGGATGGGGGGGGATTTCCTAGATACCACTCAGTTTGAGATATTGAGAAATTAGATTCCTCACTAAGGAAAATTAGATTCCTCACGCTTTTTGTGTTTTGGCAAGTGCAGATTTATTTGTCAATTTGAAAGCGGATTTATAGTCCTAATTGTGGTTAGCCGACATGTGTTTGGACCTTGTGGGTCTTTATCAAGGCTAGGATATGGGTTTGGTTTGCCCCATTTGGGGTCCTGTGTATGGTCTATGACGGTCCTGTCTGTTCACAGTTGGGGTCCTCAGTGGCCCTTTGGAATTAAGTTGTCTGGGAGCTGTTGCTTCCTCAGATGATTGCCGGTGACCATCATAGACTATACACAGGACCCCACCTGGGGTAAACCCAACCCATATCCTAGCTTTGATAAAGACCCATGAGGTCAAAACATGTGTCGATTGACCACAATTGGGACTATAAGTCCACTTTCAAATTGACAAATACACCTGCATTTGCCAAAATGCACAGAGCTTGAAGAATCTAATTTCTCAATATCTCAAACTGCGAGGTGGCCAGGAAATTAGCTAAGATGCTTCCTGTACTGATGGTCAGGTTCACTCCCACACGGGACTTCTTTTTTCAAACCATGAATGTTCTACTTGTGCAACTAACATACATTCTGTTTATATAAACCCATAGCACTTCCCCCTCTGTTATACCAAGCTCCCCTTCACCTATCTGTATCCCCCGTAACTCGTGGCAAACCAAGTTCGTCAAAGGCTGCATACAAAAACGTCTGTGTTGATCATATTGTGGTTTCAAGTTCAATAAATCATTACATTATATTGGAAATTCTTTTTACTTTTTACTTTACAAAGCAGACTTAACCTCATTAAGGTTCGAAATGCACACATACAAAACACAAAAGGTAAAAAAAAAAAGAGTAGAGTGGTCCCAGGATGCAGCAGAAAATTTAGCAAAAAGGGAAGGTCTAATATGAAATTTAAATGAATGGATCAATTGATATGTGCTACTGATCTCAAACAGTGCGATCTTTCCCAGCAAGGGGCAATAAGCAAATTTGAAATACCCTCATGGGTTTGTATGCCGGCATTTGTGTCTTTAGTAACAATTGATTTTTGAAACCAAGGCAGTGAGAACATTTGTACAACTCCCACTCAGGGCTCAAGTCGAGGGTACACGGGGGTGAACAGAGTCCACCCACTTTTTTCAGAGGGTGGACTCAGCCCTCCCCACACACCCTGCTAAAAGGAGAAACGTTGTCCTCTTTGAATTAATGCCATGGTGATCGAACTGGCTGTCGTCAAAACTGCAGGCTGGACACTTCACCAGTGCACTATATAACCTGATGAAAAATAACAAACAGCTAAAGGTGAAATTTCATATTTCGGGAGTGCAAGTTCCAGGGGAAACATTTGTATTGGATCTTGGAGTTTAAAACATGCACCCCTTTTAACGTTTTCAAAAAACTATTAGAAGAAAATATCCTCCCTTAGCTTTGCGTGTGTGTTGATTTTATCGAAGGAAAATGCTGTTCGTCCTATGCAATGTGGGTGTTTATGCAAAGCCAATTTAATGAAATGTGTATATTTCACCTTGATATGCTAATTTATGGTGACGCCACATCCCATTGCGTTTGTTGATGAGTTCCCCCCACTTTAATTTGTTCATGAATGCTTTGAAATCCCCAGAGTATCTTAAAGGATATTTCTGCAGTGTACCAAAACCAGTGAAGTATCTGTCTAAAAGTGCGGATCAGATCTCTCACTAGATCCCAAATATGGGACTAACTGCAGCATTCTGGACCGACTAAAGTTGACGATGGTGACAACCTGAGAACAGTCCCTTATCTTACTCTAGTGTGGAATTGACTGCAGCTCTCCCAGCCGATGCATGTTCCTCATTAGTAATAACAGTCTGCCCTCCAGAGACTCCCAAATTCTTTACTTTTTCAGGAAAGGCAGATTGAAGTCTTGACAGCGGTGGCAACTTTGCCCATTTTTACTTCTAATATTCAAATATAGAAAATAAGGTCTCTTAACCTGAAGCCTGAATCCGTTATTTGCAGTTTTCTGTTCGTTTGTATAGTGTATTGCCAGTTGCCTTGTAGTCACAGATGTGGGATGTTCCACAATCATGGATCGTGTGGTCTGTTCCGTGGTGGATGTTTTCAAAACATTCTTTCCCCACTTGGCATTAGGAGATGCGTCATTCTCTGTCTGTTTTGTAGCTAACTACAACTTTACTTTCCAATCTTTTTTTTTGTATTGCCTTTATTAAGGGGTCTCACGAAAGGGTTACTATACCCTGGCCGAGAGTAGACAACATCTAATTGACCTGAAATATATTCTTTGTCACTCAGCATATATGCTCCTACACAAGTACATTCCCCTGAATGCACTTTGCCTGACGAGGTACAAAGGAGTCTACATGAGTACCTGTCCCAGAATGCACAGTGTCAAGCTCAGTAAAATGGCTTTCACGCAAATACAAGTGAAAAAAGCACTCTAAATCTGCCAATACCAAATCTCCACAAGACTACATATTTCAAAAAAACACACTATATTAATAATATGTCCTCATTGGGCTCAGATAGAAGGAGGGGGGCAGTTGTTATGTATTTCCCCCTGGGTTTTCTATGAATATTTTTGGGTGCATTCTTTTCTAATGTACATCACTAGGGTGGCTTTGATTTTGATTTCAGTAATGGCCCCACTGTATGCTCTGCTGTTCCTAAATATAATTTGTCAGACACTGATGTGGTTTTGTTCACAACAGAGGAAGTTGAGGCGGCCCATGGACAGTACCCACACATCTGGGACCTGATAATGTTGCTCTCTATGTTCTGATATATGACCTCTTTAAGCGTTCACTTATTAACCCTAATGTTTAATTCAGTTGCATTAACAGGGTCTATTCTAAATCGACAGAAAAATGCGGTCAGGGTTCCCAATTTATAAAAATGGGGACACTATTCTGAATTCCATTGTTTGATAGGTCTGCAAATCTCTTTGGGAAAGTGGTCTGTAGTCGCTTGATGGAATGGCTCAAAGAGGGAAATGTACTCATTATTATATATCGCTTAATGGAACAGCCCAAAGAGGGAAATATTCTCATTATTATATATCGCTTAATGGAATAGCTCAAACAGGGAAATGCACTCATTATTATATATCGCTTAATGGAATAGCTCAAACAGGGAAATGCACTCATTATTATATATCGCTTAATGGAACAGCCCAAAGAGGGAAATATTCTCATTATTATATATCGCTTAATGGAATAGCTCAAACAGGGAAATGCACTCATTATTATATATCGCTTAATGGAATAGCTCAAACAGGGAAATGCACTCATTATTATATATCGCTTAATGGAATAGCCCAAAGAGGGAAATGTTCTCATTATTATATATCGCTTAATGGAATAGCTCATAGAGGGAAATGTTCTCATTATTATATATCGCTTAATGGAATAGCTCAAAGTGGGAAATGTTCTCATTATTATATATCGCTTAATAGAATAGCTCAACGAGGGAAATGTACTCATTATTATATATTGCTTAATGGAATAGCTCATAGAGGGAAATGTTCTCATTATTATATATCGACTGGAAGGTTTGAGGGTGGTTTTACAGGGGTTACATATATGTACATATACTCACGGTATGAGACATTGCGTTTATAGACTTATCCTCCACTTTCATCTATGTGGAACGTGGAATTATGTGTGTTACACGGTGGAACAGATATCTCTCACCCTTTGACCACCATACTGAAGGAAGGCTGAATAAATAATGATGCCGATTCAGGTAAGGGAATTTCAGGGCGATAACTGCACCAATTAAATGGACAGATATGTGCAAAACAAGTGTGTGCGGTATCCACGGATATTATCCCTGCTCAAAATTTTGAAGGTGACTCGATATTTTTTTATAAAGGCTCTATCCAACACTTTCCCCACGCATTCTAGGACTGGAGTTTGTTTATATAATTGCACCAGTCCTAAAATATATTGGGGAGGGTGTTTAGTGCCTTTAAAAAGAATATCGAGTCACCCTCAAAGTTTTCATCAGCGATACTATCACTGCCGTGTGTGCTAGCCCCACCTTCTGTTTAATTAATACATGCATTCCCTAAGTGGGAAATGGCAGGCCGGGCGGGCAGATGTTTCATGTACAGGTTGGTGGCAATTTCCTGAATTATAAAATATGTAGATGACACTACTTATGGCTAAAGTAAACCTAGTAGCCTTTCAAGGTTTTTTTTTCTGCCAAACAAGATCAAACGTAAATGTATTTGAGCGTCGATGCAAATTCTGCTTAAACAATTTATACCAATTGGAAAGTGATTTACAAATGTTAGTATAATGATAATCGTGAGATATACTTTTGAAAAAACACGTGGGTCTGTCATGCTAAAAACCAGTCAAATGCATGGTGCAGATCAAGTGGGGTGGTGGTGGTCATTTTCAGTTGCATTGAGAAGACAGTGGCCCTCATCAGGAGGTTGGAGGTAACCATGCCGCTTTTAGTGGCATGGTTGCTTCCTTACCACATTCCGGGCCCGGGTTCCTCGAATGAGAACTTACCGGGCCATCGCAACCTTTGCGGACCCGGTAATTCCCCGTCCGAGGAACCCGGACCGGTCCATCCCCATTCCCATTCGAGCCCCCCGTAGGGCTCAATGGGAATGGGGATGGAGCTAACCTGGTGTCCTCGCGGGACCCGGTATGGATGCCTGGTTTTTCCAGGCGCCCATTGCGGGTCCCACGAGGAGACCTCGTAGTATGGTGGAATGGGTTTACCGGCACCGGCACCTTTACCGGTGCCGGTAAACCCATACCGCCAACCTTGTGATGAGGGCCAGTGTATTCAAGGTCGGACTGAGACATACAGTTGGTTTGGCCACCAATACAGAAGTGGGCCACAGTCACAAGTGGAATTTCATTACTTTTGTGAAATACTGGGCAGTACCTAAGATGTTTTGCATAAGATGTGTTGCAAATTGTGCATTTTTAAGAATCTTTGTTAAGTAACACTGGTCAAAACTACCAGCTGTGCAGTAAAGGAACTCAACAAACTGGCCCATTTTAGCCAAAGACCTGGGCCACCTTAACCGAGAAAACTGGTCCCCACTAGCATTTTGGACCTGAACTTTGGGCATTGCCCTTTTGGCCTTTAGGTCAGTCACAGCCTGATTGCAGTGAATACATGTCAAAAATATGTAATGCAAAGATTTTCCACTGCATACAATTGCACAACCCTGTAGCAATATACCAATAGTAGAGTGTTATAGTAAAAAGGAGAAAATCTTGTTTGGCAGCTGTTTGGTATTCCTCTTCACTTGCACATATAGTAATCATTCAGACCTGTATACAGCCTACGTATGTGATTTAATAGGGTCAAGATCTTTGGAGGACTTAGCTTCCCTTAAGAGGCTCCTCAGGTGACCCTAACATGTACCCAGAGATGTGTTTATGGGAGGGCAAAAGGGGAACTTGCCCAGGGCTCCCACCTTGCAGGGGGACCCACAAGGCTAGATGATCTGAAGAAGTAAGATTCCATTGTCCACCTGTCTTAAATAGCACACGTCAGGATATTTTATGGTGTGCCGCTGAGGCTCTAAATCCATTGCCTTTCTGTTTGCAAAGTGCATTCTGCCTTGATCACATCATGTATTGCTTTCTGTGTTCACTTTGGTATACATAGTTTGTGTGTTCCTTATGGCACAACTCTGTAGCATTATTTCCTTCCTGTGCGAATTATGTTGATCATGTGCAATAGGCAACGGTGAAATGCATATTGATAAATTGAGTGCCACAATGGTTCAAAAGTTAGCTCAGTGTGTGAAGCACTCATTGCAGAGATATGTGTTCAAATGCAAAACTAGAATATCACATTCCAGCAAGGCCGGCTGAGCCATTCCTATGTATGAAGTTTATAAACCTGCCTGCATATGTACTTGGTTTTGCAAAACAACATCTGCTATTATCAGCAATGTACCTGTACCAGTTAGGGGTTGCTATAAAAACTAACATATCAACTGTATGGTGAAGGTCTAGAAATTGGTTTGTTCAGATGGGGTGTTGTAATACCTAGGCAATCGCCTCCAACAATGGCATAATGTGTTAGTCCAAGAGGGGAATAAGTATCCAAATTCAAGACTATGGAACGACATTGTTCATGTTTGTATCCTGGATTTTCCAGCAGACGGTACAGTGATCATGGACAAATCATCTAATATATCTTACATTACTGTGCTGTCTTCTGTGAGGTTTGCCATCTTGCATGCTGCTGGTATCGTTTAGTCTATTACTTGATCTTTCTTCTTATGCAGGCCATTTGGGTGGAAAGGTTGGTAGACAGAAGAGAGTGGACCATATGTTGCAGGCCTCAGGCAAGCATATTTTAAGGTCTGCTTGTTTGACACAAAAACGGTTTGCTTTTTGGTAAAAGTCAAATGTTTTTCATGTATGTTTATAAAAGAAAATGTCACAAGCCATTGTTTTGGAAGTATTTAAAGCTTTAAAATACAAAAGACAAACCCAGATTAAATGGGTTAAATCACATCGATTGCTATGCTGGTTCTTATATGCTTCCCTTGATGATGGAGAGAATTAAGCTAGAATCATTCTCCTTTTGCATAACAGCCTTCTATGATATTTTATTTATAAATGGCCATGTTTGGTAATGTGATTTGTGTACTTTCTAAGTGCGTTTTTTAGAGTTGGCAAAAATCCCAGCTTCACCCCTTCACCACTTAACCAATGTGTGATCCTGGGCATCTAATTTAATTTTGTATTGCCTTATTGATGGTTTCACTGTGTTAATAGTGTGAATACTTATTTATATCGCACACCACAGGCATTTGTTCCTTTGATATCTAATGGCAACACTATTTGAAAACCATATCCCACTTCTTCTAACCTCAGTCTGTCTGGATAAACACACCTTCCTGGTAGCTTCTAATCTGCCTCCACTATCCATGCTACAGTATGTGTAGCGTTCTCCTTCCTTCCAATTGGTGCTCTCTATCCATGCATGATCACTTTTCCATTCTATGAGGCAGCCAATGTGAGTTCTCTCTCAATTATGGGTTACATGCACCTTTTACATACGGTCCTGCATTAATACTACATCTACCTTCCTGGATGTTATTGATAAAAAAGTATCCTACATGTACTAGAACAGTCACCCCTTTGTAGACTGCTAATGTTGGTGTTCAAATCCTACTTGTTTATTATTCTGATTAGAGCAAGAATGAAGAGGGTGAGGGAACTTAAACAGAGTAAATGTGCTTATTATGCTGCGAGGCAGCATATCAACCTATAGCTTGTGAGAGTGACGGGTGGGGGGGGCACGACCAGTATTCTTGATCCCTTAATTCCTTTGGTTTGGTGGAGGGGGGCCCAAAGATGTCCGTGCCCAGGGCCCCAAAAGTGCTTAAGATGGCCCTGCATGTAACATTATATCATACCTAGTTAGTATGACATACCACAAAGATATCATTTTCATGGTACATTTGGAAGCACTTTGAAAGTATTAAAAGGTTAATATTGGTTAACTGTTCCCAATATATTGCCCATGCATTTTTAATATATCATGACATTGCTGCTATCCAATCATTTTAGGCTGTGGGGTAACTGACTATAATCAATAAAACCCAGTCTGGGGGTTAGCCCAAGGGCATTAACAATGGGTCCCAGTGCCATAAGCACCAGATCCGGCATGCCAGATTGAGTTTTATTTCTATTAGCACCCTAGGTTTTCAATCTGAAAACCGGGGGTGCTGACTGCAATGTTATTTTGTTTGAATTAGTGTGACGTGCTTGTGGCGTCCCGTTCATTCAAACAGAATACTTACCAATAATGGCTGCCATGGAGATGAAGGAATCAGGTAAGGGGGTATAAAGGGATGGTCGGGATTGGCGTAAAATGGTAGTGTGGGAGAGCAGCCTTCAGATTGCTCGGAACGTGGGCTTGGATTGTGGGATATATGCAGGTGATAATTAGAAGTTTTACCCTGTTGTTAAGCTGGGCCATTAGTTGTCTCCCACTTCTGGTCCTGTGCCATACCTATCCTTGATCTATGAGGGCAACACTTGTTTGCTGTTTACCAGTGGCAGGCTTCGCATGCTTCCTCTAGCAACTGCTATGGGAAGAAAGTCCAATATGAAGGATTTTAATAACTCCTATCATTATTGTACTTGTATCTGGGAAAACAATTGAATCATTAATGAAGATTGCCCAAGCTTACAGCCCAGGGTAGACTTGATTCTATTAAAGACACAGAGGCGAGAATTATGCTTATTCTTTCTTTAATGCTTCAACATCAGCACTTTAAAACATTGAACATTTAAACTGGGCATTTATAGTTTTTTGAGTCCCATGATATTCTGGGCTCTGGTAGTCCTGGGCTCCTCCCTTCCACCTATCAGGAGCCTGTGAGATGTATACGAGTCCTTAGTCCTAGGTCCCTTCCTCTTTCTTTGCTGTCCACTGCTCTTCCAGTCAGAACATCGAACTAGCTGTACGAGAACTATCCCAACGAGTGGAACCCTCAACTGCCCCCTGATGCCAAGGTTTGCCTGGTCCAATGGGACAACGTGCAATCACATGATTTGCTGCTTGAATCTTCAAGCTTCCTCAGGCTGTCTTCTGGTCATCCCCTGCGAGAAATGGAGAAGAACCCATGAGGGCGGGAATGCGCTAAAGCTCTTACACTGTATACCTTTACAAGTTACATCAATACTTTTGAAATTATGTGTGGGATATAATGCTTGCCTCTGTGTCTTTAATAGAATCAAGACTACCCTGCGCTGTAAGCCTGGGCAATCTTCATTCTATGTCAAGATAGCAGGCGAGCATTATGATATGATATGATATGATAAGGCATTTATAACGCGCCTATACACAAGTGTTTCAAGGCGCGACGAGACAAGGGAGGGGAAACAGAGGGAAGACAGAGACAGGGATCCTACTAGGCCAAGTGACATTGAGATCACTCAAGTGCAGGGGGAGGGGAAAAGTTCAGGGGGGCAAGGGGGCAGTGCAGTACATAGGATAACAGTAAATAAATAAGAACATGAATAATAAATAAAAGTGCAGACATCAGGTGTCAAGTGCTAGTAGGGGCTGTAGGGATACAGAAACAGTCCCCGAGTGCAAGCGTTGCCAAGGGGGCAGTGCAGGTGTGCAGCTGGTGGGGAGCAGACCAGGGCCCAAGATCAGAGGGTAGCCAGGTAACCAGTGCATTTTCAGATTCAGCCAGGTGATCAGCAGGGGAAAGGAGGAGAGAAAGCAGAGGCAAAGAGGAAGTTCTTGAGGTGCTTTCGGAACCAGAGATGGTTCTCCTCAAGTTTCAGAGAGGCAGGGAGGCTGTTCCAGAGGGAGGCCCCAGCAGAATAAATGGATCTATCACCAACTCGCTGCTTGGAGAAGCAACTAAACCTGAGGGAGTTGGAGGCGGATGAGTGAAGAGCCCGAGAAGGAAGATATTTCGGAAGAGAGAATTGAAGGCATTGTGGCCCAAGGCCCCAGCAGGCCTTGTGGACAATCCAGAGGGTTTTTAACTTAATACTCACTGCTACTGGGACCCAGTGAAGAGATTTCAGTCCTAGAGAGATACAATCCCTGGGTGGGCTTGAGGACAAGGACAAGTCTGCAAGTCCTGTTTTGGATGAGTTGCAGAGGGTGAAGAGTGGAGGCTGGCAGATTTAGAATGAGGATGTTGCAGTAGTCCAGCTCAAAGAGAAACAGAGCTCTGGAGAAAGTGAGCTTCTGGGCAAAGGAGAGGAAAGGAAGAATACCTCTGAGGAGGTACAGCTAGTAGTGTGACTTCTTAGAGAAGTCAGAGATGTGAGGAGAGAAGGAAAATGTGGAGTCGAAGATGACCCCACGGTTATTAGCCTCACAGGTGGGAGCAGGAAGAGGGCCAAGAGAGGTTGGCCAGAGAGTGACAGGAAAGGAGCGAGCAGGTGTGCCGATGAGGATAATCTCGGTTTTACTGGCATTAAGGCAGAGATCATTGGCGGCACACCACTCCTGGATGGCAGACAGACAGTCAGAGATGAGAGAAGGAGAAGAGGTGGCAGAAGGGAGCCTGAAAATGAGTTGAGTGTCATCCGCATAGCACTGAAAGTTGGGGCAGAGAGCGGAAATGTGGTGGGCAAGAAGTGCCACGTATTGGTTGAACAGCCAGGGAGAGAGGTTAGATCCCTGGGGGACACCACAGGTAGAGATAGAGATGGAGGAGAGGAAGGACCCAAGTTGGACCTGGGAGGGTCGGTCGGAGAGGAAGGAGGTCAGCCAAGCCAAGGCCTGATCGGTGATACCCAGGTTATCAAAGAGACGTTTGGGCAGGATGGCATGGTTGGCCATGTCAAACGCAGAAGAGAGATCAAGTAGGATGAGGACACAGTGGGTGTTGGAAGTTGTTCAGGAGAGCAGTGTCCATGCATCTGGCAGCTCTGAAGCCAGACTGATGGTCATGGAGACAACCAACAGATTCAAAGTGAAGATTAAGCTGGGAGATGGCCAGCTTTTCCTGGAGTTTGCCTAGGAAAGGTGTGATAGAGATAGGACGATAGTTAGCTGGGCAGGAAGGGTCGGCAGAGGGTTTCTTAAGAAGAGGGTGCACAATGGAGTGCTTCAGGGGGGAGGGAAAGACTCCAGTGGTGAAGGAGTGGTTGCAGAAATCAGACAGACCAGAGCAGGAGCCAAGGTGTCAATGTGGCCTTGATGGTTTTGGAGGAACAGGGGTGAACCTGTTTTGATGAGGCTTTCATAGATCGGACATGTCTAGAAAACTCGTCTGAGGAGAGCAGGGGAAAGGCAGAGAAGGAGGGAAGAGAGGTGGCCAAAGAAGGGCAAGAGAAAGAGCAGGAAGTAGAGGGAGGAGGTGGAGAGGAAGAGAGAGAGGACAGGATGTCCCGAGTTTTGGAGATTAAATGAGAGGCCAGGGCCATGCAGACGGCCTGGAAGGGGACAGGAGAGGTAGAGACAGCAGCAGGATTGGCCAGCTCCATGCAGATTTTAAAGAGTTCGGCCGACTTGTTAGATGCTTGTTCAAAGCTTGCTACCACCCTATTAGTTATTCCTGATACAGGTTTGAAATAGAATGTCTTAAAAGTTGATGAAAAGGACCAATCCTCTGATTTCATTATGTATTGTAATGAGACACATGGAGTAAAAGCTCTAGAAACCATCTCTCCCCTAGCAGAATGCACGCCAAACAAAGACAAGTCTATCCCAGCCCATTGCATCACCTCTCTAACCCACGTAGTGATAGTTGCTGTGGCCACAGCATGATGGGGCTTTCTACGCGCAGTGAGCAGTTGAGTTACACCTTGAGGTCTAAGATGAGCAGTCGCCTCCTCATAATCCTTAATGCATTGAGCTACACATATCTTCTTATTTTCCACGGAGTAAGGATAAGAAATGATTCCTGAATCACTCTTCATTCTCTTTGCTGTGCTTAAAGCTACTCCTTCTGGATAATCTGTGTATCTCTAGCATGTTGTCAGACCCTTCAAAATGCTGCTAAACATAGCAGCGTTGCTATCTTCCCTAAAAGCTGTGACCTAGGAAGGCTGCCATTCTCTGGCCATCTGAGAAAGACGTCGAAATACATCTCTGACGTCCCATAACACTGCGTATTTAGGTTCTGGCGGTCTCTTAAATTTGATCCCTTTGCGAAGTCGCACGACCGCATGGTGTTCTCTCACCGGTCCTCCTTCTACCTTGGTGTGTCCTGCTGTCACGGCTGATTTGTATACCCATAACATGCTATAGGCGCAACCATCTTGAAACCTATTTGCTAGAAAGTTGAGGACATGAACTACGGGGGCCGAAACGGGATCCAAACCATGTTCTGTGCTCCATTGGGTCTAACGGTCCCATGCAGCGCCATAGCTCCTAATGGTGGAAGGCGCCCATGAGTCTCTGATACAGTCTGCATCGAGTTGTGAAATTCCTGGTAATTCCCATCCATTCCTGAAACCCTGCAGGAGATCAAGTGTAGCGTGCCCGCTTCTATCAACGGGTGTGGCAGGCCGGTCGTTCTGAGAAGAAGGTCCTGACGATGAGCAACTATCCTCAGGAAATCCGTAGAAAGTTCCATTGCTAATGGAAACCAGCCGTGGGACTTCCAAAGCGGCAGTATCATCACAAGCTCCACTTCTTTTCTGCTGGCTTTCGCTAGAGCTCTCGTGAACATGATGAACGGCGGGAAGGCATAGTGCACTGCCCCGTTCCATGGGTGTAGAAAGGCATCTGTCCCCGCTGCTCCCGGGTCTATCCTCCAACTGAAGTACTTGTGCATCTGAAAGTTCAGTCTGGACGCAAATAAATTGGTGTCTAGAGGACCCCATACTTCCTGCAACTGCCTGAATATCTGTGGCTGCAGCTTAAAATCGCTGGTGTCTACAAGATACCATGAATTCTAGTCTGCTACCTTGTTCAGAGTCCCTTGTAGGTACTCTGCTGCGCTGCAATCTGGTGCTGAAGGCAATAGTGCCAGAAGTCTTTCGCTAGCTCTGATAACATTCTGGATCAGGTCCTTCCTAGCTTGTTTATGTAGCGTACGGCCGAGTGGTTGTCCATCTTTAGCAAGACACAACATCTGACTTTGTCTCTGGTGAAAGCGCGTACTGCGAACAAGCCTGCTAGGAGTTTGAGACAATTTATATGTAACTTCAATTCTACTTCTTACCATTTCCCTCCTGTCTATACTTGGTCGCATCTGGCTCCCCAGCAGTTCGCTTTGCAATAGCACTACCTTTTCTTGCGGCATGTGTATTGGGTGAGGCTGTACCCTCTGTATGGTGCCGCCTACAAATTCTAACTCAAGGCCCGCCACTGCTTGGATCACTCATGCATCACTCGATAAAGCTCGGCATTCACTCAAAAAACGGAGAGTTCTCCCTCCTACCTGTTTGCATGCTTTACTCTCCGCCAGTGGCGTTCGGCTACCAGTAGGAACCTCTTCCTCTACCACCTCTTGGGAATGTTTCACTGACCGGGAAGAAATAGTCCTGCTGTCTTCCCTCCCAATATTGGGCACGTGGCACTTGGAGTCTGCATTGGAAGTTGTAGCGACCGAAAGACCCACCCCGGTGGCGTCCGGTCCCAGCAAAAATTCACCCCGGAAATAGAGTGTGCCTTTAAATATGATGGCAATGCCACCACCTTCATTGTGTGGGTGGTCTGTGTGGTGGATGCAGGGGAAACATGTCAGGGATAATAGGTGCCTGGTTCGGTTTGAGCCATGTTTATGTAGGGAACAGTATATCTTCGGAATGTGTGCTAATGAGTTCATTCATTTAATGTTTTTGAGCAGGTGCACAGTGGCAGTTGAAAACAAAGCAGTTGTATGCAATGTGTTGTTTTAGTAGAGTGTTGTTTTGGAGTTTGATTTGGATGTTGTTTGTGTAATTTGCGTGAGACATTTGTCTGGCAACCTTTTAGAAACAGGGACTAACAAGGAACACAGAATGAAATAGAGAAGGATATAGCAACCTTAGCTCTGTCTTCCCTTAGCTCTGCATGCCTGGGAAAATGTACACCCAAAGGACAGTGCTTATGTAACCAAACAAACACTGGAGTAACTTTGTCAGTAAGGAACTCAGTAAGGAATACACAGGACTAGAGATAGCAGAATGATTTACTTGATAGAGAGGATGACATACAACATAATATCATCGGAATATGACTACTGAATATGACTTGATTACCCTTTTTAGATAAAACGTCCAATGACCTGAATTGTGGGTAATTGGGCAGGTTGAGCTTCTGTCAAATGTTTGAGTGCAACATCATGGATTTATGACAGTGCAGATAAGACCATTGACACACATGGCCACGCCCCCACCTGTTCTCAAACAAGAACGAACATACAGAATAAGAAAACTAGAATAAGGTGTCATTTTGTGTATTCCATCGCCATGCAGAATGTAACACAAGTAGGATAGAGTTCGTTTTGCTACACTGTTGGGAGCTAATTTGCCAAATTATAGGGAGGGTTAGGTTTCTGAATACACAGAGAGTGAATGTTGTAAATGGTGGTATGCACAGTTAAGAAGGGTCATTTTAAGACGGCCTGGAAAGTCACAAATTAAACAGAGGTTCTGGAGCCATTTCAACCTAGACTCAATAATGGAAAAAGACAAAGTGCAAGGCAAAGGCCAGCTTTATTATCATCAAAATAAAACATGGACAGCATACAAGCATGGAATTCTTGGTGCTCGTGACATGCTTATCAAAAACAATGGTCTATATATTCAACATTTGTCATAGCTGACATCATACTGTAATCTTAGTTACCAAAACTTACAGGGTATAGGCAGTGGCTAGTAATGGTGGGTACATATACATTCTATAGGGCTACATTTAAAAATGTGTATTGCATGTATGATGGCTCCTCCTGCGACAACATCTAGATTGATAGTAAAAATACATAATTTCTACAATATGTATTTTGCTGTCACCTTGCTTCATGGGCGGCATAACATTGGAGATTTTCATTGGTTCGCTTCTTACTAACCAACCTTGGACAACTGAGAGGGTGTCGAGACATGAGCCAGACAGGAGTAGGGGGAGAGAGGTCCACGGACTGCTTTCCTTTCAATAAAAGAAGATGCCATCCCTCATTTCTAAGCCATGAGCCAGGGAGATTTCTTTGTATATGGCTTTATTTGGCATCTTGTGTCTGTGGATACATGTGAGGCGTAAGACATGTGTCCTATCTGTGTTTGTTGCTAATGAATAGACAGTGTTCTTCAACTATGGGTTACGTGTGATGGGACTGTGTTTGGAATAATTTCACCCTTCATTTATTGTGAATTTAGCTAATATTAATGTGAGTTTAAGATTTCTTTTACCACTGGGGACACTCTTGAGTTATTCTTCATGAAGTCATTTGGCTTATAGTTGTCCTGCACCTAGCGAATCATGAAGGTTGGTTGTACTCTTAATTAGTCTGAGAATATATGACTTTTCGTCTTGGAAATCATTATTTTGTGGTTTCTTTCTGCTGTTCATATCCGCCCTTATTCTTGGTAACCTTGGCTTGGATTGCCAGCTACTGTCTGACCTCTGAATGGATCCGCATTTTGTTATTTCAGCATTTTGAGTTCTCCTGAAGCTTGGGGCCTTTTGTTTAATTTAGATGCATATTTTGGCTTCCATTTTGGAAAAGATGGCTGCCCATTTCTGTTGATTTTCTATGTTAGTGAGCTATATCCGCGTGTCGTTCGTGTTGCATTCAGCATATACATTGCTTATGTTAGGATTCTTCATGACTTATGGATGCTATGTTAATCTTTTTTTTGTATAGAAGCATGTGTTACCTAGTGTTCGCATTCTTCATGTTGAGTGCACATATGCTTTGTGCCTAATGCATGCACATGTATTGTCACAACGTTAATTTGGTTTACTCATGCCATCTTCAAGTTAGATCATATCCATTTCCTGCTGTACACGCCTGGGATAAGGGCAGTATGACTGTCTTAGTAAGTAACATTTCTCACCTGTGCGGTATTAAGCTGAGGGAGGGAAAGACGCTATGGATGATTTATTCTTCTGCCTCTCAACAGTACATACATATAAATCAGCATTATAAATGGCAAGAGTACTGCCATTTTCCCTTTGCAAAGCCATGCACAGTACATGGTTAAGAAAGCACAGCACTGCAGTTTAAACAGATTAATACAGATTTGTGTTGGTCCATGATGGTGTCCACGTGACTGAAAGTGGCAAGACTGAGAGAAAGGGAGGATAGCTGAAACTGCATGAATAGGCCTTTCTCATGGTTCCAGTTTAGATAATCAACAATTAAGTTTGTTTTGTTGCTAGCAGACAGAGATATACAAGTTCTAATTGCCAGGTGCAGGCAGGAACATTGCCAAAAACACACTAGCAAGATATACCCACAGCGCCTCCAATGGTGAAAGCAGTGCAACAAACGCACAAAGAACATATGAACAGTCTGAAAGAATTGAAGTTGAAGGTCTCATAAACTGGCCTCACTCTACTATGCACATCATGACCCAAGACCCAGTAACAGGCACCAGTATTGAAGTGATGTCAGCATGTTGTATGGCCAATCAATAAGAGAACGGTTCGATAAAGCCTGAGTCATGACGTCTTGCATAATGGGAGCGACCTTGGGCAGGCTGAAAGATAATGATTATTCAATTAGAAGAATTAATGTATGGAATAATATAGGTGATTTTATCCTAACAACCAATGGCTGAATATTTTGTTTTTTATGAATATGATGATGTCATTTGTTTAGTTTACAGCCCCTGGTTTAACAGGAAGTAATTAATAATGTCTGTGGGCCTTCTACTAGCCAAATGGAGTAAATAAAGTACATAAAGCTGGTTTCTTTGTGCACCTCGGTTGCTCCCTTGTTTTGTTTTGGTGTGGAAGATTGGGAGCTTGTTTACAGATTAGGAGCACAAGTGGTTGCAGTTTGTTTTCAGTGTTAGTTTTCAGGGAGGGTGGAGGTTGTGTTTGATGGCAGGTTTCGGATATTTACGTGAGGTTTCATAAACCAGAGTGTAGTTAGAGAGAGATAATCATTGACTGGATACTCACAGGTTTAGATTTGGGTAAGTTTTGTTTACATTGTGTGGCGCATTCAGTGAGAGTAAGAGTAGCTTGCGTGACTTTGAGAGACAAGAACACATGACTTTTGGCTTATGTAATCCCTCTAGACATCTGGACTGGAGAAAATACTAGTCATAGTTTAGCTATTTATTTATTTGTAAATTCAAAATGTATCAATGTATTTATTGTGCAATGACTTTTAAAACAAGTTAAAACCTTACACAAATTCATCAAACATCATACCAATAAAAATGCATCACCTTCAAATCATGCAATAAAGTTCTAGATGATAATAATCCTCATGCAACACATTATGATGAATCTCTGCCCCATAAATCAACATAGGGGAAAATAAATGTTTGTAAAATGTAACAAAAGGAATGATAGAAAGCTTTCCATACTTAAAGATATACTTTTTCATCTGAACTATTGCCTTTAAGGCCTTTACATAAAACCCTTCCATTATCAATCTCTTCCCTCGATTGCTAAACATATCAAAACCCAGATACGTCACACTATCAGCCTGAGCGATTCTTTCTCCCCTGAACCATTAGGAATTCGTCTTTAAACGTGTTCCTGCTGTTAAAGCTAGCACATGGGTTTTCTGAATGTTTATGGTGAGGTCATGCTTGATACAATTTGAATGAATATGAATATGAATGGAAGAGATCCAACATTCTTTGAATCCCCATTTTAGTACAATCTAACAAAATGATGTCTTCCGCATATGTTAGCCAGAACATTTTTGTTCCCAAAACATTGGGAGCAATAAATGATGCAGACTTGAGATGATCCCCCAGGTCCGCCATATAAGCATTAAACAAAAACGGTGCCAATATGCAGCCCTGTCAGAGACCACTGTTTGTTATAATCCTTGAAGACCGTCATACTTTTAGGCAGGATGAGATAACAGGCACTCTGTTCTCTAAGTGACGGAAAGCAACACAAGTGTTATGAGAACAAAGAAACCGTGTCCATCAGACTTGGAAGGACCAGAGAATCCCTGAGGAAAGCTTGGGTAAGACTCACATTCACATGATTTTTGTCAGAGAATGTAGGAGAGATTCAGAGTGGAGGAAAATACCAGTCAGTGCAAATTGCTTTAGAATCGTTAAGCTGCCCCCACAAGTGTACGGAGAGAGGTTTTGGCACAACAAGGGCTATTGTCTTTAACTGTACGGGAAGCCATGGAGTGTTGCATGCTGAACAATTGACATTTAGGAAAATGAACAGTCACTTCATTGTGGATGATGATGATAGCGTGTTACCTGGTAGATGCCAGCCACCACAAAGTGTTTAATGGTGTCTCTTGTTCTGAAATGAGTAGTGTCTGAGAGGCCCTGATCAGCTGACGACGTGCTACTGACAACATGCCATTGCCTTTTATGCCAATACTGTTTTTGCGCCATAAAAAAGGTAGTAAAATAAAACTCTTCACAGAGATAATGCTTGGATTTTCTGTCATAGCTAAGGAGTATTGGTATGCTTCAGTCTGGTGCCCATCGCCATGTTGCCTTCTCTCCAAACTGTGCACATTGAGATATTTTAGTTGTGTCATTATTGCTTTCTTTCTTGGATTGTTGCTACTCTTTTCTTTAGACACCTTTCTGCCCTATTTCTCAGAAACTCTTTGCTTTGCTTAAATATTACGCTGTACTAACAACAGCTAGACTTGTAATTGTTGAAAATCCATATGAAACATCAATAACTAGTATTTTAATAGATAATTGGCTTATTTTAAAAAGTTTCGAGCTTTAAAACAGGTGTATAGGTAACAGAGAAACCTCTCCTGTTGCTTATCAAATAGGAAAAGATACTCCTGACTGGAATTTAACTACAGATGAAATTGACAATGGGAAACGAAATGCGTCCCCTTCTAAATTCTGCTGCCATTTATCTAAGGATCGGTTGTAAAGAAATACATTCAAAAGATCTCTGTGAAAAAGGCATGGAAGACCTCATGCTGTTGGCATCAAGCCAGACACATCATATCTCATCAGCCACCTAGTGTGCACAAAACAATGGCTTCCATCCTGAAAACTGCAGCACTTGTTGGCACTGCAATGATCCAAGTGACTTACTCAGGTCTTCTCCCAAACCTTCCATTTTGCTCAGTGGACCAAAGGCTTTAATGCTCTCATTAGCCTCACTGGTGTGTGGTCTTTTGGCACCATATCAAGGACATTATTTAAAGTCTGCCTTCATCTCTCTCGCTCTTTCTCTCTCTCTCTCTCTCTCTCTCTCTCTGTCTGTCTCTCTCTCTCTCTCTCTCTCTCTCTCTCTCTCTCTCTCTCTTTCTTACTCTTTCTCGCTCTTTTTCTCCCCCTCTCCCTCTCTCACACACAGAGACAAAGGAAAAAAGGAATAACAGACATGAAATAAACCATAGAGAATCAAAAACATGAACACAACATGGAAGTACACAGTACCACACACGCACAGAGTATAACGGCACACACTTCACAGCACAATAGACAAGAGACACATGCATACAGTGCTCAAAAGCACACAAAGTCATCGCGATATACAGAGATTCGGGAACACTGTAGTTGCAGAGAAACACACAGGGTGCACAGTGAAGTGTGCATACATTTCTCAGACATATCCATTTGGTACAGATCAAAATTGCACAGAAATTCATGATACGGATACAGTGAGAAACATGCAATCAAAGCGCACCGACTGGCTCACATATGCACATGTGGATGTAAATCATGACACATTTCTGGGTGTGCCTCAAAGGGCATGGTAAGCATGGTATTGGCGCATTGGCATTGCCAAGCCAAATTAGATACCTTGTTCACAATTTTTGAATTTTTCTGTTGTTCAATTAAACTGAATTAAGGCATAATTTACCACGTAAACCATTCAAAGGTGTAATGCAGGTGTTCATTACACTGTATGCCATAAAAACACACACAGCGACCACAAAAAACAATATAACAGTTATGCATTAATTCTAGGTGTATTGCACTCGGAGCAATGACATTTGAACTATTGCAGTATGGCAGAAGCTGGCAGGACAAGCATAATGGTGCCCAGCTACCCCGGGGAGCACTCACACGGCAATAGGGCACACATTCCCTGGGAAGCACTCACACAACAATAGGGCACACATTCTCCGGGGAGCACTCACACAGCAATAGGGCACACATTCCCGGGGAGCACTCACACAGCAATAGGGCACACATTCCCTGGGGCACACATTCCCTGGGGAGTACTCCCACGGCAATAGGGCACACATTCCCCGGGAATCACTCACATGGCAATAGGGCACACATTCTCCGGGGAGCACTCACATGGCAATAGGGCACACATTCTCCGGGGGGGACTCACACTGCAATAGGGCACACATTACCTGGGGAGTAATTCCACGGCAATGGGGCAAACATTCTCTGGGGAGCACTCACACGTCAATAGGGCACACATTCTCCGGGGAGCACTCACACGGCAATAGGGCACACATTCTCCGGGGGGGACGCACACTGCAATAGGGCACACATTCCCTGGGGCACACATTCCCTGGGGAGTACTCCCACGGCAAAAGGGCGCACATTCTCCGGGGAGCACTCACACTGCAATAGGGCACACATTCCCTGGGGCACACATTCCCTGGGGAGTACTCCCACGGCAATAGGGCGCACATTCTCCGGGGAGCACTCACACCGCAATAGGGCACACATTTCCTGGAGAGCACTCACACGGCAATAGGGCACACCTTCCTGGGGACTATAATCTAAGAACATGATTGTGGCAATGGAGAATTGTTGGATCACACCTCATGACTGACCATGTCTCAACAACAAGGACGAGAAGGAGCAAAGGAGGAACATGCAGAGTAACTATCAACATGTCAGAGGAATGGATTGTAGCAGAATAGAGAGTGAACACGGATTCATTGTGTGCAGGTTGGAACTCATCAGTGTAGATCCAGAGTTATGGATCAGCATTTGCACAGCTTTCCTAACACTGGTGAAGTGTGTTTCTGCGTTGCATGTTTGTACAACTGGCTCATTGCAGGGTACAGTGACATTGTGCCTCATTACAAGTATGGTGGTAAGGCAACAACGGTGCCGGTATCGTTACCGGCACCGTTGCTACCGTACCACCATACTAGAAGTTCTGCTCGCGGCTGCCCTTGCAGCCACCAGGTCTGACCTGGTGGCCATACCGCCACCCGTGAGCAGAACACGATGGTAGTACCAGTACTACCACCCTCCCCATTCCCATTGGGGCTGAAATGGGAAAGGGGATGTACCGGCCCGGCGAATTACCGGGTCTGCCTGGGCCAGAATAGCCTGGTAATTGCCCATTTGCGGGTGCCGGAACCCGGATGTGAGGTTGGAGGTAGCCTTGCCGGTACCTCGTAATGAGGCCCATTGTCTGCTTGCGTTTCTCCCTCTGCATTTTGTGAAATTCTGCAGGGCAAACCCACTATAATCGCACATGGATGAATTCATCTTTTTACCCCACACATATGATAAGTTGATAAGGGTGCACGCAGCTTACTACAGGATTGTATGTTTCCCAAATATGGCGGATGCAATTGATTGTGCGCACACCTGTGTCATCCCTCCATATGCAAGACTGGCAATCTTCATTAACAGGGCAATGCATTACCCCTTAAATGTCCACATATCTTGCGGTGCTGCACTGATGATTACTCATTGTCGTGTGCATTTTCTTGGCTCAGCACATGATGTCTTCATGCTTCTTGCCAGTAGTGCACCTGATCTCAAGATGCATTTTGCCCACGAAAGATACTGGCCACTGTGTAAATATGGCAGTCACCACAGTCTCTGTGGATGGCAGTCGAGCATGGACATCGATACAATATAATACACTTCATCTCACCTCTCTACAGGTGATAGCACATACCACTGATGACGTAGATAGTGATGCCACCCTGGAGTCCACAGAGCGAGGCAGAAAAAAAGTCGAACCCAGACCATTGCATCAACAGGAACACTGAGGAACCTGCATTTGGACACCAGGGGCCAGATTACAGAAACTGCACAGGTGCAAGTGCAAAGTTTGCACGTTATTAGAACTAGGGAAAAGTTTGCCTTATTTTTAAAAACACTTGGGCATATTAGAAAACTATTGCACCATGACAAGTGCTGTTTGGCATGGTATATGAACCAGGGCAAAAATTGCCCTTGGCCAAAAAAGATACATTTTCACTCCACAATTGCACCAGGGTGATGTTTGCCCTAGTGCTAATACGGAATGGCATTAGCACTAGGGCAACCTTTGTCCTGGTGAAAAAACACATCGGAAATGCACGTTTTTGCACTATGGCAATTATTTTCTGAGGCTTATGCCTTGCCAAACTGCACTTGTCATGGTGAAATAAATTTCTAATGTGTCCACGTGTTTTTAAAAATAGGGCAACTTTGCCCTACTGCTAATACGTGCAAATTTAGCACTTGCACTCACTGGTGCAAAGTTTCTGTAAGCTGGCCCCAGAAGAGTTTTTCCGTTGCTTACATGTCAGTTGTGGAGACCTCATTTATGCTTCAGAGAGGCACACATCATAGAGTTGTGTAGCGTGCTATACAACTTAGCTATCAGAAAGAAAAATCATGCACCCTCTGAAAACATTGCGGTTAAACAAAATCTCAATACCACATTGGCAAGTGATGACGACATATGTGATGGATGCAACCTGAGAGATGAGGTCATTGTGAATGAATGTTTAGTTTGGACTTGCCACATGCCTTTTCTTTCACATGGCAAACAAGTAAGGCATGAACCCTGGGGTAATTTTCCAAGAACTCATCCGCAAATCATGAAGCTCAACCACTAGATTCCTGCGCATGAAATGAAGACCATAGTCTAAATGCCACCAGCACTACAATTCGGGTGAGGATACTGGCAGGATAGTGCTGCTCATATTTGATTGGTTACTTGCGTGACAATCTGGGTTAGTTCTTTGGTTGAAGGGGAGTGTGACTGGCTATAAAGGAATATGCAACTTCCTGTTTCCTCTGTGGGTCAAGTTTAGCTGCAGGGATGTGATGAAAAGCTTTTACACAGTGGCAGGAGATGGGGAGTTTTTGTTTTGTGAAGCCAGTTTGGTTAGGGGGACCATTTTCTTTAAAGAAAATGATAGTGTTAGAGGATGAAAATGCTGTGCATCCATTTGTGAGTCCAGCAATCCTGATGAAGAGGTCCAGGGAGACATATCATTGGTGTCCTCCAACCCTACCTTGAATATAAGAAAGGAGAGGGAATATCACATTTTTGGTGTGATGAGGCACAAGGGCAATATTCCTCCTCCTCCAACAGGTGATGCTGGAGTTGATGGTGAGACTGGTGGTGTCACTGGCTTTGATGATTGGGCTGGGATTGATGGCAGGATCAATGATGATGAGGGGCAGTAGGAGGAGTCGGCAATGGACTAGGAAGAGCTTACAGGTGAGAGGGTGGTTTAGGAGGAAATCGGAGGAGAGGCGTGAGGAAGTGTCATAGAATGAAAGGGAGGAGGATAATGAGGTAATGGCGGTGAATGAAAGGATGATGGAGCTTGCGGATGAGAGGATGGTGAAAGAGAGGGCCATACAACCAGCAGCATTAAGAAGGATTAAACACCAATAAGGATGAAAATCAGACCCAGCAGTCATTCCAAAGGTAAATGGAAAGCAGGAGGAATCCCCCTTTGCCATCATCCTCTTGTGCCTGTGATTATCTTAAGGTGCCTGAGAAGGTTTTACCAGCAGAGGCTGAAGCTTTCCAGTGCACATTGTGTATTTAGCCGTTCACTAGCCATTCACTGGGTACAATGGTCCTCCTGAACCACATGTGGCATTGGCATAGCAATGTATTTGACACTGTGTACCCAATAAACCCAAATAAGTGAGGAGGAGGAGGTTAACAGCCCACAGGACACTGTGGAATAATGTTGCAGTTGTAAGTGAAAGCATGTTCTGCCAGTGATAGAATCATGTTCAAGCTGCAGAAGTATGGCTCCTATACACGAAAAGCAAAGGCCCTTTCATGGCTGCACCCCAAGATGTATGGGTTCCACAGGCCCTGTCTAGGTGACTCAGACACAGACACATTTGTCAAGTAGCTTGGTTCATACTGTCTAGCATGTGGGATGATTATTTTCTGGGGAGGAAAGGTAGAGACGGTGAGATTGGCTAGTGGGCTTCAGCATTTTCTGAAGCACCACCACGACCACATTTTGAACATGCTGACAATGTTGTTGTGGCAGTGGCAGTAAGGAGGATTGCCAATACATTTCATTTTGGTTATGAAGGGGTTTAGTTTTGCCGTTTTCTCATTACAAAAATGATACAAAATAATTATACCCTCAAGAAGACATGTTTACCTTGCTTCAGTGTAGATTGGGCTGGTGTCATGTTTTGAGTGTTCAGGAACAAATAATCAAGTCAGTTTTTACATGTAACAGGCAGGTGTCCTATTTCCGGAATCAGGAAGCATTTTATGCTTAATCAGAATGAAGCTTGTTATGCTCTATCCTCTTTAAGGACGACAGTTGACTCTTCAAATTTCTAGGGAAAGATACTTTACATGGGTAAGTGACCTTTCCAAACACAATGAACACTATGTAATACATCCGACTCCTGTTGTGGTAGTCAAATGTAGGAAATTGTAGTGGTCAGTGAAGAGGTCCCAGCTAACTCTCATCCACCACATGGGTAAGGTCATCAAGGCTTCTCTCATATGCCTGCCTTACTATTGCACAACAGTACACCACTTTAGAGGTTATTTAGAACTGCGTCATCTTGCTGTGCATCAGAGTTAATACAGGATTCTAAGCATTCTTGACAGCATTTGGCGCTCTGCACAACTGAGGGGTGAGATATCTGACACCCGTTGACTGGGTGGTAGGGCCCTGTGCAATAGTCCAGCACAATGATGATTTCCACCCCAGAGCCAGGGCACATATGGCACAACACCAGTGACAGGGAGGATGCAGATAAGCTGGGTGCCATCTGGTGTGCTGATTTAAGGAGCTGTTTGGCAGAATTACACCTCCTCTGCCATCCCATCCCAAACATGGGAATGTTGATCGCAGTGTCAATGTCACATAGAGACAAGACAGTGACAACATAGACAATCATCAGCCTAGGAGAGATTGCCTAGTGATTGTGGGAAATAGGAGCAGCTGTTGAAGTGTTGTGAAATGCTGTTGCTGTCCCTGTGGCTGCATCCTTCAGCAACAGTTCAATGTGCCCTGGTGATATTTGATAATTATATTTTCCAGAAGTTGCCAGCTCCGGCTTGGGAGCTTGAGAGGGGGTTCTTCAGGAATCACCCCTCATTAGTGTGTGTTTGGCCCCACTTCCCTTCGGAAGTATAGCAGAAAATGTGTGTGTGCATTCCTTAACCTGTTCGAGTGTGGCAGACATTGCATGTGTATGCCATTTCTTGTGGTGGGCCTCAACAAGTAGATGTGCGTGCCCCTCCCATTTCTTGCAGGAGTGCAGCAAAATGTATGACTGCATCCCTTCTGTGCGTGAGTGCAGAAACAACTCTGGGAATGCCCCTTTACTTGCAGGAGTGTAGCAAAAAGTGTATGTTTGCTGCTTGCCTTGTGCAAGTGAGGAAAAAAGATTGCGTGCACCCACTTCCCTGTGGATTTATTTTGATAAATCTCAATTGCTTTGCATGAGGTAAAGAGAGACTTCTCTATTTGTCAGAGGCCTTTGAACCCCCAGCTCAACCACTGAAAACACATTCCAGTTTCACAATAGCTGGGTGATCACTTTGGATATTGATGGCAACACTGAGAGGTGCTACTGGCCGGTGGACATACTGGCCGCTTAGAAAACCGTCATAGGTTATCATCCTTTTCAAATGGGCATTTGTCACTCAAAAATGCATTCACAGTCAGTGCAGCAGTGTACCCTATACTGCTAGCCATTGTACACCCAGGCCTAGACATACTGAAGGCAGACTCAGGATGTATACACAGTTCCCCATACCTGAAACAGACGCTTTTGGAAAGAGGGGTGTACCAAATGCCTTGGACATTGGCAATTCTCAGCAATTCTCAGCAATTGTCTGCCCTCCATACCTCTGCTCTGCAAGCACATTCTGTTGCTAATACCTCTTGTGTGCAATCTTGTACATTTCAACTGTGGCCTCACACTGTGTTGTTCTACTCCCCATAATTTTCAGTGTAGCCACTTTCACCTTAAAGTGGCTGTCAAGGAAAGAAGACAAAAGCTTTTTAATGTTTTCTTTCATGAGGCTTATGCATTTAAAGACTGACAACTGTTGTTTCACCAGCTTTACATTGTCTAACATGACCTTATATTCATGTTACACTTTTTGTAAGGCTAATTTCCAACAAGTGTATCAATGGAAGTGCCTAATGAAGTGAGCAGAGCCCTGGCTCTCATGCTGTTTGTCTTCCTCAAAGGGCATTAACATACAACAGCCAATTAGCAGGTGCTGCCACTGAGTTGGTGTTAAGAAAGTCATGTCTGATTCTGAACAGCGATTGTAGATATTACAACATACAGCATTGCCTTGTTCACACAAGTGGTTGAGCATATGCAAGGTTCAATTATAGTGGCCTCACAGACATTTTCAGCTGGTGGTGTTGGAGTATTTGTTGTGGCCGCAACACTCAAACATTTGTGGTGATGTGTGTTCGGCTAAAATGAGGGCCACTCCTGTGTGCCAGAGCAAGCTTATCATATCATGGACAGGGCAACAGGGCAAATGATTGCAAAAAGTGTTACCACAAGATGGAGAACATTTGCAAAGCAGAATACACATTTGAGCCATTGTCAACAGCCAGACAGTCCAAGGACAGCTATTAGGGACATAGCATTCTGTCACCACCTGACTCACTCCATTCCAGAGATCTGCACCTGTGTGGCTCCTGCCATCAAACCCTTGCATGCACAAAGTGGTTTATTGGTGGAACTTGCTTGCCAGTGTCACCAGTAGAGGGTAGAGTGACCCAATGTACTGTTTCAGACATGTAATCAGTGCTTTGGCCAGTCATCCACATACCCATTGTAAAAAAAGACGTTTCTAGCCTATCCTCCGACTTGTCCAATAACTTTCTCACTGTAAGTTTTACTTCATCATGCAACTTAGTTATAGCTTTGCAAGTGATTCCAATTGGACATTTGTCAGTAGGCATAATCTCTTGCCATAATCTCCCTGAAACCAATGTTACCAGCAAATACATGTGGCAGAAAGCCAACCCGCAGGATGATTGCTGGTTTGGCAGCAATTAATGGTTATGATGATATTTCTGGTTCTGCTCAAATCACTTTCTGAGACTGGGAGGCACAAACATACTCTCTTTTCTATTTCCATGGTGACGGCCACAGGCAGGAAGAGTGCTGGGACTGGAGCACAATGCTCTGTTCCAGTTGTTTAGTGGGGGGGGTGGAGAATGGGAATATGGGGAGGCAACAGGAGAACCTCCCTGTTGCCTCCCCACAATCAAGATAGCGCCACCCCAGGAAGATCCTTGAGCAGCTGGAAAAAGCGAGCGGTACACAATGTTTCCTCGCCTGATTTCCCAGCCACTGACTTGGCTGAGCTCACTTCCCCTGGTGGGAATGAATAATATAACACAATGATCTCTCTGCTTAAAGGACACTTCTCATTTCCAATCAACCCTAGTGCCAAACCTTTCACGTTTGTGCCTACATCTCAATATCCAGTGGTCATACTTCGCTAAAACAAAAATGTACAGAGTAGAGGGGGCGCTCGCGAGTCCGAGCAAGATGGCAGCATCCTGACGTAGCTCTGCCGCTGATGAGCAGGCCCGTTCATATTTCACCCACTGCACTACCTAAGGGGTTGACTTTATTCATGGGCTTGGGCTCCAACACCCTTGGTACAGCAATCCTGAGATTTTGAAGATGCCGTGTCACGTTACAATCCTACCTCGACTACTGCCTCTTCTACACTGCTCCCGCCGTGGTGCGTGGTTGAGGTTTGCAGTGGCCTCCTTGCTCCATGCTGTGGGATGGCGCCCCGGGACACGGCCTACATTGTTTACCTGCATCTGAGGCCAGTGGAGAGGCGATCTAGTTGACCACAGGATCGTGCCTCTAGAGGGAGAAGCAGCACTGAAGGGCTCTGCCCCTAAATGCAGCAGCCTAGGTGCAGCAGCTGTGCTCATAGCCCTCATAGCTCCCGGCTGAAATGGGGGGGGGGCACCTTGCTGTCAAGCTGGGTTGGCCTCTGGCTACATTGGCTGTGGAGCCATAGCCCCTAGAGCCCGCTCTGGAAACCAGCAAGGGCCTCGGCACATGATTACTATTGCCATCACCTGGCATGGACCGGGTATGCTGCTCTCTTACCCCTCCAACACATGGCGCATTCCAGTAACACTGTTGGTCTATGGGCTCTCACTGTGCAGTTACTGAAAACACCTGATTAGTTTCTCAAATTGACTGGCATCATGGTGGAGGTCCACCTGGTGGCGTTATGTTAACTCTGTGGTACTGTGTTCTGCTTGGTGGCACCCAGGCTCTGCTATCAGTGTCTATTTTTGCAAACTGTTTTTGGTCTCCTCCTCTCGCGTTCTCTGGTGTGGGGCATCCATACCCCCAGCATTGTACTGGTGACCCTATTACCTGGGCACTTGTGGCCCGATGTGTGCCGGTGGTGAATGACCCTAACAGGAGCCTAACAGTCTGTGACCCAGCCAGCTCCCTATGCTGCTTCGCTTCCAGCTACCAGCCGTCGTGATACAGCTAAGGTTACATCCTGGTACTGCGCTCCTCTGCCTTACTAAAGGTGGTTCACTGGAGCCCGCTGCTCAAGCCTACCTTCGGGCTGATACTACCTGTCTGACCACCTTATACGTACTCATTCTTACTTAATGTCTGGCCTTCGCCGGATGCCCACTGGTTGCACAGGATATGCATTATAGCTACAACTCTGACCTAACCTACCTAGAAAGCCCAGACCCTGGTTGTCGTTATCTGTTAACCACACCAGTAGTCCAGTACATCATGTACTCTCGTCACCTCGTCCCGAGACATGGAGATTCCCCTATGAACATTATAGATGTTCATTGGCGCTTAGAAGCTTAGAAGCTTAGAAGCTTAGAAGGTTTGTCTGCCCACCCCTCTTTCATTGTGTTACTAGCTATATCTTGGGCATAACCCGACAATTTGTTACTAAGCAACTAAAACTCCTCCTTTCCTCCCAAGGTCATAGAGCTCTAATCACTAAACCAGCCATTTCTGAATGCCCCTGCATCATTACCGTGAGACTTCTCAGTTTCCAGCACAAGTTAGCTTTACTTAAAGCATACTGCACGGTGGGCACGATTCAGCACAGTGGCGCCACCATTCAGATCTTCAACGACTTCTCAGCCAAAGTCTCCAAGCGCAGGAGAGATTTCAATCCCATCTTTGAGGTGCTCAAAGGCTCAAGTCACAGGTACTATGTCTAGTTCCCAGCCACCTGGTGCCTACAATTCAAGAGTCAGTGGCACACATTTCATTCCCCCATGGAGGCATGGCGATTTCTATACTAACATTACCTAGTGACTACCGACGACATGCCCTCTCGAGTGCAGGCCCCAGGGCTGGCCAGGATTGGCAACCACAGCGAGACATGCATGGCTGCACTAGAGGAGGAAGGTGTACTAGAGCTCCCACTGGCCCTGCCGGTGAACGGGATATACGTTCAAGAAGCTTAACATCACTTCAGCGGTGTGATGTTTACTTTTTTGGAGCATCCAACCAGCGAGAACATCTTCCAAACCTGCAAAAATGGGGGCTCGGGCCACTATCTACTGCCACACGCACATAAGAGGGGCTCCTCAAAATGATATTATACCATGGGTATTCTTAGCTGTGACAATGTTTAACCGTATTTCTGCTGGCACAACAAATATCCTCACCTCAATTCTCCCATTGCCTTGGTATGCCGGTTGACACAGGCTCGGACCCCTTGGGGCCTTTCTCCTCAGGTGTGCATAGCTCTGGTTGGGTGCCCTAGCAGGCCCACAGTCAGACTTTGTGCTTGTCCCGTGTGGTCTTCTATTGATGCAGAACCATACCCTCTATACCCCTGAGTCCCTGCCTCTTCTGCCAGTCAATTAACTCTTAATGGCTTGTCCCCTGGCACGCAGACATTATATTCACCCGCATGGCCACAAGTTCCTCTCCGCACCCAGATCCAACTGTTCCGGAGGGAGTGTAGCCCTGATCATCCATGAGTGGATCCCTGCCTCTGTCATTCCTATGCAGGCCTACTCCTATTTCGAATGCATCGTCTTCAGGCTCTCTCTCTCCTGGCCATTCCCTTACTGTGGCTACCATCTATCGGCCACCCGGTCAGATCTCCTCCTTCTTCTCTGAGCGGGCTGACCTCTCCTCTTCCCTCCTGGTCTCGACCACTCAACTCCTCCTTCTTGGAGACTTTAACATCCACATGGATGCTTCCTGTCCTTCCTCTGAACTCTTTCACGGCCTCTGCGACTCTCTCTCTCTCTCTCTCTATTCTCTCCTCTGTCCCGACTCACTCTGCAGGGCACACTCTAGAAGTTCTGATTTCTTCAGACCTTCCCCTTTCTATCATTCTCACCACTCCTCTCTCCTGGAGTCATCACTTTCTCCTTTCCTCCCACCTCACCTTCTCTACCTCTCAGGCCAAGCCACCTCCAGCACAGCCACCCACCTTCTCGGTTATCCAACCCATGAAGCGTGTGTCAGTTGAGGCTTTTGCTGCCACGTTCTCACCTCCCACCCCCTTTTTCTGACTCTGACACAGCCCTTTCCATGCTCCACTGTGCTACATCTAATACTCTCGATGTTCTTGCCCCTGTCATGAGGATCCGCCTGAAGCCCAAAGCCAAGTGCAACTCCGGGTATGACTCTGACCTCGTCACACTCAAACGCAATTGCAGGGTGGCTGAGAGGGAATGGCATGCTTCTGGTACATACTCTGACAAACTGTCCCGCCGCCTGCTCCAAAGGCAATACTGGCTCTATGTTCGCACCAAGAAGAGCGCTCACATCCAAGACCACGTCTCTGCGGCATCTAACAACTCGGTGGAACTCTTTAAAATCTGCAAGCAACTGGCCAATCCTGCTGCAGTCTCTACCTCTCCTGTACCCTCCCAGGCCCTTTGCATGGCTCTGGCTTCTCATTTCATCTCTAAAACCTAGGACATCCTGTCCTCTCTCTCTTCCTCTCCCCCTCTCCCCCTACTCCCTGCTTTTCCTCTGGCCCTTCTTCGGCCACCTCTCCTCCCTCCTTCTCTGCCTTTCCCCTGTTCTCCCCAGACAAGGTTTCTAGACAAGTCTGATCTATGAAAGTCTTGTCAAAAAAGGTTCACCTCTGTTCCTCCAAAACCATCAAGCACCACATTGACACCCTGGCTCCTTCTCTGGCCGACTTCTGCATCCACTCCTTTGCCATTGGAGTCTTCCCTTCCCCACTGAAGAACTCCCTTGTGCACCTTCTTCTTAAGAAACCCTCAGCCGACCCTTCCTGCACGGCTAACTATCACCCAATCTCCATAACACTTTTCCTGGGCAAACTCCTGGAAAAGATGGCCATCTCTCAGCTTAATCTTCACTCTGAATCTGTTGGTTGTCTTCATAATCATTAGTCAGAAGCACAGAAACTGCTCTCCTGAACATCTGTGAAGACCTGCTCTCCAACCTTGTTTCCAACACCCCTTGGGTCCTCATCTTACTTGATCTCTCTTCTGCCTTTGACATGGTTAACCATGCCATCCTGCTCAACCGTCTCCGTGATAACCTGGGTATCACTGATCAGGACCTGGCTTGGCTGACTTCTTTCCTCTCCGATCAACCCTCCCAGATTCAACTTGGGTCCTTCCTCGTCTCTATCACTATCTCTACCTGTGGTGTTCCCCAGGGGTCTAACCTCTCTCCTCGGCTGTTCAACCAATACCTGGCACTTCTTGCCCACCAAATTGCTGTTCTCTGCCCCAACTTTCAGTGCTATGCGGATGATACTCAGCTGTCTTTCAGGCTTCCTTCAGCCATCTCTTCTCCATCTCTCATCTCTGACTGTCTGAATGCTATCCAGGAGTGTTGTGCCACCAATGATCTCTGACCATCGTCACATCCGCCTCCTCCTTTTCTCTCACTCTCTGGCCGGCCTCTCTTGCCTCTCTTCCTGCTCTCACCAGTGAGATTAAAAACCTTGGGGTCATCTTCGACTCCACACGGTCCTTCTCTCCTCACATCTCTGACGTCTATAAGACGTCACACTACCAGCTGCACCTCCTCAGAGGCATTCTCCCTTTCCTTTCCTTCCCCCAGAAACTCACTGTCTCCAGAGTTCTGGTTCTCTCTAGGCTGGAGTACTGCAACAGCCTCTTTCTAAATCTGCTTGCCTCTACTCTCTGCCCTCTGCAACTCATCCAAACCAGGACTGTGAGACTTGCCCTTGGCCTCAAGCCCAGGGATCGTATCTGTCCAGGACTGACATCTCTGCACTGGCTCCCAGTGGCAGTGAGGATTAAGTTCAAAACCCTCTGCATTGTCCACAAGGCCTTCTGGGGCCTGGGACCTCAATACCTTCAACTCTCTCTTCCTAAATATCTCCCTTCTCAAGCTCTTTGCTCATCCGCCTCGAAATCCCTCAGGGTCAGTCACTTCTCCAAGCAACGTGTTGGTGGTAGATCTCTTTCTTCGGCTGGAGCCTTCCTCTGGAGCAACCTCCCTCCCTCTCTGAAAATTGAGGAGAACCATCTCTGGTTCCGGAAGTACTTCAAGACCTTCCTCTTTGCTTCTGCTTTCTCTCTTCCTCTCGCTTGCTGAACTCCTGGCTGAAACTGAAACTGCACTGGTCCCCTGGCTACCCTCTACTCTCAGGCTCAGGTCCCCTCCCTGCCAGTTGCAAACCTGCACTGCCCCCCTGGCAACCCTTGCACTCCGAGGCTGTTTCTGTATCCCTACAGCCCCCTACCTGCACTCAACACCTGATGTCTGCACTTACCTTTGCGCCTGCCACCAGCTGGCCGCACTTATTATTTATTGTTCTTATTTATTGTTTTATTAATTTACTGTCTATCCTATGTACTGCACTTCCCCTCCCTCTTCCCCCTGGCACTTTCTGCTCCCCTGCCCTCCCCTGCATTTGCGCGATCTAAATGTCACCTGGCCTAGTAAGATCATTGTCTCTGTCTTACCTCTGTTCCCCTTCTTTGCCTTGTCGTGCCTGGGCTTTTGTCAGCCGATTTAGAGGCCCTAAATACACCCATCACAGAGGATGAAATAGTCAAAGTCATCAACAGTCTAGCAACTGCCATAGCGACAGGCCCTGATGGCCTACCACTGGACCTATATAAGTTGTTGGGGGACAAATTGGCTCTGACACTTGAGTAGTTATTCGCTGAGGCCGTGGAAGAAGGGCATTTTACAGATTCCATGCTAATGGCTAACACTGTTGTGCTTCACAAAAAGGGACACAATCCACCTGATTATGGCTTGTATCACACAATATCATTAATACATTCTGTTGCGAAGAGCCTCACTAAGTGTCTGGCTAGACACATCGATAAGCTCCTGCCCCGGCTTGTGCACCAAGACCAGACCGGGTTTATCCTACACCGATATTCTTCCGATGTGGGATGGCTCCTTAACATAATATCAGGCCTGTCCGCATCCGACAAGGTAATCCTTTTTTTCAACGCCGAAAAGGCATTCGACAGGGTGTGGTGGGATTACATGTTCAAGGTGTTAATGAAATTTGGCTTTGCTGAGTCCATTCTCCACTTCATCCATCTATTGTACTCTAATCCTCACGCTGCTGTTATCACAAACAGCCACACTTCTGATACCTTCCCCCTTTACACGGGCACGAGACAGGGCTGTCTCCTTTTACCCTTACTGTATTCTCTGGTGATTGAACCGTTAGCACATAAATTATGGAAAGATCATGACTGGTTGGGTATATGGAGGGGGGAAGAAGAACACTGTTTCTCGCTCTATGTCGACGACCTTCTGTTATACATTAAACAATGCTCCACCTCTCTCCCCCGTATTCAGTTGGTCCTTCGGGACTATGGATTTATAGCCAAATACAGCGTGAATTGGGAGAAGTCAGAAGTCTTATCAATATACCCAGACATCCCATGGGACACTGGTGGAGTTGCATCATTCAGGATCCAAACTCGTCATTTGAAATATCTTGGTATTCACATTAGCGCTAACATAATTGATCTCTAATCCCTGAATTACCCTCTTGCTGTTGCTAAAATTAATCTAACCCGATGGTCCTTGATACACCTCTCTTTAATGGGCAAAATAAACGCCATCAAAATAAACACCATGTCAAAATAGACATACCTAGCTTCCATGATCCCAACTGCTCCTCCTACCACTATGATTAACAAATTTGACAAACAGCTGACGAAATTCATATGATAGGGGAAATAGACGAGCCTCAGAAGATTCATTCTACAGGCGTCCAAATCCGATGGTGGCCTAGCACCTCCGTCATGGAAACTGTATCACCAGTCTGCACAGGTGTGTGGACCAAGCATTTCCTCAACACGGAGGACTCATCGAGCTGACGCTCTCTGGAACTCCTTGCACTGCGGCCCCACACTGGAAGCCCTGGCCATCCTGATGTCCACACTGCCCAAGACACTCAGAGCGCATCTGCTCATCAGCCTGATCCTCTCCCAGTAGCACAAAATGCTGTCATGCATGGGGGTCACCATACACACAGCCTCGGTTTGGATCAGTATAAGAGCGTCCTTTCCTACGCCCTAAACCGCATGCTGCACGTGAGGCAATTCACTGAGTGCCAACACATACGTGTCATGGATCTCTTAGAAGATTCCACACCCCTCAGCTTTAAAGATGCAAATCGACTATTGGGTCTTTCAGACTCAGAGTGGCTCCACTACATAGCTCTTCACTCCACTATCAAAGCTCACACCATCGCCGACTCACCCCATCTTCATGCAAGGTCGAACTCGGGCTGGATCTCATATCTTACCCAAAAATCAAAACATTTTATGGGCCTGAACATTTTGGAGTCACAAACAACCTATACAGAAATACATCCTTAGTGGCTAGTTGGGCCGAATATCTACATACTGCCCTGGACGTAGGTGATCTCCATAGCTTCTTTTCGGACGTAGTAAATGTGTCGCTCAGTGTCTGCAAAAGGGAAATACAGTATAAACTTCTTCAGCAAGTGTATTTTACTCACGCATGTTTGCATAGCATGAAACTGGCACACTTCGATGTCTGCTGGAGGAAGTGTGGACTTCCAGGCACTTTGGGTCACATGCTATGGTCCTGCCACAGGCTTGAGGCATATTGGACTAAAATCCATAGACAGGTCTTACTCATACATGGCTCTGCGGTCTTAATGTCACCTTTGTCCATGCTGGTTGGTGCTGGGGCCGAGGAATGGCATGACGATTCCATGACCAGGAAGCTGATACATCTGATGCTATTCACAGGCTGAAACTGGAAAGCCAAGAAACCCGCTATCGTTAACCAGTAGCTTTTCCCTCCTGTGGGGGCTCTGCTCATTCGAATGCTGCTGTCACCCTACAAGCCCAACATTTTTGGGAACTATCCGACCCTTTCATATGATATTGTATGGATAGAATGTTCTATCCTGAGTGTCTGCGCACACCTACACCTGATGGGGCTATGGGTACGCTGGGATATGTGTGATGAGTGTTGCCTCGGATACCCCTGGCTCAGTCAGTTATAGGGTCTCGCTCACTCACTGTCTTGCTTCCTCTAAATACCACGCCTTTTCTTTTTAGCCTCTTTCACTTATGATTTGTTCTTTTGGGGGGGTGGGTTTCGTTGTGTGGGAGGGGATGCTAAAGTCGCCTGTTATGTAATAGAGGGGCAGGGGTTGCTGTTGCCTGCTTTTCTCTGTTGTTGTTGTATTGGGTACATTTCCTCAATAAAAAGATTACAATTTTAAAAGAAATGTACACAGTAAATACACAGGTACTTATTTGCATAAGTGCGTGTGCCATGCAAATTAGGAAACACCCCTTTTGATTGCATGTTCCTAAACATGAACTTGTGTAATGTGCACGGGTATGGGCTTGCATAATGATACATTCAAAATGAGCTTTCTTTCACATTACCACCTTCAGTCTATATGACAACCTGCAAAGAACCTGGCCATAAATTGATTAATTCATTCTTTAATAATTCCTAATTAACTTCAGACTAAAGCTTTCTATCATACTGTAGAAGCAATCTGCATTTTAAATGGCTTAAAAATAAGTCATCTAGCCTAAAGCTGCATTTATATATTATGCAAACTGTTAAAAAAGAGACATGAAGAGGCGTTACTTTGCTCACTGGGCCTGGGCTCCGAGTCCACAACACTGACTGGCAATGGTTCTGACCGCGGACAGCGGCTGGCCTTAATTAATGGTAACTGTGGAAAGAACAAGCTAAATATGCTATATTAAACAATGCAAAGTATTTGCACAGATCACCACTAAAACTGTATAATGTGATTATTGTGTCAATAGTTGCCACGGCATTATCACATGACATAAAGTAGTATGAGAAAGTGAAAGCTTTTCCAATGTCTTATCTTTTGTTTGTTAAATGGCACGTTGCAGCAACAAAAAGGTCCTCCCAGGAAGAGATTGGGCCTCATTACAACGTATGGGACCGGCACCATTCATTCCGGGCTGCCACATTACGAGGTCTGCAGCGGGTCCCACTCTGGACGCCTGGCCAGACCAGACGTGCAGAGCGGGACCCACTAGCAGACCACGATGTTAACAACGGGCCCATCATTAACGGGCCCGTTGTTAGCATCCTCCCCATTCCCATTGAGCCCCATGGGGTCTGAAATGGGAATGGGGATGCACCAGGTCCGGGTCTCACGAAAGGGAATTACTGGGCCCTCAAAGGTTGAAATGGCCCCGTAAGTCCCCTTTTGCAGGACCCGGACCTGGTACCCGGTTTGGGGGCAGCCATGCCGCTAAAAACCGCATGGCTACCTCCAAACTCGTAATGAGGCACATTGTCTTGTTGAAACAAAGTCTTGCCTGGAAATTGCATTGTTGCTTCCCGGTCCGTGTCTGAAGACAGAATGTTCACTGCACTCTAAACCTTCTGATTGGCTAATAGAATGTCAATAATGATTTGCATGTGCTAGTGTGTCATAATAATTCAGATTTAATTTAAAAAATCTATTAGTAACAGCCAGAGGTGTTGCTATGGGGGGGCTCAGGGGGCCATGGACCTGGGACTTTTGGTTGCAGCCCCTGATAGAAGCTCAGAGGTTACAATTTAAAGGCTAGCTAGCCCCGAGTCCCAAAATTAACGTAGCCCCAGATCTTTTCCAGACCTAGCAACACCCCTGGTAATAGGGAAAGTGGGAACATGGGAATGGAGAGGGGGATGACATGCCCTTGTCGCAATTTGGTATTCAGCTATGCAATCTTGACTTCGCTGAAGCAATACAAGGCGGCTGTAAATGGGAACCATCTATGATACATGAATTCTTGGTTGCGGACATTATGTGTCATTAAATGAGGTCTATGCCATCTATGCTGACTATTGAAAGCCCCGATGTCCCGTCACTGCCCATTTGAGCTTTTGTGGTTATTTCAGTGTAGAAAAGTAGGCCCAGCATGCTGACCTTCAACATAGGTGCCAATCAATTCATGGAGACAGTGGGCCTCATTACAACCCTGGCGTTAAGGGGTTAACGGTGCCGTAAAAGGCTGTGGCACCGTTAAACCCTTAACGCCCGATTCACACTTTAACGCCTGCTTTTTGCAGGTGTTAAAAATCCATCCCGCTAAGGGACCTTGGTGCTAATTACGGCACCGTAATTTACGGTGCCGTAATTAGCGCCTTCCCCATTCCCATTGAGCCCTATGGGCCAAAAATGGGAATGGGGAAGGGGCCATGGTGAATGGGGATTTACCGCCCCGCCAACCTTGGAATGGGGCGGTAAATCTGCCATCCACCATGGCGGAATCCGGCATGGACCATGGTGCTAATAGCACCATGGTCCAACGCCAGGGTTGTAATGAGGCCCAGTGTCTGGGTGCTGTCCTAAGCGACCATGTTCCGGGATGTTTATTTTTTTATTATTTTAGTGAACTGGGGCAACATAGTTTGGACCAGCTGAGCTTGCACACATGCGCTCAGCAGATCACTGAGAGCCGATCAGAAATCCAAACATCTGCCCCGCTACAGTAAGAAGCACTTGTTCTAGTGAATTCCATCTTTTTGAAGAATGTGTTGTATTGCCTTTTAAACCACCAGAGAGTCCTGGGTCCCTTTTCTTTCCCCTGCCGAAGATGATAATATTTATTTACTTGTTTATGTACACAGCACTTGGCAATAGCACTTGGCAATATTGTCGCCTTCCAACAAGGAAGACTGAAGGAATGTAATGTGTCTGGGAAAAAATAGTTAAAACATGTTCAATTAACTGGCACATTGGCACTCAAAAATATCCCTCCTGTCCAGTTGATGTCTTCTCGTCTCCTTGATCCACCTGGCTTTTTTATGCGTACATGAGGTAGCACGCTGCACGGTTGGGAGTGCCAAGACTCTCTTCCAACTCTGCACTGAATACACTGGAATGCTGTTTCGCCTGAACTATAATAATATTAACTACTCAATCAGTAAAAGAGCGCTAACAATAACAGGCTTCTGAAACACTGTGTATGCAGAGTTACCAAAGAGATCCCATAAAGCACCCCGGCTGGACCAGCGCATAAAGGTTTGTCTTTGGTATAGAAAGGACACACCACATCTCGCCTGAACTTACATATGTCTGCTGACTCCCACTAGTCTCCAGAGGGAACTTCAAGTTGTATACCAATCAACGGATGCTCTGGAACAAGGTCACAAAGTATTTGCCTTTGGGCCTCCACTGGTACTGTAGGGCAGACCACCGGCAACCAGACGAGTAAATGACAATCCTCTAAGGAAAAGATTTGGTACATCTCTTGCAAGCATAACAAAGTTTTATTTCCAAAGTAAAGTCAGAACATGTTAGGGGCATTCAATTCCGACTCCTACGGAGCACGCACTGCATACTTCAGAGCAAAGCAGTATGTTTTAAGCAACATTGTCGTCACAAGTGATGCAATCAATATACATTGTTGATTCCCCTTGCTCATTGGCCCTCCCCTATGTACATACCAACCGCTGCATATGATTGGTTCCCAGGTGATTGTATCAATCCCTTTACACGTGGTCCTTGTCCTTGCCACTCTAAGTTCATGCGATATGAATGCAACCTCAATAATGAACACTTCTCCCCCCCCCATGAACACCTCACGTGATGTGCACTTGGTAGTTGGACATGAGCTCAGTGGATACTCTCGAGGTCAAATTGGCCTTCTCAAATGCAAGGTGCTACTTGGATGCCAGACACAAGGGTGCCCCCACCATGCCTCCCTGGCATTAACCGAGATTTGTTATCCTCACCCTGTTAACCTCGCAGTACACATCACAAGATATCCTGCTCTGAGATCCCCCTTGGCAGCCTCCCTGGGCTTTCACCTAGGCTTGGGCAGGGACTAGAATAATCAGTCACTCTTTGAGGGATTTAAGATTTCTAATGGTGGGCATTTGGTAGTTCAATAGAGTGACCAGTATTGTGGGGGCACTGGGGCCCTAAATCTGGACTGGGATATTTTGGCAGCTCCGGACATCTGCCCTGGCTCCCAGGAGATTGTCCTTCAGAGGCAGGCGCAGTCCTACCCTCGCTCGACTATCCACATTCCTTCCTAGGTACATAGGCCTGCAGCGTGAGAGAACAGGATAGTTGCTTTTGGCGTGAAGGCCTCTCTGTGGCCGCCTGAGTTGGGAACGGGGACAGAAATACAATGGTGTGTTATTGTGAATGCTGGGGCCTGGTCTTTCTAGGCCTTAGTCTCAGAAATGGTGATGGTTCAGTGCTTATGGTCCCTGAGCTAAAGATGGCTCCCATTCCCTCTAGTACTATAAGCTGTACTGTTCCTTCACCCCTACAAGGCACCCCCTTGCCTCTACTGTCACCATTCAATGTTACACTATATCCTTAATATGTTTTCCTCACTCTGAGCCGTTTTGGGCGGGCAGGGGACTTGAATATGCATCCCAACATTCCCCCCCTTTAGGTAATCCCAAATTAAATAACTCTGCTGTCAATCCTTCTGCTCTTTTAACCCCCTTTGTTCCTCCCTTAGGTAACCAGACCCTACACACATCACACAAGCTTTCCCCCACCTATGCATACTGCTGTGGGAAACATGTAAGTTAAACACACCCTCCGTCACCTGATAAGTTGACCCAGTGTTCTGTATAGTTTTCTGGGTCTGCAGGGGGCATAGTTACAGTCCCAGGGGGATCCATAGGTCTCTCTGTTCTAACCATATGGGGCTTAGTTCGGTCATCTGTTTGTGCTTGGCCAACCTTTTTTCACCACGTGGTGCACCAATTCCATAATTGAAACCATCATCATTGCGCTATTTGAAATGCTCTTTACACAGCACCGAAGGATCATCTGGCATTTGCAGAACATCACCAACAAGACTACCACAATCTGGACCAAGATGTTCACTAGCACTCCCATCCATGATGGCGCCCATGAGAACATTGAATGAAACCGGTCGTCTGCTTAAGTCTGTGCAGGGCCCCAATTATGTGGGACAAAGACCAATTTTGGCAACGTTTGGGGGTATGTATGCACATGAAGATTGTCCAATTTTTTACAGACCCCACCTTCCATGGCTATCAAAATATCCAAGATGGTCCGCATCTCACTCGTGACCCCATACAATCCTTGCTCGGTATCGTTCGCCAACTGGATAATTTCACACCTGATGATCTGCAACCATTTTGAGTTTGCCGCAGCCTGCACTCGAGGTAACATGATGGATGCAAAGCACACCTCTGTTTTGGAGAAAAGTTGATACTTGTCCGATATTTCATTCAGTAACTTGGATGAATTTTCAAATAGGTAGTTTGGGGGCTGGGGCATGGGTTGTTTTGACTTTGCTGTGGCAGAAGTTGGTGCTATTGATAGGTGTGCTTCAGGAAGTACAAGTATGGCTGATTGCAGTTTTGCCAATGAGCATGTGCCCCTCCAGGATGGCCGGACACCCAGTATGGTAAGGTATCGTATGAAATGGTATGGTATTGTTTATTTATTTAGTGCATATACACAGGCAAGTGTTTCACAGAGCTCAAGGAGGGTGGGTGAATGGGGAGAAAACAGTCACTCAGAGCCCTTGAAATTCTGAGACAATAATAGTCTGCACAGGTACATGCGTAGAAAGTACATTTAACAGTTTGGGAGACAGCAAATAGGCCTGATGGTGATTCTGCATTTTCAACAGTGCAATTAAAGAGTGAAGACAGGGGACAACAGACAGATGATCTTCAGGCACAGTACGTACGGATCAAGCAAGTGCATAAAAGGTCAATTGGAGATGGAGGATTAAGTGCACCCAGCCGGTTGATATTATGTTAAGTGCAGAGAGAGCCACTCTCTTGGATTAATTTCTCAGGTGCATTGAGTGTGGGTGGGGTGTAGGGCCCTGAGGCAAGTGCGAAGGAGGACTGGAGGGGGTGCCGGGGACCAGTGAGACTGAGTTACACTCGGCGTCCAGTCAGCATACTGTAAGGAAGAGGAGGGAGAGAGGGAAAAAACAGAGAACTAGGTTAGCAGGGTAGAGGGAGAGAGAAGGAAGAGGAGAAGAGGAAGGTCTTGAGAAGTTTATGGAATCTAAGGAAATCCGGCTCAAGACGCAGGGTTGCAGGGAGGCTATTCCAGAGGGAGTCACCTGCTGAGGATAAGGATCTCCCTCCAAATCTCTGCTTGGAGAACCGGCTCACTCGCAGAAGGTTGGAGGTAGATGAGCGGAGGGCTCGTGAGGGACAGTATTTAGGTAGACAGGGTTGCAGGTAGGTAAGTCCCAAGCCCGAGAAAGCCTTGTGAATAATGCAAAGGGTCTTGAATTTGATCCTCGCAGCCACGAGGAGCCAGTGAAGGGATTTCAGCGCTGGAGAGATGTGGTCCCTGGGCTTGAGGCCAAGGATAAGTCTTGCGGTTGTGTTCTGGATGAGTTGCAGAGGGCAGAAGAAGGGGAAGCCAGGAAGAGGCTGTACCAATAGTCTAGCCTGGAGAGAACCAGGGCTCTGGAGACAGTGAGCCTCTGGGGGAGAATGAGAAAAAGTGGAGTGACTCCGAGGAGGTGCAGCTTATAGTTAGACTTTTTAGAGATGTCTGAAATGTGAGAGGAGAATGAGAGAGTGGAGTCAAAGACCACCTCAAGGTTTCTTGCTTCGCAGGTGGGTGCAGGTGCAGGACCAAGGGAGGCCGGCCAGAGCGAATGTGGGAAAGTGGGAGCAGGGGTCCCAATGCAAACAATCTCAGTCTTAGTGGCATTGAGGCAGAGGTCATTTGCAGCACACCAAGATTGAATAGCGGTCAGACAGTCAGATAGGAGCAAGGAGGCGGTTGAGGGTAGCCTGAAAGATAGCTGAGTGTCATCCGCATAGCACTGGAAGTTAGAGGTGAAAGTGGCAATCACACATGCCAGGGCAGCCATATAGACATTGAAGAACCAGGGGGATAGGTTAGATCCCAGGGGAACACCACAGGTTGACAGAGTGGTAGTTGAGTGAAAGGCTCTGAGTTCCACCTGGGATGGGCGGTCAGAGAGCAAGGAGGTTAACCACACCAGAGCCTGACCTGTGATTCCCACGGTGTCACAGAGACGTGTGATCAGGATGTCATGGTTAACCATGTCGTAGGCAGAGGAGGACACATCCAAAGTGGCAAGGACGAGTATGCTCATCCTTTTTGCATAGACTTGCATAATAGCCTGGCAGTTAAGGGGTTTATGCTGCAGTACCCTTGTTTATAGCTGGAATATACAGAGTCTTGTTGCACATATTATTGCTTCCCACAGGGAGACTGCCAAGTTTTTGGAAACACATTTGATATTCTTCTTCTGCTTGCACTTTCACTGGTATTTCTCTATTTTGAAGCCATGTCAGCTTTGGGACATACGTATCCCAGATGGTGGCTCATTTATTGTTCACGTCCCATATTACTTCTTCATCAAACCTCACCACTCCCCCAGCTGAACAACTCACTATTCCATTTTGAACTCTCTCTGCTATTAACAGTACACCTTCCATCTTCAGAAGTGGGCGTGGCTTGCGCTGTGGGTCTTTGGTGTTTTTTCACATTTCTCTTCATCTCTGCTCATAAAGACAAGTTGTACCCTTCGAACATGCTGTCAACCCGGCATAGCGCTAGATGGACTAAGCACTGAGCCTCTAGGGATATCGTTTCTTGGGGCCCTAGTATTTTGGACTCGCCAGACACATGGGGGAATAAGGAGTAGACATAGCAGATTCTGTTTGCCCTCCGTTTCCCCATTGAGCTCATTTAGCTATACCACACATTGTTAAATTCTGGATGGCGCCGATCTGCCATTGTATCTCCTCCAATTCCTCTGTATTCATCAGAACCCCTTCTGTCAACCATCTCGCTTTTTACTCTGTATGATCACTTCCAGGTACTAGTGCTGGTCACTTACAAAGTTTGTACATCCATTAATTCATTGTAACTGTCTGCCTGCATGGTTTCTTGGCCAAACATGTTCCCTCCCATGTTCACACATCCACTCCTATTACACTGGTAAGTAATAGAAGCAAAGTAAAACATAATCAAAGCAATATGTATATTCTGACATCGATGACAATCTTGTGTTTGTGTGAAACTGCGAAATATGCTTTTTGAAAAGTGCTATACATGTGTAACTGGCCAGTAATAATAACATTATGACAGTCTCGCAACATGTTGTAGCAGCTTACCATCTGACGAGGTGGTCCAGTGAGGTAGATGTCTTGTTGAGTGCTCTGTAACGCTTTTGCAGAGAGAAGCAAGAATCTGGGATTTTAAAAACTACAAAAAAAGTACATACAACAATTTTCTATAAAAGTACAATTCCACAATATATGCAATGTTATAGTCAGTAGTTGATCCTGAAAGAAACACGTTTTATGTACAATTCACAGTAGCCTGGAATTCACAATGATCATAATTTTTTATGCAATTCATCAGATTGTGATCATGAATATGGTGGTGTTGTGTCTGCGACAAGAAGTGCTGTATGGGCGGGCCATCGCACATCGGAAAGGTGCACCCAGCACCTCAACTCCTTTACCTTCACCGCAAATGGAGTGGCATAGACTACTGTAAAGTGTCCATTATAACTTGTCTTGCTCCACCTGCGGATGATTTTTCGCACAAACACATGGTCTTCAGGGGCCAGTTGAAGAGGAGGAGAGCTACAGAAGCAGATGCAGCATTGGTGTCATCCTCTGTTCTCATTGGTGCTATCTGTTGAGAAATAAGCTTGGTTGAATGCATAAGAACAGACAAGTAATCTTTAAATCGTCCCTCAAGATGGATGAGGTCCTGTTAGCATCAGAAGCACTCTGAAATGAAGATACTGGTGTGTGTTTCTTCCACCCTATTACAATTTCATGTGTGGACAAATGGCGATCCTTGCTGGGCTGCACCCGCATGCTGAAAGGAACCAAGGCAAACAGTAGACCCAATTCTCCCTGAGGGTAACACATGGCTTCCAAAGTTTATCCTTTAAGAAGCTGTTCATTCGCTCTACCACGCCGTTAGCCTGGAGATGACAAATAGAACATGACCTATGCGTTATGCCCAATAGAGCTATTATTTTGTTGAACAGCTTATTGAAGAAGTGTGTGCTATTATTTGACCTTAATACTTCACACACTCCCCATCTGGGAAACACTTCCTGCACAAGAAATGTGGCAGCACTTTTGGTGTCTGGATGTGTACATGGACCTGCCTCAACCCAACGGGAGAAGGGGCACACACATTCTATTAAGTATCTGAGTGTTTTGCACCATTCTCCCATGTCCGAGTAGTCGATACAAAGCTCGAGGAATGGCACAGTAGGGCAAGGTACAGTGCCTCGTAGTGTCTGCAATGTTTGACCAGTTTTGTAAGTCTGAGACACAGTGCAATTAGAAACAAACATGTTTAACAACTACTGCATGATCAGCGCGTACCACTTCTCCAGTATGTCAGCAGAGATGTGCTGCTTTCGACACATGAGAAGAAAAGTGTAATTGCTTGAATGCAGCCATCACCAGCTCGTGGGGCATCACTACCTTACTAGTTATTCTCTGCCTCCAAATCAGGTCTATGGGTGACTGTACACACCCTCTATTTACCCACAGACCTTTCGTCTTCTGTGAAGCCCTCCCTTGTATCTCTATGCTTTCACTAATTTTCAAAGATGTGTATAGAGCTGGCAATTGCACCTGCATATTTGCAACCTCAGGCTATTTTGCTGTTTATGGTATGGGGAAGTATGCTGTGTGTTTGCTCACTGCGTCCGTTGTGGCATCCCCAAGAGAAATGTTGTCTGTATTATTGGTGTGGGTGGTACATTTCAATACTGCTACTAGAGTGAACTGCGATATGGCATATACTAATTTGTTAAGTAGGGCAGCATGTTGCATCTAAATCCCTGTCTTTTCCATCGAGCCTGCCCATAATGTACTGTGGTAGTGATGTACGCTGAATGGGAGTAGATTGTCAATCTACACCCCTGTGGTGCTTCCAGGGCCTCAGTTAAATCAATCAGTTCAGCTGTCTGGCTGAAACATGCATGGGTAACCCTTTCTGTACTAGTGTCTCATACATTCCCTCCATTAGGCGAACCACAGCTGCACCTGTATGCCTCCTCACTGTCTCTTGGTCAATAGTTGCCAACCCATCAATGAAAAACAAGTGATTTTGGGGTGTCATTGTCTGGTACCTCATAAGTCGCACGGTCATGGACCTCATCATCAGCAGTAATAGTTTATGTCTGAAAGGTTGCAGGGTTCACTATTTTGCATCATACTATGTGAATACTGAGGCTGGACAGTAGAATATCATATGCTGATGCTCGCTGCGCAGTCAATGTTGATTTGGACCTTTCTAAAATGGCAAATTCTGCATGCTCTACATACAGCATCTCAGAACACCCCACAGTAATTGTAGATGACTCCTCTATAGCAAGTGCCGCTGCAGTGAGTGCCTGCTTGCACATGAACTGTCCCTACATTACCGAATCCAACATGCCACTATAATAGGGCAAGGGCTTGTGGCCCATTCTGCTCTTTTGTGTCATTACTGCTGTCACCATCTGCCAATCAGAGTGTGAGAAAAGATAAAAGTGTTGTGTATAGTCAGGTGTAGCTAATACTGGAGCTGTGGCAATCACCTCTTTTAGCTCTTGGAAACTAGTCAGCATATCCTCTATCCATGTGATAACACTCCTTGGCCCTCATTACGACCCTGGCGGAAAGTGACTGACCGGACCGCCACAGCGTGAATAGCGTTTCCGCCATTGCACGAAGGAGCAAAGTGCGGCCCATTCCGACCCATCGGGCACGAGCACCACGGCATGGCGGAAGTGCAAAGTCCGCGATGGCGGAAATGACCCCAAAACGGCCCACACCGCCGCCGTACGGCGCCCTAGGTGCAATACCGCCACCCATCTTAGCGGACACCGCAGTGAGCGCCAACCGGAAAGTACGGTGACCGTAAATATACGGAAACGGAAGTAAAAACATGGGCCCGGAACGGGAAACATCCCGCCGTACACCTATAAAACCACAAAATCCACACAACCACTAAAAACACTACCCTGAAACACACCCCAACCCGTCATCCACCCTAGCGAAACCAAGAAAAATGGGAAAAGTAGCGAAGAAAGTGTGCGACCGCAAGCGGCAGGTCCACTTCTCCCGTGAGGAACTCACCGTGCTAACAGAGACCCTCCAGGAGAATGCTGCCGTCGTCTTCTCCACGCAAATGACCAGGACGGCACTTGCGAACAAGAAGGCCTAGTGGGCCCTGGTGGCACAGCGTGTAAGTGCGGTGGGGACCGCACCCCGCAACCCACAGCAATGCAGAAAGCGATGGGACGACCTGCGGATACGCGTCCGTAGCATACTTTCTGCCAACCGCAACATTGCCACAGCCACCGGGGGAGGTCCTGAATCACCCATCAAGTTGACCCCCTGGGAAGAAATCTGTGCCTCCACCATTGGAATGGAGAGCATAGAGGGAGTCGGAGGGATGGAGAAAGGAGTGCAGACATCCGAAGAATCAGGTAGGTGGCCCAAATAAAACAATGCTAAATCCACAATTTCCAATCATGTGAAGTACCATGTGTCCCCATAGTGCAACAGAAACACATGTCCAGGAGAACGTCCACACACATTGGCCTGATAGCGCACTTTAAAACTCACAATAAATACATAAATAATTAAAAACCCCTAAAACACCCACTACACGTGCAGCAGGCACACCCTAACTGCAGGCTGCCAAACAACTGCACCCTCACTCCACACACAAATGAAAGCACCTCCAAGGCCCCGACCCAAATCACCCTCAGGTACCACCCCAATGCATGTGATACAATGCCATTCCAATTCCCACAGACCCATTAATAACCCTCGCCCTCCTTTACTCCACCACAGGGTCCGATCCAAACGACGAGCATCAGGACACCCCTACCAGCACAGCTGCAAAGAGGGCCAAGACCAACGGCCAAAGACCCTCCACCTCAGCTGCACGGATCAAGACACGGCAGCAGCACAAATCAGGTGGCAGCACAGAGGAGGGAACATCAACAGGCACCCCAGCAGCCAGCATGCCCACAACACCACCACCACAGGTCCCCCCAATGGATGCCACAGAAGGCACTGCCTCTGGTGGCAGCAGCACCATAGGTGACACCCCATTGATGGCAGCATGCTCCGACACAGAAAACGGGGATGTCGAAGTCAGATCCATCCATGACCTGTCCCAATCCCCCTGTCTGTCCCATCCCGTACACCATGAGGATACCACGCAGGGGCACCCACAAGACGACGACTGGCCATCCCCCACAAGCCCTGTGGCAAGGCAACATGAGGTCACCAGCCCCTCTGTGACACCACCGCAAATGGCCATGGCCCAGCAGAGGCAACAGTCCCTCGACCAGTTAATCGTGCAACAGCAGCAACTGGCCACGCTCCTCAAGGACCATGCCGATGAATGTGGGGGCACTAAGGCAGACATAGAAACATCAACTGAGACACTTAGGGCAGAAATGGAGAGAAGTACAGAGACACTAAGGGCACAAATGGAGAGTAGCACCGAGAGCCTGAGAGTACAAATGGAGAGTAGCACCGAGAGCCTGAGAGTACAAATGGAGAGTAGCACTGAGAGCCTGAGAGTCCAAATGGAGAGAAGCACCGAGAGCCTGAGGGGGGAACTGCATGCGACGTCCAAAGACGTATGTGCCGAACTTGCCGCAGTGCGCCGTGTGCTCACTGAGCTCTCACAAACCCTTAGGGACATGCATGGACGTGAGCAGGCAGAGACATCATCCGTTGCAAGTTCCGTCCAGGGCAGCCCCCAACGTAGATCTGGGAGGAACCTGCGCTCCACAGGCAGGGGTGCCCCTGATACCCGCAGAGGGGGCTTGCAATAGCGACTGCCCACTGACGATGAGCATCTTTGGACACTGGTGTTCGGGGGGGAGGTAGGAGGATGGAGGGGGTGTTTTGGGCTCACTTGGGTGGCGGGTCGATAGGGTGTTCAACATGATATCACATATGCCATAAACAATGCACGATCAACCAATGAAATGTGTGGACAATGATCTTTGTGTACTAGGCCATCATAGGCGTACAGTCCATATTGTGCATGTACCAGACACACACAGTGCCACGAGTACCGTGTCCATGTATCAGCCACCAGGCGTGAGTGCTAGAAGCATGCATCAATGAGATGCTGACGAATGTCACGGCCCTCCGGTGCCTCGCAGACTCCTTGAGGTGCTGCCACATCCCCACCCTCATCATGGCCATCTTCAGGTGCTTGCAGTTCTGCGTCAGGGGGCATGGGCACATTTCTACGTACGCACATGTTGTGGAGCATGACACATGCCATGACCATCTTTGCAACCTTCTCATGGCGGTACAGGAGTGCCCCGCCAGACCTGCTGAGGCAGCGGAAACGAGTCTTCAGTAGGCCGAATGCCTGTTCAATGACTACACGGGTACGTGAGTGGGCATGGTTGTAGTCCTCCTCATGCTGGTCCCGTGGGTTCCGGACTGGTGTGAGGAGCCATCTCTTCAGTGGATATCCAGCATCACCTGTATGTGGACGATAAACGTATGATGTGGAATGCCATTGCTACGTACGCACACCCCCCCCTTCCTGCCAGGTCATTGACGAATCACATACCCCACATCATCATGCATGAAATGAGACTCACCGAGTAGCCAGGATCTGTTCCCTGCGTGTCGCTCCATGTAGCGTGGTATTGTAGAGTTCCTCAAGACCATAGAATCATGGGTTGATCCAGGGAATCGGGCACAACAATGTGTAATGATCCTGTTGGAGTCACACACCATTTGTACATTCAGGCAATGGAATTGTTTTCGGTTGCGGTACTGGGCCTCCATGGCATGTGGGACGACCAATTCCACATGGGTGCAGTCGATGGCACCAATGCAACCCGGTATGCCGGCAAGTGCATGGAATCCCACTTTTGTGTTGGTAATTTCCTGCTCCGAGCGTGGTAGAGAGATGTAGTCGTCTGCGTGCTGCAGGAGGGCATCGAGCACTTGCAATAGTGTCCGTGAGAACAGTGGCTGAGAAATGCCATGCAACTGTCCGACTGTGTGCTGGTAGGTGCCTGTGGCCAGGAAGTGGAGTACAGACACCACCTTCAGTAGGGGTGGGATGGCGGTTGGGCTATCTATCATGCTGACAAGGTCAGCCTGTGTCATGTCCACAATGGCGGCTATGGTGTCCCGGTCCAAACGGTAGAGGGTGTGGATCTGCTCAGCAGTGAGGTTGAACGGATGTGCTCGGAGGCGTGGGATTGCGGGCTGCCTGCGTGGTGGTAGTGGCTGTACTGGCGGCCCTTGCTGGCCCTGCCTTGCCCTCCTCCTCCTCCTGCGTCTCCTCCGTGCGGCCGGTTGTAGTTGGTGTTCGTCTTCTTCTTGGAGTTGGAGTACTTGCAGTGCTATCAGGTCCCCCAGGGCCAACATCGCGAGTCCTGCCGGTAGCATTTCGGAGTGCGTGTGGTTGTGGGAGGAGACTGGGTGTGCAATTTATGTGTTTTCAGGCTGTATGGCCTCCACCTGTGGTGATTCATTCCACCTGTGCAAGCTGCTCTCCCCTTTGGCCGAGCACGTCCCGCACACAACGCTGCAATTCGAGTAATGGCATCTTGCTATTGCAATCATGTATTTGTACCCGATGGCCGTGTAACATTGGTTGATATGTACATTCGGCTATGGTCCCATTGTTTCACATACAATCTTTGCAGTCGCGAACAGACTTGTGAAGGGTCAGTGGAACGTAGTACTCGAGTAACGGTGGGCCCTCATGCATCACTGTACCGAGTTGCACCGACGGGCGGGGCGTCCCATTTGTGGGTGAAGGCAGTTGCCATTTTCACACACAGCCGCACTAGATGGATTAATTTGTGATTTCAAACGGCCACAGATGCCTTTTCGACGTGATGTTGCAAATGAGGAATTCGAAGGGCGGCACTTTCGGTTTTCAGCTAGCGGCGAGGAGATGCCCACAGGTCTGACTGCAAATATAACGTTCTATTGTTCAATGTCCTTGAGACAGGGGCCATGGCGAGGATGCAATGATTGATATGAATAGTTTGGGATGCGCAATAGCGACGTGGGCGATGAGGCCGGACGTTCCCAAATACATGTTACTTCACAACACTGGAATTCCGGGCTGGGGCACTGTGGATTTTGCAGGCTGCATAACGCACAGACTCAATGGATATTTCTAATGTTATGTGAGTTAATATTCAGGCGTTTTTATACCGGGATGAGGGAATGATGAATGGATGCATGGGCAGATGATTTGATACAGAGTTTGCCATGTACAGGGCTTCTTGGAATCTGTCCGCCTCCCCTGCGCTATGTGATGCAGGGCTGCCATAGTGGGACCATCGTCTATCTGGCCTTGTTGAGCCCTCCCTGTCTCGACGCGCCTTCAGACACTTGTGTCCATGCACGTTAACATTCCCATCTGATGGATTCTGTTTTCACAGACGCATGCACAGGTACACTCGTTTGTGATGGTGTTTGCACCTCGATATAGATGGTTATGAGTCGCAAGTGGTTTTGGGGTGGTGATGATCCTTTGGAGTGGGCTAGCATGCATATGGCTGTGGATTTAGTGTGATCATTGAAGTGAGTTGTTCGAATGTAGTTCTGATGGCCATTCTGTTCTTTTTCTTTTCTTTTGGTTGACAGGTATCTCCTCCCCTTTTGCCACTGCCATCTGTATGCCACTCCCGACACCTGCTGCTTCGTGTTAATCAGTGGAGCAGCATTACGATCTTATGGGACGATCGCCAATGGGCCACATGCCCTTACGCAGTACTAGTGGCTCGGAGCAACATTTCGGCCTTTCAGCTGGACTAGTGCCTCCCCATTGGGACGGCCCTGCGGTTCTGTGCGCTTCCATGTTGCCTTTTCGTACGTGAATGTGGCTCTGTGTACCATGATGGAACAGGGCGTCACACAAGTAGTAGCTGGTCATTTCTTGCGGATGCAGCCCACAATGGTGAAATGTGTTTTGGAGTTCATGGCCTAATGGCTGTATGGGCTTGGTGATTTTGTTGTGCATTAAATTTCTATTCTGATATGGGCCGTGTAGCGTTCTTCTTTGCAAGTGATGTGGCATATTCCTATTTGGGGAGCGATGTATTGTGAGGAGATCTGCATTGGGTTCCAGCTTCGGAGTTTAGTTGCGTGGTACTGTGCTGGGCGCGTTTGCCTACGAAGCCCAGTGAGGTCAGGGATGGGGGCTGCCAATATGACTGTTTGAATGTTGTCATGCTCAGGGGCGGGGGATTGGGTTTTGTGTAACAGATGCCGGTCAGCCAGGTGGACTGGTGGAATGATGTGATTTTCGGAATATTGCTGGTCACAGGTGCCTGTGTTTGCGTGCGTTTCTTGGTGGGGGACTGTGGTCATGTCCATTGGGATGGCTTCTGTATTCGTGCCATCTGTGCCCTGCAGCTCCCATCGGCCCCTCTTGTGATTCTTTTGTTCGTTGGCATGCATGGGTGACTTGTACATTTCACTGGTTGCATTGTGACTTCATTGCACCTACGGGGAGTTGTACTTTGTGGGCAGGGAGCGGTGTACAGGCACTCAGTGGGGCCGTTTACGGTTGATTCGCGATGCCGTACTTCTCGCCATGGCGGAATGGTACTTTCCGCCGTGCTTGATGGCGTTAGGTACATGTCCGCTAGGGTCGGAATTCGCGTACCGTTGCGCCATGGTGGTATTTACGGTTTGGCATGGCGCGCGCGCGCGTACTTGGTGCAGTTAGCGTTGGCGTTCACTACGGTGTCGCTACTGGCATCGTACTTTGCGGTGACGGGTCATAGTCGCACCGAGCGCTATTCGATGGCGGAATTGCATTTCCGCCATCGTTTTTCGATTTCCGCCAGGGTCGTAATGAGGGCCTTTGTCTTTTGGGCCTCTTTGAGTGCCTGTAACAACTGCCGTGTGTAAGTGGCGTAGTGGAAATGCAAGGCCCTACAGTAATTACATAGCCCCAGGAACTTCTGGATGTCTTTTACTGTCACTGGCTGGGGTGTGCTGCGTACTGCAGATGCACGTTCTGGTGTTATCGTCTTCCCATGGATAGAGATAAACTGACATAGGTACAACACACTGCAAAAACCCAGGACATCCGGAGCACCCTTGCGCCCCTCCCCATTTCCTGCCCCCTTGCCTCCTTTGGCATCCCATCCCCCTCTGCCTTTTCAATACCTTCTATCCTGTCACACCTGATGAGGTCACCAGAACTGACCGCTCCAGGAAAGTATGCCTGCTTCTCCAGAACCTTTAAGGATAACATTGGTTCTCTTGCCCCTGCACTTACTGATTTCTGCAACCAATATTTTGCTATTCTATCTTCCCACCCTCCCTCAAGCACTCCCTTGTGTGTCCCCTTCTGAAAGAACCTTCTGCAGACCTGTCTTGTCCAGCCAATTACCACCCCATATCTATCAGCCCCCTCCTTGGGAAACTCTTGGAGAAACTGGTCTTCCCCCAACTTACCCAGAACACTGAACTCATTGGTTGCCTTCACGATCATCAATCTAGATTCAGAGCATCCAGAGGCACGTAAACTGCTCTCCTGAACACACTTGAGGAATTGCTCACATCTCCACTCAAACTCTACAGCTGTTCTCATTTTACTTGATCTCTGCTCTGTATTTGATGTGGTCAACCACTCCGTCCTCATAAAACAGCTTCATGATACTGAAGGTATCGCAGAGCAGGTACTGGATTGGCTGACCTCCTTCCTCAGTGACCATTCATCCCAGGTCATTCTGGGATCTTTCGCCTCCCTCACCTCTATCTCTACCTGCAGTGTCCCTCAGGGCTCCAACCTTTTTCCTTGGCTTTATAACAACTATCATGCCCCACTTGAACACATCATTTCTACCTTCTCCCCATACGTCCAATGTTATGCAGATGACACACAACTCTTCTTCAAACTTCCCCCTGATCCACTTCTCACTTCATCTATCATTCCTGATTGTCTATCCACCATCCAGTCCGGGTGTACTTCCAATGATCTCTACCTCAATGCCAGCAAGACTGAGATCCTTCCTATCCCGCTCCCTCTGTATAGGGGTATCAGACCCCCCCTCAAACTGAGTATAGGTAACATGATAGGCTGATCAATGGTTCGAGTATTGCAAAAATCAGAATTATTGTGCTTTTTGAAGAAAAAAGAGTGCATGTGCGGCAGCACATATTTTTTGGAGTCAGAATGAATCAGGAAGTGAAGGCTGCCTCAGGTATTACACGCACATCATGAATATGTGAAAATATATTCTGGAAACGGGATAGAAAATGAGTTATGCCTAAAAGTGAATATTTGCCATTTGGTAACAAGGCTGGAAGGCACACAGAGCTGCTGCAATCAGCTTGCTTATGTAGTTCCTTTTCAATGATGCAATACTTGGATGCAAATTCAGGATACATCTCTGGTTGGTTCTCTTAGCCAGAATAAAAGCTCTGCTTATCTTTGATTGGTTGGCATATCTGTCACTCACAAAGCCCACATTAGTCACTCTTAGAAAGCGCCGGATGACTGACACATAGACTGATAATCTTATTTTAGGCCTAGCCGGACACAATTACACATCCTTTAACTACTGCCAAAAAAACAGTCCTTACCTGCTTCTCGAGGTCCTGCCAAACTTAAAGCAGTATAAAAGTTCAGCCATCACTCACTGGCATATTTACAGTGAGCGTAGAGGTGAAGGGGCCCATGTTTGTGGGGTAGCAGGCTGCACAGCAAGGGGCAGCTTCATAGTTTGAAGAAGGAGACAAAATGGGTGGCCCTCCTTGGCCTGGACAGGCACAGACAGGGCCTTTGATGTGGGCCTTCATTGTTGGGGGAACATCAATTGAGATTGCAAATGGAGTCCCTCCTCTCTTACCCCCTCTGGTCTGCTTCCTCAATCTTTAGATGTGTGGCTGGGTCCCCGCATCCAGTGGGCCCCTGTTAATGCTGCCTTCAAACACCCCCAGCACCTCACCTGGCTCTCCTGGTCCACGTGGAATTTGCTGGTATGGATTTTCCCAGTGATTCCTGCTTTGGATGAGCCCTTTTAACAGGGACCCTGGTTCTCTAGCACTTTCCTGGCTGGAAATGGACAACTTATCATTTCCCACAACCATATTTTTATACGAATTTGGGTACACCAATTTTCAACTACTTCAATGTATTTTTCCCTTCTTTTATGGTGAGGGTTCCGTCACCATGCCCTACATTCACACCCACTCCTATGCCCGGACACATACATTAGAGTGCACTATCCTGGTGTGCTTTCCTGTTTTTTATAGGGAATTTTTAATGATAATGTAATTCAAGTCATTTATCAAGGTTTGTAACCACAAGTCAATATACTTAATTCAGTGAAACCGCTCATTGATACAGGAGGGCTCTAGTTTTAATAAGGAGAGAGCGTTGCAAAAATGGACGCCAATGAGGCAAAACACACTCTGCATTTCAAATGCTTGACTGATACAAGATGCTTTTGGCATAACATGCAGCAGGAGTTAAAGGGTTACATCTACTACACAATAAATAAGAAAGTAGAAATAAGGGACCATTCTGCAAACAGAGAAACCTAAACTCTGCAAGCAAGCACTCAGTATGAGATTTCTGTCTTTCCAGGACAAAATCTTTACAGCTTTCACTGCAACCACTATCACTTGCCTCAACTCTGTTTGTATGTCTTGCTCCTAGTTTTCCTCTTCCCTACCCTCCCAGTTTCCCTTCTCCTTTTTACCACACAGACCGCAGTATGTTTGACACCCTAGGAAGGGTCACAAGTCACCCACATACAGACACAATCGTGGTACTTTAGAAACCCTATTTAATGTATTTATTTATTTAACATTGCTAAAGCACTTGAGGCCCAGAGGCAAATGGGCGCTGCACATAAAATCAGACAAACAAACAGGATAAAAAATGAAATGCAATAAGCACAGCATAAAAACATAAAACAAGGCCAAATATGCAAAAAATTAAAACAATAAAAAAAAGTAAAAACAGAGCAGCAGAGGAACATCATCCATATTACGAAAATCCTAAAAACAAGTCCATACTTAAGTAAAAAAGAAAGTCTTCAGCCAGAAAGTCAAAAGATAGTATGCTCTCCCTCTGATTTACAAAGGGGCACATCTTAGCCAATAAACTGAGATGGTATGCAGAGGTGGAACAAACCGAGCAGACCTGATCTTTCATGGATTAAGTAGCATCCAGGCAGACCCCTAATGTTCTAACGTTCAACAGAAACTCAAACTGACAACCAGCCATAGTAAAATGTTTATACAGAGCCGGGAGTTTAGCTAGCCTTTGGGGGGTACCTACAAGAAGCAATTCAGTTTTTGCTTCGTTGAATATCAATCCATTTATCCCATCCAGTGCTGTATCAAATCAATCAGCAATGTAATCACAGTACAATACTAACATGATCTGAGAGTCATCAGCATAGTTCATGTAAAAGTCCCCAGCATCATCCAGCATTGAAAATAGAGGCTTCCTATATAAATTAAAATGAGTTGCGTAGAGACAGGACCCTGTGGAAAACCATGGGCCAGGGTCACAGGGTCAGCTTCCACATGGCCATTGCAAACCCTGACAATACAATCAGTTAAAAATGATAGCATCCATTCTGCTGCCTGTTTAGATAAAAGCGCCTCAGGTTGCATCCTTTAAAACAACAATTTAAAATCTACCAAGTCAAAGCTGCTGACTAATCCAATAAAAGCAGCAAATACATCTGTCCCTGATCCATGTTTACCTTCTGAAATTGCTGACCTGTAAACTCCTATCGTACGGAAAGCTCTTCCGTTCTGTAATAGATTTGCTAAAAAATTCAGTATTTCCACTACATGTGCTAAAACGGGATGAACACCTCTCCCTTTGCACCAGATTGTCCACTTCACCCAAGCTGCGTCATAGCTCCTCCTAGTGGATGGAGCCCAAGAATCCGTGATAAGCTCTGCAGCTTGCGCCGAAATTCCTGCCAGTGCCCAACATTTCCTGATATCCTGCACGCGGCTAGCGGGAGTGTCCCTCTCACTCTTAGAGGATGACACAACCCAGCTGGGTCCTTGAGCAGTCGCTCTCCTTTGGAGAGTACTTTGGGAGCATCCGTTACTAGTTCCATCAACGTTGGAAACCACACTTGTGATTTCCATAATGGCACAACTAAGACCAGCTCCGCCCTCTCCCTCCGACATTTCGCTACAGCTCTGCTCAACATCACGAAGGGAGGAAATGCGTAGTGAAGACCTCCTGACCATTCTTGCAGGAAGGCATCAGTTCCTTGCGCTTCCGGGTCCATCCTCCAGCTGAAGTAATGGTTCGTCTGAGCATTGAGCCGGGAGGCGAAGAGGTCCATGTTTACTGGCCCCCATCTCGTGTTCAGCCTCTGAAACACTACCGGATCCAGTCTCCAATCACTGGTGTCTGTCAGACATCGCGAGTTCAAATCTGCTACTACGTTCAGCGGGTCGGGCAGGTACTCTGCTGCCACTGACATCTCTGAGCATAGGCAGAAATGCCAAAAGTCCTTCGCTAGTTCCGCCGGCATCTTGGACTTCATCCCACCTTTGTGGTTTATGTATCGTACTGCCGATACGTTGTCCATTTTCAGCTGGACGCACAATTTCACTCTTCCTTTTGTGAATGCCTTGTTTGCGAACGACCCTGCCAGAAGCTCCAGGCAGTTTATGTGCAGACAAAGCTCCTCTTCGCTCCACTTGCCTCCGGTCTCTAGACTGCCATATCTGGCTCCCCAGCCCTTCCTGCTGGCGTCTGATTCTATTATGAGGTCCGGTCTGTCCCCAAATATGGCTCGCCCATTCGAGGCATTCATATTCCTTAACCACCACTCTAGTTCCTTAATTCACTCTTGGTCCAGAGGCACTTGCTGGTGATACCTCAGGCCCTGTTGAAGATGCTTTATCTTCAACCTCTGCAGTGCTCGGTAGTGCAGGGGACCTGGGAATATGGCTTGAATAGATGCTGCTAGCAACCCAACTATCCTTGCCAAGGCACTGAGCGATACTTGCTGCTTCTCTAAGCATGCTCTGATCTCCCTCTTGATATCCTTCATTTTCCGAGCAGGTAGCTCTAGGGTAGCCTTCTTGGTATCTAGGATGAACCCTAGGAAGTCTAATCTCTGCGCTCACGTGGTATCTGATTTCTCCATGTTCACTAGGAACTCCAGCGATCCGAGTAGGTCCTGTACCCATTGCCTCTGGTACACTAGTACTTCTCGATCTTCTGCTAGGAGTAATATGTCGTCTAGGTAGATAATCAACCTAATCCCCTTCTCCCTGATCGCTGCTGCTACTGGCTTCATTAACTTTGTGAATGCCCAAGGAGCTGAAGCAAGCCCGAATGGCATCGTTCTGAATTGCAAGAACTGTCCTTGCCAGTGAAACGCTAGGAACGTCCTGTAATCCTTGAACTCTGGGACTGTCCGGTATGTGTCCTTCAAGTCTAGACGCGTCAACCAGTCTCCCTTTCTCAGGGAATCTCGAAGCTGATGGATGCCCTCCATTTTGAAATGTCGGTATATGATCCATCTGTTCAGCTCCTTGAGGTTTATAAGCGGGCGCACCTTTTCTTTCCTGTGCACTAGGAACATGTTGCTCACGAATCTCAGGGTTGATTCGCACCTCTCTATCGCCCTCTTCTGAACTAACTGCACTAGTTTGCTGTCTAGACAATTCTGTTCTGCTTGCGCTACCCACTGCCTCTGCGGCCTGCGTGGCTGGATTGGGGTCTTTATGAAATCTAGCTGCAAACCTCTGACGGTTTGCAATATCCAGGAATCGCTTGAAAGCTTGCGCCAATTCTCTAAAAACATGCGCGTCCTCCCTCCTACCGGAGGATACTGAATGACTCTCACCTGGTGTAAATCCTTGACCTTGGCCTGCACCTCTGGGCCTGCGTCCTCTCGGGAATCTCCCTCTGGACGGGAAGATCGTGTCTTGTTGCTTGTTTTCCCAGTATTGTGCTCTGGGATTCGAGGGTCTTCTTCCACCCTGACCGCGACTGGCTGCATGACCCCTGAAGCTGCCGGTCTCACCAAAAACTGTACTCGGGAAAATGTTCCTGATAGATGCTTGCACTTAATCAAGCGACGTGTAGGTCCCGACGAATTGGCCCATTTCCTTGCCAAAGGTTTCTCCAAAAAGGAGTCCTTGTGCTCCTTCTCCTGCTTCATATGACGCCAGATCGCTGAGTTTCTGGTCTATTTTCAGCAGCAGACCCCTTCTTCTTTCTGATGTGATTGCACAGTTCGCATTACCAAGGAGACAGACAGGTCTTTGCGCCCAACCGGCGAGAGCGTCCGGGTCCATTTCCTCTCCGGTATCCTTTGCCCTCTCTGCTAGATCCATGATCTTAGCGAGGGGTCCTGCCAGGTCCAGCACCTTCTCCTGGCAGCTCCTCCATGACCTGTCAATACCCTTACGAGGGTCCTTGCTTGTCTAATTCGGGAGTCTCTGCTACTTTCCCTGGGAGGTCCGGTCGCGGGCATTCTGCTCGTAGGCGCTGCCTCACCTCCTTGTCCAGCGCTTTGCGTAGTCTCATTGTCATATACTGCGCTACTCGAGGGGGATGGCTGCCACTCCGTGGACCTTGGGTTCCGGATGTTGTCCGGATCAATTATATCTTCTTGGGCTTCATGGAGATGTTTCTCCTTACGCGCCGTTTTACCCCCACTGGGCTTCGCCCAATTTTCCTCTGCGACCTCTTCTCCTTCTTGCGAGGATTGGTCGTCTACTGGCTCTTCTTCCGAGCCTGGGTCATCTCCTGTGTTATCATCCCCTGGAGAGGGGGTCATGAGGACTGGCACTGCCTGACGCAAAAGTGTTGGCTACCTCTGGAGCCTTGTCTTCCGCCCCGTCCAATGAGCCCTGGGGGTCGTCAGAGGCTTTCCTCTTGAGGGATGTCTTACTCCCCTTATGCCCTCTTTTTAAGGGTTCTGTGGGCGTGCGCTCCAAGTCTCTGGTGCTATTACTGGGTTGTGAGAGCATAGCTTATAGCGACTCCAGTCTCTCCTGCACAGGCCTGACCCCTTCTGCCACTGCATCCATCAGGGAGCTGCCCAGCACATCTTTGAAGCTGGCAGCGAGATCAAAAGGCTGTTCCTCTTCGCTCCACTCAAATTCAGACATATTAATTCTGTGCTGTGTGCCTGTGTACCTGAATCAGGTGTCATAGCACGCCCACTGCTCCTGTGATGCCTTTCTTAATTAAATGTTTTTTTTTAATGTTTTTATTTTGTGGCTGCACCAGTTGTATTTATCTTCTGCCTTCAGCCGGCTGCTGCGAGGTCCCTCGCTTTCCTGCGCTCTATGTTTAGTCTCTAGCAGCCTGGGCAGCTTTTGTGGCTTTGCTGCTTCTGACGTGCTCCTAAGCAGCTGATCTATGCTGCCGGTGCTGCTGAGCGCGTGTGATCGTGAAATCGCTTTCTATAAGGATTTAATCCTTTTTGCAAGCTAACACATGTGAGGCGTACGGCTCCTTCCAACGAATCCGTCGCAATAAAACGATGTTCATATCTCGCCGCCGTCTTCTTGAACACTCCGACTCCTCCTCTCCAAGGGAGGGGGCTGGGCGCTGGAGTCTTCACGCACCGCACTCTGTGTGAGCTTTACTCCGCCCTCTAAAAGGTGGGGGCTTCACTCTTCTGCACTGAGGAGCCGGCTATCCACACGAGCGCCAAGCTCCGCCTACCTGAGGGTGGGGGCTTGGTGCCGCAGGAGCTCTCCCTCACATGCAGGAATGCTCGCCTCCAGTCTTGGCATAGAATGCTGGGGCACTGGGTACAAATGCATTTTGTATTGTGACTATGGGCCTCATTACGACTAAGGCGGTAAGGGGTTAACGGCGCCATAAAAGGTGGCGGCGCCGTTAACCCTTTACCACCTAATTACGAGGTCCCTTTGCGGGTCCCGACCTTGACGGCTGGTTTTTACCAGCCGTTAAGGATTGGACCCGCAAAAGGACCTTTGCAGTACCGTAACTACCACCTTCCCCATTTCCATTGAGCCCTATGGGGGCAAAAATGGGAATGGGGAAGGGCCAATGGTGAATGGGGAATTACCGCCCGCCAACCTTGGAATGGGGCAGTAATTCTGCCATTCACAATCGGTAAAATACCAGCGGTAAAATACCAGCGGAAACTAGCACCATGGTTACCGCCTGGGTCGTAATGACCCCCTATGACTTCTACTCATTCTTCCTGTTATGTCCATTATACTGTCTCCTCTGGCCATCACACAGTTCTCTCCTTTCTCATTCAACCCATCATTTTCCCGCACCGATCACTCCCCCACACTCTTATCTCGCCCCCTCTCTTTTTTTTTAGGCAATCTGATGCTCTGGCAGAGCTAAAGGTTGCCAGTCTTTGCCACACATCTGGCTTCTGCTGCACCTGTAATTTGACCTGTATTCGCTCTTTATCATAGAAGTAATTCGATAAGGATCTTGCTTCAAAGCCTTTTCTAAAAGTAGGGTAATGTACTATTTGCAGAAGCTGGTCAGGGTGAGACAGGGGGCCACAATACAGAACATTTTCATCGATGCAAGTGCAATTAGCACTAGGAAAAAATTGCCCTAATAGAATGCTGGGGCACTGGGTACAAATGCATTTTGTATTGTGACTATGGGCCTCATTACGACTAAGGCGGTAAGGGGTTAACGGCGCCATAAAAGGTGGCGGCGCCGTTAACCCTTTACCACCTAATTACGAGGTCCCTTTGCGGGTCCCGACCTTGACGGCTGGTTTTTACCAGCCGTTAAGGATTGGACCCGCAAAAGGACCTTTGCAGTACCGTAACTACCACCTTCCCCATTTCCATTGAGCCCTATGGGGGCAAAAATGGGAATGGGGAAGGGCCAATGGTGAATGGGGAATTACCGCCCGCCAACCTTGGAATGGGGCAGTAATTCTGCCATTCACAATCGGTAAAATACCAGCGGTAAAATACCAGCGGAAACTAGCACCATGGTTACCGCCTGGGTCGTAATGACCCCCTATGACTTCTACTCATTCTTCCTGTTATGTCCATTATACTGTCTCCTCTGGCCATCACACAGTTCTCTCCTTTCTCATTCAACCCATCATTTTCCCGCACCGATCACTCCCCCACACTCTTATCTCGCCCCCTCTCTTTTTTTTTAGGCAATCTGATGCTCTGGCAGAGCTAAAGGTTGCCAGTCTTTGCCACACATCTGGCTTCTGCTGCACCTGTAATTTGACCTGTATTCGCTCTTTATCATAGAAGTAATTCGATAAGGATCTTGCTTCAAAGCCTTTTCTAAAAGTAGGGTAATGTACTATTTGCAGAAGCTGGTCAGGGTGAGACAGGGGGCCACAATACAGAACATTTTCATCGATGCAAGTGCAATTAGCACTAGGAAAAAATTGCCCTAATAAAACAAAATGTATTTTTTCACCAGGGCAATGTTTGCGCTATTCCTAGTCCTTTACACTAGCACACATATGATTGAAAGTGCAGTTGCACCTCCAAATATGCAAAGTTTATATCATTTGGCTTATGATGTAAAATTATGTAACTGCTCTCCCAAAATCAGGACGTCTTCTCCTGCTGCCCTTACACCCTCGTTGATTTTGGAGTATGTTGGCTAGGAACAGCCCAATGGGTGAATGCCATTTATCCATTTGCAAGTTGGTCAATTTCATGGCTATAGTGAGAGACCTGCACTAAAGCAATGGGCATATATTGCATAAAGAGTGAGCGAATATACACACATGGTCGAAAAACAGAAGAGAAAAAAAAGATTATACAACAGATGTGCACCTTCAAAAAGTTCATTCATTGGCATCAAGGGATAAACAATGGCTCTACAAAGTGGTGTGAGGCTTCCTAATGCAACTGAGAATGCTATTGCTAAGGATTCTGTCAGGGTGAATGGTCAAACGTGGTTAATCTTTTATTTATGTATTTAGGGGGAGTGAGCGTGTGAAGGGACCAAAGGATATACCTCAATGATTTCCAAGGATGAGATTCCCTTTTAGTAAAGTTCCTGAAAAAAACACTGCTTTGGACAAGACCTACCAAGCTGCAGTAAAGGAGACTGTAATAGGGAAATAAATGGAATATGGTTAAAAACAGTACATTCATCAATATGTGTTGTGTCCCTCACATGTTGGATTGCTAGTTATGCTCCTGGGAGGAGCTGGGAATCACTGAGGGCAGATTGTGGGAGACGCAACCTCTCCTAATTTTGCTGAGAGCTCGCAACAGGGATTTGGGGAGAGGGATGAAGTGAGCAGGTGAGACACATGCCATTGCGTGACACCACTGAGGAGGAGCTGGGGGAGCTGGGAATCCATAAGAGCAGCCTATGGCAGATGCACACTTACCTGATTTTGCTAGGAGAAAACTATAGAGATTTGAGGAGAAGGGTGGCACAATAGTCAGTGACAGTGCCTGTCTCTTGAAGCGAGTGGGCAAGACAACTTCTACCAAGTGTTACATGGGAGTAGAGGCAGCAGGAGCTAGACATCCCTGAGGGCAGCTTCTGGGAGAGTTACACCCACCTGAAGTTGCTGGGTGGGAGTAGCAGAGATTAAGGGAGGCATATGGCACAATGTCACTATCCATATCTTGAGTACACAACACATTTAGAACAATATGTCAACACCAGACAAACAGATAGTGGGAGACATGTTGCTTGCAGTCGTTTCAGTCAGTCCTGAAACAGCACTTACTGTGTACTCTGGGGGGCCGTGAATGGCCCATAGTCAATTTTCTGTCACCCAACTCATGTACAGGACCTCTCTCACAAGTAGTTGTAGGGTAAATGCTCCAGTACAAGTAAATCGATGAGTATTGCAGTCACTATGGGGAATATCCACCAAGACTGACAGAAGAGGTTGGGCATTTAGTTCTGTACAGTATCTCAGGGGGATAGAAGGAGGTATGCAGATGTTATCTAGATGAGATCAGTGAAGAACAACATATGGTGTAGGAAAGCAGTGGGAGGAAACACCAGTGCTCTATCTCTGCTACCCCATGCAATGATAAGTCAGAAAGATTGAATGATGATAAGACTAAGGACGATCAGCACAAAGATTTGTATCCATCAAAGCCCAGATGGAAACAACCATTGCTGCAGGAAAATAGAATAAGAATGACACCACAGATGTAGGGGCTGTAGTAATTTTGGAAACTGCCTTACTGTTGCAGATTGGAAAGCAGATCACATCATGATGTAGCATCTAGAACACCACTGGCCACACCACCACCAGCATCATCATGACCACATGAGCCCATCCTGTGTGCTAGTTGACAGGAGCCAAAAGTGCTGCAACACTTCACAGAGAATAAACATGAACTGAGTTTGGCCATTTGCACACTGCCAGAGAGCAATGTACTGAGGAATGGATGAACCCACTTGGGTACCACATCTATGTGGACCCACATGCTGAGGCACCATGTGCAGACTTGCAAAGAAGTTGAAAGATCATTCCTCCTCATACCATCTCTCAAGCAGCATATCCCCTGTAGCCCACCCAAATGACCCTTAACGGCTGGGTGTGAGGTAGACATCTCCACCAGTGGTGTCCCAGAAGTGCATACATAGCATCAGAGACATTTCCTGTTGGGTATTTTGCTACACACCTAATACATAACTTCCAGGGAGTATATCTGAAAATATATATATTACAAATCGTATTCAAAATTCATAATCACAAATGATACCTATTAACAAAAATGTAAAAAAATGCACGATAACACAAACATGTGGATACATACAACAATTGATTACACGAACCTCAAGAGAAAGCAATCACGAAACAAATGGGAAACATGTGTGGCAAATAATATAACTTAAAATGACACGAATGACCCATTACCAAGTGACAAATATGAAATGTTATTGACTCTAACCACGGGTGAAGTCAAAATGAACAGTCACTTAATTGCAGAAGACCATCAAACAACATTTAGCCCCAGGCACCACGCCAGCTCAAATAATGATGATGATTTGTCACCTGCTACACATCAGACACAGAAAAGTGGATTGGGAAATGGATAGCTTTGGTAGTGGTTGAGATGCCTTGGCCAGTTGCTCTCTTGCATATGCAGTTGTCTACTGTGGCAAGTCATTCCATGTCTTTTCTCATGATGGTTCCATAACTTGAAACAAGATCTCATGTTCTACCACAGGGGGCAGCCACCCGCTAAGTCCTTCATCTTTCACAGGTTGATTGATTAAAGACTATTACCTTTCGTAATAATAATTCCTGTTATGCAAATAGCATTGCAGGAATTAAGTGTTGAATAGCAATTTGATATGTTGTGGTGTGCTAGAGGGTACGTCACACTATGTCAACTTTCTGAGGAGGCTCAGCCACCACAACACCTAGCCCACAGATTACTGTTGCAGGGCTCCTGCTGCTGTTAGCATTTTCACTTCTCATGCTGCAGCAGTTTTTCTATCAAATTGCATATGGAAAGAGGAGCAGCATTTGTACTTTGCATGGCCAGAGGGCCAGCCAACATTGCGCATGCTGCTAAATTCCCTATCTGGGGAGTTGCCCTGCAGCATCCCACTTCCTCTGCAGCATGTTCATCCGTGCTGAGATGGAGCCCTTTCACGTACCAGTACCCTTTAGCAATATTTGGTATTTCTGCTTCCCATTTCACCATTGACAGCTGAGCTTGGTATTTCTGCTTCCATTTCAGACATAGGGAGCAACAGCAGAGCGCTCTGAAATAGGTGTCAGTTGTAACAATGAGAAATAATGGTTGGTCTGGCCCTGTCCTTGGAATCTGATATATCCAAAGGTAACCTTGTTCTTGATTCCCACCTGTCCTCTCATGTACGTTTTACATTATTCATTTGAAGTGAGTGGGTAGGGACACAGAATATCTGAGTACTCCCTAGCAATTTGTCGTGGAAGCAACACCCATACCACATTCTGAAGCACTGCACATGCACTAGATGGCAGTATAATGCTGCAGATATCCTCAACCAAATGAAAGCAGGCTTTGATTCAGTAGGCTGGACGATAGACAAACTGGCACACAACATAGACACACTTCAGACAAGGCTTGAAATAGAAAGTAGTACGATAACTGCTGCTGACAACAGGATAAGAACACTAGAAGGTAAGGAACATATTTTCTTTGTTAGAGAAACTGATGCATGACATGTAGACTGTGAATGAGAATCTGGAATCCTGCTCCCTCAGGAGAAATATATGCATTCTTTGATTTCCTGAGTCGACCTTTATATCCGACATGGAAACCTTACCTGTGATGTTCTCTGTGCTCATTCATTTTCATTACACTTTTTCAGATAGCTAATAGATCACTATCACCACCTTGTAAAACTCCATAATTATATGGCGTTTCCACTACGGAGATTGCAATTTGATCTTGCATACAGCCACAGAGTTGGGGATCTCCCGTATAAAGATGTGAAGATTTCCATTTATCCTGACTTCACCTCCTCTATAAGGAGGCAGGTTGCAATTTCATCTCCATTAAACAGACATTGCATGACCATGGCCTCAACCATGAAATGTCATATTCAATTAATCTTTGTGTCATTTATAACTACAAAACTCCCTTTTTGGACCCTGAAGAAGCTTCTGCATGTTTTAAGATGTCCAATTTCTGCTTGCCGCAAAGACCCAAACAATCTGAGAGTGCTTCATCTTCCATTTCTACTGATCCATGACTGATGCCATTGGTTGGACCTACTGACTTCTTGCTTGACAGTATGTCTCTCAAAGCCAATGTAGGAGGGTATGGCATTTTTGATTAAAGCCTCACTGTTATATTGCTCTATTTGTACACTTGGTATCTCATGCTAAATGTGTAATTTTTTTTACCTTCATGCGTTATCACTCTAGGGTGCTTGCGATTTGGACAGGGCTGGGCCATAGAAGACTGCACATGGCGACGCAGGTTCGGGTATTGGTCAGCTGGTACCCTCATTTGGGTTCTAATCTGCAAGATCAAGTCCATTGTGGATCTAACATCTCAAGTATTTAACTATACTGTTAGTGAGGCTTGAGATGCCTTGTCCTGTGATCCGCTCACACTTATACACAGGCATGGATGGTCACTGAGCTGTTGGTCTGCTTCTCATACTGGGAAACAGCATTAGCCTGAATTTTTGCTTTTTGAGCATTTTTGTGAAATTGTATTAATTGCTCAAATGTAACAGAAAGGTCCTTATGCACGTGTTGCTAGTTTAATGGCCACCATCTGGCTTTGTCAGCGTCTGCATCCGCATTGGAATTTGCTTCTACTGGCAAATTCTGCCAGTGGCGGGTTCTAATTATTGTTGGGTTACTCTTCGGAACTTGTTTTTAGGGCTGTGTACTACAATGCTGGTTATGATGAAAATTAGGAATAGTAGACGGAAATTAGTATGCAGAGTATTTCTGGGGTAATAATCTAAAAACAGATTGCACATCATACAAGTAGGATGGTGGACACATTTGAAGATAGAAGATGGTAGCTTCTTGATGTGTTATGTTGAAAGCCAGACTGGACATGCAAAGGTCACCTTAAACTCCCCAATCTTGGCCAGCTGCAATGTTTGGGGATTAAGCACCTCTATTAGTATTAAAGTTTGTAACACCAACACGTTTTGGCATATCTTAGGTGTGCAGATCACGTTTCTAAAAGAAACATACTTAAGGGGTCCTAGGAAAGAAACCTTTATGAAAACATCAGGATAGTCCCCTTTTCTATGCATCAAGCTCATTTTGGTCTAGAGGGGTAACTATTCTGATTCACATAAATCTTCAGTTTTTCCCTACTGTGGTCAACATAGAGAGTAAGGAGAGGTTTGTTTTAGTTGTGGGCGGAATTCATTGCATTTGAATCATTCTAATCAATCTTTGTGTGCCTAATTTTGGTGATCATGTTTTTTGGGGAGTTTGTGAACATTATCTGGGTGGGGGACTTCAATTTATTTTTAGATATTCCTGTAGATCAATCAACCATCGATTCTCGGACACTGTTGTGCTTGGCAGATAATATTACTCATTAGTTATGGCATTTGGAGCATGGATGTGTGTAGGCGTCTGCACAAGATGGACATGAATACTCCTTTTATTCATATTGCACAACTAGCTTAAATCCTTGTATCATCCTTTGTTTTATCTGCCATTTTGTAATTGCTAAATTTTGCTAGATGACTATTCAGATCACTCTCCTGTTAAACTCTGATTCCTCCTGACCTGTTTTTTCTAGAGCATCTTACCTGGCATTTTAGACCAATGGGTCTCTTGGATACTATTTTAAAAGTGGTCTTAGATCTCTTATTATCTCAAACATTGCACATAATATTTATTCATTATTGCTTTATAAACTGGAAGCTGCCAGGCAAAGTCACTAAATTGCACTCATATGGGCTCAGTTTCCACATTGTGACAGGCCACCAAGGGGTTTATCAGAGGTGTATGAATGGCTCAGAATGAAAAATTCTTGAAACTATTAGGTGTATACTCCGTAACTTTAAGGTCGCTTTACAATCTCTTTGAATACATCTGTGCCATCTAATGGTACAGCATTACTTTACACTTTCAAGCTAAAACTTGACCTATTCACATTCATGGCGGGTAAGGTGATTATGTTTCTGCTCAGGCCTTTTATGGAAAGAAGATATTGTGAAGGCAATAGATGGGGAATGATTCTATCATGGTTACACTGTGGGGATAGGGGGATCCATATTGATCTTGGGGATTAGTGATGACTCGGTGGTATTCACACTGACCATGTGATGATCTGTATTAAATATGCACTAGACCGGTCTTTACTCCAATACGCATGGAAAATCAAGAGACGACCTTGTTGAGTAATTAGATATCACAATTATTAGACATCTGAATGCTACCATTATAATACCTGCATCCGAGGCATGGGGAACAAACAGACTAATGTCTGGGTTTTACTCAGAGTTCAGTCTGGATCTTCCCTCCTCCTCTTAAAATTATGGGAGGAAGTGACAGAAGCTCACTGATTACTGTGAAGACCTGATTACGTTGTGATTGACACTATTGAAGGATCAACAGGTCTGTCACTCATAGGGGCAGATCTCATTGTGTAATATGAATGTAAACAACTTTGCTTACATTTTTAGCAGAGATTGTGCTTAATCCTTTGCATACTCTATTGATCAATCAGAGTTAAATTTGGAATGTCTACAACTCTTTACCTGAGGTAACTCGTTGGTGTTCTCTCATAGCTTAACCCTCAGATGCAAGCAGGTACTTCACTTTTGGATGCAGAGAAAGTGCTTGATACAGTATAGTCAGTGTATCCTGTTGCAGTCTTAGAGAAGATAGAAATATATGGTTATTATTGCAGGCAATTCAGCGGTTATTTACTGATTCCAAGGCAATATGTTGGTGGGGTATGCCTTCAATAAAACTGTTTTATTTTGGGCCAAGTTGCCCTGTCCCCATTCCTATTTGCTCTTGCTATTGAGCCATTGGTAAGGATCATCGATGCTCAAATAGACCTTGTGCTATGGAGAAATAGGGCCATAATAGCATTGTATGCCAAAGATAACCCTTTATGTGTAAGAAATCATTTGCATTACATACAGTCCATCAGTGACAGGCAGTACAATGTGGTGTAGAGATAATATGCTTATCCCTTCTTCTGAACTCTGCTCCTTTACCAGGGAGCATTTGAGATTATAGGTGGGCAGCGGAAAATCTAATCTATTTTAGTGTACAGGTCTGTAGAAGTGATGCCTGACCCTTAAAGCTTTTTCCATATGCCTATGTAGATGCCTTGGCCTTGACAAATGAAGAGATGGGCCTGCCTGTCCCCTCTGTATTTGTGAAGATCTCAATCTCAAAAATGATAATTTCCCCTAAAATATTCAATTACTTCCATAATATTCCTGTTTGTCCTGGGTTCTATATGTATTATGTTCCCTTTTGAGTCATCTTGCGTGACAACTCATGACCCCTAGAAATTATTGGGACATACATTTTAGACCATATCTTCAGGTAGCCTTAGCGGCTCCTGATATCAAGCTGAATTTCCTGTCAGATCATGGACAGTTGATGGTGTCTGGAATGAAGATGGGTCTCCTTTTGTGCATATCTCTACTGTGTGTGAATCAGTTAGTCCCTATTGCATTCACTCCCCTCTTAAATGGAAATATCACAGCTGATTTCAAACTAGATGGATGCAAGCCTGTAATCACTATCCCATTAATAAAGTTTAATTTTAAGGGAGCCCATAGATTTGTGTTTCCCTTCCATATGGCTAATGGCATGCCATTTCACCCTTGACTACTCTTGGATGCGTTTGAATTCAAGGATTTTAGCATCTAATAAAACAAGAAGTCGATATTCAGTCTGAGAGAAGGGAGTGCATGCTCATATTGGACCCTATTCTTGGGCTCTCAGAAGGTTCATCGTTAATCTTGTTGTAAATAGCAGAGAGATGGTCTACCCATGTTTGTCTAATGCATTTCATTAAACCATCCTTGCTTGATGTCCTTTATCAATCGATGAACATTATTCTCTTAAAATACTCTAAAATACCACAGATGTATGTAGTTTATTAAAGCATTATTCCTTCCTGTCCGTAAATTATTCAAAATAGTGCCTTCATTCGGTGTAACAAGACCTCACGAAAGTTGTCCTAGGAACTGATCACTTTCTATGCACCAGATGACCTGCAAGTTATTTTCATCTGAAATAATGCCAATTTGATGGCCATCTCTTGTCTGAAAATAAAATCTCCTTCTTTAATAAATATGGGAAATCTGAGTTCAATCATTTTGCATAATAAAAGGTGGGGGAAATTATCTTATAAGTGAATTATAAAAATGAACAAAACTCTTATGGGCACGTTCTTGAGTGTAAACAATCTCAGAATGAAAAGATCACAGACTCTATATTTATCTTACAAACCATTTAATCTAATGTAGCCAAAAAACAAATACACAACCCACCGTCATTCCATTTAATTCTTGCCCGAGATAGCTTTCACATCAAATGTTACACACCCAACTAAAGAAAGAGGAGTTATCACCCTTGCCCTTTTAGAATCACATATGATGTCATATGACCTAATGACCATAGTCTTCATCTGTACGTTTTTTTAAATGTTATCTATATTTCAATGCAGAATTCTCAAGACAGACAAGATGCCTATGAATTTCCATTTATAATGGAATGAGAGAAATTATCACTACCCTCCTCAGTCATCCATTATCCACTGGTGAAGAAAGAATAATGCATTTATTCGTCATTCAAAGTGGAGCAAATGTTGTCTAGTGAATTACCTCTGGCAGTGTGCTGTGTCCATGCATTTCTTTCATTTCATAGAAATAGTTGTCTCCAGGATCGGGCAGCCATCTTCTTTTTAGGTGAGAGAAGAAAGTTAGAGAATCTGTCATCATTACAAGTTTTCTGGAGTAGTTTCCCAGCTTTTAAGATAGCATTCTGTGGTTCAAAAATAATCAAATATGAACAATAAAACAACACAATCAAGGTGTGTTAATATGACAGTGCAATAATCTTACACTCTTTGCTGCCAGCGCATTGCATGGAGGCATTTTAACATCATATGCCAAATGAATCCATACACCTGTATACAAATGGGTTTCAGTCTGATATAGTAAGCATGACTTAGTCAGTGGATGGATCTTTTTGTATTTACTAGAATCAAGGGCAAGTATGCTGCACATTTATAACATGACCCAGGTGTTCACAGATGTTTAATTCTAACCATGTATCACTATTATTCTCTCTTGAACGTCAGAGCCTTTAAAAACCCCTGCCTTTAAACACAATTAATCTAAAAAGATACTAACATTGTTAAGGATATTCAATCAAAAATATCTAAAGATTCACCTTTGAGGACAGGTACCTTTGGTGAGTTTTACATTTAGTGCACGAATTATAACCCAAGATCGTTGATCTTTTACTCCTTGCTTGTTAATACAGTTCCTTTCTCTCATGCTAACTTGACTCCACCACGTATTGTATGCATTTATTCTATTTAAGAGTAGAGTGTGCTTCATCCAGAACCACTAACAAGAGAAATCAACAATCATTGGGGCAACCCTGAAAACAAGTGCTGCATATAGGCAGGACAGTTACTGACCTGGGTGATATGGGATACATGGTACAGAAACTGGGGACAAGAGAGAGGGATAATAGAAAGAGGTCTGAGGGGACGGACTAAATGCAACATAGTATGTACAGGGAATGGGTGAAGACAAGTCATGGAAGTTGGACAAATAAGGGAGTATGTGTAGGCAGAGCCTTATTTAGAACCTTTCTAGACTTTTTATATTACAACAAGCTGCCTGCCTTTACTACATCCCATCTGTCAGGGATTAAACAGCAAATTGTCCTATATTAACTCGGCTGCAACATTGAAAAGTGTTTGCTGGTGTTTGTCCGTATCTGATTTTCATCACTATCCTATTAAATGTATGAATTGACACTAGCTTCATTTTTTATAATTATAAGGACCAAGTAGAAAGTGCATGTTCACATGAACCTATGCATATTCTCCTGATTATCCTCATGGAGCAATGCCATGAATGGGAAATGGAGGCAGACACCAGGTTTCCATGCCTGTTTCCCCTCAATGTAGATCATCTGAATAAAGCTAAGGTCGTTCCACGCATAATTTACGGAGTGGAAGCAATGCCTAACATCCCGGAAGACCTTTGGCAAAAACTAGAAGGCCTATTTTGGCAGAAAGTCCTAGCTTTGCCTCAGTCGCTACCCGCAACACTAATCCGGCAGGAATTGAGCCTAATTTTGCTGAGCGCGACGGTTGCACGCAATGGCTTAATGTTGTACAGAAAGGTAATCCTCCCTTCTCCACCTCAGATCCTTGAGATTATAAAAAAAGAAATAGATGGAGGAAAGTGTAGGATGCTAACTAAATAGTCGATATAAAACAAGCTTCTATTGGATACCCTGGGCAGCTCAGACGACGAACTGAATCTAAATCCATCCAAAGTTAAAAGGCGCTTGCTAGATCACGACTGGATCCAAACATTGGAAGGAGCAGCAAAGTGCAAACTTACCAAAAGCGTACCATTGAACACCACAAAGCTAAACCAAACAAGAACATATATGGCAAAATGTCCAGATAAAAAGGTGCGACAAAACGTTCTCTGGATTCTTCTAAACTTGTTACACACAAATGAAGTATTAGCAACAAGAACCAAAACTAATTTCGAATCACTGCCGGTTCTGTAAACGTATGGATCAGGTGGAATCAATAAGGCACCTTTTATTATCATGTCTGGCGACCCAAGAGAATCTCACCACTTTTCTTGGTCACTTACTTAAGGGTCAATACTGTTATAACGAGGACAACTGGTGGGTTAGGCTAATGAACAGAGAAAAAACCAGTTGGTTGATAGCCGTTGTTCGCTTCTTTGACATCCTTGGCCTAGATAGGCTTACAAAGCACCCAGAAGACACAGTGGAACTTGCGGCACAGGGGTCAGAAGACCGCCCTAGCTAGTCACAATTGGACTTTTTTCTCCTGCAATCATGACGACCATGAAAAGACTGAACGTGAACGTCAATCTGAATGGATTGTATACTTGTAAACATTGTTTTTACAATTAAATCAGGTTAATATTAAAAATTTAAAAAATTATAATCTGAATAGATAATCACTGTGCACACCTACAGGAATTATAGAGATCAGTAATGTGATCAACCAGGGAAAAGAAAGCCTGCTACCAATACAAGTAATCCTTATGAGCTGAACCTGTATCTGAGCAGGTACAATCTATACCTATTCATGCACATCAGAATACTGATCCCTGTGAGTGGCCTTTGATTGTGTGCATGCAGTGGGAACCCCTTCATTGAAACTGTAGGTCATGGTTCATTACGCGTTTTTGCTTCAGGGAGAAACTGTCATGAAAAGGAAGCGGACACTGTTGGCAGTTATCTGATTGAATGTAATACTTCCAATTAAAAAATGTGAATTCACAATGGCTTTACACTGAAATACCATATAGTTAATAGTAAACCTACTAGGTCCAAATGCTTTATTTAAAAACTAAATGAGTTAACACAAAAGAGGTTCTGCATGTGTGCATCCATGTTGCATGACAAATGTAGTAAACTATGTATGTGTATTTTAGTCTTCAACAACAAAATGATAAAACATAAATTGCAAATCACATTAGAGTTTGTGTTTATTCATTAACAGAACTAGCTATTATTAAGGTGTTATTATAAATAAAGACAGTGCAAATTGCACATTTCTGTTACATGTGAGAGAGTGCCTCGTCTAGTTGTTATGTGCAGTGAAACTTAAGTTCTGAATTTAATTTCACCGTAGCTGTATATTTATGCAGAGCTCAAATCTCTTGAAACAAGAATTGTGCAGGTCCCCTTATCCATCACTGTGACCCACACGTTAAAGGGGATTATGGCATCTCTGTATTTACTTAAAGAACAAAGTCTGTATTATAAACTACCAAGAAAATAGAGCGGAAAGTGTGTTTTATATTGGATTCATTTCAATTCCATGGACTTTTTAAGAGGATAGGAAGGTCAATATGTTCAGGGTCTAGTGGATCAGCAAACTGCATACTTGATAGCAGAGGCATAAAAAAAACCTGATCTCTACCCTGGTAGAGAAATTTTCTTCTTTAAAGAAGCCTATTAAAGGATGCCTTTTTTCACAGAATATCTGTCTCTGCAGATGGATTCAGCTGATAAGAGGTCAACACACCCATGCACATACAAGTTTTCAAAACACAAACACACACAAATGAGTTTAAGATGGATTTTATATAAACAGTGTGTACCCAAAAAAGCATATGAAAAATGCCATATAGGAACTACATTTGTGTCTCTAGTTTGTGAACCCTTTGTCTCTTTCTAAAGCCAGGATGGATACATTCTGCAGAACATGGAAAATCATGTATATTACAAGGACATCCTTAAGTGTAGGAATTATTAATATGTGTGCACATTTTAATAACTTGATTATGCTTGCAGTTACAAACACATGAAGGATGGCTCTAAATTCAGAATATTCTTGTGAATGTGAATATATAATTTGAATGAATGGCACTGGTCCCATACCAGTAATTATAAGGGAAATATATCTTTCAGTAGAATGTTTATTTTACTTTCCTAAGAGAATGGTCTACATAACTAACAAATCCCCATATTACAAATAAAATTCAATGGGGCAATACAAGCAAAGAGGAGGATTTGTGTGAGTGTTATTAGGTGAAGGTAACCTATCACAGGCTATGTCTAATACAATATTGCTGCATCAAAGGATGTTGTATGGATGGAGTTTGCTGGTTATTTAATATTAATCACATAGGAAGAGGAAAGGGGTTTGGGAAGCAGCAAAGGAAGAGAGTCTGCTCAAAAAGAGAAAAAGCGGATGATGTGTTTTTGTTAATGTACATGAAAGTGAGTTTGCATGTTTAATTGGCTCTTTGAAAATGTATGAATTAATATTGGTTTCTCAATGAAGAAAAAGTTGATACATTTTGATAGATCATTTTGTATTTGTATAAAGATGTATTATTTATTGTAATGAATAATGCACATGCACTTTTGCATTGCAGCTTTTTGCATTTTGTACTTTTTCAAAAATATTATACATTATGAATGTCTTTGTAATTTGTGTTGTTTATATTTATGAAATAGATATGTGTTTAATATATTTGTGTGTTTTATTTATATGTCTCAGATAATGTTTATCTATGTTCATGAGAAAAAATGTATTGAATGAATAAATGATTGGGTTTTGGGGAAACCCTGTTTATAAGCTTTGAACACTACAGTGGAAATGGGGTTAGAAGCATATGCTATTTGTAATTGATAATTAAAATTGAGTCCTTGAGTAATTTCACTTGAATTAGACTTTCTTCCAGTAATTTTGGATCTTTGATATCCAAAATCGAAATGTGGAATAACAACTATTTGTGATTGGTGTCTGCCCTAAACATAAATTAATTAAAATATATTTCTTAATGCACATATTGAACTATAGTGTTGAGAGGGTGGACTGATTCATATAGAATAGCAAAGAAGTTATGTGTTACAGACCTAGCATTCTGAAATGAAATAGAATTCCTGAACAAAGTCGCTAGCATTAATATAGCCAAGGCAACCCCTCAAAGCAATCTTGAATGTATGCGAAAGCTAGAAACCGATGGTCTGCCACATTTAGTGTTGAACATTTAAGAGTTGATTCAGTTCTAGAAAAAGAAAGTCATATGTGAAGCCAATATTTTTTCTCTGATGGCAACAACTGCCGAAGGTTTCAGAGGAATAAGTGTATAGTTTTGTTTCAAAATGCATTATATTAATGCTCTTGTCTTTTTGAATCAGGCAAGTGTCAATTTGTATATTTATATTGAAGAAGATCATATTCTTTTGCTTAGTAAAGTCATTCATATTTGCTTTTTATATTCATGGATATTTGTGTGTATTTTAATTGTTAACATTAGCTAGCAAACAGCAGGCAGGATGTGTGTTCTTGAATTCAGATAAAAAAACAGCCTGTTTCTTGTCGCACATTATGGGGTGGGATTGTCGTTGTGGGAGGTTTTAGATCAGAGTTATTATTTGGCCATAGAAAGGCTCAATTATGAAAAAGTGAATCAATTTTTAATAGATAGAAGCTATTACAGCACAGGGAAACCATCAGAACCATTGTTTTCACCACAATCTGAATGAGGCCATAAAATAGTTATATACAAATAACATTGGATAACTATGAATTGAAAACTCCCTTTCTGAAATCCTTACGTCCACATCCACCAATAAGCAGATGACACACAGCTCTCCCTCAAAATATCCTCCATTGAAGACATCTACAGGATCAAGGCCTGCCTCTCATGGATCCAGTGGTGGATGTCCAGTGCTTACCCGAAGCTAAACCCCTTCAAGACTGAATCTTACTACTGACCAACAACACCTAAAACCCAGAAATCCAGACCTGATTCTCAGCCATGCACCTCGACGGCGTCAAACCCAGCTGGCCACCTGACCCAAGTTTCTTGTGTTTGACTTTGACAGATAACTCTCCTTCAAACAGTGCATTGCTAGGAAGACACAAATGGCTTGGTACCAACTTTCTCTCCTGCAAATAATCAAGCCCTTCATCCCAGAAAACAACTTCAGATCTGCCATCCAAGCCCTGGTTCTCTCCTACCCAATTGGAGGCAATGCCATTTAGGAAGGACTTCTGGCAAATAACCTGACTCCCCTGTGTCCTACATCCTGCAGCATGACTCATCAAAGGACACTGTAAATTCAACCACATCACCTTAACCCTCATCGAACTGCACTGGCTCCCACTGCAAGCCTGTATCATTTTCAAATCCTGCTACATTATCGACAAGGTTGTCAACCTGAATTCCCCAAGCTACCTCACTGAGAAACTCAGCATCTCCAGAGGCCTTCGATCCACCAGATGAAAAGACACTTGCAGATTTGAAATCCTTCTCTGTCTATGCCTCAAGACTCTGGAACCACTTCCCCATTAACATTCGACTACCTCCCTCACATCAACAGTTCTGGAAAGAGACCAAGACCCTCCTCTACACAGAATGTCTCCTTCCTAACACCTTGGTCCACACACCATCCATTCCCCACCTTACCTGAGACTGGGCGATCTGATCCCCACTGTTTTTTCTCCCCTGGTTAGTTGTAGATCCATTGCTGACCATTGCACTCAATAAATACCCTAATCATATTAATAATGATTAGCGCCATTAGGGACGAAGAGATGAGGACAGATTAGTTAGTGTTCAAGTCATATATCGCTCAAAGAAGCAAATAACAAAAGGAACTGAATACCCCACTTAAATATATGATATTTAAATCTGATTCATATTGTCCAAACCAATAGTATTAGAGTCAGAAACCTTATTTCATTGGGTCAACTGGATGATCATACACACACAGAAAAGGCAAATATAGGGACAATAATGAAGTAAGACAACTTTGCTGCACACTAAATGCAAGGGCAGAATTTTAACTTGCTGCTGTCAGAGGGGCTGAAAAAATCTGAACAGAGATTGAGCCCAAATTAAAATCTGGAAATGTTTATGTCTTTTTATTAATAGAGGGCCTGATTTTTCTTCTGGTGGGGAACCCTTCTGAATGATTCCAAATTCCACCACTTTTGTGGTGTTGGCTCCTTTTAAATGATTCTGACCATTCACAGCACAATGCAGTGTTAGGCCCTGAAACACTGGTGTGCCCTGTGTCCCATTGCCTTACACTGTACCACACATTAAATCCTCCTGGATCTTCACTGTACCATGGACATAAATGTCATTACGTCTGATCACTGTGTCCTCAGCAAAGGCTAACATTCAGGAAAGCTGCATAGGGAATTTTGCTCCTACACCCACATCAAAATAAATATGCAGTCAAAGAGAGAATCCGATTTTATTGACAGTGAGAAGTTCCCATTTGCTTCCCACTCTTTGCGGGTACCCTAATCAGTTCAGTTCAGTTCTGTTCAACCTGATCCAAAATGGAGTAATACGTGAAAACCTGCAGAACGTTTCTTTGATTACACACAGTCTGTACCTGTGGGACGTGTCAATGTTTAATACCTGCTTGTGCTTTAGATATCAGTGTCACATGATATCAGTTTATATGGCATTTCCTTGCACAGAACCTGTTATGTTTCATACAATAATTCTGCGTAGGGGTCCCTCAGGCATTTGTTTTCAAAATATAAGCACAGTGATGGAGATGAGGATATAAGAATGAATGCAAAACATTTAGGTCCCACATTGTTTTTAGGTGGGTAGATCTAATGCAGTAAGAACAAGGGTGCAGAAAAGCCAAATTCTTCATTCATTTGGAAATTGCTTTGTGGCTATAAAAAATATTTTTAAAGAGAAAACCAACGAAGTGCAAACGTTGGAATGAAACGTGTTTACAATCTTGAAGAAGTAATTAAATGGACTGTGACACTTTTTTGGAATAAGTTGTCTATATCTGACATTACCATCCTAGCAAAAGTGTTGCTTCGAACTGTTTTCCTCAGAATTATATATATTTTTTTACTTTAGTCAAAAGTACCTCGTACAATGGTTGAGATTAAATTGGAAAGTGGACTCCCAAAAAATATTACACAGGGAAGCCAATTCACTTGGATGTTTTGCATGCTTTGTCCACGGCCAAGGGGCATAATCAGTGCAAGAAAGAAATGTCCATCTTCAGACCACATAGAACCCTAAGGTTTTCACTGACTTACACCTTGAACCCAAACATTATTCAAAAATCAAATACTGTGGATCAGCATTTTCAAACATCTCAAGGAAACTCTGAACTCCCTCCCTAAGGAAATAAGCACATTAGAGGAACACCTGCACTTCAGGAAAACAGTAAAAACGTGGCTGTTTAATATGCCAAGCTAGCTTGCAAGACATAGGCCATTGTCAAAGAGAGACTAAATATAGCTGACCATGGCACACTGGTTTTCAGTTACCCATCAAGCTACCTGCGTTACTGCGACTTTAAACCTTGCCATGAGGATGGCATTCTCTTTATCCCACAAACCCATATTAAAAGAAAACATACTCCTGTGAACACACTATATGCAAACCAACTATGCCACGCACCTATAATGCCTAAAACACCCGCAAACACTGACACCACACAGCAGAACTGTAAACATAAACTGATGATATGTGTCATCAGAACTGCTGACTATCCCCTGTTGTAAATACTACTATAGTTCAAACAATTGTAACAAAATCATCCAAAGAGTCCACTTGTCTTCTTAATTGTGTTCCATATTGTGTTACCTTTGTGCCTGAAGTGACAGCCACTGGCCAATGCATTTCAGACCTCAAGTCCATCATCAGGGCATTTTCTGTCTACTTGAACACGTGTCACCGATGGAAAAAACAACACAAATCATCAGCTTATGTTTACAGTTTTAGTTCCTGAAAGAGTGTGCTTCAGGCTTCTGGTTGATATTACACACTGAAGCAATTTAATTTACTTTCAGGAAGTCTAGTGGTGGCCATCTACATATCTCTACCAAACAGCAGAACCCCACACCTCTTCCATTGACTCGCACAATCTCAACACAGTCAATGCATCTTTACGCCATGGGCACACACGGCCTCCCATTTTGACTCATTTGCCTTGCATGCCCACCATGCCAGACCACCGAGATGAAAATCCACACACTATTCAAAGACTCGTGGGCTCTTCCTCTCCTCCCACTCACAAACTGACCGCTTCCTTATTTTCTGTTCCACCAGAGTGCCTGGAGACCATGCAAATGGCAGCGTTGTGCGGAATAAATCTCACCAACATAAGATATTATAACTTGTTAGTGACCTCTGAATGCACAAGTGGGTAAAATATTCAAATTAAGAAGTGGATAATTCACAAAAGTAGGACACTTTTTTGCGTGGGCAGATTTGTGAATAGCAGACCTGTGAGGGGAAATCTGCATGCACAGATGTGCGTGAACAAGGTGCCCCCACATATTTGGCCCTACAGATGTTTAAATATCAACCCATATGTAGGCGCTCCATTTCTCCCAAAACATTTTTTTACCATTCAGCAAACATCTTTCAAAAAATGTTAGACAAGGGGCTCAAAAAGATGATGTGTGCCCTCGGAGGGTGTCAAGGAGTATGTCCCATGCGTCTTTAGCAGATTTATAGGCCGTCTACTACAAATAACATTCCCCAGGCTAGGAGCTACTGCCAAACCTCACTGGGGAATACGTGAATCACATGCCTAAAAGGGCCAATCCTGAACAGATTTCCCAAACTGAAACTTTTCTAAAGGGTAGAGTTAAACCCTAGGAAGGTGTGCTTATGCTCGAGTCAATATGAGTGTGTACTCACATTGAAAATACTCACATCGAAAACAAGAGTAACCCTTGTGTGTGTACTTGCCTGAACCAACCCTGCATTAACTGCAGAGATGGACCTTTCGGCTAATCCCATTGAGAACATGTCTTTTTGCCACCCCCTTTTTGCAGGTATGCTCTTGATGAGCCATTTCTTGGTGGGGAGTTCTGAAAAAATGTAAAACCTGAGATGATACAGAATGTAGTAAAATCACTATTGTATAAAAAAAAAACAATCTTGCATTATTTAAAAGAGAAGCATATTAAAGGCCCTGCTTTATCTTGTTAAAGATTCAAGTGATCTATTTCTGTAAGTGTTTTACACACATGATATGTGTTACAAATTAAAAAAAGCTCTACATATTAATTTGGTGAACCACACTCCAAACCATATATACATCTGTCTAATAAATGCACATATACCTAGACAGATACCACATTGCTTCTTTTATGAAAAAATATTAGCATCCACGGCAGGGGCGCAACCAATCAGGTTATGTGGATTGTGGGATGAAAACACTAATCTCAGCCCGCCTTCCATGAAACCGCATTCCATGGCACCACCATCTTCTCCCTACCCTCCCTTTCCTTCTTTTTTTATATCCTCAATGCCGCTCCCCAGCCCTACTTACCTGACCGTTGTGGCGCCGATGACCAGCACCAGCGCAGCTTCTCTCCATCTCCCTTTGCCGGCTGTCACGGAAATAGAAGAGGGACTCCATAAGGAGCCCGGCCTTCAATCTCTGTGGTGGCCCCATGCTATCAGCACACCAGGTTACTAGCGCCATATTTAGTGCATGAAAACGTTTAATCTACACAACGCAAACACTAGGAATATTCCATATTTATGTTATTTGTACAAAAAGTTACATCATTAATGTGTTTACTTCCTTCGTTGCTCATGAATTTCACTAGGGCCTATAGACTTGCTGTAAAATGTAAAAGATTAAGATACGTAGGACAATGAATGACACACAGGGGCATCTTAATATTCTTATAACCTCCTGTGATGAAAAATATGGGGTAAGGGTGTGCTCTGCGCATGGAACTTAATGAAACAATATTATCTGAAAGTGTTCTGTTTCCTTCACCATGGAAACCTCTCACTTTTGGTCACTTTCAGCCATGTCCTTTTGGTGTTTACAGGATTTATGAATATACTTTGGAACCATTTTCTTTAGAATCAGCTGAAATGGATGCTTCCCTCGAGCAGTTATTTCGAATAAGGGGTTAACTTCAGAAATAGTCACCGAGGAATCATCCAACCATGAACTAAGAAAGAAGGTCTCTTTTCCCGGGGAACAAATGCATGGTGTTTATCGCCAGAGGCATTTTTCAAATGGTCTGGACAACCTGCTGTGGAGTGCTGGTTTGCATAAGTGGCAAGGATGAAGGTACAAACAGCCTTTAATATCTCAAATGAGACAGCGCATCTCCATGCGATGAGCTGAGCGACCTGCTGAGAAGAAGAGCTCCTACGCGCAGTTATCTTCCTACTAAATGGCGAATGCTATTAAAACTTTGAGGCAGCGCAGGGCCCTTCTTTGCAAAGTGATTTCAAATCCCAAGATAATGGGCCAGGGGGATCATCATTTATGTTGGTGGTCGGATCGGGGTGGGGGCAGGCCTTCTGTAGTACGGCCACGCACCCGACTGCGCCCGGGCGTCATTCCGCTGCACTGCAGTGCTGGCGTCGTTCTGTGCCGCATTAGCATGTGAGCGTGCGCCGTCAAATGATCACCTGACTTGCTGAAGTTAGTGGCAATTCAAAGTTTTCTTACGCGTTTCTAAGTCTAATACCAGATTTTCATTTCCATCGCTGGTTGTCTGTTGCTTTTTTTTTTACAACTGCCAAATGCACAGTGGCGGGCAACGCACTGCCGCCACCTCTTGTGGAGACGTAAATGATGCAATCTTCAGAGCAGTAATGGCCGAAGTCATGAAGCCGCATTGGCACTTTAAAAGTTCCCGAGTCCATTTAAAAGGGAGAAGAGGAACGTGGTCTGCAATCCAATGGCACGCACTGTAGAAAGAGCCACTGCTTCGGCCTATTGAATTGCTGACTTGTATGAGTGTTACAATGCATGTCCAGTGCATAGGTATCTTTTAACTTATTTGCACAACGCTTTGTTACAATTGTTATGCTCGTTAATCAAAATCCAAACATAAATACATGACCAATTACAAATAGCACTTTCACGGGGCATATAACAATATTAAAATGATATGACAAAGTTCCCTTACATACTGGACCTATCATACAAATTAGTATCAACCGATCAACATTATCCAATGCCTTGTCAAGTGGCCTTGAATCCAAATATTGAAATGGTAAAATGCAAACTACAGAATGTTCCCAATTGTCAGATATTGCTCATAAAGTGTTGTGTCCTATTTCCATGGACATCGGTTTGTTCACTGCAAAAAGTTGAGTCCTTCCTCTTTGTTTACGCCGATGTTGCGGCGTGGCCACGGAAGAAGGAAGAGGCGGGGCTACCGCCTCCGACGCCAGTTCTGGCGACAACATTAAATTGAAGTGCAGCTCTTTACCTCGGCTCCCGCGTCTCATTTTGAATGTGCGATTATTGTATGTATTCAAACTACCCTGGAGCCCGATTGAAGTCGGACTCCAACACTGGCGACGAGGACGTCCGACCCACGCCCACCAGCAGGCTGCTCCAGCGTCACGTGTGGAGCGCGAAGCAACGCTACTGCCTCCGGCGCTGTTACTAATCGCCGGCCCGCCCACGCCCACCCGCAGAGTGCTCCAGCATCGTGTGTGGGCCAAGGAGCAGCGTCGCTGCCGCCGGCTCCACAGTCATCAGCTGGCAGGTACAGTGCCACGTGTGGGCCATACCATTAAGCTGCTGCCCAGGCACGGCAGCCTTTCATACTGCCTGATTCAGCAGTAGGGGACAAGGAAGCCCCCACCAGCTCACATTTACACCAGGAAAATTACTCTGCAGCCCAGCACCCAAGGGCCGCCTGCTGCTCATGTCACTCCCATGCAGCCCAAGTCACCACTAGTCCCTACGTTCAGAGGGCGAGGTCGTGCTGGTGTTGAAAGCAGCGAAGGACCATCAGCACATGCCACCTCAGTGAACAGAGTGCCACAACCACGCAGCCCTGCCGTTTCCACCAACATGTCGACTGACAACATTGACAGCGGCCTACAGAGCCCCCAAGCCAGCTCCACTCCGAGAGCAGCCAACAATGGAGAGGACACTTCCTCTGAATCTCTACAACTACAAGCAGTCCCTCACTTTGACATGACGGACACCAACAGCCTGGCACCCAGATGGGCTCGCTGGCTAAAGGAACTCCACATCTACATCGACGCCTCGGGCGTGCGAGAAGAACGCCGCTTGCGAGGCATCCTGCTTCATTCATTGGGCCCCGTGGTGAGAGACATCGTGTTCGAAATGCCCGAGGACAACACCAACTCGTTCCAAGGCATAATTGACTCATTAAATGCATATTTCGCACCCTTACGGAACGTCGACTACGAGAGACACGTGTTCCACACAACGACGCAAGACAAAGATGAGAGCATGGACAATTTTATCATGAGGCTAAGGAAAAGAGCCAAATACTGCGACTTTGATAAATACTCCACCGAAGAGGCCCTGAAATCTCAAGCCATCGCAGGGTGCGGGTCCCCTGACTTTCGAAGAAAATTGCTACAAAAAAGCAGGACACTAGAAGAGATCCTTCAAATTGCAAGAGCCGATGCTGCACTAACTCTAAAAACGGAATCTCTAAGCAACATTTCCATCATGCAAAATGCAAAATCAGCCTCTCTCTGCCCCATCCGCACGCCTGTTAGCCCGACGGAACAAAAGAAATGCTATCAATGTGGTTTCCGTTTTCCCCATGTAGGCCCATGCCCGGCGATTGGACACCAGTGCGACAAATGCGGGGGGGACAACCACTTCCAGTCCGTCTGCAAGAACATCAAATCCCTCCACAACTCGGGAAGCAACAGAGAAGGCGGACGCTTTAGGCGGGAGAGCCCGCGCAGAAACTCACATCGAGGCTCCACACATGGAAGGAGACGCTCTCACAGCTCAACCCAAGAACAAGCGCCCTCATCAAGGAGGCGAGAAGAGAGGAGAGAGAGAGAAACATCCAACCACCGAGAGAGCAGACGCTACTCTCCACACCGCAGACCAAGACATAGGATCAGATACGTGGATGATTCGCCTCAGGACCGACAGATAATTAGGTCCTCCTCATCCAGTGGAGAAAGAAAACGAGCCTACGTACATGCCATTGGAAATGCCACAGCGACTGAATACAGTCCGACCTTACTACTCCAACTGAACGGCCAAGACCTAGAATTTCTGATAGACACGGGCGCCACCGTGAATGTCATCAATGACATGATATACAAATCATTGAAAATCAAGAAAGACCTAAAGAAAGCCGACACGCTAATATACCCCTACGGATCCAACAGACCGCTAGACTGTATCGGGATGTTCAATGCACGCTGCACGTACAAGGAGCAGAGCCAGAAAGTAAAGGTATACGTAATCAAGGGCGAAGTTCCAGGAGGAAGCATTCTAAGCTTCCGCACAGCGATACAGATGGGCCTCATCAGCATCATGTATCAGATCATGTCTGCATACACCTCCGGCGCCAAAGACATGATACAGAAGATATTCCCGTCACTCTTTAAAGGACTAGGGTGCCTAAAGGACAAGCAAATCAAGCTGCACATTAATCAGCAAGTAAAACCCATTGCCCAACACTATCGGGGCATTCCCCTCAATATACAACGGCAAGTTAAAGATGAGATCCACTCGCTACTCCAACAAGGCATAATCGAACCAGCATCGGGCCCAACTCCATGGGTTTCACCAATAGTACCGGTACCCAAGAAGGATGGCACCTCCAAAATACGCATCTGTGTAGACATGCGTGCTCCAAATGTGGCCATTGAAAGAGAACGGCATCTGGCTCCACGCATGACGGACATGATACACCTCCTACATGGGGCCACCGTCTTTTCGAAGCTTGACCTGAACAAGGGTTACCACCAACTCGAACTTCACCCGTCTTCTCGATACATAACTACCTTCTCAACCCATCTAGGACTCTTCAGATACAAGAGACTAAGTTTTGGTGTGTCATCTGCAGCCGAGATCTTTCAGAACGAGATACATCAAATAATCAAGCACATCCCGCACTGTCTGAATTACAGCGATGACATTCTTATCTTCGGCACCTCCCAAGAAAGCCACGATGACACGCTACGAAGAGTCTGCATGGCTCTAGAAAACGCCAATCTCACGCTCAACCTGGAAAAATGTGAGATCAACAAGACCACTCTGAAGTTCTTTGGACACATATTCTCAAACAAGGGCATGCGCCCAGATCCCGAAAAGGTGCAAGCCCTGGTGGATGCCCCCACTCCCACTTCATCATCCGGCATACGGTCCTTTCTGGGCATGGCAAGTTATTGCACGAGGTACATTCAGGACTTTGCGTCGGTGAGCACCCCGCTAAGAGTCCTCACTGGGAAGGACCAAGAATTTGAATGGACAACGGAATGCGAAAAGGCCTTCCAGGAAATCAAACGACGCATATCATCAGCGTCATGCATGGCCTATTACGACCCTGATTATGACACGGAACTCACAGTGGACGCCAGTCCCGTAGGTTTGGGGGCCATTCTAACTCAATCCAGACCGGGAGCGCCGCCCAATGCACCCAAGCGCATAGTAGCCTATGCCAGTCGGAGCCTATCAATGGCAGAATGCGCGTACTCGCAACCCGAAAAGGAGAGTCTCGCAGTTGTATGGGCGTGCGAGCACTACCATCTCTTCTTATATAGCCGCCCATTCACGGTCGTGACAGATCACCAAGCACTGACAACGATATATGGCAAACCCACGGCCAAAATGCCACCCCGAATCGCCAGATGGGGTCTACGCTTACAGGAGTACTCATTCAAGATTATACATCGCCCGGGGAAAGAGAACAACCCAGCTGACTTTCTCTCCAGATATCCCCTACCAGCTCAAGTGGAACGACAATCCACAAAAGCAAATCAATACCTCAACTTTCTAGTCAACAATGCACTACCCAAGCATGTCTCCGTTGCTCAACTCGTAGAAGCCACATCTACAGATAAGATGATGCCCATCATCAAAGAGTGTCTGCGAACGGACCGGTGGCACGTCAAAGACCTGACCGAAGCCGAAAAGGCTCAACTCCGTATTTTCAAACTGATACGCCACACGCTATCTGTGTCCCCGGAAGGTTTGCTGCTCAAGGAAAACCGAATTGTAATACCCTCCAGCTTGCAGAAGCAAATACTGGACATAGCTCACGCTGGCCACCGCGGAATAGTGTCTACCAAGAGACAACTCAGAACAAAGGTCTGGTTCCCCAAACTGGACGAACAAGTAGAACAGATTCTCGGCAATTGCCTTACCTGCCAGGCGGTGGGCCACCGAACATTCCCGGCACCCCTACAACCATCAGAGATGCCCCCGCAAGTATGGGACCGCGTGGCTGTAGACATGTTTGGACCCCTGGCAAACGGGAAATATGTCCTGGTAATTATAGACGAAATGTCAAGGTTCCCGGAGGTGCATCTCATTCACTCTACAAGTGCCCAAGCGGTTATACCCGCCCTGGACAAGACATTTGCTGATTATGGTATACCATCGACAGTTAAGTCAGACAATGGCCCACCGTTCAGTGGACATGACTTCGCAATGTTCGCAGAACACCTTGGTTTCCAGCATAGAACAATCACACCTCTGTGGCCACAAGCGAACGGAATGGCTGAAAAATTCATGAGCTCTCTCAAGAGAACCCTCCAAATATGTTCCATCACCAACCGCTCATTCATGCAGGCCATCTGCACCCTCCTACGCGAGTACCGGAACACTCCACACAGCACCACAGGGGTGTGTCCGTCCACACTAATGTTCGGGCGCATCATACGCACGCAACTGCCACACAATCCTCAGGCCCGCCCGTCGCCAACGGCCGTTGGTGACGCCATCAAAAGAGATAAGCGGAGCAAACAATTAACGAAGACCTACACTGACCTAAAGAGACAGGCCAAGCCTTGTCACATTCAAGTGGGCGACGTGGTGCTGGTAAGGCAAGAACAAAACACCAAAGACACCCCCGGCATTCAGACCTGAGCCCCTAGAAGTGACGCACGTAAGTGGCTCCATGATAACAGCAGCCAGCCCCTCAGGGTCCATCACGAGAAACTCATCATTCTTCAAGAACTTTGAAGGACACTCTGAACCAATCACTGATCGCTCGAGGACTGACCAGGAATCATCAGAAGTGGAGTCAGAGTATCAGATGGAAGCACGGGATGCGGACGACAGCGACAGCGACACCCCCGTACGGTGGGAGAAGACACCACGGAGAAGCCCATCCAAATGGACTATTCGCCGACCACCTAGGTGGATAGAAGAAATGTAAGAATTGAGCTCCTCATTTAAGTGGGGGGGAGATGTTGTGTCCTATTTCCATGGACATCGGTTTGTTCACTGCAAAAAGTTGAGTCCTTTGTTTACGCCGATGTTGCGGCGTGGCCACGGAAGAAGGAAGAGGCGGGGCTACCGCCTCCGACGCCAGTTCTGGCGACAACATTAAATTGAAGTGCAGCTCTTTACCTCGGCTCCCGCGTCTCATTTTGAATGTGCGATTATTGTATGTATTCAAACTACCCTGGAGCCCGATTGAAGTCGGACTCCAACATAAAGCATGTTTGATTCGTGTGCACTCCTATACATACTGTTTCCATGTTGAAAAATATTACCTATGCAACATCAATACAAAAAAAGTAAAAATATGTTAAGAAAACTGATACAATCATATGGTAGGGCTCTGATTTCTGTTACACAAACCCTGCTGTATGAGTATAGAAAGCAGAACCAAAAAGACATATGTAAATACTGATTATAAATAACTTTTCTGAAATAGAAGCACCTGCAGTAACACTAGAGGAAGCACTGTTACTAAGAGTACAAGCAGGAGTAGTAAGAGCAGAATCCTGACTATTTGTAATCAAGGTATAAGTACTTGCAGCAATAGAGCAAGTATCATCAGTACTAGTAAGGGTGGCAAGCAATTCTATACATTCCGAATTGTATTATAAGAGGTGGAGGAAGAGAAATCCTGGAACCAAGACTTAGCTAGCCACTTTGACTGCGGCAGCCAAAAGGGAACACCACAAAGTCCTCTTTTTTCATCGCTGGGCAGAGAGTTGAATAAAGAATGAAGACGATGGCGCCAGGACGTAGGCGACCTCAATGATTGCTGAAGCCAGGTGTGCTCACCCTCCCAGTAATACCATAAATCCTGAACATTTCATGATAGGGGGAGAGAGAAAAAGGCAGATGCATTGTGGGCAGGGCCGAGTGGATAGCCGTGACTGTGGTAGCAAAGCGATAGAGAGACTGACAAGTCTGCACCTCAGCTTCATCTAGCGCAATAGGGTCTGGCAAAGCAGTTTCAAGGGCTTGCTCATCAGTGTCCTGCCAAACAGCCAGACAGATGCTGACTGTGCTCAAAAAGGGTGTTAAAGAACTTCCTTTTCCTTGATTGGCCTTAATAAGTTGATCATTGAGAGAGCAGTGTTGCTATTATTTATCAAGAGCGGAGCAGGTTCTCCAGAAATGACTGCACTCATTTGAGGTCTTGATTGATGATCAGCTTCTGATTTATTTCCCCTCTTTATTTTCCATCTCAATACGTGACGGCATGTTATTTTATGTCATGAGTATTTTTATACTTTGCCAGTCACTACTGCAGAGGACTGTCTTGAGAATGGCATGTTCTGCCTCTGACACTGGAATGCTGGCCTTGGTCTGCGAGGGAATAGAAAAGGGCCGTAGAGGAGGGGAAAGAGACAAGGTGGAACAAGTGAAACGCACAAGAAGGATTTGTACAGGTTTGAACGGAAGTGAGAGGTAAGGATGAAGTTTGTGAAAGTTTGCATGACTGTACAGCGAGAGTACAATTATCAAAGCATAGCGTTGATCGGAAAAGGGCAAATGCGTAATGCTCTTGTAAACATGCATATTTCCAGGTGTGCAGATTCTAGTGGAATATAGTGAAGTAAAGTACTTTAAATTAGTAAAGTATTAGCCAATAATTGGATGCGTGGTAGAGTTCAGATGAGCTCCATCCTACTGTTGTATTGGTATCTGGGTGTGGATGCAGGATGGTGATGTCACATGGGCATATGTGTGTGGATGCAGGATGGTGAGGTCACATGGAACCTGGAGTGTTGGTGCGACTGGGTTTTATGGGTTCCAACAGTGACAGTTGGAGTTGCTGTGCTGGCTGGGGTGGATATCCCAGTATTTCTATCATCTAACTTACCTTTTCTCACAGTCAGGAATAAACATACCTGTAATGTACGTCCTGGCTCCAGCATGTTGTGAGCCTGAGAACCCCATTACTTCACTGGCAACAAGGATGTTTTTGCTGCTGTGAGGGGGTAGCAGGGGATGAAGTACTGCCCTCCATCTGTGACATCCATCCAGGAAGGTTCCAGTTCCTTGAGGGACAGAAGGAGGTGGTCTGGAGGATCCTGCAGGCCGGGGGGTGCAGGAGCAGCAGCTGTCCAGGGTCAAGGCACAGGCTGGGTGGCCTTGAGGTGTTGTCAGGGCTGGCATTCCAGGCGGAGTGACCAGGACCAGCAGCGATGTGAATAGAGCACCAGGGTTGAATTGAAGTTACTGTCTGGGTGGGCAGTACAGGTGCTGGTGCTGCTGGTGTCCGGGGCCCAGCAAGGTGTGTGCCCCAGGAAGAGTGTTGTCCGGCGGGCAGTCTCATCGAGCCTGCAGCGGGTGCTGCTGGCAGTGGAGGAAGAGTGTGCCATCTCACAGAGTCAGCGGGCCTGATCTGAAGGTGAGGCGGATGTATGGCTTAGCCCCAGCTGGTATTCTCCACTGGGCAGGAAAGGACATCTCACCAGGCGAAGCTCAGCAGGTGTAGAAGGAGTGGGTCGGTGGAGATCCTGTTGCAGACGTTTTTCTGCAGAACCTCTGGTGTCCGCTGCAAGTGGGGCTGGGTGAGGGTTCATGCGGTGAGTGGATCAGCTCACAGGAGGGGCATGTCGAGTGACCAAAACCTTGTGGTGGTAGAGGCAGAAGGTGGAAGGGATGGAGAAGTTCCCGTGTTCAGTGCAGGTGGTGTTGTGATGACATCAGCGGTCCTTGACAGTGCAACGCTGCCATGTCTTGTGCACTGCAGCGTTAGTGTGAAATGCAGCGTTGTGGCCTAATGCAGCGTTGTGACCATGGAGATGCCTCTTGTGCAGAATAACGTGAGCAGGGGACGAGTAATGTCCGGATGTGCAACCAAGATGGGGGATTGGCATGGTGAGAGGCAGCGGTCGGTTGCCACGGGACATTTATTTGCGGGTTGTGCCTTGGGAAGCAACATCCCTGTGCCTCGGACCTCTAAAGAAGGTATGTCATTGTTTGGCGTGTGGGGCAAGAGAAGCTGTGCCCAAAACGACGCTGGTGGTCTAAGCATAGCAAAGCTATGGTGTGTGGAAGGTCAGGTTGATGTTTTCGAGGAGTGTGTTGCGTGTGCAGAGAAGGCTCTGTTCGGGGGTCACATGTGCCCACCGTGCAAGAGGTTTGTGGGCAATCTGCAAGAGTTTGATCCAGACCTATGGAATTTCTACATGAAGCTCAAAGATCTCAACATTACCGAGGAGGAATATGGTGTTGTGTTAGGGGAGGCCTATATTATTTTGCATCGTTTGTTTAGTGTTGTGGCCTCTGGAATATTAGTATATGCTCAGTGGGTAGGACTGTGGGTTATTGTTAGCGTGTAAGGCCTGTAATTTGGTGACAGTGCTCTTGTGTTTTGTGTTCATGTTGTGGCCTTTTCTGTTTAGGATGCAGTTTCGGGGCTGAATGAGCTTTTAGATTTTGCAAGGGTGGTCCTTACTGGACATGAGGGTGGTTTGCAACAATGGTTTGTCATTTAATGCTGCATCACGTTACATGTTTTCTTTTTCAGGGGGCTATGTTGACACGTAGGGTGCGGGGGACTGTTTTGGGACTCCGACTTGAACAATGTGGGTGCCCGGTTACATGGGTTCCGCATTGTATCTTTTGTTCTGTTGCTATTTTGGACATTAGGTTGTGGGGCAACGTTGGAACTCAAGCTGGGGGACCTAAGCGCTGTAAATTATGTTTTGGGCATAGCGTATTACTTGCAGTTGCATGTTTTTTATGTCTTGTGTGTTGTTCATAACGGATTTTCCTCTGGTGGATTTGGTGCATTTCTCGGGATGGCCTGGGGGGTCCTCAGTGTTCTTGCAATGAGGTGCTGCTGGGTTCAGAATGGCTGGGTGGGTTCTGAGTGTTTGTGGTTTGCAGTGAGGGCCTATGGGCTCAAGATAGCCGGGTGGGTCCTGATTGTTTTTGCAGTGAGGTGCTGCCGGGTTGGTGTTTGTGGTACTAAGTGTTTTAGCAGTGCGGTGCTGCCGGGTTGTGCAGTGAGGTGCTGTTGGCTTCAGGGTGGCCGGGTGGGTCCTGAGTGTTTCTGCAGTGAGGTACTGCAGGGTTCAGGGTGGCCAGGTGGGTCATGAGTGTTTTTTGTGGTGAGGTGCTGCGGGTTTCAGGATGGCTGGGTGGGTCCTGCGTTTTGTTGCAATGAGATGCTGCAGGGTTCGGGATGGCCGGGTGGGTCCTAGCTGTTTTTGCAGTGAGGTGCTGCCTGGTTGTTATTCATTTTGTGGTTTTCACCAAGCAATGTCTCCTCTATCTTCTTTGCCAGACATCAGGCTCAAGTCATGGACTTGTTTGGGGTTGTGTTGTTCTTAGCATTTTTTATGTTCTGTTGTTTGCCTGCTTAGTGGGAGTCGCATTGTGGGGTTTGCTTGTTGGGTTGGATGTTGTGTGTGTGTTGGTGGATGTTAAAGGAGGGAGTGCAGTTGGTGAGTTGTTAGTTCCAATAGGTTGATGTGTTGGGACGTGTTTCCAGTTGGTGGTTGGAGCTGGACTTTGGGCTTCACGTGTTTCCAGTGGGTAGTTTAGCTGGAGTATGGATTTCATTTGCTTTTGGACTTTCCCTTTGTAGTTGGTGGTTTCACGGTGGTTCCTATGGGAGTCCGACTCACTTTAACTATAGGGCGGCGACTGTCGCCCTATATATATATATATATGTATTACATGGCCCGCGGTAGCAGCCGTGTAGTTATGGTTAAGTTGCTAAACTCATAAAAAGAGCACTTTTTCTGCGGCTTATAACTTCGCTCCTGCTGGACGAATCCTCACCAAACTTTGCAGAAAAAGTATATGGGCGGCTCTGAATTTTTTCGCCAAGTTGGGCGAGGTTTCGTGCCGGGGGGAGTTATAGGGGGCCCCAAATAATTCTTTGCCCATATACTGTGTTCACTAGGACCCCAGCCGGCCCATAGAGCTGGGGGTGCCCAGATAGCACTTTAAGATGAGGCAGCAGCACTTGTGAGATGGATGGGGATGCAGATTAATACTCTCGCATCAAATCAATAATGACAACTTGATAGTTTGGCAAAGGGAGTCTGTTTAATGACAATTACAAAAAACGGGGAGTTCATGAATATCAGCAATCGCTTCAACTCCAACTAATTTCATAAAAAACACATTATTTATACTAAAAACTCATCATCGATGTGTAACGCTTAAAATTCGGCATGCAATTCTATTGGTTCTAGGAAGGTAACTTTAATATAGGTACTATATCTGTATATGGTAACTGAGTAAGGGGATTGGACAAATATTGTCAGGTGGGGCATCTAAGCCCTACCTTCAAAATGGCTACTGTAGACGTCACTAAAAGTACAAAGTCTCATTGGTTTTACTAACTATAAGACCCTAGATTACTTGGTCCACTGTGATTGGGTTGGCAACAGCCCCACTCATACTTTTCCACTTGCGTAGCAGCGTGCAGAATAGCCGGCCAGGTGCAGGGAGCTCGTCTGCACCCCCAGCCTCCCTCCAATTATTGCTAAATCAATCATCACTTTAAGGGTCATGTGTCAATTATTTCTTTGTGGTTGGCCTCTAGACTGCTTCTTGGTCTGTAAAAGTTACGATATCTATGCATGGCACAAGGCCACGCGTAGGTGTGAGAGTTTCATCCCTTCTCGCTTGGCTGGTCACGTGATTCAGACACCGTGAAATGGTCTTATTCTTCATGCAATTCATGTATTTGGTTTAATTTTACCAGCCACCTGCCTTCTGTGGCTTATCTTGACCTTTCTGAACATGATACTCTGTCCTTCTTTCATAAATTGTATCCACTGTTTCAGCCGATACGAACTTGGTTGCCTGGCATGATTTGCCTCCATCTGAGTTTCTCTTCTGTCTTTAATTCTCGATTCGTTCACTGCAAAGCTCTCTTCTTGACTCCTTTAGTAACCTTTGGTAGATGCTGCTTTTGTGCATAGTGGAAGTATACTTATATAAAGTGCTTCTATTGAGGTAGATATGTATGGTGGTGCTTGCCACAGTTTATTTCACTACTAAGCCTCATGAATTCTGTGCTTATTGCGGTTCCTTGCATATGTACACGTGTAAACTAACTGGATATCTTCATCGTGCATGTGGCATAATATTTGACATCGATTATTTCACTTTAGGTTCAGGATGTCACTTATTCATGATGTTTTGTCTCTTTTCATCATTCACAGGTCGTCATATCTTCGAGTTAGTCCGGGTTCTTGTGATGTCACCATTCGTCTTCCTTCAGTATCCTTTTATTCTTCTTCAGGGATTGTATTATGACAATCTTCATTCTGTTTCATTTGTCGATATGGTTTTGTCAAGGGGTACATTACTTATTTGCTCATCATATGTCACATATTTCGGCATGAACGTTCCTGGTACTTCAAAATGGATGGCTGCAGTGCAGATCATGCTTGTGACCTCCTCTACACTCCCCCCTCTGGGCGATTCATCAACCACATTCCCTTCTTCCTTGGTATCCACCTTTACTTCATCCTCTGGATCCACCTTAACTTCCTCCTCTGGATCCACACATAGAGGTTTGAAGAAATACATCTTTGGGGTCCATATCTTTATGACTCCCTTGAAGCTTTCTGCTGTTCTCACGTGCTCATCTTTGTTCCAAGTCATTAGTCGACATTTTCCACTTGGACTACAATAGATCAATTTTCCCACACAATTTCTATATTTCCTGGGATATCAAAACTTTGTTCCTTCTGGTGCATAAATGCTGGCCTTCACAAAGTCTCTTATTTCTTCATCAGTCAGGTCCTTGGGCTTCCATCCTGGTTCGACATCAATCATGATCTTCACCCCAATGGCCTTTTTTGCAGTTTTCTGGCATTGAGAGATTATTATCTTGATAACACAGAATCAGAGCAATATCATCACTAGCAGGGCTCCTAGGAATTTGAATTTATCTGCCATCCATTGTGGAACCCATGAAAATAGTGATCCAAACCAGCTCTCATGGTCCACTACGTCAGTTTCATCAATCATTTGATTCTGTAATTTCGTCAGCATACCTATTGCCTCTGTTAAAGATCCATTTTCTTCATCATGAGATGGTATAAATGTGCAACATGATTCTACTGTTTTTGCACAAACACCTCCATCCATAGCTGTGATCATGTCAAGGACATATCTGTTTTGGAGAGTCATTAGTCGAATTGCCCTTTAACTCTTCTTTGATTGCGTTGAATCCTTTTATGGTCGTGTTGATGGTCTGCATTAACTCCCATCTGGTTATCTGCAACCATTTAGTGTTTGCTCCAACCTGAATTCTTGGCATGAAAATTGTCGTGAACACTGAAGAAGTCTGAATGAACATCCTATGTTCATATGGGATTGCATCGAAAGCTTCTATGGATTTTGCAGAAAAGTAATTCTCTCTCTTCATTCGGCCCATTAGTTCCACAAATCTCTTCTTCCTCAGGTGAGCATCTGCTTACAGGAAACTGTCAATATTCAGATCACTTTTTGGAATCACCAACGCTGGAACATGGATATTCACCAGTGTACATATACCTCCCCAGTTTCTTTGCAGCCTGATATATGCTTTGGATCCACATGCTCAATAATGATCCATGATCACTGCAGTACCATGTATCAATCCTGGGGCATCAAAAAACAGGGCCACAGTTCTGATTCTCCCCCATTTTCCTTGTGCCATTATTCCTAAAGCACAATTTGGAATTCTGCAATGGTACTATCTGTAAGTGTCCTCTTCTGTCCTTGACCTATGTCAATAGTTTAGCAAGTTTTGGCCATAATGGCTTGCATATCCTTTGTGCGTTTTCAATTGCTTCTTTGCAGGCACCAATGACCATCCATGCTCTGCAAATCACTACTCCTTTCTCCCATTCGTCTGGTGAAAGCACTGTTCCCCAAATTTGTATTTGGCCTCTGTTCTTCCAACTCCAAGCTTCTTCTGGAGTTTTTCCTTGAACGTTCAGTTTCTTATTTGCTTCTATTCTGATTTCTGCTCCTTTAACTCCAGGCTTCTCATATCTGATCACAATGTGCTTTGTTTTTACGTTGTTTCTTGTTTTTATGTCCTGGACATAATCGTCTTCATTTGGATCCGTTGCTTCAGTTGCCCATTTCAATGAAGCATCACTTCCTATGAACTGGCCTCTGGTCTTGCACATTGCTACGTGTGATAGACAGTGTGTGCTGTCTGCACATCTATTTCAACAGCTACAAAGATCTTTGATTTCCCTGTGCTGTAAGGCAGGAGTACACAAACAAAGCATTCCTCCTTTGAATTTCGTCTTCCAACTTCTTTCAAATGTTGGTACCAGATGTTATTCCCCAAGTGTGCTGTGCTGTCCAAGTAGTCGGTTAGTTCCTTGCTATCTTCTTGTGTGCTTCTCTTTATTCTCAAAGTTTTCATGTAGTTTGCTATAACCACATCCTTGAACACATCTGTGTAGCTTCTTCTTGCTGGAGGATTCTCAGGTATCTCCATCCATGGTTCAGGCCTCTTTATCTATACCATTTGAGTAGAAGAAAGTCTGGCCATTCTTTCTCTGATCTCTTGTCTTTTCCTGGCTCTGGCTATGGACGGCCATATTGATTCTGCTATCATCTGTGCTCGTGATAGTTTTGTTGAACTTGCGCTTGCCCCTTTCAGTGCTGGGTCAGGGGTGCTTATCAATGTTGTCTCTGTTGGTTTCTTCTCCAACTATTTTTGTTTCTTTTGGAGTTCATCTGTCTCCATTTGTCTCTTCATTTCACTTGGAGCTTCTCATCGTTGGTTGTCTAACCGTCTCCCATTCTTCGGATCGTGGTTATGCAATTATTGACATTAGACCTGGTGTATGTGCACTCATCGTTTCCATGTGTTTGTCTTTCAATAACCTGTTCTCACTCTTACTCTGCCGACCCTGTCTCCGGCTTGTCAACTCGCTTGTTACCACATATGTGTGTGTGTCATTGCTAATCACATCCATTTCAAGTTCAGTCACTCCTTTGTCAGACCTTCTAGGGACTGGAATGACTATAAAGGGTCTGGGTGCCTTTGTGGGTTTCTTGCGTACATCATTAGGTGGGTGTACTGGAATAGGGACACTTTGTGCACCAATGAAAAATTCAGTTCGAATTGTCAGTGACAGTAAAACAATGATAAATATAATGCATAGGTACATTATTCCTCTATAGGTTAACCTACAACACTTAGTTCTGGAACAATAATAGCGTCTCTCCTCCTGAGGGATGACGATGCTACTGCTTTGGTTGCCCATCCCGATCATTTAAGGAAAGAAACTAACTTTTAATACATTCTAGGCAATATTATCTCTGGATTCTGCCGTTTCTTCTCGTGGATTGCAGGTACTGGAACGATTGTCCTTCTTTGCCTGAACAATAGATTGTCTCTTACTCTGGACACAGTTCTTTCTTCTGTATACGAGAATGTTCAAAATCAGGTAATGAGGTCAGCAGGTCTCTTAGTTTGCGTGTTCAAAATAAACAAGTTCCCAGTCAATGCCTCTTATCTGTTTCACTCCAAAAGACATGTTGTGTCCTTGTTAGCATAAACAAGAGTGAAGCTTTCTGGCAACACTTCCTCGATCTGTCCCTCGGCGGAAAGTTTTACAATCTTCTCCAGAAATTCTGATGATGATTAGAAAGTTCAACCTGCATTACAATGTCATGCAGGAGCATGCTCATCTGTGTAGAAGTAGCTGGGTCTCTGATGAAAGTGAGGACGTCAACACCGGTGGGCCTCCCCACAAGTTCTGGAAAGTCCTCAATCAAGTGAAATAAGACGTTGCTTGCTAGTCAGCTATCTTCTGGTGACAGGGACATTTGTCTTGTCCTTGCTGATTTCTGGAACTGTTCAGCACTCACTGTGAGCAGCTTCTGTGATTTCGATGAGCGTGAAGAGCAACTTGAACTATGATTCCGTTCAGGATTATACTCAAATGTTCTGTTTTTGCTGGATCTCGAAGACATGTCAAGACGTCAGTATGTTTCCCGACAAGATCTGGGCAGTCTTCAATTAAACTAAAGAATAGCACGCTGACAAGCCTATTCACTTCTTCTTCTGCTTGGGACATTTGTTTTTTCCTCTTTGCACTCCGGAAGCAGGAGGATCTGCTTGGCAATCACATTGTGCAGCCTCCTTATTGTCCTTTCGTTTTCAGGTTCTTGAAGAAATTCAGTGATGTTAGTGAGCCTTCCCACTAACGACGGGTATGATCTCAATACTAGTTCAAAGTAAATTAAAGTGTCTTTAGTGATGTCACTGTTCTGGGACTCCATAAGTGAGGCCAAATAATGCTCCTGTTTGAAACAAGTCTGGATATTGTATTTTCTTCCAATTTGTGTGTCCTCGATCAAAATTTGACATATCCTTTCCTTATCAAGGCTTCAGTGTGCCTCAGTTCAAAGTTCAAAATCAACAGACTATGATGTGGTTTACGCATGCAATTTTTCTTCTTCACCCCTGTAACTAGGATGCACAGAGTGTCCGTTTTTTATGTCCTTATCCCCTTTTTGCTCAGAGGAAATATCCAAAATTAAGCCACAACTTTGCACTAAAGTTCTTTGCCTTGGTTTTGCTGGTCATGCGTCCTTCTTCCTCGTCATGGATCTCGTCTGCACATGCTGTGGTTCTTCCCCGTCATCTGTAGTCTCTACGTATTGGGGTGCGGGCAGGGGGCCTAATCCGTTGTATGGCTTGATGTCACCCAGGAAGAGCCAAGCCCTTCTTCCTTGTAGCTTGACTACAGAGGGAGTGACGTCTTCCACTTTAAAGGGTCTGTTGAAACTGGGCTCGTCCCACCTTTTCCTCGTGTGGTTTCTCACCAGGTCCGAGTCCCCAGGGAAAACTGGTGGTAGGCATAGACTTTGAATCGGGTCTGCTGTATCTCCTTCTGTGTTCTGTGCTGCCCTGCACCCTTTTTGTTATCGCTGCAGCTGTCCTGAATTTACAGTAAGACAAGATGTCATGCAATTCAAGTAATTTTGCATTTCTGATCCTTAAACTTCCACTGTTGGCTGAGCATCACATCTAGATCTATCTCGGGGTGTGAATGGAATGTGCATCCTCCTGCCTGTTGCTATCTTGTGTGGCATAAAATGATGGTCAGAACCAGGCTGGTTTATGAGTGCATAAAATGCCAGTGGTAGGCAGTGCAGCCATCCCTTCTTTAGAGTAAGCTACAACTTGGCTATCCTTTCCTTTAACAAGCTGTTGAGCTTTTCACATATCCCATTACCTTGCAGATGATACGCCGAAGAGAACTTGTCTTTATACCAAGCAGCAAGCTAATCTGTTCGAATACTGCATTAACAAAGTGAGGACCATTATCTGACCTCATAACCTCACATACTCCCCATCTGGGAAATACCTCTCTCACCAGAAATGTGGCCGCACAGGTAGAGTCTGGGTGTGTACATGGACCTGCTTCTATCCATCTAGAGAATGGACACACCACAACAGTTAGATACCTGTACCCGTTACATACTTGAATCATATCAAGATAATCAACATGCAAGTGCTGCAAAGGTCCTTTGGGCCTTGGAATGACTCCTCTAATTACTTTTAGTGTATGCCCAGCCGTGAACTGTTGGCAGATTACACAGTTCACCGTAAAAAATGCAACGTGTTCTGCTAAGTTTGGTATAAACCAGTCTTCAGTGATCATTGCTGCTAGATTCTCTTTTGTCATGTGTGCTGGATAATGTAATTGTACCCTTGGAGGTAGCCCCTCCTTTTCCAGCGCGCTAGGCCTGCATGCACTGTCGATGTCACATAGGTGGAGTCGCTATACACTGTTACTTCCTGGTCTGCGTCATTCTCGATCGCAAGTATCAACGCCACAAATTCTGCAGCTTGCGCGGAATAATGAGATGGTAATCATGCACTAATGAGTACTCGAAACTCTCCATTTGCTGTGTGCTTCACCACAGCGGTGCCTGTATATCTTTGCCCATCATTTTGGTCGATTCTCGAGGAACCATCAACAAAGACAATTTCTCCCTCTGCTAGTGCATTTTCTTTCACTCTGGGAATCTCATCATAGAATTCTTCATAGTTCGTGCAGTCATTGATTGGCTCTCCTTCAGTGACTGGCTCTGCTATAAACATAGCTGGGTTCACTATCTTACTTCGAATTATCTTAATCGATGGATTTGATATGATCACTTCATAAGCAGAAGCTCTCTGAGATGCCAATGTGCCTTTTGATTTCTCTAAAATGGCAAATAAGGCGTGCTCGACGAACAACGTCATTGAGCATCCCATCACAATGGTTGTCGCCTTCTCTATGGCAAAAGCTGTGGCAGCTAAACTTTGTTCGCAGGGAAAGTGACCTTTCATTACTAGATCCTAGTTTCCACTGTAGTATGCTAGGGGCTTGTATATCAACGTGGTTCTCTGTGTGAGTACTGCCATCATAACACTGCCATTCGTGTGTGAAAACAGGTAGAATTCCTCTGCATAATTGGGAATCCCTAAAACTGGTGCCGTGCAAATGGCTTTTTTTTAGTTCAACAAACCCTTCTTCCATGGTTTCAGTCCATTACATTTTTTCTTTCGTCACCTGTGCTTTCTTTAGGGCTTGTAACAAGGGCTTGGTATACGAGCTGTAGTCAAAGACACATGCCCTGACATAATTACATAATGCTAGAAAACTCTGCATCTGTTTTATCGTGTGTGGCTTGGCTGTGTTTAATATGGCCTCAGCCCCTTCAGGGGTAACCCTTTTCCCCTCGTGTGAGATCAGCTGGCCTATGTACAGCACTTCTTGCTGACTATATTGTAACTTCTTCTTATCAACTTTATATCCATTCTCAGCCAATATAGTCAATAGCTGAATAGAATCGTGTCTGCACCTCTCCTCTGTCGTCCTGCAAATTAAGATGTCGTCCACATATTGCAAGACCACACTCTCTAATACAATATTGCTTATGTCCATCTGCAGGACTCTGTTGAAAATCGAAGGAGGCTCACAGTACCCCTGAGGTAACCTTGTGCTTTTCAGACGCATTTGTCTGAACGTAAATGACGTCAAATCTTGTGAGTCTTTGTGCAATGGGATTGAGAAAAATGCATTTTTCAAGTCAATATTTTGCCTCAACGGGTATATTACATAGGATTATGGACGGGTTAGGGACTAGAGGGAACTCGGCCTCTACAATATCATTTATTGGCCTTAGGTACTGGATTCAACGCCAAGACCCTCTCTTTGATTTTTTAATTGGATAAACCACTGCGTTGCATGACGACTCTGAGGTCACCAAAATGTCCTGCTCCATCATTGCAGAAATTGTCTTGAAAATCCCTTCATCTGCTTCCCTAGACATGGAATACTGTCATGCTTTGGGTAAAAATGCTCCTGGTTTCAATTTAATCCTCACTTCTCCTACTCCTTTCAACAAGCCCACGTCATAAGGGCCTGTAGTCCACACTGAGACAGGCACCTTTGCCATGTCGTCATCAAAATATTCAGGACAGTTTAGTGCCAGCATCATTCTCTGGGGCACCTCTCTTGAAGTGGGAGAATGGGAGAACAAGCTCCCCCCAATCTCATTGCGACCATGGCCTAGAGGATCGCGGCCCAGGTACCCACCACGGGACGAGTTTGTCTATCTACCAGATGACAAAATACCCTGGTTCAAGAACATAAGGATATGCCCACCAGCCTGTCCGACTCAAGCCGACACCTGCTGCATGGATGAACTCGACTAAGATAACAGCCACAAACACCCACATCGTTAGAGATGCCACAATGACCTAGCCAACTGCCAAGAACACACGTGCCACCATGCACACTGGTCACTCACGCACCAGCCTACACGAAGAACATATTCAGTGCTATGACGTAGGTGACTGACACACCCACTGACGTGCATCTTTGTTATTTTTCACATAGGCCCCTTTATAGTAATGCAGAAACGCAAGCCTGAAGAACTCGCGTATACACTTGCTGACGCTTCTCCCACCTCTCGCCTTGTGATGACACCATAATGTAGACATAACATTGCTTATGACACCATGTCAAACCGCGACATAGGTACCATGGATTATGCATTGTCAACCATGAACTAGGCCAAGTAGGCCGCACCAAGAGCCTCACCATGAAGACTGTATGAGCATGAATACAAGTGCTGATCACGCAGAACGAGCCCAGCGAGAGCTCGTAGCCAAGGGCACGATGTTGCAACTTGTATGCTACCAGCCGGCGCCAAGGTCACACCTGTAAGCAAAACCAAGCACACAGAAACGAAATACAACTTAAAATGTGCAGAATTCCGCTCCAGCTACGGTCTCTCCACACGTGACCAAGCCGATCTGACAAGGTGCCAGACCCACGAGACAGAAGTCGCCTGGGTCCCACATCTGGGACACAGGTTGCAACAGCAAAGTGGCAAGATGGACACCTACGGCGATGGGAATGACCTGCGTACAGGCCTATGAGCGAACCCGTACATTGTCTGCACAAACACATAGTTACACATTGTTGCTAGTGACAGGTACACCACGAGCTGGGAACGACGATGGTCCCAGGCTTGGGGGCTCGCGGGAGGACCAATCAGAACACAGGGGGACTCATCACTGACGCCACTAACATTAGCCAATCATCAAGGGTCTTCGTGTAACGATTTTCAAGTATCTAATAGAACTGACAGCCCAAGTATTCCACCTGACTCATCCTTAACCACTAATATTCTTCTCTATATGTATCCTATACTAACCCTACCACTCGAGGAACCAATTGGAAGTGGCAATAGGTTTTTTTGCTAACTTTCCCAGGTGACGC